>NC_134574.1:21843026-22501632 GCF_050947875.1 Dermacentor variabilis | reverse complement strand
GGACTTCACCCGCCCGGGGCCTCCTGCCAACCTGTTCCTGTGCGTCGCCCGTCTACCTGAGCGTGCCGTCGGCTCCTCAAGGCCGGTGAGCTTCTTGCGCCAGGGGGCAGGACGAGAACAGTCGGGCTTCGGGCCCGAGTTCTACGCCAGCTGCCCGGCGAAAACGCCACCCCCGTCTGCCGTGCCGCCTGCTGCCCGAGGCCGGCGTTCGAGCTTCCGTGTCCGTGGGCGAGAGGGGAGCAGTCGGGCTACGGGCCCGAGCTCTCTGCCCGGCCAGAACGCCGTCGCCGTCCACTCCTGCTACCCAGCCGCCAGCGTTACCTCGCCTCGCCAGAGCTGGCGCGCTCCCGGCGCCCGGTCGGTCAACCTACGCCACGACCTTTGGTGAGGCCGGCGCCACTCCTTCTGCCAGCTTGTCGCCGCGTTTCCGCGTCGAGACTGCGACGTGTCCCCGCCCTCGTGGCAAGCCCAGACTAGCACCCTCGTTAAAGCCCCAAGTGTGTTCCTTACCGCAGTGTTTTCTTGAATGTTTATTTTTTTTGCATGCTTTCTGTTTCGTTCTATTTACTTCTTGCCTTTTTATTTTTGATTAAAAGTCTGTGTGTGTGTTCAAACCAACGGCTTCGTCCTCAATTGGTTTCTCGGAGGCTCCGCCTAAGAGAACCGCTAAAACATTGAGAACCCGAACCTTTGCCCCCATAAGAGGGCCATCACACACACCAAGACACAGTGCACAGGCATGTTAGAATGAACACTGACCCGCAGCCGCCGTTGTACTCAAACTTGCCCTGGTTGAGCTGCATGGGAAGGTCAGGTGTCTGGAAGTTGAGGGCCACCATCTGGCAGCCCGCATTCCAGAAGATCTGCACACAGCATCGCACACATCAGTAGTACATGCAGGTGCAGCCATCAGGGAACCTTTAAAAGATATTACCTGGACTGTGCTATAATTCTAGCCAGCATTGAAGTCAGTCTGCTTTGATGGTTAAGAGGATAGCCCAAGTTTTAGAGCACATTTGGAATGCGCCTCTACAACTTGACAGTACTTCACGTTTACACACACACACACTCAAAAAAAGCTAGGAAAAGCAAATACGACTCTATTTTGCACACAGACTTAATAGATGCGGACCTAAGGAAAACAGAATGTGGCTTATTTTAAGTTCTAAACAAATCTCTGACTATGCTTTCTTGCACGCAGGTGAACTTTCATTTGACCTTCCAGGAAGGCTGGTCAGCCACCATCTTGTTTGGACAGCAGTGTAGCCAGCATTGCTTTTCGCTTTGATAATGTATTTGCTGGCTTTGTCAGAATTGAAACGAGGCTTAAGATGGCCACTGTCCACGCAAGTTTCCCGACAGACCTGTGCCACCACATAGGGATGCTGAGATGTGGGTGTGTGAGGCTCATCTTGAACATGGTTCGACTTAAAACATAGTCACTTGTCTATAATCAAAACTTTATTAAGCGTATTAAGACAGTCTACGTAGACAGCTAAGGAGACAGCCGAGACAGCTTCGAGGCTAAGTAATGGAACACATTTAGCGCTGTCTGGAAGATGCTTCTGCGATGTGACGCCACCTCGTGGTGACAAAAAGAAAAGTTGAGAAAAGCACACATTATTTCTTTATTTTAAGTATTTCTGCCTGCAAACCCATGAAAAACCCGATGCGATTTACGTTAAGGGCATAGGAAAGCATGTCTACGTTTTCTTGTGCGCAGACGATCTTCCCATCAAGTTTCCAATGACCCTGCTCAGCCGCCATCTTGTTTGGACAGGAAACTAGCCTGCATCATTTTTGACTTCGATGCTGTCTTTGCAAATCTGTCTACTCTGATGTCTTTGAGAGAACTGGAACAAGACTTAAGATAGTTGCTGTCTGCTTCCTTGTCTACCTTGCTGTCTACGGCGAGCGTTTGAATGCAGCTTAAGTAATGAGCAACTTGTCAGCAGCACTGTGTTGTCACTGTTGGTACTTGAGACGTGGAATGGCTGTGCTACCATTTATGAACTGAGTTTGCTGGCTTGGTGCAATCATTAACAAATCTTCTACCCTTACAATGAAATCATCACAACAGATTTTTGTTTATCCATAATACATCTTTCATTATCGATTACTCACATTTAACAACAAGTAAATGAAGAAATAAAAAACCAGACGACTGAACATTTAATGTGGAATAATCGTATAGATAGGAATGCTACTAAACTTACTCGTGTTGCTGGCATCCATAGCAGATTATGCTTCTTTCTTCCTAAAAATTTAACATTGCTCATATACAACTCCCTTTTTCTTTCACATATCACATACTGTCACCTGGTTTGGGCTACTATAACTAAGACCCCCCAATATAATGAAACTTTTCTGTTGCAAAAAAAAAAAACTAATTTGAGATTCAATGCTCACACTGAGCCTCTCTTTGCCTGTCTCGGAATAAAAAAGGTGCATGATTTTTGCGACTATTTGCTCCTAAAAAGGCGAAAGGCAAACTCTGGCTATCTTGAGAGAATAGCTTGTCTTGGGCAACCTCATATCACACACAACACACATAACTAAGAAATCTGGCACATTCCTGCCTCAAGATCAATCAATCAAGTTCGCAAAAAAAAAAAAACAGAAAAAGATGAACAATGTGGGGAAGTTACTGAGATAGAGCAATGCGAAGCTCTAAACAAAAAAATGACAGGGACTTATGTGCCTACTAGTACTAATAATAAACCACATTTCAGACAAGTAAATGGTTGTGCAGTGGTGGACAAGAAAGAAGACACACTACCTGTTTGTGGATGCTTAATCATGGACACACATGGGTGCATTATTTAAAAAAAAAACACAATGTTTTGTGCGCAAACAGACAGGGACAAAGAAAAGGGTAACACAAGGACGAGCACAAGGAAAGCGCTTGTCCTTGTGTTACCCTTTTCTTTGTCCCTGTCTGTTTGCGCACAAAACTTTTTTTTAAATAATGAATCTGTTCCAACTAGGCCGACTCGCAGTTACACATGGGTGTTCGCGAAGAACAGTATAAACATGGAAGTTCCTCATTAGTGCCTTGCCTAAACTGTTATCTGTCATAAGCATTTCTTTGTACCATGAATCCTACAAACATGCTCAGCTTTCTGTCTTCTATGCCTACTTCTTGTGGAGATTTATTCAATCAGGCCAGTTAATAAGGAGGGACAGGAGGCGGTGAGCCAGTTGTGCCACCTGCTTTATGCTCCTCAAATCAAGTGCTGTAAAAATGCTAGAGCTCTTGTGAAAGAACAATGAAAGGACCAGACTGTAAATGTAAAAAGTTTATAGCAAAAAAGGCAATACAGGTACTAATGTGATATTTGTTAGAGACAAGTGAATTTTTCATGGTGCTTGACACCAGTAACAAAGCAGCAAGAATCAATCAATCAATAAATGTATTTATTCGCATGACAATACTTGTAAACAAACTGGAACTAAAAGCCATGAACGTGGCTTGAAAGTGTTTTAAGAAAGAAAGTGAAACATTTTAAAAAGCAACTCATAAATCTGCCTCTCTGCATGATTAAGCCATCCAATGTGTAAAAATGTGTTTCCTCTACTTGTTCCATCTATGAAATACACACAAAGCTCAAGTTTAACTTGCTAAGCAATGTTTTGTAAGACCTTGATTGACTTTACTTTCTTCTCCATGCTTGTTAATGCTAATTCTGGGGGAAAGCTTTGAGATGCACAATTGTATCAATGTAGCAATTTTGCAATTTTGCTGTCTTTATATGTTAACACTACTCCCGTTTGTGCTTCTTTAGCACAGCCCCATTGGCAGTTTTGTTGGCAGCGATGTCTGTGTGTAGTTTGTCATTAATATACCCTGTAATTAATAAAATTTTCCTCAGAATGACACGTTTGTTGGAACATGGTGATGGTGAACAAGGAACATGGTGATGTCACTCCGTGACATGAGCCTTACTAGAGAGAGAGAGAGAGAGAGAGAGAAACTTTATTGCAATTGTAAAGATTTGAAGGAGGGGTGGTCGGAGCCTCTCAGTCCAGGGCCCCACTGGCCTCTGCCGCCTGCCTGACCTGGCTAATTAAGGACTTTTGTTCTGCCAGGTCAGAGCGGGCGAGCTGTGCCTCCCACTGCTCCATTGTCCTCCTGGTATTTGGCCTATGAGGGTGCTTAGTGCACTCCCAGGTTATGTGCATTAGGGTAGGTATGCCACCATACCAAGGACAGTTGGCCCTATAACGAGTGGGATACATGGCGTTTAGCAATTTCAAATGGGGGAACACCCCAGTCTGTATTTTACGCCAATCGGCGGCCTCTTTCCCGTTAAGTTGTGGTTGAGGCGGCGGGTATTTTCTGCGGACTCCACGCTGATGAGCAAGGATGTCTTTGGCATTTAAATTGGCGGAATTTTGTGAGGGAAAGTGCGGGTGGTTGGGGTTAGAAGAGAACGCCGTCGCTCGGTTAGTGAACCCTCGAGCTAACGCGTTAGCCTTTTCGTTCCCCTTGTATTTTTTACAAGTGCACAGCATCATCTTTGTGTTCTGCTTTGACACGCTGAGAGTAACAGAGCAACAAAATGTGCGATGGTCAGAGCGCCAGAGAGCCCTTGGAAGCCGGGAGGCCAGAGAATGATGTGTTATTAGATTGCTTTCCGCTTGTGGACAACTTAGGTCAGGAAGAGACATGCTTTCTGCCACTACAACTTTCTTCATGATCAAGTCATTCCTTAGAACAGATGGAATGCTGAGAGATCTCCAGGAATGCAATTAGTCACTTTAGCTAAACTTAATGTTTACCTTTGTCACTTCTTAAACATGTGAAGAAACTATTCTGTCTCTACTCGCTCATCCAATGCAGCTGCATTATAAATGTGGCCTATAATTCTGAATTCAACAACTCCAAACAGACACTCACAGGACTATAAAACTGCCAGTGAGGAATGTCTTACCTGTGGAAGAAAGTTGCTTGAATCAGCCCTTGTTCCTTTAGGATAAATGCGACTCAGCTGTCGTTTGTTGTAACTGTCACACAAGTCAAGGAAATTAGCATGACTGTTTCAAAATACTGCACTCCACTTAAAAGACGTGTGCAGCAACACGAAAGTCACCAACTGCACTCTCTCAGCTATACAAATTTCTGTCAATATCGCATACCACTAAAACAGCTGGCAGTTTCGGCCAAACGAAAAGCACTGAAAGCTATAGCAAGGTTTGGCATTGCACTGAAGGCGTGCAAGAAAGCTGGCGTGATGAGGAGCCTCAATGGTGTATGACATGAGAGAGAAGGTGAAAAATGTTTGCCAGCGCCTAAAGAAAAGATTAGGCAGATTTGTCTTGATGCCCGTTTTGCTCAGACCAGCTTATGCACCACTATGTGGTGGTACGCCACAGCTGCTGAATGCTAATGTGTGTGTGAACAATGCTCATGACAGCAGAGAAAGCTATAGAGTGCTACCCTGGCTCCTGCAGAGTCGATTGAGCGGAGTACGATGGTGTGTCCACTTGGCTTTGTCACTTTGCTGTCAAGCGTACTGTATGTCTCTGGAGACCTGACCCTCCATGTGAGGGCCGCACGTGTGCATCGATACTGTGACAGCACAACAAAACTAATGTTGGCGTCAACAACGCAATCGCACCTTGAGAGTCCCCATGATTGCTATCACAATTAAAAAAGCTGAGTGCATTAATTACCATGTTCTCGTTTTGCTTTACAAAATCATAGGCCAAATTATTTTGCCATTCAGTAGAAATTACTTATCAGAATGTTGCATACCCACTATGATCAACGAACCTAATCATCCTAGTTGCACCAAATGCTCATTTTAATTATGGCTCATTTTCCTTTTTGTATAAGCACAGTCGTGAAATAAATCTATTACAAAACTAAGCTAGACCCTTTCGTGCTTGTATCACTGAATCAATGACAATACAGTAGATTTGCACTGTCGCAAACACTGTTTCATTTTTCTTCTGCTTTTCTTCATTCACACATTCATTGCATTTAGCCTGTAATGCCTGCAGACTAGGGGGCCCCTTTCACAACTCCTACAAGAGCCCCACCTTCATACAATACCCAATGCACGACCTTTTCTGCAATAAAGAACTCGTGAACTTGTGAGGGGTGTGTTATACTAAGTATCAATACGCATAAACAATAATAACTTATACAATCTAAGACTAGGCCTGCAGGCCTTGGCAACCACTGCCTCGTGCGAAACACCCATTCAAGTGAAGACTTGCAGCATGAGTGCCACCAGTTGGCCATAAACTTTGGGCAATGACATCTCAGTGGTGCGCTTTGTGCATCTAGTCCAAACTGAGTTGCACTGCTGTACTCACAACTCAGCAGCAGCAGAAACCAGTCACTCTTTTGAACAATTTCAAGCTCAGTGATTCACGAGAAAATAGTGTATATTCAATTGATTTCACCCAAAAATGATTATTCTCATGACACGGCAATTGAAGTGGTCAAAGTTTTCGATTTTCTGATTTATTTCTTTCGCGGTCCACGGACCTTTATTTACCTCGTGGTGAAATATTACAACAAAATATGCGGTAGAAATTCAGAAAACAGCACTTTCCTAGAGTGCTATTATCAAAAATTGCGGAAAAATCGGGTTTTGGAAGGCCCCGTCGCACTGTGGATCGCCCGGCTATCCATTGATGCAGCGCCGCCATCTTGGCATCGTAAAAAGGAGAGATCCATGGAAGAGATCGGAGCTAAAGATAGCCGGAGCGATGCATTTCTCCACCAAAAAATAAACCAGCAAACGCAAGCAAAAAAACGGCAAACCCGGCATTGCGATTGGGCGTAGCAGTCACGTGGGGCACCGGGCGCGCTCCTACTGGCTGTTGTAGATTTGAATTGCTGACGAACCTCTCTGGCGTGCATTTGCGCAGCAGAGAGCTGTGCGTACCAATCAACGTGATTGACCATCGTGGCAGCTTACACACCTTTTCTGTGATGAGCCCCACCAAAGGAATGACTAGGAGGCTTTTTTGGGTGCTTGCTAGGTGGATGTGGCGGACGCTCCTGTGCCGAGGCTTCAGCGAAGTCGTTCGTAGCTAAGTATTCTTTTCTTTTTATTAGCTAGTGTTTTCGAAGTGTTCTCTTTTGCATGGAGTAGGGGCGCAAATTTTGAATACTTGGTAAGAGTAGTAAACATACCGGCTTTGTCTAGGTCTGGCAGGTCCTCCGTTAGGCCTATGTGGTAGGCGGGACCTATTTGATAGGCTTATTTAATTATCTCAGCTAGCTCTTCGAAGTGATTCTTACATGGGGTAGGGAGTGCTAAATTTTTATTTTTGTTTGGGATAGCGGTCGAGGTCGGCTTTGTTCAAGTGATCTGGCGGACTTACTCGTTGAGCCTAGGGACGTAGGCATAGCTATGAAACCGAAGAAGGGGAAGGCCGCGGGGGACGGGGAGCAAGTGCAGTGTGATATAAAGCAATTTGGAGAAGGTGCCGATATTTGTCTGCTGGGTGACATGAATGGCCACATCGAGGATATGCATGGATACACAGATTGTAACGGGAAGTTGATGCTAGACTTCTGTCAGTGACAACCTAGTTATAGGAAATAGAGAAACAACGTGCGAGGGACAAATCACGTGAGAATGCTGTAACAGGCAAATGACCATTCTCTACTGCTTAATGTCGCAGGGGATGTATAGCAAGCTCGCAATAATGGAAATAGATGAAGAGGGGAAGTACAACCTCGGAAGTGATCATAAGCGTATTAGTCTACAGCTGGGAGCTCTCCTCAAAAGAGAAATGCAGGGAAGTAAAAAAGAGTACGCGAAATAAATGATGAACAAATAGCACAAATAGCAGCCAGCATAGAGGGAGCAATATAGAAACATCCCATGGAAAAGTGGGATTATAATCAGTTAGAACTACTCATTAGTATAAAAATAAAAGAAGTAAAAGGAGTAAACTGCTGGAGAGGAAAGAGGAAGCCACGAAGTTGGTGGAATAAGGAAATTAGGAAGGCCATCGAACAACGACGGTTGGCATCACGGGAACACAGAGAAGCAAAGAGGGCGCAGTTATCTAAAGAGGAAATAGGCCAAAAATGGGAATCGTATTAATAAAAGAAACAACAAGTGCAGGTCCTCATCCAGGCTAAAATAAAGCAGTCCTCTGATCGTTGCGTGGCTGAAGTTCGTGATGCAACTAAAGGGGATCAAGAAAATTCTGGAACCATATAAGCTGGCTGGGCAAAGCGAATCACAGAAAGAAAAACAGATTCACGATGCTGAGGCAAATTGTTTAGAGGGAGATGACACTGTGAACTACATTGGTTCAGTTATAGCAAGGTCATTTAGGAAAGACGATAGGGTAATCGCCCCAAATGAGGGAGCAACACAGAATAGCACAATAGAAAACAGCTTAGAACTGACCTGTCTTAACTGGAAAAAGGCGGAAGCAAATATTCCAAAATGCACGTCCACAGGGATAGACGAAATTCCAATCAAGTTAATTAATGAACTTGGCCCAAGAAGCAAGGAAACGCTGATAAAAGCATTGGAGGCAGTCATAACAAATAAGCAAATTTTGCACAGCTGGAAACAGAGTAAAATGAATTCGATGTATAAAGGGAAAGGCAATAAGACAAACACAAAATCCTTCCGACCAATTATGATAACATCAGTTATATATAGGCTGGCAATGCAGGCAGTCAAATTAAAAATGCAGTCATGGGTAGAAAGTAATAGAATACTCGGAGAACTTCAGAACGAGTTCAGAAGTGGTAGGCGCTTAGATGATAGCATGTTCGTGCTTACCCAGTGCATAGAAATAGCTAAGGCGGAAAATAGACCTCTGTATTTAGCCTTCCTGGACATAAGCATTGCATACGACATTGTGAACAGGGAACTCCTGCGGAACATATTAAAAGATGAAGGTATTGGTCATGAGGTAATTTATATTCTACAGGAAATATATAGAGAAAATACTGTTGAAATAACATGGGACGAAATTAAGAGTACAACTGTCGAGGTACACAAAGGATTAAGGCAAGGTTGTCCTCTATCACCGTTGCTGTTCATGCTTTATATGATAAGTATGGAAAGAAGTCTACAAGGAAGCAATCTAGGGTATAATGTGTTGTACAGATTAGGTGGAAAGGTTGTTGAGCAATGGCTACCGGGTTTAATGTATGCGGAAAATATTGTACTGTTAGCAGATAGCCAGGAAGATTTGCAAACTCCGGTTAATTACTGTGGAGAAGGAGACAGTTTAGGTTTCAGTTTTAGTGCAGCTAAGTCCGGTGGGATGTTTTTCAACGATACAACTGATCAGGAGCTTACAATACAAGGCCATGAAATACCTAGAGTGGCCAAATACAAATATCTCAGGGTATGAATAAACAAAGGGCAAATGTACACGGAAAAGCACGAACAGTCTCTCATAGCAAAAGGGCGAAGAGATACCGGGATAATGAAACATAGGGCATTGTGCCCTATGTTTCATAGGGTACAACAGGTATGAGGCACTGAGAGGTATTTGGAGGGGAGTAATGTTGTCGGGGCTTACTTTCGGGAATGCAGTCCTGTGCTTAAGGGCAGAAGTTCAGTCGAGACTAGAAGCAAATCAGAGAGCTGTTGGAACATTTGCACTAGGTGCCCACAGGGTAACCACAAACAAAGCAGAACAGGGGGACATGGGCTGGGCATTGTTCAAATCACGGGAAGCTCAGAGTAAAATCCTATATGAAAGATGCCTGAGGAAATTGGACGATAACAGGTGGGCATCTAAGGTATTTAAATACCTATACAGAAAGAGCGTTGAGTCACAATGGCTAAAAAGAACTAGGAAGCTAACCAGCAAGTACGCCAGACACAAGGATGGAGAAAGAGCATTAAACAACAGGTTCGAAACACGGAAGGTAAAAATTGGATAAATTCAATGGAAAAGAAGCATGGTGTGGGACTATATTGTTGCATGAAGAAAGCAGGCCCACAAGCGTAAAATAATGTATATTTACAACTGGCGTATATGGCGTTCAGGCAACTACCAGACTTCGTCTTCGTCTAGTCCAATCCAACTTCTTCGTTCCCTTCACCGTAACATGACCCTCCCGGTCGAGTAGCTCCGTCCCCGTGCAAATTATAGAGCCTCACTTAATGGGGGCCATAGGCCTTTGTCCATAGGACATAGGGGACATAGGACATAGGGTGATGCACTGAAGGCTGACCGACTGGGTCGATCTCGTATGTCACGTCGGACAGTTGGCGTAAGATCTGGTACGGACCAGAATACCCGGAAAGTAGTTTTTCCGACAAGCCGACGCGACGTGAAGGCGTCCAGAGAAGGACAAGGGAACCAGGTGAAAAATGGTAGTCCCGGTGCCGAAGGTCGTAGCGTCGCTTTTGAGAAGCTTGCGAGACTGTGAGGCGATGACGGGCGACATCTCGGGCCTGGGCAGCTAAGTCAATAACATTGCGAGCGTAACCAGTGCTGGGTGATTGTACTGCGGAAGGTAGCAATGTGTCAAAGAGCAAGGTGGGGTCGCGGCCATACAAAAGGTAAAATGGTGAAAATCTGGCAGTGTCGTGACGGGACGAGTTGTATGCGAAAGTGATGTTGGTAAAGCGACGTCCCAGTCACGGTGATCGTCGGAAACGTACATGGCCAGCATTTCAGTTAGCGTGCGGTTGAGTCGCTCAGTGAGGCCGTTCGTTTGAGGGTGCTACGCGGTAGCAATCTGGTGTTCTGTTGCACAGGAGCGGAGCAGGTCATTGACGACCTTTGATAAAAAGTAGCGGCCACGATCCGTCAGCAACTGGCGAGGGGCGCCGTGGTGCAGGATGACGTCGTATAGTAAGAAGTCTGCGACATATGTAGCACAGCTGGTTGGTAGCGCTCGCGTGATGGCATATCTCGTGGCATAATCGGTTGCTACAGCAATCCATTTGTTGCCTTTGATAGAAATTGGAAAGGGGCCCAGGAGGTCTAGGCCCACACGAAAGAAAGGCTCTGTGGGGATATCGATTGGCTGAAGCAACCCAGCGAGAGGCATAGCAGGCGTCTTCCGGCACTGACACAGGTCGCAAGAAGTGGCATAACGGCGCACAGAGCTATAAATGCCAGGTCAGAAGAAGCGGCGCCGCAGGCGGTCGTATGTACGAGTGACGCCCAGATGTCCAGCAGTAGGAGCGTCGTGAAGTTGCTGGAGCACGGCTAGTCGAAGGTGCTTGGGAACGACTAGGAGGAGCTCCGGGCCGTCAGGACGAACGCTACGACGGTATAAAGTTCCATCGCGCAAGGTGAACATGCGGAGGGACGGGTCATTGGGCAAGGAGCTTAGGCGTTCCGTAAGTGTTCGAACAACAGGATCTTTGCGC
Organism: Dermacentor variabilis; assembly: GCF_050947875.1. Lineage (NCBI taxonomy): Eukaryota > Metazoa > Arthropoda > Arachnida > Ixodida > Ixodidae > Dermacentor > Dermacentor variabilis. The sequence continues at coordinate 22,490,299 of NC_134574.1, read as the reverse complement.
TGCTCGTCGCCAATATGGAGGAAGTCGGAGATGGATAGAACACTGATGTTCGAGTCTGCATCGGTATCGTCTGGTTGATCCACGGGATTGCGGGACAGGCAGTCAGCATCTTTATGCAGGCGCCCTGACTTATACATAATAGAAAATGTATATTCCTGTAGACGCAATGCCCAACGTGCAAGTCGTCCAGTTGGGTCCTTCAAAGAGGAGAGCCAGCAGAGGGCATGATGATAGGTTACGACGCAGAAGCTCCGACCGAAAAGGTACGGCCGGAATTTCGTGACCGCCCACACGAGCGCAAGACATTCTCTTTCAGTAATGGAGTAATTTTGCTCGGGCGTGGAAAGAAGGCGGCTAGCGTAAGCGATGACACGGTCTTGGCCCTGTTGACACTGAGCGAGGACAGCGCCGATGCCATGACCACTCGCGTCTGTTCGTACTTCAGTGGGCGCAGAAGGGTCAAAGTGTGACAGAATTGGGGAAGTTGTAAGCCGCTCAATCAGGGTAGAAAAGGCTTTCTCCTGCAGAGGTCCCCAAGAGAAAGAGACGTCTTTCTTAAGAAGGTCAGTGAGAGAGTGAGCGATGTCGGCAAAATTTTTCACAAATCGCCGGAAATAAGAGCATAAGCACAGAAAACTACGGATATCGTTTGTTGAACAAGGTACAGGAAAATTTCGCACGGCGTGAACTTTCCGTGGATCAGGTTGGATTCCGGTGGCGTTTACGAGATGGCCGAGCATGTTAATTTCACGGTGACCAAAATGGCACTTGGAGGAGTTTAGCTGAAGGCCAGCCCTGCGAAACACGGAGAGTATGGTTGTGAGGCGCCGCAGGTGGCTCTCAAAGTTCGGCGAAAACACAATCACATCGTTGAGGTAACAGAGGCATGTAGACCCCTTCAAGCCACGCAAGAGAGAGTCCATCCTGCGCTCGAATGTAGCTGGCGCATTGCATAATCCAAAGGGCATGACTTTAAATTGGTACAGACCATCCGGTGTGACGAAGGCTATTTTCTCGCGGTCCATCTCATCATCATAGCCAGAGCTGAGGTCAATTGATGAAAAGTAGAGCAGTCAATTTGGGCAGAGTGTTCCGAAAGGAAGTCGAGGCCGAGAATTAGGTCGTGTGGACAGTGTTCAAGGAGGATAAATAGAACAATGGCACAATGGCCCCCAATGGTCACACGTGCTGTGCACATTCCAAGGACAGGTGAAGCACTCCCATCGGCAACTCGCACAGTGCATGGTACGGCAGGTGTCAGAACCTTCTAGAGCCTTCGGCGGAGAGCAGCGCTCATAACTGAAAGCTGCGCTCCTGTGTCAACAAGAGATCTAACAGGAACGCCATCAACTTCAATGTCCAGTAGGTTTCCACATATAGGCAGGGTCAACAGAGGATTTGTGGGCCGGGTCGGAGTTGCAGCTTCACCTCCGGGAGCTGCATCGCCTAGTTTCCCGAAGCGAAGCGACCGGTTGCAGAAGGGGACGAAGAGCGGTGAACGAGAGGCGAACGGGACCTACGACCTTGCGGAGACGGGGAGCGGCTGGATCTTGGTGGAGCACTGTCAGCGTTGATGTTCCTAGTCGGCATATAGGGTGAGAAAGTACGATTGTCTGGTACTTGGCGGTAGTGACTCAGAGACGACCACCGAGGACGCTATGACGAGTGGTTGCGGCAATGACGGGCGATGTGTCCAATACCGGAACAATTAAAACAGATGGGTTTATCGTCCGCTGTGCGCCAGTCAGCTGGGTTGCGACGGAGTGGCAGAAAGCTTTGCGTCTGGGAGCAAGCGGCCGGAGAAATCTGGTAGGTGTTTGTATGGCGGATTGAGCAGAGAGACATTCCGCCCAAACTTGCCATTTCCTCCCGAACGACCGCTTGTATAAGGGAGATAGCGGGCACGCTTTCCCGACAGTCAGAACGGACTGGAGCCAAAGCCATGGCCTCAAGCTCACGGCGAAAGATGCGCGTGATTTCTTTCGGTCCTGTGGGCAGAACGAAGCGCGGCGGGTCTTCGCAAGAAGATGTCGCGGCGGTATTGGGCAATCGGTCGAAAGTCTGAGCGACGCGATGGCCCTTCGCTTGTTCGAAGCGGCGGCACTCCTTTATAATTGCATCCACAGTGGCACAATCCTTGCACATCAGGAGATTGAAGGCATCGTCTGCAATACCTTTCAATATGTGACCAACCTTGTCTGCCTCGGTCATGTTGTTATCAGCCTTGCGACAGAGGGCCAGCACATCCTGTATGTAGACATAGGATTCTGTGAACGTTTGAGCGCGACACGCAAGTTCTTTTTTTGCCACCAGCTGACAACCGACAGGTCTGCCAAACAGGTCTCGCATTTTTTCTTTGCAGACATCCCAGCTCGTTAGGTCAGCTTCGTGTGTGTCGTACCATTGCCTCGCACTTCCTCTTAGGTAAAATATCACGTTTGCTAGCATCATTGTTGGATCCCACCTGTTGTTGTCGCACACTCGTTCGTACATCGTAAGCCAGTCCTCGACGTCGGCGTTGTCCGTGCCACAAACTGTCCCTGGGTCCCGCGGATGAGTGAGGATGACCATTGGCACGGGCTGCTGAGGCGTTGTTGCTTGTGTCGGTTGATTTGCCATTGTGGCGGCAGGTAGATGACGTCCGCTGCGAAGTTCCGTGATTGTACCCCGCACCTTCCACCAAAATGTTGCAGGAAGAAAGCAGGTCCACGAGTGTAAAATAACGTATATTTACAACTGGCGTATATGGCGTTCAGGCAACTGCCAGACTTCGTCGTCTAGTCCAATCCAACTTCTTCGTTCCCTTCACCGTAACATCATCAATACTGGAAACAGCAGATCAGGAAGGAAGCGTTTTATGATAACTCAAGAGGCAGTGCCCTACTCTTTGAACCTAGGTCAGGATATCTTAGAACACGGAGCTACAAAAAGAAATTTAACAAAGAAGAAGACACATGTAGTGCGTATGGTAAATCTGTAGAAACAATAGAACACCTCATACTAAAATGTGATGGTAGCCATCCCGATGTTGACGCGGGCACAATCAGGCTTCCTGAGGCCCTAGGGTTCAGAGATAACAATAGTCATGTAAATAAATATGCAGTGGAAATTAGCAAAAAGCGATTGGAGGATTGGTAGCTTAAAAGCAGAGAGGTGACATAAGGTTAAAAGTTTACGAAGACGTATTTAAAGAAAATGGCGAGTTTTAATAACTTACAACACAGTTAAACAAAAAAAAAAAAAAAAAGCTGAGCATGGTGGAAACTGCCATCACTCCGTTTCAAAGGGGACGCTCCTACTTTCCATCCATCCATGCATGACGTTCTGAATGGCCCACGTGCATGGTAGACCACGAAAGGCGTGGAAAAGAGGGAGAGAACTATTCGTAGAAGCGGATGCCGTCGAGCTTGTTGACGAGGCACGACCAGTGCACGTGGGTGACTGGGAAAGCGCGCTCGCGTGCATTGCTGACGACGTGACCACAGAACACCTACGCGACCACGAGCGATGATGAAGGCGCGTCTGCGAGCGATGGTGAAGGCGCGTCTGCGAGCGATAGTGGCGTTATGTCCGTATGCAGTCGTGATGGCAACGTGACATCGGCGGAGCAGAAGTTTTTGTGCCAAATATTTAACTGTGAATTTCAGCTACATCTCCACTAATAAAGAAGTTGCGCAACGAGAGACAAGAGCGGACGTTTTGAATGCACTGTCACCTGCCTCTGCACGACGTATGGATGCACAGTGACCAAAAAGGCAACTAAGGTGCACGAAACTGCTGCAAGAACGAAAAAAAAAACTACATCAAATTGTAAAGAAAATGTGTCCTTACAGGCAAAGGACTACATTCCAGGCGGGTTTTAGGAGCTCAAAATAAAGATTTAAAGGTTTACAACAAATGAAACTTTGAGATCTGTTTTCTCAGCTCTCATTTTTCGTGCAGTTGCTTTCGGTTATCCCAGTGCCATTTCACAACGAATGAAGACAAAATCATTCTGCCTTTTGCACTTCGATCCTGAAACATTGACGAGTCCATAAAGCTGTCCATTTTTAACTGCACCTCATAAAAAATTTATAATGGGTTTTTTGCAAAAGTCGTTAGTAAGACAATAGGAGAGCTAAAAATATTTTTAAGCTCGTTTTGGCATATAAAAAATAAACCAATAGCTTTATTGCACAGAATGGGCCTTTGTGAACACGGGGATGAGAAAATCTTGGCGAACTTATGTGTAATTAATTAATTAAGGGATGATCATTACAGGCTGTCAATTGTTGCGACTTGAAAACTATAATATATAGCACAAAACTAATTTCAGTTACGATATCAGCATAACAAATCACACCTGCATGCCAAATTTCGCTAATTTATTTCCACATATAAAAAGAAAGTTTTCATTGCCACGTCCCCCCTTAACACAGAATAATAATCTGTAAGGAGTGTAACAGTTATGCAAACAGAAATTGAGAGTTTGCATGCAGTGTGCCTTCAATGTTGTGAGCTTTGCTCTGACAATGCTCAAGACTGTGTTGTCAATTGTCAAAACAAAAAGTTTGAAAACTTATGTAGAGCCAAAGCATTAGGCAAAGGTAGCAGTTGAAAATGAAGTTCAAAGTTTCTTAACATCCTTATTACTATTGCAAATGACATATTCGTATGGAATTTGGCAAGAATGCAGTCCAGTCTTTCCAGAAGTGTAAAACTTGAAAGCCCTCCTGCTGTGTGTGTGGTACCTACAGAGCTCTTGCGATGAACTCCCGAGTCAGAAGGACGTCCCACTAGCGTAGAACCTCCTCTAGCCTTCTGTTGAACCACAGTACTGCTATAGATGTGGCCATCTCTGCAACAGTGAGCAAAGCAAATTTTGTTTCAGGACACAGTAACTGAATCTTCTTGTTGAGAGACTAGGCCGAATTTTGGGGTTTGCCCTGAACGCGACGAAGCAACAGCTTTTCACTTGTCGACCTGTCACAGCCTCCGCCCGAGCACTGGTGACAAGTGGGGAATGGGCCGGTGCCCACTCGGCCGGGGCCGGTGCTCGCTTGTGGCTGCACCAACAAGACAGCTCCCCCTGACGAGCAAGGATCTGTGCATGATGCTGTAAAAGCAGCTCCTAGCATTATTGTGAACAATGTTCCCCTGCATTGAGATGAACAGTAATTCGATTCTCACAGTCTTCAAGTTCACTGTGGCAGTTACTCCGGTAGTTACTCCAGTAGTTACTCCAATGTGATCAGCCACAGCGGTAAATTTTAAACGCATGCAAATAATAAAACAGAGCACCCTTGACATTGGCATAATAACTGTTCGGCTTTAGTAAGTTGTGTTCAAACATGAAATCACATACAGTCTGCACATGTGAATTCTCTGTAAAGCAACAAAATTCAATTTTTTAACACTAATGTCCAAGAAACATCTTTATTCTCATTATCCTCACCCTAACCGCCAAGCAAATGCACTCACACGCAAACACACACAAAAAAGAAGAAAAAAAGAGCCAGCAGGACAAGCTCTAGCTGCAAGCAACCTAATCTACAGTTGGAATTAGAGAAAGCACAACCAAATCTTCTATGCGCTTCCTCAGCTTTTAACATAAGAAATATGCATTAGAATTCTTATGTATTAAATTTTTTTATTGTTTATCTTATCTAAACAGTGTTTAGAATATGCACTGCTATAATTTGCTTACTGTGTGCAACACCCTCTTCCCTTTACTGTAATGCCTAAATGATGTGTGGTTAAGAGAATAAAAAACGAACGAACGAACAAAGAAACAAACAAACAGTGCAGCAGAGACATGCAACTGGCATAGGCCTAATTAGGAAGTTGCATATCAAGCACATACTTAGCCTATATCATGCATTTCTGACAGTTGATGCTCCAAGCATCAAGCACGTTTCTCCTATAGCATCATGCATTTTTGATATAGGTTGCTGACGTGTCAAAACATATGCTTCAAACACATAGTAACTTGAATGAAAACTATGATTAGGCTTCAGTGGGGTGTGCATATCTGCTGCATTGGCTGTCAAAAATGCACGCTTCAAAAATTTAATTGTAAGGTTCAGTGCCCTGAAGCTGCACAGTGATGCTGTAGCGGGGTGACTCCAAATACCTGAGGTTCTTTAATGTGCACCAAAATCTCAGTACAGAGGCACATCATCCCTAACGAAGTGCAACTACCACCACAGTTGGGAATTGAACCCACGACTTTACTCAAAAGCAGAATGCCATAGCCACCAGCGTAACCTTTATGAAAATTCGGAGAGTTCGGACGTATGATCCTGTGTTCTTCATTTCGTGTTGCTATCATTTTCCACGCTGATTTTAAGTATGCATCCATTCCAACTAGTTCAACCTTTGACCTTAAGGAGATTAGAAAAAATTTCAAGATTTAAGTATTTTGAATGAAGTACATATTGTTACGGGGAGAAAAGACACTTGACAATATATTTACAAGATACATATACAACGGGCAAAAGACAGGCATACAAGATGGAGCCCATACACATGACTATCGGTTATCGTCATCTTCCGTCAGTCCTCGCATTCTCGTTGGCTACTGCAGTGCCTCGTAGCATGACCCCCAGCGACGAAGGCGCTGTCCCAGCACTTGGCAGGTTTGAGTGATATCGCTTGAGTCAAGCAAAGTGAACGATATCAGAGGAGGATTGCGGTGTGGAAGTATTGAGAGGTTGTAACTCGTAGGTCCCATCTGTCACTAGACGCAAGACACGGTATGGGCCTGAGTAGGGCGAAATCAGCTCGTCACAAAGACCAACTCGCCTTGCTGGTTTCCAAAGAAGCACAATGTCACCAGGGTTAAAGTGGGTATCGTGGTGACGAGCGTCATATATATATACGTTGTTACTTTTCTTGAGAAGTGGGCAGGCTCAGGCGTGCAAACTCATGTGCCTCGGTTGCTCTAGATATAACATCTCGGGCATATTCTGACGTTGTATCGAGAACGGCTGGGAAAATCATGTCAAATGATAGAACAGGGTCTCGCCCATACAAGAGAAAAAGTGGAGAGAAACCAGCAGAATCATGGCAGGACGTACTGTAGGCGAATGTGACGAACGGCAGAGAGGCATCCCAGTCACGGTGGTCGATAGAGACGTACATAGCAAGCATTTCTGTGATAGTTCTATTGAGCTGCTCTGTGGAGCCATTGGTATGAGGGCAATATGCTGTTGTAAACTTGTGCTTCGTAATGCAGGTGTGCAAGATGTCCTGGACAACCTGTGAGAGAAAGTAGCAGCCGAGATCGGTACGGAGTTGTCGGGGAGCGCTGTGGTGAAGTATCACAGTGTCGAGAAGGAAGTCAGCGACGTCAGTTGCAAAACTGGTTGGAAGAGCCTGCGTGATCGCGTACCTGGTGGTGCAGTCCGTAGCAACTGCTAGCCACTTGTTCCCACTAAGAGATAGAGGAAAAGGGCCAAGAAGATCAAGACCAACTCGAAAGAATGGTAAAGATGGTATTTCAATGGGCTGAAGACGACCAGCTGGTAGGGCTGCTGGTTTTTTGCGGAGCTGACAAGATTTATAGGAGGTGACATAATGGGAAACAGAACAGTAAATATCGGGCTAGAAGAAACGATGTCGAACACGGCCATATGTCTTTGAGACTCCCGGATGACCAGCGGTTGGGACATCATGTAACTGTGTGAACACAGTATCACGCATATGCTTGGGAACGACCAGTAGCACTTCAGGGCCATCAGGGTGCATGTTGTAACGGTACAATATGCCATCTTGCAGCACGAGCATATGCAAACTGGGTGAAGGTGGCAGGTCCGTCAGGCTGAGAATGATGTCTCTCAGGTAAGGGTAGCATCGTTAGCGTCAAGGGTAGCGTCACCAAATGCGGTAAGCGCGAGGATGCAGGCTGACTCGCCGGTCTCACACTGGTCTGGTGGGTCTACTGGATGACATCACAAGCAATTAACATCCTTATGGAATCGGCCTGTCTTATACACCACTGTGTAAGAGTACTCTTCGAGCCATAGAGCCCACCGACCAAGATGTCCAGCTGGATCTTTTAAAGATGAAAGTCACCATGGGGCGTGGTGATCTGTGATAACCGTGAAAGGTCATCCATAGAGGTGGAAGTGAAATTTACTGACTGCCCAAATGAGGGCGAGGCATTCCCGTTCAGTGACCGAAAGTGGTTGACTTTCGGCAGCAGCAGTTGCGGTTGCGAGCAAGTCGCTAATCTACTCCTACTTTTGCCACAGGACAGCATATGTGGAACAATCTATGAGCCGAAGAAAGGAAAGGCTATCACCTCTGCACGTGTGGTGCCCAGCTGACCACCTCGTCACAACAGTGACTGGTCTGCTGTGTCTGCCCTCTACCGGCCAAGTTCCAACATATAAGCAGGCATTGTTGGCGTTGTCTCCCACATTTGGCAGCAACGATTGCGGTTGCGAGCAAGTCGGTAATCTACTCCTACTTTTGTCACAGGTTGGCCTTTTCTTTTTTCCTTTGCTTTCCAACCATATTTTTCTGTGTGTATATCGCTGCCGCTGCTGCCAAATTGGGTGCTGTTTACACAATGCTGACCAATGCTGAGTTGGCAAAAGATATGGACGCTTTGCGCGATGAGGTTGGTGTGATGCATGCCAGCTTTAACATGTTTAATTAACTTTTTGAGATGGTTAAGAAGCAGAATACTGATCTTGCTGTTGAAAACAGGGCTCTGTAAGATGAGGAACAGTTGCGGGCACGGCACGCATGCAAGCATGGTTTCTAATGTGTTTGTATTTGCTTGTCTGCAGGTCCCTTTTCTTGTCACCGCCACAAATTCAAGTGCAATCACCACACACTGCAAGCCGGCGCATCAATTGCTGTAACCAAATCATCTGGATCTACAGCAGATGCAGCTACTAGGCACTAGTGACGGCGATACGTATATCGGAAGCATCGACCAATCATCGACGACCAAGTCATGGACCGATCCCTACATAAACTGCCTCCCGGACCCCCACGGACTCAGTTGCGGGCAAGGCACGCATGCAAGCATGGTTTCCAATGTGTTTGTATTTGCTTGTCTGCAGGTGAGACACGACACTTCCTCACGTAGAAGTAATCATTTGTCACTGATCATCGTGCCGTGCCCCCGCACTGTAGCACTGCTTGTGTGATTGTCTCAAGCTTATCACAAATGGTGATGCCGAGTTGAATCCGGGCCCCGGTTTGACCACAGATGAAAAACTTGAACAGATTTTATAAACATTGAAAGACCAGACCAAGACGTTAAGTGACAATAAATATGATCAAAGAGCAGTTCAAAAAGAAGTGAAAGTAAATGGTGCCGCCATAAAACTTATTGAAGACCGCTTAGCTAAACTTGAGTCTTCTTTTTCTAAACTTGATGAAAAACAGCAGACGATGTCTCGTCTGAATGAAACAGTCACAGTGCTAACTAGAAAAGTTGACGATTTGGAAAATCGCCAGCGCCACAATAACCTTATCATCTTCGGTTTGGCTGAACAAGACGATGAAACACAGGCAGATTTATCAAAGCTGATGCAGGACAAAATATTTTCTGTGATTGGTACTTCTCCCCGCAGTATTGAGTGCATGCACCACCTTGGAAAAAACGCAGCCAAAAGCATGAGCAGTTATTTTCCGGCTGTATGACTTCAAGGAAAAACAGGAAATTATGCACAATTGTCCCAAATTGAAAGGCATGAACGTTTCGATAAGCGATGACTTCTCAAAGAGCGTGGCGAACAGCAGAAAGTGCCTATGGGAAAGCGCTAAAAATGAGAAGTCGAGTGGAAAGCGAGTGCGCGTAACTTATGACAGGCTTTATGTGGACGGCAAGGCGTATTACTGAGATGATGACACTTCCACATGTAGGCCCTGTCGGGAGCCGCGTCATCATGACAAAAATAGTAACATAGGCGGCAGAGAAAAGCCCTACGATAGGGGAAACAGCTCTGACAGCAGTGAAGAGTGTCCCTGACAGACTAGTAGTTTTAAACGCCAATGCACGGACATATGCAACAAATCTTCTCTTTTGGAAGCTGTCCTCTTGGAACATGAACCAGATGTCATAATTGTAACTGAAACCTGGTTAAATAAATCAATCGACAGAGCTGATTTCCTTCCTCCGAACTATATGGCTTGTCGCAAAGACCGAGGATCCAGAGGAGGAGGTGTTGCTATTGTTTATAAAACTTCAATGGTCTTCGTTGAAATTTCATCCCCTCCAGAACTGGAGTGTATTGTGGGTATCACAGAGATCGGTGGTCTGCATTTTGTAATTGTTGCAGTATATCGCTCCCCTGGCACCATCGAAGAATACATGCTATTGCTCAATGACTTCTTACTTGAAAAGTTTGGCAACAGCAACTGTAAGATTATAATGGCCGGAGATTTTAATTTACCGAATATTGACTGGGTATATAATCAGGAACATCAAAATGATCAGGCCGTGTCTCGTGTTCTTCTGAATCTGACTTTTCTCTTGACTTAACACAAATAGTAACTATGCCCACACGAACCCGCGATTAAGGAGAATCACTACTTGATTTGGTGTTTTTAAGCAGATCTGTCACACAGTTCAAGTACTGGTGTGAAGTCTTAGAAGGGATTTCTGACCACAAAATGGTGATCACGTATGTCTCTACCAAACATAACCGAGCAGAAAAGAATAAGACTTTGCTAATCTCCGATTTCTCCAAAGCAGATGATGTTGCAGTATTGGACCATTTAGAGGAAGGTTATGATGATTTCAGCCATTTTATTTCGCTAAATACTACATCAGTAAATAATGCTTGGGAGAAGTTTAAAAGTGTGGCATTGGAATCAATAGAACTATTTGTTCCTAAGCGCCCCAAGAAAGTTAACAGAAAGAACCCATAGATTACACGAAAAATAATTCATAAAAAGCGTCTCGTGAAACGAATGAGGTCTAGAAAATTTTTGTCTACAAGATCATGTCATTGTTCTCATTCCATTTCACAGGAACTTAACATGGAAATTATTAAAGCGAAACATCGTTTCATGAATGAAACACTTACCAATTTCATTATATCCTCTCCGGGAAAATTTTGGAGGTACATTTCAGGGCCCAAATCCGGCATTCAATTTCTGACAAGTGAAAATAAGTTTATCACGAACAGCTCTGAAATGGCTTGCCTCTTCAATGAATATTTTGAATCGGTCTTCACATGGGATGATGCTTCTACACCAGAAAGACTGCATTCCATTAGGCACTGTATATCTGAAACAACTATTAGACAATACGGCATCTTGAACCTGCTCCTTAAACTAGATGAGAAAAAATGTCCTGGCCCTGATCAAATTCCCAATGCTTTTTTAAAGAGATATGCCGATTGGTGCTCATGTTTCCTTTCAGATATCTACACTAAATCTCTTGAATCTGGCGACGTTCCGAGAGACTGCAGGCGGGCTAAGGTAGTACCGATTCACAAAAAAGGTTCCAAACATGATGTCACTAATTACCGACCAATCTCTTTGACAAGTACATGTTTCAAAACGCTAGAGCACATCTTAACTACCCATCAAACTAAACTTGGAGGAAGAAAACAACATTTTGGGTAAAAACCAGCATGGCTTTCGCCGAAGGTACTCCACAGTCACTATTCTCACTGAAGTTACACATGAAATCTGTCAATGTATTGATGGAAGGGGTCAAATAGATATTATCTTTATAGATTTCCGCAAAGCATTTGACAGAATATACGATAGAAAGCTGCTTATGAAGCTGTCTCATTTCTTAGGTAATACTGAGCTATTAAAATGGATTGAGGCATATTTGTCAGAAAGGAAACAATTTGTTTCATTAAATTCTGTTTGCAGTACCAACAAATCAGTTCGATCGGGTGTGCCACAAGGATATGCTATAGGCCCTTTACTTTTTTCCATTTATATTAGTGATGCGGGAGCAAGTTTTTCACCACAAATAGCCATCAAGCATTATGCAGATGATAACATTAAATACGCTAAAATATGCACTCCTAATGATCAACAGGAGCTTAGTAACCATCTACAAAAAGTCACTCTCTTGTGTGACGAGTGGCAAATGGGATTGAATGCATCAAAGACTGTTTGTATGCGTATGACGCGTAAAAAAGATCCTTTAATTTTTGCCTACAGCATTAATGGAACCGAATTAGCTGAGGTTAAGGAATTTAAATACCTAGGAATTCATCTCGCACATGATTTGAACAGGTCAGTACATGTCGACAACATCTGTAATAAGGCCGCGTGTAAACTTTGGTCATTACGGTGAAAACTTCATGACGCCACCCCAGAGGTAAAAACAATGGCCTACAAAATGACTATACTTCCTGTACTGACTTATGCAAGTCATGTTTGGGCGCCGTACACTCAACAAAACATACTAACATGTGAGCGCGTACAAGACAGGGCCTTGAGGTTTATTTTTAACACATAAGCTAGAACCCAATCCGTCACCGAACTTAGAAATAAGAGCTGGCCTCATGACTGTCAAGCAGAAAATGCAGCTTAACAGGCTGACATTCTTTTTTCACGTATTAAGTGGAGACTATAAAGTAGACTTAGAAAAACCCATCACATTAGAGAGACCTGCTAACCCCAGAACAAAGCATTTAAAACATATTAAACCACTTAATTATAGAACAGAATCATTCAAAAATTTGTTCCTGGTTCGAAGCATAGACGATTAAAAAAACTTGCCACATGATATAGTAGAATGTATTGATTTACAATCTTTTGTAAAGGCTGTTACCAATTATTTGTGAACGGTTGAGAATACGTTGTACTGTTAGCTCTTTGTCAGTTGCAGTTGTTTCGGCACATTACTTTTTCGTTAGACCTATAAAGTGCTATAACATGTTAATTGTAACTCATGTTGTTTATTGCTTCATATTTGTTTATTTGCTGTGCCTTCCTATCCTGATTGCTTTCTATTGAATTGTTTAAACATGTACTATGTACCTTGGGACTGCTTTCTATTGAATTGTTTAAACATCTACTTTGTCCAGTTTGATGACAGCAATGTAACTGCAACTCCTGTCTTGGCTTGTGATGACAGTATGAATAAATAAAAAATAAAAAGAATGGCCACTTGGCACGCAGGGTTTCTGAAGTGGAACAGTACTCCCGACTAAATAATGTAGAAATAAAAGGTGTCTCTGCAACCAAAGGTGAAAGCTGTCTTGCGGTTGTCCAGTTTATGAACAGTCTTGTTCAGTCTATTGCTTCTTTAATTACTTCTCCAACCAGATGTCACATGGCAGGATCTAATACGTTAATTGAGCACATATTAACCAACTTTACTACAGATTATACAGCAGGATTTATCGAGCACAGCATAACCGACCACTACCTTATATTTTTGACTTTAGGTACAGAAAATTCTAAATCGACTGAAAAGAAAAAGAAAGTACATTTTGACTCTCAAAAATTTATCTCTATGATACAGTCAAATGACTGGACCGCAGTACTCTGTGAATCTTGCGCTGAAGAGGCTTATCAGTTGATCTTGGGTGAAGTTACAAGCTGAATTTATCAATGCACTACAGTCGAATCCGACTATATCGAACCCGTTCACATCGAATTATTCTATATATAGAACAATTTCTGGTCACGGTATAGTTACAATGAGTATATACAGCAAAAATTACGCTTACATCGAACAAAAATAGCTGCGACTCCCTATATATCGAACGTCAAGCGGCGGAAAAGTGCCCCCAGAAGTTGGCTTTCCCTCGCGGTAGCGGAGAAACCCGGTGGCGCGGCTTCATGCAACCACTCTCCCTACCGTGACTGCGCTGCCTCGGGCTGCTCGGGCGCGCTGTCGACACCCCCCTGCAAAAAATTATCCTGGCCCGCCTGCAGCGCTTGCTCAGACAGCCTTGTGCTCTCGTCGTGAAAGATGGCGAAAGTGTGAGTTGTGTCGCAGCTTTTCTGGTTCATTGTGTTTGTGCCTTGTGGGCCTTCTCCCGCAGTGTTGCCATGATGAAGCGGCAGAATTCACCTTTCGTCATGAAGCTCGAAATCATAAATCGGGTTGCACACGATGAGAAGTCGGACGTCCCCGCAGCGTGCGAGATTCCGAGGAGCACTCTCGGCACGATTAGGGCTAAAGCGGCAAAACTCTGGACCCGGTGCCCGTGGCGCCCGACGCGTAGGCACGGCCATGTAGAAGTGGTTCTTCATATGTGCCGGCTTCCATGTGTTTGGTGATGACTGTAAATTCTGATGAATGCAACGAAGCCGTTGCCGGTGTTGTCGAAGTTTGGAGCGAGCTGTCAGAATTTCCGGAAGCTGTTGCCGCATCAATGGTGGACGAGTTTGAGTGCAGATGATGGTGTCGCGACCACGGGAGAGCCCCAAAATGAAGACTACATCGCCAACATCATACCGAGCACAAATAAAAGTGGGCACAATGAGGAAAGCAACAACGGTCCTTTGCCCACATCCTCCGAAGTGACTGGTACACTCACACTAGTCCGGTGCTTCTGAGCGAATGCTGAAGGTTGCGGCATCAGCTGCTCAGACTCCTTTTGAAAATGTGGGGAAGTGCATGCGTCACAGGCAGTGAAATTGCACAAGCAGAAGAAAATGCAGGACTAACTTATATGAAACTAAGCTAGTTTTATCAATAAAGTGACATTACAATTGGTATGTGCTTTTATGACATCAATTATTTAGCAGGCTTATATCGAATTATGCTCTATATTGAACTGATAGGCGTATTTTTGTGAGTTCGATATAACTGGGTTCGACTGTACTACATCTATCATAACTCGATTTTTCAGTTCCCCTCGAAAAACTTGGGTCACGAGAGCGCTACTTCGATGTATCTTGAAGAAAAATCGGCTCCACAAAAGGGTAATTTGTGAGCCATTTAACTGTGAACTTAAATCTCGTTTCAAAAAATATTCTAACACACTTGCAGCCACACTTAAATGTGCCAAACGAGATTACTTTCAGAACATGATTTTGAATAATGGCAATAATACGAAGCGCAACTGGCAGGTCATCAACGAATTCTTAAATAATAAATGTTGTGAGCATTTAACAAAAATAAAAACTGAGACACAAACATACTGCTACCAAGCTGATACCGTGAATGCCTTCAGTGAGTATTTTAGTAGTACTTGCGATTCTCAAACAGATCCCCCATTACCGACATTGCCTCGTCATCTTCACTCTTTCTACTTGCGACCTACAAATGCAAAGGAAGTTCTTCATGTTATATCTTCACTTAGGTCTACTGGACCTGGCCTAGACTCTGTTCCCCCATCTCATATCAAGTTAGTTTCTAATGAACTGTCTCCTATCATAGCAGATACTGTTAACAAAATGTTCAAAGCAGGCGTATTTCCCAATTCTCTGAAAGTTGGTAAAATAACACTTGTTTACCAAAAAGGCAATCGTGAACTTCTGAATAACTACAGGCCTATTTGTATTCTTTCATTTTTCAAAATAACTGAACGACTAGTTATTACATGTTTATCCTCCTACCTAGTAAAATTTAATCTCCTATCACCTAAACAGTATGGCTTTTGGCGGGGTTGCTCAACTGAGCTTGTGCTTCTAACCTTCACGGATAAAGTCAAGAAGGTAATCGACCAAGGCTTTCTGGTTGGAAGTGTATTTATAGAGTTAACAAAAGCTTTTCACATCATTATTCACAAAATTCTATTATATAAACTTGAATCTTACGGCATAACTGGCCTGCCACTTCAGCTTATTTCTAGCTACCTAACTAATCGTACTCAAGTTGCTCAGATTGACGGCAAACTCTCACCTGCTACAAATATATATCAAGGTGTTTCTCAGGGCTCGATCCTTGGCCCACTGCTGTTTCTACTATTTATTAACGACCTACCTAATACTCTGACCACTACGAACTGTATATTATATGCAGACGGCACGACTATTTTTACTTGCGTTAATAATGTAGATGAGCTACAGCGAAATGTTAACGTTGATCTGCATAAGAGAACTTCCTGGCGTTGAAAGAATATGTTGTGCATCAATCCACTAAAAACAGCTTTCTTTTTGTTTTTCATTCCTTCCCGACACTAATTTCAAAATCTATATCTGTATGTCTTGAAAACAACTTAATACCAATATCGATAGCGTAAAGTATCTTGGCGTAGTTTTACACAGGCATCCGAAATTCAATCTTCATGCACAGTCACTTGTCCATAAGATTTTCTTTTTGGGAATAAGCACCATAATTAAAACCCACTCATATTTTCAGCCGCACATTATCCATTCCCTTTATCATGCACATATTCACAGTCATTTATTTTACTGCGTACCAGCCTAGGGAAACACATCCCTCGCTCACCTCAGCCAACCTCAACGCCTGCAGAATCAGGCGTTTCGTCTCATGACTTTCAGCCATTTCCTATCCAATGCAATGCCACTTTATTGCAACTTAAACCTACATCCTCTTTATATAAGCTCTTTCAGTTCAAGTTAACAATCATGAGCTATAAGTTATTTCGTAATATTGCACATATAGATAGCTTTGTTATTGAAACTTTTGTAAATACTAACACTAATAGGTTCTCTGAACTCGATAATCGTCTTTCATGTAAAGTGCGCACAAAGTATGGTAAGTTCACTACCACATTTGCGGGAATAAAACTGTGGAATTCTATTTCACATACCATTAAATCATCCCCCACAGAGCATATATTCAAGAACCAAGTTAAGAAATATTTTATGCAGCAACTCTCTTCATCCTAACAACTGACTTTTGTGATTGTAATCATAATTGACTTAGCTATTATACTACATGGTATATTACTCCTATTCTTGTTGTATTGTAAATTTGCATTGCTTGTTCACCACAGAAGTATTCTTTGCAATTTTTGTCTTACTAAATAGCTTTATATTTTCTTGTTTTTTTGCACTCTTCCTTATTTTATCACATTGTCTGTAAAGTCACTGTAACCAATGCTTGATCTGTACTCGCTTTTTTTTTCATTTTGTTAATGTATGGGAGTCCCCCTGACAGTTTATAACTTTGGGGCTCCCTGTGTAGTGCTAATTTTCTATACAATTCCTTATAAAACTGACATCGCTGATGAATAAAACGTGAACTTGAAGTTGAGTAATTGCATTCGGCTGGTGACAGAAGACGGCTGGCGTCTGCAATGACATGGTCGCAAATGTGCTGTCGTTGTGCCAAAACAGCGCTGATACTGTGGCCACTAGTGTCGGTGTGAACCTCTTTTGGGACGGAGATGTCAAAGTGGCCGAGAATCAGTGGCGACGTGAGTCGCGTCTTCAGCTCAGCGAATGCACTAGCTTGGTCGGGACCCCAGACAAAAGTCACGTCTTTCTTAAGAAGTTCCGTTAGAGGGCGCGCGATGCCAGCAAAATTTCGCACAAATCTGCGGAAGTAGGAGCAGAGAGGCATACAAAGCTTCGAACATCAGTTACGCAGGTTGGCACAAGGAAATCCTTGACCAGACAAACTTTCTCCAGATCGGAACGAACACTGGAATATAGTCGACGAGATGTCTGAGCACAGTAAGCTGCCAGCGGCAGAAGTGACATTTCGTGGAATTGAGCTGCAGTCTCACCATGTGGAACACTGAAAGAACTGTCAAGAGATGCTTGAGGTGTGTGTCGAAAGTAGGCAAGAAGACAATGACATCATCGAGGTAGCACAAGCAGAATGACCACTTTAAGCCGTGAAGGAGGGTGTCCATCATTCGTCCGAATGAGGCGGGAGCATTGCATAGCCCGAACGGCATCACCTTAAACTGATAGAGCCTACCAGGTGTAATAAATGCCGTCTTTTCATGATCCATGTCGTCAACTGCAATCTGCCAATACCTGGAATGAAGGTCTATCGAAGAAAAATAGTTGAAACCCCTGAGACAGTCAAGGGCATCACCTATCCGAGGTAGGGGGTACACATCCTTTTGGGTACTTGGTAAGGTTCCGGTAGTCGATACATAAGTGCCAGCAGTTGTCCTTCTTTGTAACGAGCATGACAGGTGATGCCCATGGGCTTGAAGAAGGTTCGGTGATATCACGGGCAAGGATTTTCTCAACTTCCTTTTGTATAACTTGGCGCTCAATGGAGGGACACAATAAGGACGTCGGTGTATGGGTTTGGTATCTCCTGTGCGAATCCAATGCTTGAAAACTGTTATTTGGCTCAGTGGTCAGTCACTGAGATAAAAAATGTCCTGGTACGACATGAGCAGGCCCCGAAGCATGTGTACGCGTTCGGCCAGAAGGTCAGTTGCGATCATCTTCATTATGTTATCTAACATTGTGGGGTTCGAATCAATAGCAGCAGGAGGCGGTGCAGTAGGATCACTGAAGACAGAAACATGATAGTTGGAGGCTGGAGCTAGAGTTGCAAGAGCGATACCCTAAGGTATCACTTGAGGACATAGTCCAAAATTCACAATAGGGAGACATGCGGCATCGCCCTTTATACTGATGATCAAGTGCAGGAACATGACATTCCGCGAACAGAGGACGGTAGCGTTGGGCGACACGATGTAATCACCGTCACCTACTGGAGGACCAGCAGAGACGTAGATGTATGTCACGGCTAGATGTGGCAGACGAATGTAATCGGCGGAACACAGCCGACGCAGCACGGGATTAGAAGGCTCAATGGCATGAGGTAAGGCAAGCTGGATAAGTCCTGCAGAGCAGTCAATAAAAGATGAATTCGCCAAGAGAAAGTCAAGTCCTAATATGATTGCATGTGGGCACTGATCCAGGACATAAAACAAAGCTGAAGTGTACGTGGCGTCTGGCAACAGTGACACAGGCGGTACACAACCCGGAACCAGCCGTTGTCGTACCATCGGCTACGCAGACTACAGCAATCAGAGCAGGGGTAACAACTTTCTTCAAACGAGTACAAAAGGTTTGAGTTGATGACCAATATGTGGGCGCCAGTGTCAATGAGTGCGATGACAGTTGTACCGTCCACGCCTACATTGATGAGGTTGTTATGTCCAGGTAGTGCAAGCAGAGGAATTTCCGGTCAGGTCGTTGTGGGAGGCTGACCTCTCGAAGCTGTGCCCATCAGTTTTCTGATGAGCGGCGGGAATATGAGGGAGAAGGAGAATGATGACGCAGAGGTGAGCGGGGCAGGTGTCGGGATGGCGAAGGGGAGTGGTTTGCTCATGCTGGCCATGATGGTGGAGTGTTGTTGTCGTCGTTGCGTATCGGCACTCGGGAACTACCACCTGGATGTTGGATGTTTCAATAGTTCGGCCAAGGCTGCGAGTTCCAAGCACTACGACAATGGCAGGAAATGTGTCCAACGTGTCCACAACAGAAGCAGATAAGCCTGTCATTGAATGTGCGCCATTCTGCAGAATTCTGATAATGGGGGTGAACAGATGGGCTTCTGTATAACTCAGGTGTGGCAGGTGGACGGTGGTCAGGTCAGTTGCCTGGGCAAAGCGTCTGTAATCCTGTGTTTGCTAGTTCTTGACGCACAACGATTTGGATAACGGAAATGGTTGCATGGGACTCGTCGGGGTTACGCACCTGAAGGGTAACTGGGGAGGCAGCTTCAATCTTGCGGCGAATGATGCGCACAATATTGTTGGATGTAGCAGGAATGGGTGGAACGGGTGGGAGAAGGAGGTCCTCGCAGGTGGACGTCGCAGCCGTGTTCGGAAGACGTGTGAAGTTCAGAGCAATGCAGCGACTTTTTGTGTCTTCAAAGCATTTGCATTTATTGATGACGTCTTACACTGTGGATGAGTTCTTAAAAACCAGGAGTGTAAACGCGTCATCCGCGATACCTTTGAGGATATGTGCAACCTTTTCCATTTCCAGCATCTTCTCATTGACTTTGTGACAAAGTGCGAGCACATCCTGGATGTATGCCACACAGGACTTGGTGCAAGTCTGAGCTAGGCATGCAAGTTCTTTCTGCGCAGCACCACGGCGTCTGATGGGCTTGCCGAAAAGATCGATGAGCTTTTGTTTACATGCCTCCCAGCTGGTACGTTCCTGTTTCTGGTTCAGAAACCACACTTGTGCCGTGCCCGCCAGGTAAAATATGATGTTCGCTAGCATCAGAGTCGGGTCCCAGTTGTTGCTAGTGTTCACCCATTCGTACAGCTGAAGCCAATCTTTGACGTCGGTGCTGTCAGAGCTGGAAAAGGTACCTGGATCATGCGGTTGTGTGAAGACGACGGGGTGGTTGGTGGCTGATGGTTGAGGCACGGTTGGCGAGCTGCTTGAAGCATCCTCGTCTCCGCTTGCGCTGACATTGTAGATGCCACCAAGGAGCGTCTGCTGCGTAAATCTGTCTTGAGACTTGAAAAACCCGCGCTCTCTACCAAAATTTTATGGAGAGAAAAGACGCTTGACAATACCATATTTACTAGTGTAATGATCGCACCCCTGAATTTTGTCGTCAAAATTCTATTTTTTTTATTCTTCGTGTAATGATCGCACCCCGAACTTGCTGCAGCGATATGTCGTGTGCCAAGTTTAGCCAATAATTATCGCTCTTACCATCTGTCGAATGCTATGCGAAGGACTCTTCAAGACAAACCAAGTGGTCTGCACGTACCAAACATTCTTAAGCAGATGCCCCATTTGATTCCTTTCATCACTTTCCGCACTTCCATGACAAAAAAAAAAAAAAAAAGCTACAATCACACTTGCCTTTATTATGTGTAGGCTTTATAATGGTTGTGGTAAACAACAACAACAAAAAAAAGCGCCTTTTGATTCTCGCCTGCACTCGTGGGCACGCAACAAACCGCGAACGGCAATTATAGCAGCCACGTTTATACTGATACGTTAAATGTGTACCCTATTCATACGCCGATGCTAGTAACACAGCTAAGATATTCGCCCACCCTTAGCGGAAACGTGCCGTATTAGGATAGTAGTGAAGACAAATACCGCAGTTTCCGCAGCATGCCTGCCATGTGTTTCTATGTCACTGGCAGCTAAGTGCACCCATCTGTTTATGTTCCCTCAAAGTGGACATGGCTATGTTATTGCCGCAAACTTGCTGATATTAACGATATTATTCATTACCGATGCGGAAGAAACTGTTTCAATGCACGTAATGTACTCACGAGAAGAAAAAAATATCGCGTTCTGCGCATTCGGCTTGCTCCGCCGGCCGCCATTTTTGCTTTGGTGTCCCGCACTACATACAGCGGCAGCCGCCTATTTGTTGACCCGCTGTCATCCCGCAGCAAACGCGAAATGAAAAAATATATATATACTTTTTTTTTCGGGAAATTTAATCCGCTTAATGATCACACCCCTGAATTTGCGTCAATTTTCTTGACAAAAAAGTGTGATCATTATGTGAGTAAATACGGTATATTTACAAGATATATATACAACGGGCAGAAGACATGCATACAAGACAGAGCCCATGCCCGCAACTATCGGCAATCGCCGTCTTCGTCAGTCCTCTCATCATCGTTTGCTACTGCAGCACCTCGTAGCAATATATACACGGTGTCTCACATAGCTTGAGCCAAGAATTTAAAATGAAAGAAGCGTCCGAAGCGAATTGAACCGAATGTATACTATTCGCAATAGTCTATAGTAACTCAGACAACTGCTTGTTTTCGCTATAACTTACTAAATAATTAAGTTTAATTACCCAACTTTTTAATTATTGGCTGAGGACTCCAAGTATGATATGCAGGTTTCTAGAGCACCTTCAGAAACCACCAATCAAGTTGTTTCCTTTGAGATCCGTCTCGCGTAGTCCTTTTTTTCCGGGTTGCAAAGAAAGCCTGCAAAATAAGAGAAAAGCCATGTGACGGAGTGTTAACGCAGTGGTATCGTGCTGCTTTCAAACGTGCGTTTGGTGAACAAGGTCGGCTGCATCGTGACTGGCGACGTAGAGGCAGGGCGTTCTTTATCTCATCGGCAGCGCTTGGCCAGCAGCATGCATTTTCGCTGTCATCCGACAGGAGCCGACCTTGTTCAACGAGCACACGCTTGGGAGCAGCATGATACCACTGCACAAACACTCCGTCACGTGGCTTTTTTCTTATTTTGCAGGCTTTCTGTGCAACCCAGAAAGAAAGGACTACGCGAGACGTATCGTAAAGGAAACAACTCGATTGGTGGTTTCTGAAGGTGCTCTACAAATCTGCGTATCATACTTGGGGTACTCAGCCAATAATTAAAAAGTTGAATAATTAAGCTTAATTAATTATTGAGTTATGCGGAAAACAAAAAATTGTCTGAGTTACTATAGGCTATTGCGAATAGTATGTGCTCGGTTAAATTCGCTTCCGACACTCCTTTTATTTTTAAATTCTTGGCTCAAATTATGTGGGACACCCTGTATATCTTTTACTGCACGTCAGGAATAATTTCGCTTTGTTTGTTCTCTACTGTCCTCAAGATCTAACTTTGAGTGTAACCTCACATTGCAACTGATTCCCTCCAGCGTTTGAGGGGGGGGGGGGGTGAGCCCTCTATCGTCACAACGTGCTATGGCCTCTTGTCCCTCCGCAGGGTGGATGCCAGTGTGCTGATGAACTCTCGGCTCAATGTACAGAATGCCCGATTCCAAAGCCAAATAACCAAGGTTCGTTTCCACACTTGACCGATGGTGCACATAGAATGTTCTTTGGTTTGTTTTGTTACCTTAAAAGCAGTGGCAAATTATTTTCTGTGAGACTATGCAAGATTTGTGAGAGAAATGAAACTGCGATAGGTTGGAGTTCTGAAATGGCGTGACAGATAGACTGATTGAGGCTGAAGTGTGCCTGATGCCACCTGCCCACACTTCACATTTCAACACCGATCTGGTGCGGGAACTGTATGTAGCTGAGATGGCTATCGAACAACTGTGCAGCTTATCAACTGAGCTAGAAAGGAGTGTGGTATACAGAAGGGCCAGGCTAATCTAAGTAACAAGTTAGAACACTTAAATATTGAGAGAATCTGGCAACACAATGTTCTTTCACAAAACTCTTTGCAACGTCTAAACTTCCACAGAAACTGTTAGGTCAATACACTCATGCTTTTATTACCTGCCTAAAAATATTGATCACATTGGACTAGCGTTACCATCCGCTAGCCCACAGATAAATCAGTAAAATGAGTGATGTTATCTGATGGTGTCTTCGGTAAAAATCCTAGATGAAGGTGAACCAGCTTCAAAGTTTTCTTTTCAGAGAACTGACTGCACCCTCATGCTACCTTTAGAATGTTAGTCACCTTCTCATGACCCTCTGTACAATTTGTAGGTGGCAGCACTCAAGTTGAAGCCATGTCTTATGACCAGCAATAGAAGGTCTTCAAAACAGGTGTGACATTTCATTAAGCATTGTTTCTGGCAACCACACTCTTGCATAAATGCCTTGATATCCTGATACCAGCAGGTCTCCTTGGAGGTGGTGGCTGACTATCCAGGCTTTTGATATTTTGAATTCAGTTCAGTAGAACAAACTGAATTTTTGTGTATCTATGCTTATATGCAGTTCATTCTGCTTGTTTGTAGGTGAACAGTGGTTTGACATTAACCCTATGAGGGTCGATTTTTTTCGCCATATGCGACCATCCAGGGTCGATTTTTTTATTTCAGATTTCAATTCTTCTTAGGGACTTATTTCGAAAAAAATTTACAGCAATTTTTCTAGGGTGACCGTAAAGTGAGAAAAAAATATTTTGCGTTGGTATATATGTACTCTTCATTCATGAATAACAAAAATAAAAAAGGAAATAAACTTATAAGAACTAAAAATTTGATGCATTTTTATACACACAGTTCAAGGCCTTGAAAATGCGGACACAAGATTGTTTTGCAAGATTCAAATGTTGCTGCTCTTACACTAATATGTAAATCCATAGCGTAATCGAACTGCACTCAAGAAAGCTGTGTGGTTGTGTGCCCGTCAAAAAAGCACAACGTGTGACAATTTCCGCTAATCTTCATCTTATCGCCAACCAGAGGCAATTAGTTTTCGCGAGAGTCAAAAAAAAGAAGCAATGGAAGCGCATGCACGGCGGCATCCTTGCTATGCACACCCCTGTGAGCACTGAACGAGCGAGAAAGAGGTGGTCACCTTTTGAGCGATTAGTAACGAGATAGCCATAAGTTTTGCAAGTGCAAGACGCCAAAACCGCCCGCAAAAAGAAAACCAGAACCGCCACCCGCCCGCGCGCGTGCCAATGCGCGAGCGGTACTATATAGACATGCGGAAGCGAACTAGCGCTAAAACAAACCATGCAACAAAAACCGAGAGAGGGAGCGCGCGACAAAATTTTCCTGTATTCCCACATAGTGGCAGCACATGACAGAAAAGAAAAAGTTAGGAAATTGGCGCGCTTTTTAAACGTACAGACGGCGGCGTAAATATATGGCATCGACCATTTTCGTACTTGTTCGCGGCGCCGTACATTTACGTCAATGACCCTGAAAGGGTTAAGTCAAAAGCTTCATTATAAATATTATGATGCAATACATTGTTAAAACAGTATCATACCACTATCTGCAAGACCATGGAAAAGTTGGTGCACACTCTGAACTTTGTCACAGTGTTACAGGCTTTGACAGATTTTAACAAAAATATAATGCTGGGATATAACTTCCTAACCTATTTTACTACCGCAAGCATGCCATGGATATTCATATCAAAACTTGACCTGCTTTTAAAAACTAAGTCCCATTGGTTTCCGTCACAGGGATGGTGCAATCGATTTGCCATCGGAGCCACATCTCGACAAGAAAGGATACTTGACAAACTCGATAGCCTGTGATTTGAGGCAACCGAGGGCAGCCGTCTCGGCAAACGAGGACATGTTGAAGTGGATGGACCGTTCCTCGGCCACATCGAAGCCCTGGAACTTGACGGGCTGCGCGTAGTTGACCAGCGACGAGAGCACCGGGTGCACGTGCACCGTGGCCCCCGTGTACTGGTAGTGGGCCATGGCCAGCTGCTCCTCCAGCTGGGCCTCCACCTGGCAAGCACCGACCGAAACGCGGGTCACGACGCCAGCGGCTCCGGCCGCAACGCCCACCTTACCTTCTTTTCTGCACACGAGGAGAAGAGGGAGGGGCAACGTGGTGACGTTGTACCACTGCAACTATAACACCACAGAAATTCAACAGACCAGAAAATTCCTACGATGCAAACAACCGTGCCAGTGCCCTGGATCAAAGCAGGATACTGTATACTGCATCAATAAGGGAGCACAGCATACGTCTGGCTAAATCACTGCACTGCTTGCACTCAAAATTTCTAGAGGGAGAATTTTTTTACAGTGCATCTCATTGAATACCATGCCTGGATGCTGTACTTGACTCTTTCACCAAAACATGAGATAAATACAAGTCTGCTGCAATGCCAGATTGAAAAAGTAATTTTATTAATGAGAGAAATGGTGCAATCGTCTGCCCTGCCCTAAAGGGAATTAACACCAACAGTGCAGATGGCACAATGTCAAGCCGTTTATTTCTCCAAGCAGCAGGTAGCACCAGCACCTTTCCCACTGAGAAAATCCACATTTTCCTTCCAGCACTGCTATATACATGTATTGTCATCATAAATTCAAATGCAAACAATTTCAAAACTACTCAATGCATTGTTTTGTTTTCGGGTTCCCCTGCATTCGTAACAGTGGCTTAATTAAGACTAAGAAACGAACACTTCCGACTACTCCATGCTTAGAAACTGGCTGTCGAGTACTGATGTGGATAGTGAACTTTGATGTAACTACGTGTAAGAAGTGTTCTGGCCAGTTATTTCCTGTTTGCATTTCAATTTATCCTGCCATACCTTGGTTAGCTTGAATGAAACAGGCAAATGCACTGCATCCAAGCATTTTACTAATAAAAATTAACTGTGAAACATCCCCTCTGTGCAAAATTTTAGAGCAGTTGAGGCAGATCAGCCATTTGAACTACCGTAAAACTCCGAGCAAGCGCCCCCACCTGCGCAAGAGCCCCCCCCCCCCCCCCCCCCGTGCAACTTCACTGCCAGTGTCAAATTTCCGTGCTGTTCCGCTTTGTCCATGTCCTTTTTTGCACTCTTTTAATTTTATTTTATGCCATGAACCAACTAGCCTAGCAGCAAGCCTTGTTAAGCTATCCTGTATAAGAAACCAAAATTAAATTATGGGGTTTAATGTGTGAAAACCACTTTCTGATTATGAGGCATGTCGTGGGGGCTCCATTGATATAATCGACGATCAAATAATTATCCCATGGTTAAATGCTTGTTTTCCATGCGTGAATACTCATGTTTGACTGATATGATGTTTTACTCATTTTTTTCTATGACTTTAGTGCAGAGATTAACCCAATGTTCCTCGAAGCCTAACGCTGTCAGAAGTGGCCGGTGAGAAGTGGGCATTTGCAGCACAACAAATAGCAAGGTGCAACAGATTTGTTGCACTTGACAACTGCAAATGTAATTGCTTGTTGCAATTGCACTTGACACCACAACCTGAGCATAGTGATAAGCTAAAAGAAATGTTTTCAATAAAATACTTTTCTGATGAAAAAAAAAAAGGAAAGGAACAGATGCAGATGCATTTGAGAGTTCAGGTCCGAGTGAAAGTTGCAATCATACTGCCAAGCAACCACCTGAAATGCTTCTGCCTTTAGCTAATTGCTGCATGTCTATCAGTTCTTTTTCTTTTGACTGCATAGATGACAGAGATGAGCAGTTGATGAAAAGCACAAGGCTGCCTATAAAATGTGTGCTCAGCTATAGAACAAATAAAACGAAGGAGGCGGGTTCACAATGTAGAGGGCTGCTGTTTGATCCTGGCTGCACAACTGGTCAACACAAATGTGCACATATGTGTACATGCATGCATACATTTCCGTACATCAAGTAACTGACATAAGTACTTGCATGGAGAACATTCCAGTTTTACACATATTTTCGCACGACATCAGAGACTACTCTCAATTTTGCATAGAGAATGCAAAGCTGGTTTCGAGAGTTCCCAACAGCACTTGAACTTCTTAGTGGCCTCTCTGGACCAATCCTATTAACGCTTCAGAGACTTACTCAAAAGAACAAATGAAAACAGTTATACGAAAACGGTTAATATACGAAATGGATAATGAAAATAGCTAGTGCTAACGAGACTTAATAATGATCCATGTGTAAGACCCCAACAGCATGAAAAATGCAGGGATAAAGAAAAGTAGAGAACACAAGTGCTGATAACACAGCATTTGTGTTATCACACACAAGTACATCAGCACTTGTGTTGTGTAAGCACACATAAGCACACCAGCAGTTGAGTTGTCTACTTTTCTTTTGTGCCAACGTCTTTTGCTCTATTTTGTTCTAAAGTACAGATCCTTATCAACACGCCCTGCTTTCAGTGCTGTTACTTCACAGTAACTGCTTTAGTACTACATATTGAAAAGAAAAGTATGAAAGCCATTTGATGCAGACAGCAGTGCCAGCCTGACTCGGAAGCAAGCTTATGCTCTCAGGAAAGTTGTCAAATCATAACCAACACTCTTTTTGGAAATTCCAACATACCTAGCAACCAAAGTATAAAGGCTGTGAAGAACATGGATCAAGCCATGCTTTACGAAGCTAACGTAGCACATCTGTGTCAACATCAATTTTCACTTGTGCACAAGTGGTGCAGTGTCAAGCAGGGAAGCAGAAGTGTGTGCTTTCAACAGGAAGGACATTAATCAGGTGCGCTGAAGCTCTGCTACAGGACACATCAGAACAGATAATGCGGATAAATTTTGTGAAAGTTGCTTCGAGTGACATGGCTCTCCCAGTTTCAATGCCCTAAACCAAAAGTAAACTCAATTTTCTTTATGATGCTGCAGTCTTGGTTTGTTGAAAGGCTATGTAGAAATGAGAGTTAACGTTCATGGTACAGATGTGCACACTATTTGTAATAATTGAAACAGTGGTAGACCAGCATGAGTCTCACACCCTGCCATAGAGCAAACTGTCTTTTTTACTGGTGTATATTGTGTAGCAAAGAATATCAAGTGCTTTTAGTACAAAAGCTTTAGCTTATCTAAAAGGTGTGCATGGTCACAACAGCAGGGTAAACTGCATCTGCCTTTTGTGTGTCCATTGTTGCAGTGTTTTTACAGAGCTCTAACATGACCAATCCAAACTTTAACACAGTAAAAACTTTAGAAATTTATTTTGGTTATACATCTGATCAAAACTAAACATGCTTCTATCCAATCATTCTAAAAAAGGTGGTGTCTCGCTGCATTCTACAGAAGTGAAGACAGCATTGTGCTCTGTGGATGGCAAGAAGTTAGCGGTAAGTTATGGTCCAACACCGATCGCCTGCTTTATATGAACTTAACTTTAATCAGAAAATATAAAGCAGGTGCCAATAAAGGAGTTTCCAGCAAATACACTGAGTGAAAAAAAAAAAAAAGAACTCTCCAGGCAACATTTTCTACTATGGTGTTACCTGGCAGGCTATAAAACTAGCACCAAAAATTTCAAAAGCCTGTACAGCCCCCCTGACAATACAGCCACCCAGCTACGGCAGCTGCACATTTGAGAAAACAATAAATGTGCTGCCAACAGAATGCTAAGCTGTTATCAACAGGAAAATGAGAAACCTTGTAACTGCAAGCAAAGTACTACTGCTACGGTGGCCAAGGAAGATGAGATAGAAGGAAAGCAAAGTGCTTCAAAGGAACACCAGTCGGCCGCAACTGCGACTAGACTCTGGAAGAGAAGAGACGAAGTGCAGAGCGAGAGAGTGCAGCAGGTGCCACGTGAAGCCAAGGAGTGGCACCGAGAAGGGATCAGGGGACAGTTTGTGTGCAGAGGAGGACAAGAAGCGTGAGAGGAGGACAGCAGAAGCAGAAACCACACCCTGGCCAGGCCAGCAGGTGGCGCTCAGGTCCAGCCATGGAGATGACAACACGGAAAGCGGCGCAGTGCAGAGAGAAGCGGTCAGCACAAGCAGTGCGTGAACCCGATGAACCGTGGACTGGCAAGGCAGCACACAGCAGAGAAGGAGAGAAGCGCACAGGGCGAGAAGCGTGGATGGCCGAAATCTCACTTTTGGATCCAGGGTTGTTTTTCTGTGTGGGTGAACTTGGCTCGACCTCTGAAAGTTGGGCCACAAAGGGACGTTAGTCAGCAATAACAACGGCACTGGCAGGCTGGTCAGCCCGCGGTGGCGGTAGCCGCTAAAAGCATGCACTCATCACAAGTGTGTATTCACTCACTGAGAGTCTGTTAACTGACAAATTTGCCAAGGACTAACACTTTAAACAACTCACACTAAAAAAAGGGTATCAACAACCTCAATATCTACTGCAGACACACTCCCTGTTTGTAAAAAAGAAAAGTTTTGTTCTTCTTCATCGTTTGCCACTTCAAACTATAATGTCAGCCAAATGACTTCTGAAAACTTGGCCATGTGAATTCCAATTATCTCCTGAGAAAGTGTGTGCCAATGGAGTTTTCATGCCTGCATGAGAAGTTTGGCAATGTTGCTGTATTTTTGTGACGTTATACTCTGTAGCTTCTGACTTAATATTGTACAATAAATAAATATAGGATTCTAAAGGTGCACAAGATGTGAAGCTCCAGCTCATGTTGAATTCAAATCGAGTAAGTAAATCAAGCAAGATATGAAATCATCAGAAGATAGAGACCTTGTTCTCTGGCTGTACCCCACAGCCACTATTACACTTAATTAAGGGGGGATGAGGGTCTTGAAAACTTTTTTTTTATTTCTTAACATATCTTTCTGAAAATTGGCATGCAGATATATCTTTGAATGCTGATACCAAATATATATTCAGATTTTATATATATCATCTAGAAATGAAGATATTGCAAAATAATTTATCCCACATACGTCTTTTCTTACGGGCCATTATGATAATTTCTTAATTAAAAAAACTAGTTTTAAAGAATAGCTGTCATTTTCAAGGGCCCACTGCACATCCTAAAGCTAAAGAAATTTTTAAAAAGTCGTCATATAGGTCATGAATGAATAACAAAGTGGGAAGAAAAAAACAATGTGGGAGTAATTAGCTTACATCTGACTTAATTGCTAGTCTATTGGGTTTAATGAAAAATAGAAAGCTTTAGGATGTAGCTGAGGTCTTACTGAAAAAAATGATACCTAATTCAATAAAATCAGTTGATGCAAACATTATGAAAAGTTCTGTAAGGCAAAGGCATTTGATCGAAAAAGCAAAGCTGAGAAAATTGCATTCAAAGTTTTGCTTAATCTACCACTTTTGTTTACCTATCACATGGAAAAATTTAATGCTTTAGCATGCAGCCCAGTCATTACTGAACACAATAACACCAAACTCACAGAAATCTGTTCATGTAAAGATGGTGAAAACTTCTGTATTGCATTGGCACTTGACAAAAAAAAAAAAAAAGCTCAGAAAGTCACTTGCTATTTTCTTTGAATCTGCCACACATTCACAAAAGTCCTGGGCAGTAGTGCTGGGTTCTGTCAGGCTTGTGCTTCTTGGCCATCCTCTTCTTCATCTTTTCAGCATTGGTGTGACTTTTGTCAGACCTGCAGAGCCTCTGTTTATCTTTTTCAAGGCTCCTACGAATGAGGTAGCTCCCAGGACTGTAACCAAGCTGTGCTGCAACAGCTCTGCTGGTTCTCTCACTGCTCTCTCTCACTGCACTTTGCGAGTTGGAGAGTGGCCATCCCACACTTGCTGCAGCTTGAGGACGCAAACAGCTTCTTTAGCACAGAGAGATCAACGATGATGTACTCTGTGCCGCGATCGTCGTCTTCACTTCCTGTGCCGACGCTCATTAGCTCGAACTTGCGGAAAGTCGCGGAATTCTTTGCCAATGAAGTTTTAATGTTGTCTGCGTATTTTTTCGCGCCCCGCGCACTCCGCCTCCGTGAAAAACACCATGTCGAAGCGTTGAGCACGGGAGCTCGGTTCAGCCGCGTCCGTCGGCACCGAAGCGGCGTGCGGAAACGCCGAAGTCGACGTTAGGCTTCGGTCAGCCGGCTCGGCCGCTTCCGACGACACGGAATCTGAAGCGACTTGCAGCGTCTCAAAAGTTGGTATTTTCGACGGGCTTAGTCCAGGCGCATCCACCGGCACTGCAGAGACTTGCGGTAACACCGAAGTTGACACCGATCGGCACTGTCCAGCCGCGTCCACCGGCGAAGCTAGCGTCGATGGGGTTTGTTCAGCCGCGTCCTCCGGCGAAGCTGTTGTTGGCGAGCTCAGTCCAGCCGCATCCACCAAGGGCACAGCAGCTTGCGGCATCACCGAAGCTGTAGTTGTCGACGATGTAGCGCTCATCTTATTCCATGCGCGTCTCTTTGCTGACTGCTTTTCGCGTCCTTGCTTTCAAGCGCGCGTCTCGCGCCATCGTGACACGCGGAACAAAGACACCAGGCACGCAAAAGCAAGAAATTTGTGGTTAAAAGAAGCGACTCAATAGCCAAAATATCTACAAGAACGATAAAGAGAAAGGCAGAACGAAAAATACTAGGAAACAAAGAGGAGCGCGAAAAATGACGTGCGTGCACGCGAAAGCAGACGACGCGAAGGAGTCGAACAACGCGGCCGCGGGGCCGCGGCAGGCGAAGCATGCGTCACGGCCAATCAGAGGGCTGCCCTCGAGGAGGCGCCCGTTTCACCCAATCAGCGGCTGTCTCGCGACGATTTCCCGCTTGAGAACGGGTGCCGATCGCTCCGCTGCACGAGAGTCTACAGCGTGCCGAGGGGCGCCAGAATGGAGAGCGGGAAATCAGCTTTCAAACGAGACCAAGATGGCGCCGATCGGTTCGCGTCGCGCGGAACTACGGCAGCTTGAAAATGAGGCAAACATTCGCGCTTGGCGTTCAATTTCGGCTCACCGACGTTTCTAAATTGCCGTTTTTTTTATACTTGGAGTAGGAATTGAGCCATAATATTTTGTAGAGACATAGTTGGGACATTAAAGACTTCAAAAACGCAATTTTTGAAAATTGCCATTTTTGACCATTTTTCGCGATTTCAAGACCCGCGTCCCCCCTTAAGTAGCAGCAAGCTGCTATCTTCCGTTATTGACAAATGTGCAGGGTGCTAGGAAAACGCATGCTTTTCCATGATTTCATTTGTGTTACAGAGGATCTGCAGCAGCAGCTGCAGTCTTCATAGCTCAAACATTTGTGGTCTTGTTTCAAATTCTCGATATGAAAGAGTTTGATCATGGGAAGATGCAAGGTAAATGCATATGCATGTAGTGTTTGTGTAATCGTCACAGAGCAGAAGTAAACAGTGGTCAAAAAAGGAACACTTCAAGTCGGAGCCAATGTTTTGCTAAGGGGAAATATTTTCATCGATGTGTCCAAAGAAAATGCTTAGACAAGGGTACTTTTGTCCTCGAGAAGCCTCCTTGTCAAAATACTGGCTCAAGGCGCGCCAATAAAAACAGGCTCCCTTGGCGAAACATTGGTTGCAACTGAATGAGGGATACCTCAGGCATTGCTGTGTCGAAATGGCTGTCGAAGATGGTCGTGTTCGACAATATACATTCTTTTTTATGGTGTGAAAAGTGGGCATGGACCCACAGAACAGGACACACAGAACATGACAAACACTGACCTGACATTGTGGTGTCTGCTTCTCGTGCCATCAAAAGGGATGTATAGAAAACCGCACTAACTTGTCCAGCGACAAGTCTTTTTGAGATGTATTTGACACCTTGTCCAAACAGTGGTTCGAGGCACCCTGATAATGGCAGATCCCTTCAGTGAAACATTGGCTCTTAAACAAGGGATGCCTCAGGCTCAAGTCAATGTTTGGACAAAAAGGCTTGTCCCCTTGCAGAGACCTAATGCCATCCACACTCGCAACATGGACAAGAAACTTCAGCTTTTTGTAACTCCAGTGGCAGTGTCCTGGTTTTAGCTTGATGCTAGCGAAGTGAAGTACCTTCTTCAAAGCTTGGAAGAAAGGTGACGATGTCATTAAGATAAACTAGACATGTGCCACTTAAAACCAGTAAGAACAGCGTTCATCAATCTTAAAACGTATTGTCTCTTTCACTTGCGCATGAATCATGTTCCATTTTTCTACTGAATGTTAGTAAGGCTGTTGTTTTATATGGTGGGCATCTCTATACGCAAAGCATTCCCAGATGTACCAAGGGTACCTATCGCTGACAGGAACTTTAAAGACATGTTAGTGCATGCAGAAGTCAGCCAACAGCATTCTCCCATAATAAAAGCATGTTGTCGCCCCAGGTGCAAAACCTGCAGGCACCTTCAAAGTGACATTAAAATTAAAAGCACCGCAAATAGTTATACCCTTTAAGTCAAATCTAGCTTCACTTGCACAAGTTCAGATGTGATTTATATGCTTGAATGTTCCTTCTGTAAGAAACAATATAGTATAGGTAAAACGGGACAATCAATGAACGTCGAATTAAATGGACATCGTGCGGGCACAGCTAAAAAGCTTCCCAAAGCCACTGCCAAGCATTTCAACCAACAAGGTCGTAACTTTGATGAACTTAAACTCTACATCTTACAGTCACACTTCCGTTCTGAACGAGAAAGAAAATACAGAGAATCATGCCTTATCCACGAGTTCAAGACATTACAATCAATAGGCATAAAGGTTTCAAAGGGAGCTTTAGAATCTATTTGCTATGCTAAATTTCAAGCTATACGCAACAACACTTGGTTTGGTTGTTTAGCGTCTTTTTCTTTTTCCTTTTTTTTTTCTTCTTCTTTCCGTATTTTTCTTTCTTTTTATTTATTTATACCACTTCACTTCAGTACTTTCTTTTCTTGTTCTTTGTTTTCTTCCCCCTTTTTTTCATGAGCACTGGTTTCTGCCGCTCCTTCTATTATCGCTTTCAGAGGCACGGTAGGCCACGACCACCAGCGAAACAAGTAATAGAGGGCTGCTGTGCACACCGTTGACACGCCGGCTGACACACGGGCATTGACACGTGACTGACAGACAGCCGTATCCCTGGCCTTGTGCACAGCACTCCTTTATTCTCAATTCAACACTCTCGTCACTAAAACACCTCCGCTCGTTGCCGCGCCCACCGGCCTTACGCCCTCTCCCCTTTGGAAGAACTCCACCTATATATACTGCAGCAAGAAAAGCATATGTCGCCTTGAAGAAGACAAGTGGACTTGTCAAAATGTTGGCTCCTGCTTTCACCATGTTCTCGTTTTACTCATCATCTTGAATTTCTATCTTCCGCCTTCTCCGTGTTTTCCCTAGATTAACACTAAGATAGTATCATACATTATCACGAAAGTCTATGTGTGCCAAAGTCAAAATCACTACACATATAGAAATTGTATTTGCTATATTACTGCAGCTTGTATAGTCTGCCTGATGCAGACAGCACCTGTGTGGCACAATTCTACGAGTGCTGTGTCTGCAGAATAGACAACCACTGTGCCCACTAGCTCGCTGCTGGCTGGCCTAGTATATTGGCCACCCAGTGCGTGCTTGAATAGACTACTTAGGCTTCTGCGTATGTAAAGCTGCGTATGCACCACTGGAATTCTTGGCCGATCCCTCAAAATTGGTAGGTACAAGAGGTTATAGAAGCCTTAAATGTGTTTACATAAGCATCATATTTGTCTATGCCCCGTATGCCTCTTCCCTTGACAAGCATCCCCTTTGTCCTCGTAACACGGAGAGCTAACAGCTACAGGCAACAAGGTTGATGCACGTGTCATCCATCACATTAACTCATTAACTCAAACAAGCTTCGCAACATTTAGATTCTAACACTGCAATTTCTGACGTGCGTCTCAGTCGTGGCTGCGCGTGGCAGCCACGCACCCTGCTTTAGAGGTAATCTGCCACGTATGACGTGTGAAAAGAGTGGGTGTGCCGAGACGGTGGGGCATCATGATCATGTAAGCTCTCTTTACGCGTGTTTAGTGTTGAAGGTTGCGTAATCTCGAGTGTTGGTGACTCGTTGGAGCGAGAGGCATATGAAGCATTCGCTCCCCACTGCTGGCACTTTTCCTGATACAGTCAAACCCAGCTATATCGAACTCACAAAAAAACGCCTATCAGTTCGATATAGAGCATAATTCGATATAAGCCTGCTAAATAATTGGATGTCATAAAAGCACATACCATTTATAAAATCACTTTATTGACGAAACTAGCTTAGTTTCGCATAAATTAGTCCTGCATTTTCTTCTGCTTGGGCAATTTCGCTGCCTGCGACGCACGCACTTCCCCACGTTGTCTATAAGGAGTCCGAGCAGCTGAGGCCGCAACCTTCCGCATTCGCGCAGAAGCACCGGACTAATGCGAGTGCACCAATCACTTCGGAGGATGTGGGCAAAGGACCGTAGTTGCTTTCCTCAACGTGCCTACTTTCATTTGTGCTTGGTACGATGTCGGCGATGTAGTCTTCGTTTTGGGATCTACCGTCGTCGCGACACCATCATCTGCACTCATAAACTCATCCACCGTTGATTCGAATGTCCCGGAAATTTTGACAGCTTGCTCCAAACTTCGGCAACACCGGCAACGGCTTCATCGCATTCATCAGAATTTACAGTCATCACCGAGCACGTGGAAACCGGCATGTATGAAGAACGCCTCGTACACGGCCGTTCGTACGCGAAGGGGCACCATGGGTACTGGGTTGCGAGTCTGGCCACTTTAGCCCTAATCGTGCTGAGAGTGCTACTCGGAATCTTGCACACTGCGGGGATATCGCGTTCGACGCAATTTATGATTTCGATCTTCACGACGAAAGGCGAATTCTGCCGCTTCATCACGGCAACACTGCGGGAGAAGGCCCACAAGGCGCAAACACGATAAACCAGAGAAGCAGCCAGACAACTCGCACTTTCGCCATCTTGCACGAAGAGCGCAGAAGAGCCTCTGATTGGCTGTCTGAGCAAGCGCTGTAGGCGGGTCAGGATCATGTTTTGCTGGGGAGTGTCGATAGATAGTGATCTAAAGAAAGGAAGGACGCTTGATTCTGCAACCCGTGAGGGAGCACGGCGAAGCGTCGTCAGGGGAGAGGGAGTGGGAAGTGAAAGATGATAGAGAAAGAGGGAGGATAATAGACTTCACTATGTGCGACAGGGGGAGTGTCGACGGCTCGCCCGAACAGCCCGAGGCAGCGCGGTCACGGTAGGGAGAGCGGTTGGATGGAGCCGCGCCGCCGGGTTTCCCCGCTACCGCGAGGGAAAGCCAACTTCTTGGGGCACTTTTCCACTGCTTGACGTTCGATATATCGGGAATCACTGCAATATTTGTTCGATGTAAGCATAATTTTTGCTATATATACTCATTGTAACTATACCGTGACCAGAAATTGTTCGATATATAGAATAATTCGATGTAAATGGGTTCGATATAGTCGGGTTCGACTGTAGCGTCATCCCAGTGCAGGCGATGCTATCAGCCACGGGGGCAGAGTGCACGCGAGTGGCTGGCTTCACTTAATTTGTACCGCCAATGTGAAGATACCGTCAACGTGGCATGAAACTGTATCATTCATCGCCGACTCCAAAATTCATCAAAATGAAGTGTTTTCTTACTCAAATTCACTTTTTTCGATTGCCCTATAATTAATAAAATTCTGCGGCCCCTTTCCATGTAAGAAAACTCGGTAGGTGACTGCACTTCTTTGTTTAAAAGGCCGAATGTCGGTACAACGAAGCAAATTGCCGATTTTACCTACTTTGTTATATCAAGGTTAAACTGTATAACAACATAAATAAAGCCATATAGTATACTGTAGTCATGGGGGACTTCAATGCAAAAGTGGGGAAAAAGCAGGCTGGCGAACAAGCAATTGGCAACTACGGTGTGGATTCTAGGAACACTTGAGGAGATATGTTGGTAGAATTCACAGAAAGGAATAAGCTGCGAATAATGAACACCTTCTTCAGGAAGCGTTGGAACAAAAAGTGGACCTGGAAAAGCCCTAATGATGAAACAAGAAATGAAATTGATTTCATACTTTCTGTCGATCCCAGCATAATGCAGGATGTAGAAGTGTTAGGTAGGGTAAAGTGCAGTGATCATAGGTTAGTGCAGGCTAGGATTCACCTTAATTTGAAGAGAGAAAGGGTAAAATTGGTCAAGAAGGGACAGGCTAACCTAGATGCAGTAGGGGTAAAAGCAGACCAATTCAGGTTGGCACTTTCAAACAAATTTGCAGCCTTAGAACAGAGAGATGAAGATGACATAGAGGCAATGAATGAAACCATAACTAGGCTGGCTTCAGAAGCAGCAATTGAAGTGGGAGTCACCAGTCATTTCCTGTAAACCTTCCCTGTAAACCATGAAAAAGTCGTCTACCCACCACCTGAAAAGAGTATTACACGTTTCCTCTCCATTTTTCTTGCAAACTGTCTGGAACTGGAATGACCTTCCCACTGATGATATTGTTACAGGGTTAACAACAGCCAGATGTATATAAAACAAGTTTCCTTTTTTGTATGTGCCCACATGTGAGGAATGCTCACAGCTTAACTTATATTTGAAGGACATTGTTAGCGTTGATCCTATGGTGAAATTTGTCATTTATGCTGATGATGTGACACTGTTATTCTCTGCAGGAAGTACGGATGAGCTGATTCTGAGAGCAAACAGAACGCTTGTGGAATTAGATACATGGGTGCAACTTAACAAATGGAAAATAAACGTTAGTAAAACGAAGGCTGTCATATACCGTGCGGAAAACAAGAAGATTAACATTACCTCAGACATTAAGCTGCAAAACTCAAAGGTAGAAATAGTAAGCACATTTACAATACTTGGAGTGTATTTCAGTGAAAATATGACCTGGGTGGAATGTTATCAATGGTTTCATCCGCTGTCTGTGACCGAACGTTGTGTAATCTGATTGCATGTGGGCGCGACGCGATTAATGTAGAACTTTGTGGAAGGCACGCGGGTCTCAGCGACTACTCTGGAACATTCGACGACTGATGTATAAAAGCCAACGCGCTTGACCCGCTGATCAGATTTTGACGATCGCCGACTGTGTTCGCCATTGTCGCCAGTCTTTAAGTGTAGCCTGTTTTTGTGGGCAAAGGTTCGCCCAATGAAAATTTGTTTTGTCTTTCAAAGTATTGTTACTGTGTTCTTCATACGTCACTCCAACTGGCAATGTCGACCATGTTGTGTCAAAACTGTCTCACATCGTTGGATTGACCTACGCCAACAGATACATTTTACTGTCAAAGGTTCTATTGTACAATGTTCCTATTCTACTCACATACGAAATATTGTCAATTAGTTTGGGGGAACACAACAAAAGGTAATTTGCAAAGAATCATGATATTGCAGAAAAAAATGGTACGAAATATTGAAAACGCCCCCATCAGTCACCGTTCTCATCCTCCGTTTTTGAAGTACTGCATTATGAAAATACACGAGTTATATCTACGTTGCCTGTGTTCACGTTATAAGCTTGACGTAAAAAATAACAGCTATTCCCCGCTACGGTTGGCATCGCTTTCTAAAAGGACCGCACTTTATGAGAATCGAAACACACAGCCATGACTGATCAAAATGTGCAGAACCGGATACAGACAACAAATGGTAAACAGAACGCTACTGCATTTGCGAAATTTCTGTCATAACAATGGATTCACTCCTGAAACAGCATTGAACCAGAAACTGAAATTGTTCTTCTGTGGCAAAACTCCTTTCTCATGACCAAGTTTCACATGGTTTTTCATCTCTGTGCATGTACGCTATACGCATTGCAAAGTACGAATTGTGGGGAGCACACGCGCCCATCTTCCCCGGCGCCGTCGCGTCGAGAGCCAGCATAGACAAGGAAGAGGCGCATCATGCCCTCTCCCAATTCTCCCTCGCTCTCGTGATGCGCGCGTGCCCTTCCTCCCGGCTCGCGGGCAGGTAGCTGACGGGCGAGGAGGACATTCCCCTCGCCCAGGTAAAAAGGTACAAAACAGCACGACCGGGGGAGACCCTCTCTCTCTGAGGCCGGACCCCTAACCTGCTGCAACCCGTGAGTGACCAGAGTGACCACGTTGCCTGACTATCCCGGGCAACGAGGCCAGCCTATTTATTACTATTACAGAGTGGACGTCCCTCTGCCAGTGTCCTTTATTGCCGGTAGCAATAAACGTTCTTACAGTTGGTTGCCTTATTCGTTCGAGCCCGACGTAGCCGCGATTCCCGCGCTACGGGTTGGGGAGTAACACAAAGCGACTGCGTGGGGCTAGATCTGGAGCTCGCCTTCAGCCCTAGCCGCATGCAGAGTGGAACCCCCACAGAGTGTACTGTTTCATACTACACAAATGTGTGCCATTTTATTTTTCATCTTTTCCTTCATTATGTAACGCTTTTTACTCGCAGTTTTTTCATGTTTGTACGTTTCCTTTAAATTGGTCTATCATGCAGTTAACAAACTTTTTATTTCTATAGTTGGTTATTCTCACTGTTGTGGACAAGTTATTGCTGTATTACTATTACTATTTGTTTGTGGTTTTTACGTTGCCAATGCCAAAAGTGTTTGTTTCTTCTATTTTGTAATCCAGGGAGCTGGGAACTAGTCAAGCTGACTTGTCAGCTTTTTTTCCCGCACTCTCTCACTTCACGAGTGAAATAGATATTATTATTATCATTATTTATTATTATTATTATTATTATTATTATTATTATTATTATTATTATTATTATTATTATTATTATTACTACAGATTTGTTCCCTGGCCAATGTTAATGAAGACTAGTTCTCACAGACTCATTTGCTGGAGCTATCTTCTACACAACATGCGCCTATCCCAGGCTCTTGTAAATTGCAATAAAACTCTCATTTACCCAATACCTTTACAGTTAATCTCATGGAGTGTGCAGAAACCTGGATACACGCAAACAGTTCGGCATACTAAACTAATTAACGGCATTCCTCAAGTGGAGCATGCAACAGCTTCAGGTCATTCTCGCACTCACCTCCCTCCCCTTCCTCGGTTGGTGCGATGATGGTAACCGAGGCATCTTCCTTCTCTTCCTCCTCGTCGTCATTCTGAAGCTGTCCTTTCCGCCAGAGCTCCAGTTCACCTGCGACACCACCGCCACATAATGTCATTAAAATGACAACAACAGACTGTCCTGTACGGTGCACCTCAGCCAACCTCCACATGCACTTGAAGAACAGGTTCATGATTTGTTCCATCCTTCACACGACTGGTATTCAAACGAAAGACCCATCTATGTGGTATTGCTATCACGAACATTCTTGAAGGCGTCAACTTCTTTTGGCCCCCAGAGCTGCCCAACATCCTGACCACCCCAGAACTTACCCATAAAACTTGGCCTTTCATATCATTTTAAAATGATTTATGGCATCTAAAGGACTTACTGTCAGCTGCTTGGTTTAGCATGGCTATCCAATATCACTCGGCATAAAGTAAAGGCATGTAAACATTAATGTGCATGTCTTTATCTTTGCATATGATGCTTACTTTACTTCTGTAGCCCTGTGATGTTGAAGTGGCACCTGTCACAAAATTTTAACAAGTTAGGTATCCCTAATAAACAGGCAATGCCTAGACCCAGCCACATTGCCCAGCCATGAATATTAGATACTTTCACTAATAATGAGTTTCAACATGTTATCAAGAATACTGGTACATGTATAATAACAAGGCTCACAGGTATGCAATACGCTGACAGTCCCCAAACAAAGCACCATCCCAAACACCTGCACAGGCAAGGTCCAAAGTTCCCGGGAAGCGAGTGCCATGAGAAAGTCGAACGTCAGCCCAGTTTTTGGCTCGCAATTATTGAAATTATTCCAGTCATCACACACACTAGTAAATGTACCATGCTGAGTGGCCTGTCTCAGCAACTATTCTGCTTTATGTCAGATCCCACATCCCATAAACATTTGACTATGCCTGTAGGTGCAGAAACTTCGTGCATGCACAAGAGAGAAATTTGAAGCAATTACTACTCTTAAGTATATTGAGTTAAGACAGTGCGTGAGACATATAAGACCATTCATGAAACAAATATGTCCTACTCGCCACCTCATTTCACTTATTTTGTTTCATAAAAATGTTTGCAAGAGTGCAGATGGTAGTATTGCAGCAGGTGACCTTTGTGACCCATAGCCTCACACACGCATTAGCTACTCTATTACGGCACTTCTAAACGAACCATGCTTTATAAAAAGAAGAATGAAATGTTCTGCAGAAATAAATGAAGGCCTGAGCTCACTGCCAACTGAACAAAGCCTGCCAAAAATTAAACCAAGGCCAAGTCTTGCACAGACATAAATTAAGTGGACTAAGTTCCCACTTTGTAGATCACTCCTTCTTTTAAAGAAGGAAATTTTTTGCTTTATCTAGGCCACATCACCAGGTGTTTAGCAGCCATCCTATCTGAAAGTTCCAACTGCGGAAAAAACATACTCACGCTTTTCGTCCTCTGGCTTGAGTCGCTTGTTCTTTATGAGAATCTTCCTCTTGAGGTCGTTGGGACTTGGAAGCGGTACTGCTGGCTCCAACTGCAAGTATTAAAGCTCACTACTAGAAGGTCACCTTGAAATTCCCCTCGGCATTCGCACCTAGTTTTCATCAGACCTCGAACATTCTCTGAACAAGAGGACCCCCATTCTCTCCAAAACATAAATGTTTCCAAGGGCTGCTTGTGTGAAGCGTTTTACCAGTGGGTAAATTTACCCATCACGAATAATATTTGCGCAAGCAACCATAAACAGCCCCATCAAAATTCACCAAATGGCAAAGGAGAAAATTTTCCTGCAACTGTCAGTTTGCCATTACTCGTCAACTTCCAAGGCCTTGGCATATCAACACACAAATGACAGTTTAAGGTTGTCTCCTGAAAGGCAACTAGGTTCTATTCTTTCTTTTCTCTCTTACTCAACCTTGTTTTCACCACGTTAAATATATTCACACCCTGTCGTAGTCTTTCAATGGTTTTGTTGAGCACGAAGACAATTCCAGCTCACTTACCCCATCACCTAGTTCTTTTCACTAGGATCTGTGCACTGTGTTCAGAATTTTCCCGCTGTGTCTCTCTGCAGACATATGTTTAGCTGCTTGCAAATGCAGCCAGCCATACATCGCAATGCAGAAGTGTGTGCATTGTAACTATTGGCTCCATTCGGGGTATCTGTTACAGATGTTTCAATTGTTAGAACGCAGCTGTTTTGCACTCTCTCGCATTCACACCTTGTGTTTGTGCTGGAACAGGTGTGCTGTGGGTCCCATAGGTTCTCTCGTTGTACCTGTTGCATGTCGTTGCAGACTCTTGCTCCTTTAGCTTTTAGCATTCAAATATTGTGACACATCTTGACGTCATACATATAATGTAAAAATTAAACTTCAGCAGTCTGAAAATTCTGGTGTGAAACTCTGGGCATATAAAAAGGTTTGTCAGAAATTTGATACAGAGCAGCAGTTTGAAGCTGACTCAGCTGACGTTCATTTGGCATGGCAAATGGCGCAGATGAAAAGGCTTAAGATACGCAACCAGAACAGTGCATCTTTACAGTTTGTACATCTCTTGTCCTGTTGTCTGCACCATTTTCCATGTTGGCACATAGCAGGCCAGGCACATGCCCCAGTTCTTGTTTAACTCGGATATGTCCCTGCAAAGCTGCAAACACGTCACTCGTAACCCTAGTCAACAAACTACTTTCGATTTCTGCACCCATGCATAATGGCATGATACACTGGCTCCGTCTATTCCTGCAATTGCCACGTCTGCAGAACATGAGCACAACTACTCCTGCTCATTTTTTTTTTTTTTTATTATCAACACGTTCCTGGTCAAACCATAAACAAGTACTTGAACAGAAATTTATCTCGGAACTTGCTTACTTTTGCTCATGCGTCGACCACTCAAAATAAAGTAGCCATCCTTTTGTGCCGCACTAATCCCTTTTTACATTCTTTTCTCCCGAAGATAAATAGAGAGTGGAGTCCCTCCTACATCGTTGCCACTGAGGGCCAAGCATTGTTCAAGTGTGCACTTACTGAACACTTTCTGGTGTTAGTTGCAAACTAATTTCTTTCCTTTGAATCCCTGTTGTTGTTTTGTTTTGTACTTATATTGTACCCATCCACTCTGTAATGCCCTCTGGGCCTTGAGGGTTTACTAATAAATAAATAAAAGAATAATATGAAATCTTTATCAAATAATCGTAATTATTTACAAGGAAAATTGCTGTATATAAGCAGCTAGCTAGCTAGCCTTATTGCTACGTGATGTCAGCAAATTTTGTGCTGTGTTGTGATATCACTGCAACACTGGTGGCACCATGGTGCACATTTACAAACGAACTTCAGTATCGGATTAATGTATATAAGTGTGTCGAGCCTTCATATTTGTTCAACATGTCATATACTTCAATTTGCGAGAAGCGTGCAGTAGAGCCTATACAAGTTGAAAATGTGCACCCTTACTCTACCTTGCTGGCTGCCATCAGAGAGCTAGGAGAATGCCTAAACTGAAAAAGCTGAGTGCATATTTAGGAACAAGTGGTGAACATACCGGATAACTTGGCAGTGGTTCAGTAATCAGCAGGTCACCAAAAATATCCAGGCAATACTTGGCAAGTTTATACTGCTGCTTTTTGCTACAGAGAAACAAAGAAGCATT
The DNA here is from genome assembly GCF_050947875.1 of Dermacentor variabilis. Classification (NCBI taxonomy): domain Eukaryota; kingdom Metazoa; phylum Arthropoda; class Arachnida; order Ixodida; family Ixodidae; genus Dermacentor; species Dermacentor variabilis. Next base: position 22,446,753 of record NC_134574.1, on the reverse strand, counting down.
ATTCAGCCTGGACATTGGTGCAGCAAATGTAAATAATGAAATACACAGTTGATAACCCTAGCCCATAGAAGTCACAATGCCAACATTAAATCATTAAACATTTGCACTGATAATTAGCATATTACTTACAACAGATCACAACTACACAATGGAAAGAAAAAAGTGCTTTGTTGATACAAAGATTTATTTAAGTGGAGGATATAAACATATCAAATTATCACTTTGCCTAAACAGCACTGAGGGATGTTTATAAGAATAAAGTGAGAAAGAGACATAGTTATTCTCTGATACAATTGGTTCAATTTGGTTTACAGAAGATATAAGCATATGTGTAGAAGTTCACCATAAAAGTTTCATGCAGAAGTCATGTTTAAAGCAATGCTACAGATTTCTGAGCAAATTTTTTGTCACTTGACACAGCTTGTTTAAAGCAATGCTACAGATTTCTGAGCAAATTTTTTGTCACTTGGCATGGCATATGTCAACTAAGCACAAACAAACAATGACAGAATGGGAAATGACCGTGTAATGCCACACTTTGTTTTGACACGATTTACCTTACAATGCCCATAACTCTATTTGGCATTTTGTGCAGCCTCTCTTTTCTTGTTGCCATCGTGATGTGCAACCAAATATGCAAACAAGCTTAGGAACATAAACTCTAAATAGTAATCATTGACATCACTGTGGCACAACTGATTGATATATATATTTTTTCTTAGTTCTTTAGCGTTGCCTTTTTTTCCCCTAACATATCCAGAGGGGGGGGGGGGGAGGCTTTTTAAAGAACATGAACTGAGTTCCCAGCAGTTCACCCGCACTGTGCAGGAATGCAATGCGCTATGCAAGCATGCACACTTACCAGCAGTGATTTTCAAATGAAAGAATCACAGGATAATCGGAAGTCACAAATGCACAGTCCCTGATGGCATAGATGACATCCTGCAATAGAGAGGACTGACTGTGTTGCAAGCCTTAGAAAGACAGGTGGGGTTCCCCAAGACAGAAAGTTTGGTCCCACCCCTGCTCTACACAGAAGTGTGCATGACCATAGAAGCATGAAAAGAGATCAAAACACCCAGGTATACATCCACCCACTATTATGGAAGAATGAAACATTGAACGAAACGATTCACAGAGAAACACAAGAAATGCGAAGATTTCATCAGTGGATTCCATACAAGTATGAAATTCATTTCCTCATACAAAGAACACTGTGTCGGAGGATTTAGTTCTAATTAAAGAAGAACTAAAGTGAATTTCAATTTCCAATGTACACTTCTGCAGACCCCAATGTGTAGGCCACTAATGCACCATTCTGCTGGAGTCTATAATTTATTTATAAAATGCAGAAAGAGAGAAGACAGCTGGCGACTCCACAGGCATTGATGTTGACTGCTGCAAGCCATGAGTCAATAACACTAGGCTGGTGCAAATATTTAAGAATTTTGAATATTTGATCAAATATTATGTTACTATTGAATATTTGCTTCAGCTCGAATTCCAGTATTCAAGGTTTTCGAAAAATTTGAAATGAACAAATACATGTATTTTTCCATGTGCATCCTCCAATTATAATACCTTGCAAAGAAAAAAACATTTAGGAGCATCACCCACAAAAATAACTGCATACAATACCCGAATCTTTGTAAAAACAGTCTTTAGTCATGGATGCACGCATCATCCACGTCGTATCTGTGACCAGCTGCTCTGTTTCCCATCTCTTCAGTGAAACTGACAATGGAGAACTTTGCCCTAAAGGAGGGCAATGTGGTCTGCGCTGCTGTGAAAAATTGGCATGCACGGCTGCACCCCGATGGTACTGCGAATTTTTTCTTATTTATTCCTCCGAGCACTTGTAGAACAAAACGGCTTGAGCTTGTGTGTAGACTGCAACCATCAAGCTGAACTTGTGCAATCCAGCATAAGGTGCTCGCGTCGACCAGTCAAGGTTGCACTTCGCAGCACTGTGATGACATATGACGGGTGAGCAGGAAACGCTGCTGCGGCCTCGACCACCACAAGATTAGAGTAGACTGAAGCAGAACAGTGAACAAGGGCTCGCAAACAAATCTGTGCCGCTGGAGTTGTAAGAAGTGCTGCATTTGCACTTTTGCATGAAAATACCTGAATAACAGCACTTCGAAAAAAAAAAGGACTGATTACAAACTTTAACCTGTTTCTTTTTTTGCAAGTAAGGAACCAACTTTTCTAGATTGTCAACATCTCGCTTCCATGCCAAGGTTTTATGCAAATTCAGCAACTATTTGCGAACCATTTGCATTGAAATTATTCGACAATAATTACTATCTGCTTTGACTTCACTTCGAACCAAAAAATTTATACGCACACAAGCCTAAATAATACGCGTTATTGGTTAACGCAGCCTGTTGCATAGCTGAGACCTGCAGGTATGCGTCTATAGAAGGTGCTAAAATCTGTAAAAGTAAATGACTCTTTCTTGACAGGTAATTCACAAGAGATAGTGCAGTTTAACGGAGCAATCAATCTCTACGTAATGGTTTTCCGTAGATGTTGAGGATCTATTTTATTCCACACGAGGTGTTTTTTGCTGTGGTAAACATGGGCATAGAAGTGGCATAATATCTTTACTAAACGTAGCTGCTCTTATGCTTGAGAACTTTTTTCCGCTACTGGAAGCCTATCTTAATAGTACTTTTATTTGTTTGGACAAACAGCTTTTCTTGCAAGAACACGACATTTGCATTGGTTGGTGTATTGTGCAGCTGCTGTGCAATATATTCCTACTGTGATGACCCTAATATGGGGCAAAGGTTCGTGTACTCAATGGTTCGGTTGGCAGAACCCAATTGAGGACAAAGCCGTTGGTTTGAACACATACACAAAGACTTTTAATCAAACTAAAAAGAGGCATAAAGCAAATAGAAGAAAATAGAAAGCAAGCCTAAAATAAACACTCAAATAGGCATAATCGCAGATAGAAACACACATGGGGCTTGCATGCAGTTAACGAGTACGCGAGTCCGGGCTTGCCACGAGAGCAGGGACGCGTAACAGTCTCGACGCGGTGACGCGGCGACAGGCTAGCGAAAGGAGTGGCGCCGGTCTCACCATAGGTCGCGGTATAAGCTGATCGACCGGGCGAGCGACATGAGCGTGCCAGCTCTGGCTAGGCGAGGTAAAGCGGGCGGCTTGGTGGCATGAGTAGACGGCGGCGGCGTTCTGGCCGGGCAGCTGGTTGTAGAGCTCGGGCCCATAGCCCGACTGTTCTTGCCCTGCCCACGGGCACAGAAGCTCGAACGCCGGCCTCGGGCAGCAGGCGGCGCGACAGACGGGGCGGCGTTCTGGCCGGGCAGCTGGCTTAGTACTCGGGCCCGAAGCCCGACTGTTCTCGTCCTGCCCACTGGCGCAGAAGCTCGAACGCCGGCCTCGAGGAGCTGGCGGCACGCTCAGGTAGACGGGCGACGCACAGGAACAGGCTGGCAGGAGGCCCCGGTCGGGTGAAGTCCTGGTGGGCTCGGGTCCGGAACCCGACGGCCCATCTTCAACGCCCGATCCGGTGGTTGACCTCCTCCTGCCGTCGCTTCCTGGGACTCTCCTGGCGTCTCCCCGGCGTCTCCCTGCGTGTCCTCGAGTGTCCGCTCTTTCTGCCAGCGCACCACGCTTTTTCTTCTGGTCTGGCCGATTCGGCATTCTCGGATTGGCTGCCTGACTCCCCGTGGTCTTTTCCGATTGGTTGCTTTTCTTCTTTTTGTTGTTTCATGCGCCGCGCGTTCTCATGCCGGACGCTCTTCGGCGTCGTTGTTTTCCTCCTTCCACCTCGGCGCGCGTGCACTCAGTGTCGTCTGCTCCTGACCGTCCCGAACACCGCACCGTGTCGCGCACCACACATCACACCTACCAAGTGTTGATCGCCTGCTCGTTGAAGCTTTTAAATGAGACAGCACTTTGAATATCTTTAAGGCTTTCAAATATATGGTCAACTTTTTTATTCTTGTTAACAGACAAGGGTCCTTGAAGCACTGCGATGATATTTTAAACATTTTTAAGAACTACGGCAAAAGGTTTTCGTTTACACATGAATCGCCACGATGTAACATCCTGCAATTTTTAGATTTAAGATTAAGCTTTCATGACAGGCAAGCTTGTCGGTAATATTTCCCATGTGCCAGGAAAGGGTTGCTGTCAAGCAATTCTTGCCATTCCAAAATCGTCAAGCGTGGAATGGCTATGCCCTGCCTGAACTCTGCTTTCAGGAAATCATGTACGCACACGATGCAGGCACCTTTTGATAGTCAGATCCAGCGACTTAAGAAAGCATGGTTCCTCGTCTCATTAGTGACATTAGTCACCAAAACCCTTTTATGAAAGGTAAAAGGTACAAGTGCCACAAGGGAGAAAGAAAGTGCCAGGACCGTAAAACATGCAGTGAATCGTTATGTTCATAAGGTCTCCCATAACCTCAAGAAGGTGGCAGGATGGTATGGGGTACTCATTGCCTTTTCTGCCCCTGTAAAACTGGTTCGACTCTGCTCGAGAACCGCTCGTGAGGAGACCGGTCGGCAAGGCTTTGGCAAGAAACATGGCACAACTCAAGGGAAATGTGCGTGCATGAAATACAAAATAGAAGATACCCCTTACAGTGCTACACTGGACAGACCGGGTGCTGCATAAGTGAACGAGTCAGGGAACATGACCTAACTCTAAGGAAAGATGGCATGGCACATTTGGCAGTGCACTGCAAGGCCTGCACGTATCAACCACATTTTCAGGAGGCTAAGATTTTCGGTAGAAGCAGAAATCAGGCAGCATGTGAGCTACTGCAAGTTTACTATATAAAAAAGAAAAGCTGAAGCCGTGTTAGCAATGCATCTGTTATCCTTTACCAATCGGAGGAGGGATTGTTCGACTGCGACTGCTGAATATCATAAGCTTGTGAATAGCCTGCACATGTGTGTATGTGTACTGTAAAATTCTGAGCAAGTGCCCCTACCCATGCAAGCAACCCTCCCCACCCCTCCATTTTCGAGTGATTTGAAATTGGCGCCAACTACTTAGCAAGCGCCCCCCTCCCTTTCTTCACGCTGTTCACTGCTGCATGCATTTTCACCGGAACACTTGGCTACAGTCTTTTTGGCATTTCTTTAAGAAATAGCATATTAAATTAAATAACACGAAGCAATTTAGTGAGAAAGAAATTTATTGTTTAGCCGAACTTCTCCCAAGGCCAGGTATCTGCAAAGCCTTCGTCAGTCGCTGTTTTGGTCAAATGTGCGAAGTGTCACATGTGAATTAAGTGCGAGACACATGGTGCAATTTTGCGTGCGATCCATCATACGACGCATCAGAGTCCGACTTGCCGCATATGACAATTGGGGACACATGGTATCATGGGTGTTCCTTCCTCCATGCATAGTACAAATGAGCGAGCAGCACGTAGCTTCACCCAGAACCAGCACTAGTGCATGGACCCTCGGAATGACTGAGCGAATAAAGTGAAAACAGACGTGTTTGCCCAGCTCTCTCATTGTAAACCAGGTGCCAATACAAACACAACTATGCGAGCAGCATAGATGTGTTTCCGCAAGCCCCATCTGCACCGTCAGCTCCTTTGACAGCCGTCAATGACTACGAGCCGACAGGCCTAGCTTGCAGGGCTGTCGAATCGGAGACCGGTGGCGCTTTTGACAGGACCACATGTAGCTCGTAATGAAGTGCCTATGCTGGTCATCACAGTGTGTAGACAATTATGTCAGGCTTAAATGCAATACATTTGATTTGATCCATGTCAATGGAAATGAACAAGCAAGCCAGGCGAGCCTACGATCGCTGGGAGGCGGTATAGGCCTAGCTCGCTGGCTACCGGATTCGGGGATAACAGCCCTGGAATTTCAGCCCGCGACTGAGGAAGCCCCCCTTCCCCGCCACAAACTTTCTTGGATTATTTTTCATCACGGGGGGCACTTGATTGGAATCTTATGGTGTATGTTCCTGGGTAAGCACCCAAAGTAAATTAGTTGGAAGTGCCACCCATGTTGTCATCTATGTTTCCTCCATTGTGTGTGTCTTAATTTGTGGCAAAAACACGTCCTTCATCATTATTATACTAAGGAAAGACAACAGTGGGTGTGTCTGACTTGCGTAAATCGTGCATCGTGATTGCTAACTGGAGACGGTGATGGTGTAACCCAGAAGGCTAGAGCAACAGATGTACCGGTCGAGCTGTCACTGACACATGTACTGGCCAAACTTGATGTCGTACTAAGTCGACTAGGTGTGTTAAAAAGGCGGCAAGACGTGCAGTTGGCCAACCTCAAGGCTTCCAACCAGGAAATGCTGGTGCAAAGGACGGCAATTCAGGGTATTGAGACAGCATTGGGATTGCTTTCATCTAAGTATGACACAATTCTGCAAAAGTTGGAGGAACATAGAAAGGAACTTAAGGGAACAAACAAAAAAGTAACTGAACTGGAAGCCGAGCTTTTGGCCAAATCTGACAGGCTGTCGAATATGGAGCAAGCAGCAGATGATCTTGAACAGTACTCATGAAGAAGCAATTTAGAAATCCATGGTGTCAAAGTGACTGATAACGAGGACCTACAAAAGGTAGTGGAACCTATTGCAACCAAACTCGAACTTTCTAGGCCCAGTCACGACGACATTGAAGCCGTGCACAGAATCAAAGGCAAAGCAAACTCCGTCCCACCTATTCTGGTGCGATTTTCAAGGAGTGAAATAAAAGAGCGATGGATTGATAAGCGGAACAGACTGAAGGGTGAAAAGATATACTTGAACGATAATCTAACTTCCCGAGGAAAGAAACTGCTATGGATGACAAAAAATCTGGCGAAATATAAGCAATATCACTTCGTCTGAGTGCGCAATGGCAGAATACTTGTAAGGAAACTTGAAGGAACATCAGTGTTACGCATTGACAATGAACAAGGCTTAAATAAAATAATTTGAAATGGTTGACCAAGTACACTCAACTGAACAATGGCTATCAAGGAAAGATAAGTGGGCGTCAGATCTTTCCAGTAGCTTATTGCTTGAGCTAATCCATGTGAATGTAAGAAGCCTGCGCAAACACTGGGGCATGTTAAAGGTTCACCTAGCAAAAGCATTGCCATCATTACATGTTTTAATTTTAACAGAAATCGATATTTCAAAAGACAAATGCGCTCATTTTGCACTGCATGGTTTTCAGTCTTTCTTTTTTGTGCAGGGATAACAAAAGAGGTGGTGGCGTAGTGGTCTATGTGAAAAGTGATTGGCATTGTGAAAGAGTGTCCTTTGATTTTCAAGATGCTGAAGTAGTTGCTGTGCTAATGACTAAAGCAGATTTGGAATTTACAGTATGTGCAGCTTATAGGCCACCGAGCACTAACATAAATATATTTGTAGACGATTTGGCAAGCTTCCTCTAAAATACGCAGACAGAAGCAGCATTATTTGGGCCGGTGATTTTAGTATAGAAATTTTAGCAACAAATAAGCCTGCAACATCTGCTTACTTAACACTTTTGGCAAGCTACGGACTCGAAAACAAAATTCAGAGTTATACACAAGAGAAAATTCTCGGTCATTGTTTAACAAGGTCGTGTATAAATCATATCAGCACAAAAATGTGCAAATATAATTCATTTGGCTGTGTTATTAAGGAAAAAAATTGGAGGACGCTTAAGCTTCGCCTTCAAGAGTGGAACGCGACAGCGTTCCCGTCGACCCGCCAAGGGGTGTAAGACAATGGGCTACGGCGCAGCGATTACGCGCCCCGCATCGGACGCGGTGAGCGTCGAGCAACGCAGCGTTCGGCGCGACAACGAAATGTGCACCTGAGCAAGCGACGCACGCCTGAGCCTTGAAACAGCTAGTTTCTAAGGCAACACCGCGTTCACTAGAGGCGATTTTGTACTGCTCTGAAGCATCGAACTCGTTGCTCGGTGGTAACGTCTCCGTCTCACACTCCGGAGACCCTGGTTCGATTCCCACCCAGCCCATCTTGGAAGTTGCTTTTTATTTATGAAGTGCCTGCCGTGATTTATCGCTCACGGCCAACGCCGCGGACGCCGACACCGACGTCGACGACACCGGCTTTTCTGCGACACGAGCTCCTTAACGCTATCGCGTTAAAAGTATCGGACCACTAGTTTATTGCTATAGCAGTTTCAGAAGATGCTGTTGCTTTAACTGAAACAAAGACTGTAGAAAAATATGTTTTGAATTCTAATGAAGTAGATAAACGTGTGAGAACCTTTAACTGGAATTCTTTAATGCGGCACAGCCGCCTAAAGGCTTACGAACTGCTTGTAGAGGCCTTTAGAGAGATCTACCTTTGCTCCGAAAAGAAAATAAAGCTTAAAAGAAGAAATAAAAAGAGCCCGTGGATTGATAACGAAATAACGGAGCTTTGCAGCGTTAAAAGTAAACTCGTTAGAAAATGCCAAGATGAACTCGAGGATGCTCTTTCAAGAGAAGAATTTAGGCAAATGAAAAACAAAGCACATGCTAAAATAAGACTAGCTAGGAAGCGCTACCACACAGATAACTTTTCAGCTTGCAGTTGTAATACTGGTAAAACGTGGAACTTGGTTAACACTCTAATAGGGAGACCGGCGAAAAAGAGTATTGATAATACTCTTGCAGATGCCTTCGTCCAGTCACCTGCTGTCTAGATAGCGAATGATTTTAACAAACACTTTATTGAGTCAGTAAACAACATCCCAAGTTGGTAAATACCGGCAAATCTTCCAAACAATGTTACATTCTCTAACATTCATTCTGCTTTACTGCCTACTGTTGATGAAGCAGAATTGTGGGATATAATACAATCCATGCGCTTAACAAAATCTCCAGGTTTTGATAAAATTAGGATAAGTGATATAGCTGCGAATTTCGATGTGCTCAAATCAACACTACTTTACATCTTAAATGAAACATTAAAAAGCGGTCAGATACATGAAAACATGAAAGTTAGCATTGTGAGACCTCTTTATAAGAAAGGACCTCGAAAACATTAAGAGAATTACCGACCAATTTCAATTCTTTCATCTTTGGCAAGCATATTGGAAAAAATAGTCTATGTTAATATGGCCTCATTCTGTGGAAAGTTTAGCCTTATTAACCCAGCGCAGTTTGGCTTTCGCTCAGGACAGAGTGCTGTGGGCCTGTTGGAAGATTTTAATGACTATACAGTATCTTTAACGAACTAGATAAAAACAAAGTTGTTTTGACTCTTTTCTTTGACTTACAACGAGCATTTGACACATTAGATCATGAACGGTTACTATCAAATCTAAACAGATGTGGTTTCAGAGGCCCTTATTACTCATTTAAAAAAAATTATTTAACAACAGGCAGACAGCAGTGTGTCCTTAGGCGGAGTCCTATAGTTCTTTGTTGCGTGTTAAATCAGGGGTACTGTAAGGGTCCGTATTGGGGCCGCTTTTGTTTAACATTTACGTGAATGATCTTGCTTGCTTACCACTAAAAGAAAAAAGTTATTTATACGCTGATGACGCGGCTTTGGTTGTATCGAACAAACTTTCGAACGAAGCCGCTAGAGTATTACAGTATGATGTCTGTAAACTACTTGACTGGTTCATCAATAACAAAATGTTTATTGATAAATCGAAGACTAACATGACATGTTTTCACAGCCCATATAAAGTAGTCGTGGATATTTCCCCTGTTTATCTCCACCAGTGACTGCCTTGCATGCTCATGTCCTCCGGTAACTCTGGTAAATAACACAACATACCTGGGGCTACACTTCGACGACACGTTAATTGTCACGGAATGTCCAGATTGAAGAGCTCGCAAGGCGTTTACGTGCTGTGTGCGCTAATTTGTATGCCCTAAAATTTTTCTGTGATGTAAATGTTCGTAAAATGGTTTACAAAGCACTTGGTGAATCGATCATAAGGTACGGAATAACAATTTATTGCTTTGTTTCTTCTAGTAGATTTAAGATAATTAGCAGCATTTTAAATAAAATTGCCTATAGCCTCTCGTATGGCACACTTGGTCACAGGGAAGATGTCTTGCTGAGCATGTACCAGTCAGATATGTTGTTTGTCGAGAAACAAGTTTTGTTCGACGCCATGTGTAAGAGTTGTTTTTCTACTAATTTCAAAAATTTTAATGTGAAATCGTGCAGCTTACGTCAGACAGAAAGTACCTCGTGGTACCTCGTGTGCACACAAACTACAGCAAGAGGACTCGTGCTTTCTACGTGCCGGCTAATTTCAATAAATTGAATGATGATGATATTACAGGAACATTCAAACAAATTAAATCACATTTAAGGTCATGGGCGATACGTAATGCCCATATCTTTTAAACTTTTTATTCAGGATTTGAAGCATGCGAACCTGATTGTGAAGTTATCTTTAATGTCAATGTTCTTTTTTTTTTTGCTGTTGATGCATTATTATCTTTTTTTTTCAATATCATTCTTTTGCAATACTACTTCTATTCCTATATTTTGTTTTTATATTTTTCTTTCTTTTTCATTATTTATTTATTTGTACACATATCAGTACTACCAGCTGACTGCCCAGCCTTGCATACAAGCAATGTTGCTTATGCGGGCTGGATATTGTAACCACGACACGACTGGATGTAATAAAGATTATTATTTTTATATATGGTAAAACATTGTTATAACAAAACGGGATGTAACGAAGCAATTGTGATTCCCCTTGAAGTTCTAATAGATGCCCATGTATTTAAAACCTCGTTTTAACGAAGCTAAAGTTTCCTCACAATGGGTCTAACGAACCATTCTTTAGAGCACAGCTCTGTGGCACCCATTCCTGTGTTTCGTTGTGCCGTCATGCCTTGCTCTGTTCGCTCCTCCTCCAATGCCACCAATGTGTGGCGGCAATCAGAGCGCCAGCTTGGGGGCGGCTGATCTCGATGATGTGCTGCTGCCCAAGCCGAAATGCATAGCCGCCACCGTTCGCCACTGCGTGTACCCCTTCACCCCTCCTCTCCTCTGTGGCGGCGACTGCGCGAGAGCGCGTGGTGTTCTCCGTTTGCCGAAGCACCAGCTCGGTATCAGCGGATCACGGTGTGTGCTTCCCAAGCCCAAACGCAAAGCCACTGTCAGTTAACTCGCTAGCAGCGTCAGTCAGTCGCTGCCATCTCTTCATAGCGCAATGCGCCTATGCGCTGCCTCCCGCAACCTCCCGATAAGCGAGGCAGCTGCGCCAAGCTACGCTTCGTTTGCGGCGGCTAGTGCGAAATGTTCCGCACCATATGAATTGTCCGAGGCTCACTAACAGTTTATACTAGAATATAATGCGTCTGCCTATATAAGTAGTTCATTCTCAGCCAGTTCTTTCTGAGCCATGGGCAAGGCAACCGGTGGAATTCCTTCGTCTGCCGCTGCAGTTAAACGAGCTGCCCGAGCAGAGGCCCAGCGCTGTTGCAGCCAGAATTCAGAGGTGCGCTACGCCAAACCAAGCATTGGTGCAGCAAGTCTAGCATATATCCATCTATTTCTCCGACCACAAAGCTACCTTCATGACAATCAAGAACTCGGAGTGGAGTGTTTCTTGAAGTGAAGAATAAAAAGTTATAACTGTCAATACATGTCTTGCTCGAATTATTTGCCTCAGTATATAGAAAAGCTGAAACAGCTTAAGAGTTGGGCTAAAATTTCGCATTAGGATGTAACGTAATCGTCGGCAATTTTTTTCCACAATGAGCATTTACTGGTGGACCCGCCCGCTCTTCCACTGCGTGTGTGGGGCAGCACTGACTGCAGTTTTGTTGTTGCTTGTCTTTACCTCCGTGCGCATCAACAATATCAGTATTTCTATCTATTTGATCGTGCGAGTTCCCCGCCGCCAAAAAGGAGATGGACGACAGCAAACGGAAGCGCAAAACGATATCAATCGAGCAAAAGGTGGTTATGCTGAAAGTCAAGTTTGGTGTGAAGAAGAAAAAAGTGGCCAACTATTTCGGCATAGCGTTGAGCTGCTATCAATGATTTTGAGCAGCAAAGAAGCTGTCACCAGTGCTGCCACACGTGGCGTAAAAGGCGACGGAAAGAAGCTGCGAGCCCCCCTTTTGAAGCTGTAGAGAAGGTGGTCTTCAAGTGGTTTTTGGACGCAAGAGCAAGCGACACTCCTGTGAGTGGGGCACTGTTGCAGTGGAAAGCGAGGGGTTTCGCGTGCATCATGGGGCACGATGATTTTGTGGCGAGTGTCCGCTGGCTGCAGCGTTTCAAGGAGCACCACATCGTTGGCAGGGTTGTCAGCAAGGAAGCGCAGTTTGTCACCGCGAAGCTGCAGTGGCGTGGGTGGAGACAAACGTCGGACAGCTGCTAGAAAAATACAGTGCCAAGGATTTATTCAACGTGGATGAGACAGCCCTGTTCTACCAGATGTTACCGCAAAAAACCTTGGCCCTCAAAGGTGAACGCTGCGAGGGCGGTAAACAGAGTAAGGTCCGCGTAACAGTGTTGCTTTGTGCCAACATGGATGAGTCGGAAAAGGTGCCGGCACTCGTGGTCGGCAAAAGTGCGTTCCCACGATGCTTCAAAGGCAAACGAAAGCTCCAAGTGAGTTATGTGTGCAACTGTAAGGCTTGCATGATGAGAGAAATTTTTGCACAATGGCTGCGAGAGAGGGACGAGCGGCTGGGCAAGCTGGACCGGAAGATATGCCTCGTACTGGACAACTGCGTGGCCTACCATAGTGCTGCTGTACTCAAAAACATCGAGCTATGCTTCTTGCCACCAAACTGCACTGCAGTTGTGCAACCCCTTGACCAAGGAGTTATCATGAACTTTAAAGGGACACTAAAGCGAAACAATAAATCAGTTTAGACTAATGAAGCATAGTTTGAAAACTCGGCAGGCAGTCATTTAAAAAATATAGTTTGATTATTAGATGAGAAAATGAAGGTCCAAGTATCAGTATTTGAATTTCGCGCCGAAACCCCAGCGCCCGTATGTCAGCGTGACGTCTGGGATTCCAAAGTATGTTTTCGCATTTGGGCCGCGTTGGCTGAATAAAGGTTCCCGAAACTTGCCATGTTTAATACTTGGTGCCTTTAGAACACAATGTAGTCAATCTGTACCGCTATATATAATTAGTAGGCCCTAGAAAATGCCATCAAAATCCAAGACGTCACAGCCCCCAGGTGCGGGAACTTAAGTAGGCGTCGCCACCCATATTTCGTTCTTGCACTTTTTCTGGCTTACCAAACGTCTTATCGTTGTTTTTGGTGTTGCAGAACGGTAATTTACTGATGCAGAAGAAATCATTTTTCACTTTAGTGTCCCTTTAAGTAGGGCTACCGCAAGCGTGTGATCGACCGGATTCCGCTCAATAGGGAACATGAAGCGCGAGTCTACGATCAACTTGTACCGAGCGATCGAGATGCTAAAGGCTGCTTGAACGGCTGTACTGGCAAGCACGATCGCCAATTGTTTCCAGCCTGCCTCATGCTGACGTGGTGGCGGAGGTGGGAATTGTGCGCGCGGTGACGGGGGTGCCTAATGACAACAGTGACGAATGTGTCGACGACAGCCCGGAGCCTAATATTGGCGAACCCGACGTACCAACGCCCGCACAAGCGTTGGATGCGGCAGACCTGCTACGCCGTTTCTTTGGCGCTCATGATGATGGCGACGACACGCTCAAAATAGCGGCTGCAGCTGAAAAAGCCATCATTCGCCTGAAGAATGAAGGATGCCCACGACTTACGAAAAGGGTCCTACATAAATTGAGGACGACGTAACGAGCTATGGAAAGAAGAATGATGGGTGTAACGTTAAGGAATAAGAAAAGAGTAGATTGGGTGAGGGAACAAACACGAGTTAATGACATCTTAGTTGAAATCAAGAAAAAGAAATGGGCATGGGCAGGACATGTAATGAGGAAGGAAGATAACCGATGGTCATTAAGGGTTACGGACTGGATTCCAAGGGAAGGGAAGTGTACCAGGGGGCGACAAAAAGTTAGGTGGGCGGATGAGATTAAGAAGTTTGCAGGGATAACATAGCCACAATTAGTACATGACCGGGGTAGTTGGAGAAGTATGGGAGAGGCCATTGCTCTGCAGTGTGCATAACCAGGCTGATGATGATGATGATGATGATGAGACAGGACTGGGTCCCGGCTGGTCGCTCGCGATACCGCACATCTGGAGAGTACCTCCGGGTATGCGTGCTCCAGCATGAACACTTCAGCAGGCTCCGGAACAGCATCAGGCACCTCTCGCAGGGGCAGGCGGCTCAGGGCATCAGCAGGTCCCAGGTTCTTTCCCGGACGGTAAACCAGCTGTGAACTGTAAGCTGCCAGCCTCAAGGCCCAGTGTACCACTCGAGGTGATGTCTGCACAGGAACTGCCTTGTCAGGCCCTAGCAGCCCAAACAGCGGCTTGTGGTCCGTGACTGCCTCGAACTTTCGGCCCCACAGATACTGGTGGAAGCGTTCGACACCGAACATGAGGGCCAGGCCTTCCTTGTCCAGCTGGCTGTAGCGTTACTCTGCAGCATGAAGCCAACAAGAAGCAAATGACACAGGCATTCCTGGCCATCCTTGTCTCGGTGCGCCAGGACAGCTCCCACACCGTACGGTGACGCATCTACGATCAGGACAACAGGCTTGGCAGGATCGAAGTGTACCAGCACTGGAGCCTTGCTGATTAGCTCCTTGCTGATCTGAAAAGCCTGGTGCTGCTCCTTCTTCCAGAGTCATTGCTGACCATCTTGAAGCAGAAGATGAAGCGACTGTACATGCTCAGACAGGTTCGGCACGAAACTCCTGTAGAAGCTGACGAGGCCGAGGTAGCTCTGAAGCTCCTTCTTGTTCTGAGGCTTAGGTGCCTTGAGCACAGCATCAGCTTTGCGGGGAGCCGGGGCTAGGCCAGCCTGGAAAATGACACGTTCCAAGTACTCAACACTGGGGGTCAGAAGCATGCACTTTTCCAGCTTGAGCTTGAGACCGGCGTCCTGCAGTCGTGCCAGGACATTGTGCATGTTCTGCAGGTGGTTCCCGTCATTGCTGCCAGTAACCAGGATGTCGTCCAAGTACACCGCTACATACCTCATGCCCCTGAAGAGGTTGTCCATCTCCCTCTGAAGTATGGCTGAGGCTGAGGCCACGCCAAACGGCAAGTGGGTGTACTGGAAGAGCACCAAAGTTGTCGATATTGTGACATACTTCAGGGAGGCATCCTGGAGCACCAGCTGCTGGCTGCTGGTAAGCATCTCTGAGGTCGAGCTTGGTAAACTTCTGTCCAACGGACAATGCTGACCAGAGATCTTCAATCCGGGGCAGCGGGTAATTCTTGACGGTAGCGACGGGGCTTCCGGTAACCTTGAAATCCCCACAGATCCTGACACCGCCGTCTCGTTTGAGGACTGGTACAATGGAAGCGGCCCATTCAGATGTCTCGACAGGTACCAGGATGCCCTCTCGCTGTAACCGCTGCAGCTCCTGGGTGACCCCGTCTTTCCGGGCGAACGGCAGAGGGCAAGGCTTGAAAAAACATGGCTGGGCTCCCTCAGGTACATAGATGCCAGCCGTCGTGCCAGTGAATATGCCTACCCCTGGCTGGAACAGGCACTTGGACTCAGTCAGGAGGCTGGGGACATCTTTCACCACATGCAAGATGGCTTCCTGGTACTCTGCCAGACGAACGCCCAGTGCATGAATCCAGTTTCGGCTCAGCAGTGTCAGCGACAACCCCTTAGTTAAGTAAAGGGGAAGGGTTGCCTCCCTGTCGCCAAAGTGAATGCTGACCTGTGCCTGACTCTGGACCCGGGAGAGCTGCTTGGTGTAGCTGCGCAGCAACATGCCTGAAGCCTCAACGGACACGCTGAGGAAGGTACGCTTGAAGAGTTTCCCAGCCATTACTGACACGCTGGCCCCTGTGTCCAGCTCCGTGGAAATGGGGTGCCTGCAGACTTCGACGGTCAGCATGTACTGCGACACAGACGATGGAACAAAGCCTGTGTGCCACATGTCGAAAATCAGCGGGTCCTGGGCCACAACGTGGAGCCTGGCCGTGGAAGAACTTTAGCCTGCTGCTGCACACCCCCGCCACGTACCCTTGCGAAGGCTACCCTGGCCGCGGGCTTGTGTGGTACCTGGGCTTGAACCAGGCTGCTGCTGCTGTTCGTCCTCCCCCTTCGGCATACACGTGCCAGGTGCCCAGTTTTCCCGCACGTGAAGCATTGTGCTTGAGAGAACTGGCACTGTGAGGGGGAGTGGGCACCACCACAGCAACCGCAGGTACTGTCCTTTGTCGCCAACTTGTTGACCGCCGCTTCCGCCGACGGTGAGCCAGTCGCACGGGCAATCTTATTGGCGTCCTTGGCGGCAGCTTCCATTGCCAGCGCTACCTTCACGGCGGCGTCCAGCGAAGGGCCGGGAAGCTCCAGGAGTCGCGTGGCCATGTTGTTGATGCCACAGACGAAACGGTCCTGGAGCAGCGAGTCCAGCTGGTCCCCGAAAACGCAGGCATTCGCTAACCCTCGTAACGCAGCAACGAACTGCCCGAGGGCCTCCTTCCCGGCGGCTCCGGTTGTTGATTTGGAAACGCTCCATTAGTGTGGACGGTGCTGGGTTGAAATGCGAGCGCAGTATGGCGAGCAGCTCACCCAGCGCCTTAACGTGCAGCGTGGCTGGCTTGAGAAGGTCGAGCAGGAGACTGAAGACGCAGGTCCAGCAGCAAGCCAGGAAAATGTCTTGCTGTTTGGCCTCGGGTGTGTCGTTTGCCCAGGAGAACATGTGGACTTGTTCGTCGTAAACTGCCCAGGTGGACCCATTCCCCTTGAACGGCTCGAGCCTTTCGTACAGCGCCAGGCGGCAGCAACGGTGTTTCACCGCTCGCAGTGGTGTGGGATGATCCGTGGATCCTCGTCGGCAGTGTCATGATCCACCCGGGTTCGTGCACGAGGGAGGGCTCAAGGCCCTCTCCATTAGACAGACGCTCCGCAGCACGGTGGTGATGAACAATGACTTACCGCCGAGCAGCTGTGCTCGTCTGTGTTTATTGATGCGGTGACCAATGTTGCCTACCGAGCCTGGCAAACCACCGAGCCCGGCAGGCCAACGAAGATTATGCCCGAGGGGGCGTCACATGCTTGTTACAGAATGAAGGACTTACGCGCAGTGCTGTGTTAGATGGCAAAAGTGCTTAAGAGCTCACACATGAGTGATAAGTTCCAGAACTGTGGCTTCACTGCAGCGCGGCACGGGCTGCCGTGAAACCAACCTCTATGCAAAATTTTAGCTGTTGTGAAGCCACACTGTAAGGCAAAATTTACATTTAAACTGCACCCCGACTTAAAAAAACAAATTGGGGCGCGTTATACATGCCAAAATATGGTACTTACAATGGGAGATAGAAGCAGCAGCCGGTATGTCGCTCGGTCAGAAATGC
This sequence comes from Dermacentor variabilis, assembly GCF_050947875.1. NCBI lineage: Eukaryota > Metazoa > Arthropoda > Arachnida > Ixodida > Ixodidae > Dermacentor > Dermacentor variabilis. The sequence goes on along the minus strand of NC_134574.1, from coordinate 22,429,363 downwards.
CGCTGTGCAAGTTGGTGCGCTGCTGAGAGCATGATCGGCGGCATAGTATCGTCGAACTAACTGTCGCAAATGCTTATGCATTCTAATTACCAAGTGTTCTTGCACATTTAAATATATGTAATTTTGACAGGATCACAGTGTCAGTTCGAATAAATTGGAAGTTCATATTAAATGAGTTTAAATTAACGACATTCCACTGTACAATCAAATATTGTACAGCTAGACCTGAATAAACAGTTGGTAAAATCGGCACTTTACTCCACTGCATCAACATTTCATTATAATAACAAATAAGTATTGTTGCAATTAACTTTTCTTACCCAAAACGGGCCATAAATATTTCTTAAACAAATTTCAATGACAAGAAAGATTCATTTTGTTGAATTTGAGAGTCAGTGACCAAAGCTCCTGTTTTATGCCACATTGACAATATTTTTGGTACATATCTATCGGAACAAAGCAAAGCCTGCAAAGCTCTCCCATCCCCTCCCCTTCCAAGCCAAGCGCACAATGCATGGAATGACATCGTGCATCAAGCCACAAGGCTTCTTGGCTCACCCTTGCACACTTTCCCTTGCACTTACAGCATGTGGCGCACAAGAGGAAAGTGAATTCTTTCACGTTCCTTGGTGATTTTGTTATTGCAGGTTTCATCAGTATAAGAATAAACAAATCAGAGCACTAGCCCTGTCAAGCAGCTAGTGTGATATTGATAAATGTTTCCGTTAATGACAAGTTAATTTGCTTTCAGTCATATTCATATGCAAACAGGGTATCAGCCTTAAGGATGAAGGCAACATGACAACTTTGCCTGTCGAAAGTGTCCAAAGGCGTTGGTGTACAGTTCCCTGTTTGCAAATATATCACACCGCAAGTGTTCAATATTCCGAACTTCAATATTTCTGTAGCCACTTTGTCAACAAAGTTAATTCTATAACCATGCTCCTAGTGTTAGCAAAAATTATCGCTTAGAAGTGTCAAGAGTGCAGGGAACTGCAAGTTGTTTTCACATGTTGAATACAACACAAGACCACTTCAGCATTGTCAAGCATTTGGACAGAACTGCTTTCAGGTGCGTTAAATCTGTGCCAGAGTAAGCAGTGTTCAGTTTATAATTTCGAGCTAAGCACACACCTTGAAGAGGATGTCAGTGCACATGGCCTTGCCATGTGTGATGATGGGCTCCTCGTCCTCGCCTTTGCCATCCCAGCAGTCAAGCTCCACGCACCTGCACCACAGCAAGTTGTGGTTACTGAACACGGAACACAATCCTCCGAGGCAAGGCTCTTTCAGCATAAAGTTAGCGGAAAGTAGCAGAACTCAATGTTCAGGTAACCAATGTACAGTTGTCATCACTGCGCACAAATCACACTGTTCTTTTTATATACATGCAAATAGGCATGTGTCTTTACAGCAGTCCCTGTTTAGGCTTGAGTTGAATTCAAACCAGATGTCAAATAATGGTGAGAAAAGTTAAGTGATGAATGACATTTGAATACGGAATTGTTTGCAAGAAAAACTGCAACCTACTTTTTGCCCCTTCATGGGCAAGAATTCAGAGAGAAATGGTTTGAATTCATGCATTTATAGAAAAAAGCAAGAAGAAAATTAAATAGGATGCTTTAGGAAGGACAAAAGAAAGAGGTGATGTGTTTGTGAAAATTAGTTGGTTATTGTTGCTATGGTGCCAGTGGGGGAATTCAGTGTTTGGTGCTGCAAGAAAGGACAGCCCCAGTGGCCTTTCGGAGTAAGGCGAGTGTCATGTATTCAGGTGATTTGGGAAATTATAACAAGAAAATATAAAGAAAAACGATTAAAATATTCTAGGATATGCACTAAAACCTTATTAATTAGACAACATTAATTCAGAAAATTGGATAATTCGGGCTCGTCCTCTGATCCTGGCAAGTGTACACATTATTTAATGCAATAAAACCCTAATTAATTCAGACGTACTTGGTAGCACACTGGTTAATTTGGACAACTCTCGGAGCTCGGCGAGCGCGAAGCACCGCAAATGTGTGACACAAAAGAGCAGCAATGGCAATAGCATCCAATTGACACGAAACAGCCGAGTCGTATGTGAATGACAACAATGCCGGAACGCCTCGTGCCCAGCTTCGTGCCTTTAAGGCCCTTATTTTTGTGTTTACCGTTGCACATAACACATGCAGTCGCCATCCAGGATCGTGTCGATAGGCACCATTCTTTCATCCACAGCGGTTGTGGCAAACAGTAGTTTCGTTTTGAATGGGTGCACGAGTCAGCAGCATGCCTTCATAACTGCAAGACTGCTGTCCATGATCATATCGATAGCAGCTGTAGTTTTGTCCCAGTGGTTGCGGCAAACGGTTGTTTCATTTTAACTCTGTGCAAAGCGCAGTGTTAAAGAGCAATGAGGAGCAATGGCTACGTCACAATGGATGGACGATCTGTTGGCAACTAGCTCACTGGCGAAAAGATAATCAGGATGTGCGTGCGGTAATAAAAAACATGCCTCAGATGAAGGCGTGCGCCGTGGCTGTGCTGTGAAGGAAGTCACGAGGCCTTCGCTGCTGCTAAAGGCAGTCAGTCATGAGATGACAAGAATTGCAGCTTCCACACTGCTTTCGTTCAAAATAAAAACAAACACGATTTGCTCGTTTATTCAGTAAATAAAAGCGTGCTCACCTAGTAAGCATTTGTTTATTGTTTTCTTGATACTCTTTATAACTCGACATTCCGTTAATTCTTACATTTCTTTCGGTCTCATGGAATTCAAATCAACGAGGTCTTGCTGTATGCAGAAAGAAAAAAGAAGAGAACGAAAAGACAACAGGAGACAAAAAGGAGAGAAAGAGAATGTGGTCAAGATGCAGGTCAGGGATGGACGTGGTGTTCGAGAAGTGCGGATGCATCTCCAACTGCTGCTCTGGAGACAGTGGCGGGTGGCTCGGAAGACCTGGCCCGAAAAGGGGACCCACCGGCAATGCGCTGACTCTCCTTCCTCAAAGTACTGCGAAGGTGCATTGTGGTACCTGGGCAGGTTCCTGCCAGTTTGGGCCCCGTCCTTTGCCACAAAGGCCAGCCTAGAAAAACCTGCCACTACTCATCGAGCCTCCATCTTTTGCTATGGCAGTCACCTAACTGCCAGCTGGCTTATTTCTTTGCTTGTGCACTTCTTTACTTTTTGCAAAAGCACGACAAGGAAAAAAAGACTAGTACATGCTATACAGTGTGTTCACAGGCTTTCTCACAATCTAAAGAAAGTCACCAGTCGACATCAAGTCACCTTAGTGTTCTCCGCTCCTTGGAAACTTTTAAAACTATGCAATGTAAAAAAAATCATAAATGCACATACACCTTTAAGCTGTTCAAAAGATACATATTGCACAAACCGGGCAACTTTTTCACGACAGAGCAAGACAGTACAAAAACAGTGCAAAAAAAAAAAAACGGTATGGCAGCTGTTCATTGCAACAGATGTGCACGCATTCCACTGTTTAGCAGCACCAGGTTCCAGAAACATGCAAAAACTAAAGAAAGAAAAAAAGAATTTGTAGGCACTTGCTGCATTGCAAAAGCAAAAGGTAAGCTTGTCAGTGGAGCATCATTTGGCCTATCAAATCAAGATACATTTATTCTGGACAAACAACTGTACCTGTAGTGCTACTTGTGTGCATGCTTGTCAATTTAAATGGTTTTCCTTGTTGTTTTTACGTCTGACTATAAATGGCTGGTGCTTCTTCCAATAGAGTAAAGTTGGCAGTCAGTGCTAGTCCCATCGTAGTTGTTTTCTTGCGCTCGTACCATCGCGCTGCTTCAATATACCTTCAACATTTGTAATGAGGCATACTATCTGTGCACGGAAGTCACAGGACTCATTCATTTGTTTTATTTTTTTTGCAACATCTTTTCCGTACCTCCTTCCTCACCCAAAATGAGCATAATTCAGAGGCACGAACCTGCATCCTGCTAGGAGCACCTGCCGGTACATCTCCACGGAGGACTTGCCCCCAAACTGCCTCCCCGTGAGGTAGGTGTTGTGGGAGGAGTTGATGTAGTAGTGGGACAGCGGCTGGTCCATCTCCATGTACATGTCGAGCCGATCGAGAAACACGGGCGCATTCTGATCCGACATGAGGTAGCGCACCAGGCCCCCCTGGCTGAGCCGACCCTCCCGCACATTGTCGGGGTTGGCCTCGTGGGCAGTGACAATCTCCCGTGCCCTCCGCTCATCGTAGAACGGGTGCAGGATCTCGTTTAGCCGTGGGTCGCGTTGCTTCTGCATAGAAAAAAGCATACCAGAGCATTGCAGGCTGCACTTCCTGCACTTTTTTGCATTTCAGACATTGAGAACGTCTGCGATAAATAAATAAATTTCATCCTTTCATTTGATCTGTACACAGCTGCTGACTCTACAGTGAAGATATAACCAAGAGGCGCAAGATATGGGCAGCTTTCAACTGAGTGTTACTGTTCTTCTGCGAAAGGCATGTGTGTGCAGGGATCATCTAAATTTGTAGCTCCTATTTGTGCCACCTATACTTCTTTAAATTAAAAAACAAGAACAAAATAAACATTATCTTCAATCGCCAATCCACATGTGCGTTACCATGCTGTCTGTAGACAAACGGCTTACAATGCACCATTTGCACTTCCATAACAGCGAGTGACGGAGTGTCGACAAATTATGCAGAATTTGCCTGTCAAATTCAGGCGCATGGCTGCACAGACAAGTTGAGGACGAAGGTGCTGGGCTCTATGAATCGGCACAGGCAGCACAGTCAGAACATGGAGACCGTGTGAAAGATGGAACAATACCCCCATGGCTAGGCCCAGCGTTACTCTATGGTCGTGGAGGGACTGCAGTCAGTTTCACATCTGCTCTAAACACATTGGCAAGAAATTAATTCGTTTGTGACAGGCGTGCTGTTACTGAGGGTGGCCTTAACTTTTGCCCAAATGGAACAAAGAACAATACTTGTTTTTGCTTCCACTTTACTCTACTTTGCCGCATCGGCCAGGTCCACCTCCGCCGGTACAAGGTTCGTCTGGGTGCACAGGACTGGTCGAAACGATAATGCGATATGGACAGAGCGAACGACAACAAAAGCAGCGCATATTTCGTTAAGTGCAAAAGCATGTGTAAAGATCAGGCTGATTAGTCTCCGATAGGCTCACAGATTCTGTTGGATATGCAGCGCCGAACTTCATGCCACTTCAACAGCCATCAATCTTGCCCGCACAGGTGATCTCAAAACTGATCCCTGATGAGGCACCCGTACAACAAAATGGCAAGCACTCTGTTACGGCTTGTGGCCCATTACACCACCAGCCAGTGGCGAATTTTCATCACGGCCACACTGCCTAGGCCATTAGGCCTAATTGGCGCTGCCTCATCGGGCATAATTTACAGTTTGGTCCCAAATCGATCCAGATCTATTTGCAGCAGCTGTGCAATGCTCGGAAAGCCGACAAACTGCGTTGCAAATGAAGCTGAGTGCACAGGATGGCAACAGAGTTGTTCACAGCCACCATCTTTGGGGCACACCGTGCAGTGATCTCTCGTTCCCTACCCTGTTCAGAGATGCCCATCTGTCTCTTGTTGTCGCTTCAAGCAACCCATTACAATACTCACATTCGATGTGCATGGCAGGCTCAAGAGCAGCATGGCTGGTTGCATGCATTTGCACGGACTGCGGATGAACAAAGAGGTGGGGAGCATCAAGTGAACTTGACGTGACTTTCCAAATTTTACAATCTTTGACAGGTGCCAAATCCCGTCAAACCTCACAATGAGACGTGATGTATGGCACCTGCTCGTAACTGTTGGGGCTGGATATGCTTGGAGAAGTGAATAGGTCATGTGATGCAGGGTCCTTTCGTTTGTATGCACATTGGCATTACGATAATCCACCTGTCGCAAAATTGGGATAGCCCTTTTTTTTAGTGCAAAGAAAAACTGGAAAGCCCAACTTTCTATGCAATAAATAAAAGATTGCAGCAAAACACAGGACCACTATTAAATTAAGAACCTCATTGGCATTCAGTACAACAGAATGTAACTAATTCTTTAGTTTCAGCAGAAAAAAAGGACTTGATTCTATTCAACAGAAATTCTATTGATGAAAGATACTGTATATATAGAGTGGGCAGTACAACAGCGACGCCGGAATGTTGCTTAAACACTGCCTGTTTTTCACGCAGTTCTTGGGATGCTTCCATGGATTCTTCTGCGGCAACGCTGCCTTATATTCTGCGCTTCCTTTTCACTGGCACATGGATGCAGTCGATAGTATGCCCATGGACAGCCCTGTCACTCTTGCTGGTGATAGCCTTGGCATGCCCCTTGGCTTTGCTGACGGCCTCCCACGTGCTTCGCTTCTGGCTGATGTCATCGTCGTTCTACCAATCACCACTAAGCTGCGGTCAGCGACGTCTACACCGGATGATATAAAAGTCTTCGCAACGGCACCTTCCTTCAGTGGGCAGTACAGCTGCGACGCCGGAATGTTGCTTAAACACTGCCTGTTTTTCATGCAGGTATGTTATATTCAAGGTGCCTATAGCTACCGTTCTGATGACTGCTTTTTGCTGCTGCTGTTCTGCCCGAACAGTGTTGTTACTTGCTGCTTTCACATTTTGCACTGTTACTGATAGCCTTCTCTTGAGTGGGGATGTTGAATTTAACCCAGGACCTAGAGGTGTGCCTTCAGAAAGTACATCAAAGTCAAGCGAGGCTAATAACACTACTACAAGTAGCAGTCAGTGCTCCACTAGTTGCCCTCCAGAGACGGCTAATCTTCTCGCGCAATTGTTGGCTGGTCAGAAACAAATTGCACGTGACATTGCCGATATCAAGGAATCTTTTAATTCCCGCTTCGAAGCTCTTGAAACACGTGTATCTTCGCTCAAATCTTCTACAGGAGCTGTTGACTGTAGTGCAATGTATGACAAGCTTAACTCCGAAATTGTCTCACTTAGGGAATCTATCACTAAACTCACTTCAAAATCTGTTGAGGTGGAAAACCTGTCACGCCGGGACAATATCAGACCTTCATCAGACCTCTCAGACCTCCAAGCCAAAATTGACGACTTGGAAAATCGTTCCCGAAAGTCAAAAGTAATATTCTATAGAATTGATGATGGGGAACAATTTGAAACATGGGAATCATCTGAACACCTTGTGCGTGACTTCTGCATGAACCGACTTGACTTTTCGATTTCGTCACTAGCCAGGGCTCACTGCATAGGTCGCTTCTCAGTTAAAAAGCACCCCATCGTTGCTAAACTTTTTAATGACATAGAAGTCGAAACCATTCTGACCAAAGGCTTCAAACAACAAAATACGCCCTTCAGTGTCGCACGGGACTATTCTGAGGCTGTGCGGGACAAACGCAGGAAGTTATTGCAGTTTTCGAAAACACTAAGGAAGGAAGGTGATCGTGTGCATCTTATTTTTGACAGGCTGTGCCTAAATAACGACACTTGCATTTGGGACACAACTTCTAATTGTGCAGTGTGTGTACCACGCACCGACGCACGCTCAGCAATCACCCCACCTACGTGACGTGCCCCTTCTAAGCGTCAAGCACATGTAACCACCCCATCTCGTTCAGACGGAAAGGTCTCTTTCTTCTACACTAATATCAGAAGTGTTCTTTCTAAAAGTGTTGAACTATCTTCAATTATCGACTCAAGTTCGCCTTCCATCATCGCACTGACAGAAACGTGGCTGAACGATACTGTTTCCGATAATAATATTCTTGTCAGTCAAGTAGATTTTAACTTTTTTCGCTGCGATAGAAAGGATTGAAGAGGCGGGGGTGTGCTTATTGGAATTTCTAAAGATTTCATTGCTATACCTATCTTTGTTAACTCATTTCTTGAAAGCGTATTTGTGTCCCTGAAGCTTGGTTCCACTGATCTCATTGTTGGTGTTTTTTATCGCCCCCCGGACATGAATGCGACCTTCGAAAGTGAATTTCATTGCATTGTTGTTGAAATATGCGGGAGGTTTCCAAATGCGATTCTTATAATCTTTGGAGACTTCAACTATCCCAATATTCAATGGTCTACACTATCTGTTTCAGCCAACGATACTCAGGCACAGGAATTTCTTCATTCTTGCCTTGATTTTTCGTTGTGCCAGCTTATCGAAAAACCTACACGTTGCTCGAGCACATGCGCAAACATTACTGACCTAATTTTAACTTCTCGACCTGACCTGTTTACTGACATAGCTCATCTCGATGGTCTTTCTGACCATGACATAATTACTGGAAGCTTAACTTGTTCACTCAACAAAAAGAGAGTTGCTGGAAAGTGTATAAGGTGTTATAAGCGAGCCAATTTTGATGTAATATGTATCGAATTATCCCATTTCACGAAACATTTTTTAGATGCCCACTTGTCACGTTCCATTGAAGATAACTGGAACCTTTTTAAAAATACTCTTTCAAACTTAATTGAGAAATACATTTCAGTTATGACCATCAAAACAAGCAACATTTCTCCATGGTTCAATCAGCAATTACGTCGACTTAATAATAAAAAGAAACGACTTTTCAGAATGGCAGACAAAAACAGATTATCGGCTTCGTGGTGTCACTATAAAAAGTATGACAAGGAATATCAACAGCTTTTAAAAACTACTCGTCGTCGCTTTTTCAGTCATGATTTGTCATCTTTGCTAATAAACAACCCTCGGCGCTTTTGGCGCACAACCGGGGTAGTTGGAGAAGTATGGGAGAGGCCTTTGCCCTGCAGTGGGCGTAACCAGGCTGATGATGATGATGATGAAATCCCAGCAACCACCCCGATGTAACTCTTGCTAATACCAATGGTTTTCCTGTTACTGAATTCGAATGTGCTAAGTTATTAAAGGATTCATTCTCATCAGTTTTTACTCTTGAGGTTATTACTACATGCCCTAACATTGATGTTGTTTCTGGTATTAATATGACTGAAATAATAATTGACAAAGCAGGTATTTTATCTCTACTTGGAAAATTAAGAACTTCATCTGCATCTGATCATAATGGCTTCAACAACAAAATACTTAAACATATTTCTTCTGGTATCTATCGTTGCTTGGCAGCCATCTTCTCTCTATCACAATCGTCAGGCACCATTCCTCAGGACTGGCTAATAGCAAAAGTAGTGCCCATATTTAAATCAGGGGATCGCTCGCCCCACTTAACTACAGACCTATATCTTTAACTAGTACCATCTGTAGACTCTTGGAACACATTATACACTCACAAGTAATTACATATTTAGAGGAGCACAATGTCATCTTCAAATACCAGCACGGTTTTCACAAGGGCTTCTCATGTGAAACACAACTTGCAGGATTTACTCAGGATTTACACTCATCATTGGACGCCGGCATCCAAATTGACGCCATATTCCTTGACTTCTCAAAAGTGTTCGATCGAGTTCCTCACCACCGGCTCTTACTAAACTTAGATAACTTAACATTCACCCACTTGTTCTGGCATGGGTCCAAGCCTTCCTCTCTAACAGACAACCGTTCACGTCGGTCAATAACTTTGACTCTCCTTTCGTCCCAGTCTCATCCGGTGTTCCTCAAAGAAGTGTGCTCGGTCCATTGCTTTTCCTAATTTATATAAATGACTTACCCTCCTCCCTCAAATCTAGAGTTAGGCTATTCGCTGACGATTGTGTTATTTACCGCAACATCTCTTCTGAAGCTGACCGCCAATCTCTGCAATCTGACCTTGAATCCTTAACATCGTGGTGCACAACTTGGCTAATGGCACTAAATCCTTCAAAAACTAAGTTGATGTCTTTCACTAAAAAAGCTTCTCGCATTCCAACGTCTTACTTGCTAAATAATACTTCAGTGGAACTTACAACCACGTACAAATATCTTGGAGCTAACTTTCAGTCTGACCTGTCCTGGCATTACCATATTAACGTCACCTTTGCTTCAGCAAACCGCTCACTTGGGTTTCTTAAACGTAACTTGAAACACACCCCATCGCACTTACGTAAACTGGCTTATATCACTTTCATCCGTCCTAAAATAGAATATGCCTCAGCCATTTGGGATCCCGATCAAGACTACACTATTAAAAACATTGAAGCCCTGCAGAACGGTGCTGTGCGTTTTATTTTTTCGGATTACTCACGTCACACCAGCGTCACTTCATTGAAGAATCGTGCTGAACTGCAGGTGTTATCATGTCGCCGCAAAATCGCTCGCTTACAACTTCTTCATAAGCTCTACCATCATGCATCACTTCGCGAGAACTTCTTTAAGCCGCCCTCTGCCATCTTTCCCCGCTGTGATCACCCTTTTAAAATCGAACACTTCACGTGTCGCACACTAACTTATGCCAGATCGTTCATACCGCGCACTATAACCGAGTGGAATAGCTTGGCATCACACATCGCAACCGTCACCGACATAAATGAATTCCAGAAACTTCTAATCCTTAATGAAAGTGCGTAAACCTTTCTTGTGTCATTGTTCACTTTGTTTTCTCGGTTGCCCTTGCATATGTGGTTCTGCTAATGTTGGTCTTGCTCTTTTTTTCTTAGCTTTCCGTATGTGCATATTTTCCTTTTGGAGTCAGTCCTTTCTGTACCAGTGTATCTCTGAAATGCCGTCCCTGCTACAATGCCCTTGTGGTGCTGCAGGTATTCAAATAAATAAATTTGGCGTCCCCTTTAACGAGAGTGGACCGTGCTGTATATCTCGATTTCTATGTACCTAAGTTACAGACAGCATGCTACATTCTTGTTATTTAATGCTACGAGACTCCCGAACATGTGCAGCGCTTTATTTTCTTGCCCAAAATTTGTAAGCATTAGATTTTGCAGACAGCTTTCTAACATTCAATAGTGTTCACGCCTGTTACAATGGATCTGCATACAACATACTTTCGGATATAACAGACTATCTTTCTCAATCAGTTTGGTCTCCTGTACTATCAATGTAAACAATTTCGCTTTTAACACGGGCCTGACTATAATGGACTATTGGCTACAACATACTACATTTAAGGGAAATTTTGTCTATACAGTGTAAACGCAACATACTTTGCCGCCACGGTACATGCATGTGGCAGTGCGCTGGAAGCAACCATTTCTGGTCGTTTGTGGATGTTGTGAAAATGCATTTTTTCTTAAGCAACGAACACACTAGCAGCAAGCTTACTGCAACGGTGTGTCGCGCAGCGCCCTGCCGGCGGAGAGTTTTCATGCTGACCATGCAAGAAGACCACCGCCACCCACCGCAAACTGCAGCGTTTTGAGAATGCTCTATTTCTCATCACATCAATTTACACAGAAACGAAGATATGCTGCTGTTCGTGCTGCCCAGACTGCGAGGTGCATGATGCGGTCAAGCCGTCTCGCATGCAGTGCAGTGGCAGCCAGGCTCCAAGTTGAACTTGCCTCACACTGTGGTTCTCGTTCATGCTACACATTTGACAGTGGTCACTGCTTGTCGTGACAGATAAAATTAAGACATTGCTTTATACTTCCGGCAACTGTTTTTGGTGAAGAACAAACTGTAGCCATCGTTTTTGTCGGTGGTGGCAGTGGTGCGCTTGAGCTGGTTGGCTGGCACAGTAGCAGAGGCCAGCACACTCTCTGCTGTTGTGCCAGCCATTAATCTTGCCGTTGTATGGATGCACCTATGCTCTAGTATGAGGGTGCCTCCATTTGTCAGCAACCAGCATCCATAAAACAGCGGACAGGAAGACACCATGCCACATGGTTGTGTGATTACCGTGCAAACCAATTTATCTATGGTTAGGTATTTTATTTTTGATGTATTTATCCTTTTTGCACGCGCTTACGGGTTAAACTGTGGTTTATGTGAAAGTCTCCCCATTTCACAACACACCACGACCGTAATTTCGAATAGAACAGGATGGAACGGACCTTTTTGCATGATTATCAGAGTCCGTTGTAACAAGTGTGCACTGTATTTGATCCAATATATGGCTTTTTTTTATTGGTTCAATTCGATATGCTATTCAATATCTACTATTTGGTATACCCATAACTCAAGGGCCCCAGTAGGGCATTACATGAAGAGTGAAATGATCACAGTAGCCATCACGGTGGTATCTGCCACATTCGAAGCATGAAATCCAGGAACTGCTGAATGCACATACAATAAGGCAGGTTTAGTTTACAAATCCTAGATTGCAAATTGAAAACTTTATGCTGAAAACTCCAAAATTACAGGTAACTTAGCCAACTAGTATCAAACCCTCTTTGAATATTTTCACAGTTATGCAAATGCAGAAAAGACATAGATAAGGCACTATCCAGTAATGTACAGAGCAACATGACTTACTTCATTGAGAAATGTGATCAACTGCTTCAGGCTGATGTAATCTGTCTTGCCTTCAGTTCTGCAAATGTAAAAAAGATGTCAATACATATACAGCAACAGGAAAGTTGCTTGGGTGGGTGTATGCCTTACTTCTTTCTCTACAACAATTAGTTGTCTTGGAGACCCCAAACATGACATAGCAATTTCACTAGGAATAGCCACAATGTCATTAACGGGACTTGAAAGAGAAACACTAAGTCAGTTTACAAGTGATAAAGTATTCTTTGCAAACTCTATTGTTGTTAACTTTGTGGTAATAGGTTGATTAATACAAAATAAAATAAGGTCAAAATTTAATTTTTTGAGGGAGGGAGAAAGAGAGAGAGAGACAGGGAGGATGTCGAGTGAAGACAGGCTCGCTAGCCTGATGTCAGTGTGACATCACAGATTTCAAAGTATTTTTTCATATTTGGGCCATGTTGGCACACTAAATGTTCCTGGCTCTTTTAGAACACAGTTCTTATTTTTATAAACAAACAATTAACACGGCCGAAATCCATGACGTCACAGTAAGCTGGTGCGGGAACTTCAAGGCGGCATCAGTGCCAGTCTTTTCTGGCTTGCCAAGAGTGGCATTTTTTTTTGGCAAGGGTAATTTACTGGTACCAGTGAAACCATTCTTCTCTTCAGTGCCTCTTTAAAGAGCCTCTGCACCACTGCTGATGGCATAAAGAGCCTCAGAGACTTCTTCCTTAAAGTCAGAGCTAATGTGCACTGCAGGTGCCTGCGTTCCAGATGAAAGGAGCACAGATTTGAACACCGGTGAGCTGACGCAAACTGCTATTACAAAGCACCAGAAAGAAATGCTGAAACAACAAGCAAGCCAGGTTTATATTCATTATGCAAAAGACACTTCGCAGCCTTCCAGACATTGGATATCACAAAACAGTATAATAAAATTTTGCAAACAAAACTAAATACCATAGTAAACCGGACAAGAAACTCTACACGCAGACACAAAGTACAAATGGAAACAAGTGTGGGAATAAACAGCAAGGTGCTTGTTTCCTCTGTCTTATTTATGTGCCTGTGGGTGCGTGCACATAGCGTTCTATGCACAATCTGTGGGTCAAAGCATCCACTCGCAGAACAAATTCAAGTTGTGAGTAACTTGCTTGAGCAGGGAACAAGAGTGGATTTCAGCATGATAATGATGGGAAAAAAGCCACTATCTGCATGTGCTGGAAAAACTAACAGGTAAACACTGCAGCATAAAATCCACACACACAACAAAACACATACTGCAATATCCCGAGAGATAGCCCACCTAAAATCTAGAGCAAATAGGGTGAAAAGAGGGAGTGGGCTAACTTTCGGTATACAATCAAGGAAAGTTCAAAAAAAGAAAAAAAAATTGAAATATAAAGATCGTTGTACCCAAAGGTAGTGAAGGTTTGTTTATGTCCTCGTTCAGTCTTCCTCGAAACCTTCAAAAGAACAGTCACTGTCACTGCCAAACAAAATGCCAAATTCCGGAATTGTCCTGCATTATTTGCTGATCCCCCATGGTACCTAGCTTCTGCGAAGGCCACCATTGCAGCAAAAGGGAATGAACCAAAGATTTTTTTTTATTATTTATGTGATATCTGCAGCGCCACAAGGGCATTGTAGCAGGGCGGGGGGAATATTTCAGAGATACACTAGTACAGAAAGGACTGGCCCCGGAAAGAAAATACACATATACAGAAAGCTTAGAAGAAAGAGCAAGACTAACACCAGCAGGAGAACACAGACAAGGGAAACCAAGAAAACAATAAAGCAAAAGGTAAATTGTTACAATAGGCAAACCATAAACCAAGATACAAGTGAAGAAATAATAATAGGTTAATTTGCAGCTATGAGAAATTTAACGATGAGAAAGATGTAAACTTGGAACAGGTTTTACATTGATTAATGCCCATAAGGGGCCTATTCCACAGAGCTGAAGTGTACGGGAAAAAGGAATGAAGGAAAACTTCAGTGTGACAGCGCATTTCGAGAACTTTATAATCCTGATCATATCGCTGAGGGACATAGTGGGGAGGAAGAATGTGCTGATCTTTGTCTATTCCGGTGACACCAAAGTATATCTGGAAAAACAGTTGCAGTTTTGTGGTCATTTGACAATGCACTAATGATTTCCAGCCAAGATATTTTTTAATTACTGAGACAATGCTGTGGAAGTCATAACTGCCAGAAACAAACCTGGCAGCACGGTTTTGAATTCGTTCTGAGGTTTTCAACAAGGTTTGAGGGTCCCACGCTGCACAAGCATATTCAAGAATTGAACGCACATTCGTAACATAAACTTCTTCTTTTACAATTACAGGGACCTGATAAAAATTACGTCTGGTCAGATTAAGTATTCTGGATGACTTTAAAGCGAGATACTTAAGTTTAACTTTAAGTTTTCTGAAAAAAAGACACCAAGATGTTTATAATGCTGAATTGACTTTAAAGCGAGATATTTAAGTTTAACTTTAAAGGGACCCTGAAACGCTTTTGACGATTTTCTACAAACGTACTGAGTCGTTAGAGTAGGTCCTTCTGATCATTAATTGACACATATAAGTGCTCTGCGTAAAGCGTGTAATTTATTATAAGGTTTTAAAAATGCACATCGCTGCCGATCGCAGCGCACAGCTCGGCGGAATTTTAAGCCGCCCCTACCCATATGACCAAAATCACCCATATGACGTCAGTGGGGCGAGCTATCTGATTGGCTGACCAGGGCGCGTGATCGATAATTTTTCCAACTTTATGGTAAACAAATGATCTTCGTAAAGTTGGAATGTTAGTTAATTTGTTTTTATGAAAAGAAAGTAGCATAAAGAGAATGCACAAGAACAATTTTTCAGTACACTTAAGCACTTCCGGCACACAGCAAGTGTCGTCTGCTTGTGTTACAACGTACTCCATTTTGACGAGAGCGCCACGGTCACAGTTGGTCTCAATCTTTTCGCGAGCACTATGATGCGACTTTGTTGCCTTGTGGACTGCAAACGTAGCGACTGGCAATATGTCAAGCTGCGACATCGTGTCCCTCTGCAAGGCAGCGTACGAGCGAACTAGCTGCTGCGCATCGGACTACCGCTATCCGATCGGCACCAGGATTTGCGCGTTTGTGGCCGTCACTTTACACCGGAAGATTACTAACGCAACAGCGTTTCGCAAGTCCCGTATTAGGGCAAACGTATGCGCAAGGGGACAGGGTCTGGCCGCTTGACTGTGCCGTAACGGGATGAGCCGAGATGAGCAGAAGGGCAAATGTGAATGGTCTGCACAGTGCAGCCACCTGGTGGCGTAGAGCGCAACCATACACAGTAGCAGTAACGAAGCGTATTCTTCTTTGCTGCTGGTGCGTATTTTTCGTAGGAGTGTAATCATCGACACATTGTTTTTATAAATGTTTAAAATGTTTTACACTTGGTTAGAGCAATATTAGCGCTTTCTTTGGCTGGTTAAGCGCTGCGCCAACAAGTGTCTGGACCGTGTAGACCGATCAAGCCGCTCACGTACGTCTATGCCAAAGTTCCTTCATAAGCTTGAGTTTATGCCTCCATTGATTTGCCGAAATGACCAGCTTGCCTGTGGTTAACGGAATACCAGACACGTTCGGCGCTACGACAGAATGCTCGCAACGCACGCTGCTTCGATAGCTCTCGCTTGGGGTCGACAGCCAAGCGGCTAGCGGAGAGGTCTCGCGCAGGCGGGGGCGGGCTCCAAAACAACCGGAAGTGGACGATGTGACGTTGCATCGTGACGCAGGACCAGTGAAGGCGGAGCGTAGCCCCACTCGCTCGGCGAACGAGTTGAGGAGGAAAAGCGTGGATGGGGAGGAGGGTAACTTCTAATCGCTTGTAGCTCCATTAATACGTAACGCTTCACTTAAATTGTGGTGCGAATGTTCTACTTAAGCTGTACCCTACGCGTCTACAAAATTTGTCCGAACCGTTTCAGGGGCCCTTTAAGTTTCCTGAAAAAAAGACACCAAGATGTTTATAATGCTTAATTATTTCAAGAGGAAGGCCATCCAAGTTATACAGTGATCTCACTGGCACACGTTTTCGGGTAAATTACATGAACTGACATTTTGAACTGTTTGAAGGCATGTATCATTTTCAGCACCATGCATGTATTCTGTTGAGGTCATTCTATAAGCTGGAGACATCTTGTATGTTTTGCACATTTCTATAAACAACACAATCATCTGCATATAAACGCACTTTGCATTCAAGGCCCTCTCAATATCAGTTATGTAAATTAAGAATAACAACAGCCCAAGAACTAAACCTTGCGGTACACCTGAGGTCATGGTGACTTGAGTTGATGAAACGCCATTGACCAGAACATGTTAAGTGCACCCAGTTAAGTAACTACTAATCCGATTAATTATAGTAGGGTGTATCGAGAGGCAGTATAGTGAAACCCCGTTCATACGTTTTTCACCGGACCGAGGAAAAAAAACGTAACAGCCGGGAAAACGCAACAGTGAGGAAAGCTCCGAAAATGAATGAAAAAAAAGTGCAGCTTCAACTATAGACAATTTATTTCCACAGAGTGCGCTTAGGACTTAAAAAAGTGTAGAATGGTGGCTTGCAGTTTCTTTCGCTCGCTAGAAATTACCACACGTGTCTCAATAGCCTGGAAGGCCGCATTATTGTCAGCGTCGCTGTGAGGTGTGACGTACCTGCGGAGGGGGTCCAGAGCCGCGACCGCTTCTCCAAAGCTAGGATTTGGCAACTCCCCGGCATCATGCGGCTCGTGCTCCTCGTCGTCACCGCGCCCAAGCAATGGCAACGGACGAAGGAATATCCACGGGAAATTTTGCCCTCTTTGGCGTAATCATGCTAACGTGCTAACGATTGTTTAGTCTTGCTGCGGAGCGCGCGCGTCCGAGCAGTCCGGTTGCGCGCAGCACGGCGTGGTTTCGCGAGAAATGTAAACAAGAGAGGAGAGCTGGCCCGGTAGGTGGAGCAATGCCAACTTCCGGCTTCCCTTTAGCTATTGGCGGCAAGGAGTTACGGAGTCGCCATCTATCGGAAGCGCTTCGCTGGCGTAGTATGAGGGATCACGCGGCGCACTCTTCATAGGTTTTGCTGTCAGCGCTCACTGAAAACACCACACGCGAGCTCTCCCGGACATTTCTGTAAGTACTTTCGAAACGAGAGAAGTTGTTTACTGTCTAAATAATAATATTGGGCAAACTGAAAGCACACAATCGTTTACAGACGCTATCTCTTTACCGAATACGTACAGTGAACGCCACTGCGCGCGGTCGCCGCGAGGGAGTCTCCCGAACCGGCTTCTTGCGTGAAAGGTAGGTAAACGCTGAGAGCAAACTATGTGAAATATGTTCTTATAGTGTTTGTATAACTAAATGGAGCGTAATAGAAAGAAGCCTCAATGCAGCGATCGCACAGATTCGCAGCGACCGACTGCGCGTCTGCATGCTTGTCCGCGCACTGTTTCGCTTTCTCCGCGCACGTGTTCTCGCACCGTGCCATGAGCTTTATGCTGCAGAATATGAGCATTTGACAGTATACAAGCAACCATTGTTGCGTGGGAGCTATCAGAGCTGTAAAAAAATAATTTCATTGTAGAGACTTCGACGCCTACAGGGACTATGATGTGCCGTCGCGACGATTCAATCTTTTTTTTTCTTCTAAATTCTTTGAACTTTCAATATTATTTCTCGAGTTGCGTCGCACTGTATGTTTATCAGTGTTCTCAGCGTGCAATTTCCCGCTGCTCCTTTTTTTGTAATCCAGTGCATTAATTCATAACACGAACATGACCATATGCCATGATTTTTTTAAATGTGCTTCTTACCGCTGCCTTTCCACTCCACTGAACTTGCCAGCATCTGTAACATCGACAAGTTGATAGACCAAACCGTCATGACATTATAGTCGTGCAGCAGACTCGGGCGAGCGTCTCAGTGCGCGTCTTCAGAACATCGCAGACCAGGCGCCGTAGCAGAAATCTTCCTCGCGTCTGTGCTTGCTGCATACCCGAGTTGTAGCCGATGACTGTTTGCCGGTTTTACGTTTCGCGAGCCAAGCTTCACGCAGCTTCTTGTCCTGCGGCTACGTGTGAATAAGGCTGACACCGGCCTCCGTTACGTGCGTCCGGCCCTGCGGCACTGAGCAGTAGCCTACCATGTTGTGCGCCTTCAAATGCAGCCGTTACCTATTGTAGTGCGTCCAAGCGTTGTAAAGGAGACACTCGAAGCGGGAAAATTTCGCCACTAAATGAAGACCGCAGCATACGAGGGAATTCAAACTCGTTTTCAGCTCGCTTCGGCGCTCCCGAAGCAGCCGACGCGGCCACTATGTCCACGTGATCCCTCCTAGCACGTCACGCCGATGGTGGCGCCAGCTTTTCCAGTGGTGGAGCCCGAGGCCAATAGCTTCACAAAGAGTGACGTCAGGGTGAGTTTCCTTCCTCCGCGAGTTGACCCGTCCAACAAACCATGCGGTGACCGTAATCACAGTGATGATAGTGAGAGCATTTTTCACGAATGGCCACCTAGTAGCGGCCTCTTGAACTGGCATGCAGCTTCTTGCAGCCAGTTTCATAGCCCGGCCAAGCCCGGTCAAAACTTGTCAAAAGCCAAAATGGCAGTTGGAGCGCGTTGCCTACTTTAGCCCAGGCCACGGAGTAAGACATTTAGGAGATGAAACTCCCGTCAGCGCGAGCGAGCGCGGGCGACCAGATAAGGTCACAATTGTTGTATGCGCCGACGGGACCGTATACAGTGCGGCGCCATGCGGCGCGTCGTAGAAGCCGCAGCGAAAAAAAAAAAAAAAAATGCAGCGCCCGGGCAGGCTGCTCCGGCGCGCTCTCAACGGCGGTAATTTCTTTCCACGCCGCTGGGCGCCGCCAGCACGATAACGGCTCCGCGGGCTTGTGACTTCTGGTCGCCACAAACAGCAGAGTTTCCTTTCCTAAATGTTTCTTGCTCCGTGGCCCAGGCGGGTTCGGGTGGCGACGCATCATGCGGGAACGTTTTCACAGCTACTACGTAACAGCGGGGTTATATATACATTGGATCCTACGGAAGTTATGCCGGGACTGGATGAAAACGACGTAGCAGCCGGGAAAACGCAGCAGTGAGGAACGTAACAGCGGGGTTCTACTGTTAGTAAAGCATGAGGAACGGTATCGAAAACTTTTTTAGAATCCAAAAATATGCAGTAAACTTGAAATCCTGAATCATAAGAGAAAAACATACCGTGGCAGAATTCTACTACTAGTTGCATTGTACATGACAATCCAGCCTAAACCCATGTTGGGAATTCGAAAAGAAATTGTTGTTGTGAAGATGTTCCATTACGGCAGTCTAAATAATATGCTCAATTGTTTTATAGCTTACGCACATCAGAGATAAGGGCCTGTAGTTTTGCAATGAATTTTTAGGACCACCTTTAGGACTTGGAACTAAAGAAGACTGCTTGGAACTAAAGAAGACTGCCCTTCCCAGCAAGCATTGTTCCTTTTTCCAGCAGTAGCTAACTGATCCTGTGGGCTACCTTTCGGTGTTTTTGAAAAAAAAAAAAAAACGAAAGCAAGTATTGCCATCAGTGATGCTATCGGCCCATACAACTTCGGAAAAGCTTTTGGAGCAGCCAAAGATGCGTTTTGGAGCAGTAAAATGTAATTTCGGAGCAAGTTTATGAAAGCGATTGCAAACTCTCAATATTATAAAGTCCTTTAAAGTTCAAGTACCAGTAATTCTGATAAGACGAATGCGAGCTGCACAAATAGCTGCTTGCATAAGTCATTCAGACTTATGCAACAGACACAGTATTTGTGAACAAGTAGAGCTGGCAAACAAAAATGTCCCTTTTGACTTGACTATTTATGGTATAACATGGTTATATTGAAAACGAGTGATTAATTGCAAGACAACTTCATTTTGTTTGATTCTCCAAGAATGCTTCCATTCCAAAAGATTCATCATCAAATTTTAAACGAGCATAAGATCATTTTGCATTCATAGGTGGGTGTCTATATACAGGCCTCCTCCCTCCAAATTCACATATACCTTATTGCAGGTAAATGTCACCCAGAGAGGGCACAGCTGCTGTAGACTGCCAGGCTTATTATAGGCTAGCATGCTAGATAATCACTTATGTCGCATGATGGGTTAGTCGCTGTGTCGAGACTTTAGCCTCCGAATGTGAAATTAGCGTTCCGAGTGTCAAATAAGTCACTGACTCATTTTAAAAGTTTTTCGCAAGCAACGTCCAAATAATCAGGCAGTCCAAAAACATCAACTTTAGCAGTAAAGTAATTTCGTTGCTTTTTTTAACACCAGCGGTACGAAAATTTACCTACTTACCGCCCTAGTGCTGTGCTTACTGATATATGATCTACTTAAAATATCGCAATGGTCGAGACCACAAAGGCGTTTCTCATTCATTCACTATGCTGCAGCTCGATGTGTGTACCGCGCAGCTGCGAAGTGCAGATATATGCGCAACTTTTCGCTGTGCAATGCTCTCAGATTAAGCTCTGATGTATGTATTCAGTTCGCAGCTTTCTGCCTACACGCGAGATTTTGCTGTTCTGTCCATTAAGTGCAAAAAACAAACAAAAAGGGTCCCCGATAGTTGTTAGCATATCGCCCGCGGACCCAATCTTGGCTTTTGGCTGTGAGGCTAGCCCATGATCCCACTCCCAATCACCAAGGGGGTTTATGAGTTCGAACATACTGACTGCCCACGTAGCCGTTATGGCTGTATCAGGCGCGTGCATGACCATGCGCCTGTTCCCGACATGCGCGCTGCGGTCGGCCCATTATCATTTGGTCGGCTATAAAAGCAACACGTCCCAAAAAACCTGCATTCTTCTTGTTCTGGCTATCTTGCTGTTGTCCCGTCCTTCGCGGCTCGGATACATGGTGTCAGAAGTGGCTATGATGCTCTAGCTTCGGCAGCGGCAGAGTACGAAGCATGGAACGGCTGCAGGCACCGGAGCCCCTGCATCTGGCAGGGAACATCTTGGCATCGTGGAAGCGTTTCAAGCAAAAGTTTGAGCTCTTCCTGCAAGAAACGGAAGTGAAGGACCAGCTAAAAAGTGGGGCTTCGAAAGCTGCACTCCTGCTGAGCATCGTGGGTGACGAGGCGCTCGATGTATTCAACAATTTCAAGTTCGAGCCAAAGGAGAGCAAGGATGACTACAAGACCTTAATACAAAAGTTCGACGCCTTTTGCACAGAGGTGACCAACGAGGTGCATGAAGGATACCTGTTTTGCACGAAAACCCAAGCGGAAGGAGAACCGATCGAAAAATTTCTACGTGACTTAAAGAAACAAGCCTCGCAGTGCAACTTTGAAGCATCTTGACTTACTAGTAAGGGTGTCATAACGTGCTTTGGGACAGTGTCGAAAATTGTGCATGATGGAAATGCCCACACCCAAGTGAAATTCTTCATTGTAAAAAATGGTTGCCAGCCCATACTGGGACAAGAAGCCAGTGAGTCCTTGGAACTGGTTCACCGTACTGTGGATGCTGTGAACACAGCTTCTGTACATGATCCTCTGAAGGATTTCAGACATGTCTTCGAGGGACTTGGTTGCCTGAAGCAGCACTATCACATGGTCCTGAAACCTGGAGCAGTACCGGTTGTCCAGCCAGCTCGTCGTGTTCCTTTGGCACTGGAGGGGCCTCTAACAAATGAACTCGAAAGAATGGTGCGGGCTGGAATCATCGTGAAAGAACAGGAGCCTACTGACTGGGTAAGCCCCCTGGTACTTGTGAAGAAAAAAGATGGCAGTCTATGAGTGTATTTGGATCGTAGGAATACCAAACAGCAGGTGAAAAGGCAGCATTTTCCCCTCCCTATGTGCAAAAACTTGGAAGCTAAGTTAGCGGGCACCACATACTTCAGCCGTTTGGATGCTAACTCTGGCTACCACCAGATAACTTTGGATGAGTAAACATCGAAGATATGTACCTTCTCGTCGCCTTTTGGGAGAAACCGATTTTTGCATCTACCGTTTGGAATATCATCTGCACCAGAAGTGTTTCAACAAACAATGACTCAAGTTCTAGACAGGCTACCGGGCGTACTAGTATACATAGATGACATTTTGGTGTGGGGTCCAACGCGGCGAGAGCACGATGAGCGCCTAGTAGCTGTCCTGAAAGCAGCCGAAAAAGCTGGCTTAACTTTTAATGCACAAAAATGCAAGTTCGGCGTCACAGAAATCAAGTTTCTTGGTGACATAATAACCTTAAATGGTATATTACCGAACTCACAGCTCGTTAAAAGCATGATTGAAATGCCGGAACCAACAAGCAAGCCCGATGTTCAACGCATGCTGGGAGTGCTAAACTACTTCGGAAAATTTGCGCCGCGGCTGTCTGAACAAACAGTCTTGTTGAGAGATCTTATCAAGTGTCGCTCAGATTTTCAGTGGACTGAAAACCACGCTAGGGAGTGGAAGAGCATAACACAAAATCTGGCCACTATCGTTGATGCTCAAAAAGAAACCAAGATTTCGTGCGACGCTTCACGGGACGGTGTAGGAGCAGCTCTGCTGCAACGTCACAGCAATGAATGGCGACCTGTAGCATACGCATCACGCGTTCTCACACCGGCAGAGCAGAGATACGCTCAGATTGAAAAGGAGGCCCTTGGCATTTGCTTTGGATGCGAAAAATTTCATCAATTTGCCTACACGCGAAAGCTACTCATAGAAACTGACCACAGGCCACTCGTGTCGATAGCGGAAAAAGCAATTGATGACATGCCACACCGACTGCAAAGGTTTTTTTCTTCATCTGTTTAAGTATGACTTTGTTTTACGCTACATTCTTGGGAAGAACCTAGTTCTGGCTGATATGTTATCACGATCCACGGCTGATGACTGCAGCAGACAAGATACAAACATGGACGACGTGGAAATTCACACAGTGCAGTCCCTAGGTTACATGGTGACGCCAACGACAGAGCGCGAATTGCGGCCAGAAACTGCGCATGACAGCTACCTGCAGGTAGTGGTGGAACGTTTGTCAAGGAGCCAACCCGTTGAGGGTGAACTCAAGCCTTTTGCACAAGAACTATCTGTTGTGAATGGGATACTTTTTAAAGGATCCAAAGTAATCGTACCCCAGAGCATGCGAAAGAAGATTTTGTCCAGAATTCATGCGGTACATCTTGGTGTTCAAAAGTTCAAAGAGAGGGCATGCCGCCTTGTTTTTTGGCCAGGCCTTAACAGTGAAATTGTAGCGGTACGTGCAAGCTGTTCAACCTGTAAGAAATGTGCTTATGCACAAGCAAAAGAACCTCTACTGATGTGGTCAGTTCCCAGATGCCCGTGGTACAGGGTTGGAGTGGACATATTTTTCTTTGCTGGAGACTCCTACCTTGTCGCTTATGATGTTTTCTCGAACTTACCAGAGGTCCAACAACTCCAGGACACTACCTCGAGGACTGCGATAGCTGCACTAAGCGCTACCTTCGCAAGATATGGCATCCCGTTAGAAGTTTGCATGGACAATGGACCTCGGTTTTCAAGTTATGACTTCGCCATGTTTGCACGAAACTATGATTTTTCACATGTAACTTCTAGTCCTCATTACCCGCAGTCAAATGGGTTGGCGAAAAAAGGTGTACAGATTGTCAAACGCATCTTGAAAAAAAAAAAAAAAAAAAAAAACAGGAGTCCGGGGATGACTTCTGGCAAGGACTACTGGCTTATCACTCAGCTCCACTAGAGGACGGGCGATCCCATGGTGAACTGTTGCAAGATTTGCCTGCGAGCCAATCTTCCAGACTTCCATGAAGTATCCTGCACCGAGGTGAAGAGGCACTGCCAGCATGCACAAGGCAAACCTTTGCCGAGGCTTTCTCGAGGGGACGGAGTACGGCTGCAAGGAACAAGAACGTGGTCCCGGAAAGCAAGGGTAAGAGGCACGCAAGCTCCATGGTCCTACCAGCTGGTAACTGAAGATGGGCAAGTTCTGCGGCGCAACCGCAAACACCTCATACAAACGGATGAGCCGTATGCTAAGACGAGCAGCGAAGATGGGGACCACACAACCGAAGCAAGCACGCCTGTCGACAACCCTCAGGTACCTGCAATGCATTCTTCGGCCGGGTCAACATCGCAGGCCTTGGAATCGCCACGAATGACTGATAGGGCACAACAGTGCACAACACAGAAGGAAGGCCAACACCGGTTTCTGTACAGACCCCATCTCCGAGAAGATCGTCCCGGAACACTAGACCCCCGCAACACCTTCACTATGACAAGGTATGTAATCAAATTGCTTAACGAATCTGTCAAGAGTCTGTTTTATTTGTTCACATGAAAGGATGTATCAGGCGTGTGCATGACCGTGCACCTGTTCCTGACATGCGCGCTGCGGTCGGCCTGTTATCACTTGGTCGGCTATAAAAGCAACACTTCCCAATAAACCTGCGTTCTTCTTGTTCTGGCTATCTTGCTGTTGTCACGTCCTTCGCGGCTCTGATACAACGACCTGCTGATTGACAGCGAATTTTCGCCATGGCCGTACCATGCAGCTAGGCCTAATGAGCATCGTTTCATCAGTATCCAGCGGCGAAAGTTGCTGTTTAGTGCTGAGTTCACCAAAATCATAATGGCGGGATGGCAGTGAAATGACCTTGCCAACAAAAGTGGGGAATAGGCAACAAATTGAATGGCGGCAACTTTGTGGGTGCCATGTTTATGACATCGTGCGGGACATGTCCAAAAAATTCAGAGTAAAATATGTGCAGCATCCAAAACCTCGGTCACTGATTTACATCGGTCACCGAGGCAGCCCGGCTTGGCACCATAGCAATCACTCGCTGCTGCCTGAAAACAACAGACGCTGTAGCATTGCCTAAGCAACCTGCATGCGGGGTGGAGGGGTGTATCGAACATAGATAATAGCCATGGAAGTAACAGCGGTACGATCCAGGCTTAACTGGATAGGATTGACTCGGTTCGCTGAGGAGTTACCGCAGTTGCTGATTCCTGCCATGCCGCTTTCGATCGTTTGGAGGAACAGCTCTTGCAGACTTACTTCAGCTTTTGAAAGCCTGAGCAACACCTTAGGCACAGGGCGGAGGCAGTTTTCTCATATTGTGCTGAAATCTAGCAGGATGTAGCAGGGTTTGCCTCTCAGCACAGTTCGGCGCCATTGGCGCAGTGGTAGCATCACTGTGCCATAAAGAGGGGTGGATTTTCTTTCGGGGTGGGGCATTTGTCGGGATATTACAGTACTGTTGAACTTTCAAAATGACATCTCAATTTACTGAAATTTACTATATAAAAATCTTTTCTCAATTTTCCAGTCTTCCGTCTCATTCAACACCATGCATTTACTTCAACTTCGTGAAGTAATTTTGTTCAATAGTCAGGACTGAATGAAGTTTACAAACATCACGTGCATGCAGCTGGAGCCGCAATTGAGTATTGATAAACAGTGACTAACAAGCAGGGGACAGAATGCATCACTTTACCATCTGTCATGGAAGTCACATTGGACAAGCCCTACTTGTGCTCGCAGTCACGTGACAATGCTGACAAACATGCCAGCGGCTAATCGTAAAATTTGTCATTCACTCCACATTAGCCAAAGCAACAAAGAAAACCCAAAACCCACACAGGTTGCACAGAAATTAAGGCTTTGCAGTGGAATAAGAGTTCATCTTGGCCCAAGGATTGAAGCTTGTACCAACGCCTTTCCGGGCCAGTGACTCTACCAGCTGAGCTAACCAGGATGCCAGCAGAGTGAGGGTGAATCAATTGAAAACTCGAAGCACACAGACACTGAATCAGTTCAGAGGAAGCCCACAGGGCGGAGGAGGAGGAGAAAGAGCCGTGACAGAAATAAACTTGTAATCCACATTGTGGGTTTCCGTAGAACCAACCAGAGCCTACGAGCACGCAGCAATGAGAAAAGGAATGTGTGTTGTGGTGGTGTCACAACATTGTGTCATCATTATTGTGAATACTATCATAAACTACATTATGGTAATCTTCGCTTTGCTACTAAAAAGCCAGCCTACTGTTGGCGGGCCATGATGAAAACGATGCATGCAATTGATACTGTAATAATCTGTCCAGTTTCTTGGGGTATTGTGTAAGTAAATGTTTACTTACAAGATGCTACATATCAGGAGTGTTCTGGGAACCTGTGCAGTAACTTTTACTGTGTAATAATCTTGACCTCACCAATCGAGCAACTCAATGAAGGCAAATTTTTCAGTGCCCATTTCTTAGATGATGCAGATTTCACTATTCCTGCAAGATTTCTTGTCTCAGCAAAATTTCAAACTCACATGGAATTGAAAAGCTCCTCGATGTCATTGCGGGGACAGACCCTTTGGTACAACTCTTGAAACTTCTCGAGGGTGAACTCCTTCGGTTCGATGACATCATTCTGCAACCGTTGGGTACAAATAGGTCACCAAAAGTCTGCCGTCATAAATTGCATAGCAATTGGGAAGGCGACACTTAGACTAGCCCTCACAAGAGATGTACAAAATGTTGGTTGAATATAATAAACCAATGCAGAGTTGCAGCTTCCAGATGTAACCCCCAAAAATACTCAAACAAGGACAGGACAAGCGAAATGTCCCTTCCTTGCTGGTGCTTCTTTGTGTGCTGCTCAGCCTATACTTTTGAAATGAATAAACTCGCCCAAAACAAAGTTTTAATGAGGTTGAAGCTTTTTTAAGTAGACCGCTTCAAGCCCAGGTACCATCTGGGAGACATCTCTGTGACGTGAGACCACCTTGCATTGATAAAATAAAAAGTCGAGAGAAGCACATATATCTTATTTTATTGCTTCCATTGTATGAAGCTATAAAAAAATTACGGAAGAACTTTATTTTTATTTGAATAACACCAGCCTTTAATATCCACCCGAGAATAGGCATGCGTACACAAAGATATCTACACAACACAATCATAGTCCATCATGCAATGGCTATAACGCTAGAGAAGGCACGCTTACACAGCTACCTCCAACCTTTCTAATATAATCTTGCTACTAATTGCTCACTCGTTTAGTGCTCACAGGGGTGTACATAGGAAGTATGCCACTGTGCATGCGTTTCCTTCTTTTCTTTTTTTGGAGACTCGCGATAACTAATTGCCTCTGGTTGGCGATAAGATGAAGATTAGCAGAAGTTTATGACACGTTTTGCTTTTTTGATGGGCACACAACCACACAGTTTTCTTGAACACGCTCACCTATGCAGTTCAATTATGCTATGGACATAAATATTAGTTTAAGAGCAGGAACATTTGAGACTTGCAAAATATTGTCATGTGCACATTTTTAATTCTCATAAGTTTATTTCATTTTTTATTGTTGTTATTCATGAATAAACAGTACATATCATCATCATCAGCCTAATTACGCCTACTGCAAGGCAAAGGCCTCTCCCATACTCCTCCAACTACCCCGGTCATGTACCGATTGTAGCCAGGTTGTAGTACATATATACCAACACAAAATATTTTTTTCTCACTTTACGGTCACCTTAAAAAAATTCCGGTAAATTTTTTTCGAAATAGGTCTCCCAGAAGAATTGGAATCTGCAATAAAAAAAATCGACCCTGGGCAGTGGCATATGGCAAAAGAAAATCAACCCTGAAAGGGTTAAACACGAAATATAATATAGTGATGCAAAACCTTGTGAAGGTATCCCTGAAGTGGCCACCCAGAACCACCCCTAACCATGTGCAGCACCGAGTCTGAGATCAAATGGCTAGAGTTTTCTGACAAAACACAACATGGCAGGCCTACCTTGCCACTTGGGAGTCCAACATCGCCAATGCATTGGTACACCAGCTTCTCAGTCTTGCCTGATGCAAATGTCTGTGCTATCCTGCAGCCCCACAAGCAGGGAGTGGGAAAAATTTCACAGTGAGCCATAAATCCCTCCTTATGGATGCTTTGCAACTTTTGAAGAACCTTGTCATCTCCCACAGAAGTGATGGCTATAAAAGGTTGCGCACTCTAATTAGTGACTTGCAATAAACAAAGAAAGTGAAACATCTCCCAACTCCGCTGTAACATGGGTCATAGCACTGTCCACAAACAACCTGTTGGCAGCTCAGTCACAGCGAAGCAAAAGCAATGGCTGGAAAGCAGGATCAACATGTATATTATTATCAACAACTGAATAATTTCATGATGTGACTTGCCACACCACCTCTGTCACAGAGGACGCCAGTACTGTAGTCTCTAGTACACTTCAAGAACAACTATCATTCAAGGTGCAAACAGTAAAACCTCGATAGTTCGATCTCGGTTTACAGTCAAGGTTTGATTTTTCCAACTCCCAAGGGGCCACAGAACTGTCTGAAGAAAAGAATGCATGGCTTTTAACTGCCCAAAAGGACTCAAACTGCTACAGCCATGTCCGAAATTGCTTTGAAGACCTACCAGTACAATTATTAAGCGTCTCGGTGCTCATACTGTGGCAGGGGATGACGGGCCCATGCGTGCGTAAATAAGGAACATGTCTCGTCCGAACACAGTTACGCCTTTGCATTCCTGGTATGCTTCACCTCAATATATTGCATTTGCTTGACCGCATAACATCTTTGCATTGCGGCAAAGCAAACTTTCGGGAACCGGCATTAAGCAACGCTTTAGGAATCTCGATGTCCGTACTGGGACAGGAGACGGCGGTGGCGCGCGTTTGAAATTAAGAAATATATTTAATTTTCCGTGAAAGTAGCCTCTTATTGCACTTGGTATACTTCACCGCGATACATTGCGTTTGCTTGACCGCGTAACACAATTGTATTGCGCCGAAGCTTACTTTTGGAAACTACGATTATGCAACACTTCACGCGCCTTGGCGTTAGTACTTTGACAGGACATAACGAATGTACATGTGTATAATTAATGAACACATTTTATGTCCCGTTCCCGTGACAGTTGCCCCTTCGCCCTCTTGATATGCTTCGCCGCAATACATTGCGAATCCTTGACCATGTAACCCGCTGTCTTGCAGCAAAACAAAGCAGCTAGGGATAACGACAGCACAAAACAACTACAGCTGCCAGCATACTGGTGTGCAAGAGCATTGCTTCGAAGTTGCGAGATAAATAGAGGCAGGGCATAGTGGCCTCAATGCCATTTAGGACCTGTGGTCCCAGTGAAAAAAGTCGCAGCTTTGTCTGAAAGGCGAAACATCGATTGCAATAGCAAATTAGTAGACAGCTATACAAAGTATGGATAGTAGATTTATTGTCCATATAAACTAGTAAACATTTGTTTATTAACTTAATTAACAAGCATGCTGTGAGCACCGCACTGGCAAACATAAACGCATCCCACTCTATGACCATGTACACACAGTCAAAACGCTGGCATGAGGAAACTTGGCAGCAGCAGCAAGCGAAGTAAGTTTTGTGCTCTCTATAACTTCAACGCAAACTGAGTGGCGAGTACACACCACACACAAAGGTATGAGTTATTGACGCACCTAGGCTCTGGCGCCAACACAGATCGCTTTCACAATATGGCCAGCCCAACCACACGCAGCTGCACATAAGCAGTTTCTGCCCCCTTCCTCCCATTCTCCCCGGTGCTTAGCGCATGATGGAAGACGGCTTCCTCCTCACTGCTTCCTCCTCACTTTCTTCCGGCAGCATTTGCACAGCGCACAAAAGTAGGAAAGGACAGAGACAAGTAAGGAGTGCTAACTTAAAGCCAATCTTTATTTGCGGATGAGCATAATATATATGTGCGGCAAGCAGAAAAGGGGAATACAGAGAACCAGCTCATCATTGACAACACAAATCACTTCACGTGCCCACGATTGCCCGGCGCTCGGCCTTGTTATCTTGCTCAGGTCGTGACAGAGCAATGGAAGAGGTGCTTACACAGCGGTCACCTAGATTGTGAAAGTACTTCGCTTCTATTATTTCTCAGGTTAAGTGCTACCTATGCCTTGCCAATACCATGCACTGTTGAAAGAGGGGAGTGCACTTGCAATCCCGGCAATGAATGCCAAGCTGACCCTGCACCGTGTTGTACACTTTGTTTTCGGTGCTTGTGCAAGCAGTCGTTGAGGCGTCTGCCAGTTTGGCCAACATAGGTCTTCCGCACTTCAGTGGGATTGAGTTAACGACCCCACTGGACGAAACCTGACTTGTGCTTGATGGAGCACAAAGCAAAGTTAGCACGTGGTGCGTTAACTCACTTGCATAGCTTCTGTAGTTTCTTTGGAGCCGAGAAAACTACACTCACTCTAGTGCCCTGGCCAATCTCCTTTAACCTGTGCAAAATGTTGTGCACATACGGCAGAACGAAAGGCCAGCTCTTTTCAGCGACGTCACATTTTTCTGGCCTATGTCCTCATTGCACGGCCTTGAGCAACTTTTCAGCCACCGAAGAAAGCAAGTGTACTGGATAATTGGCTTCTACCAGATGCCTCGCCTGTTGAATGACCACTCAACAATCGAGAACATAAAAAGTGACTCAATAAATGTTACACTCATTTTATGCCAGTTTATACGTTGCCAGAGAAGACGATTTTTCAGCACCAACGTTCAGTAGATTGTGAAACTGTGATCGTATATGTTTTCCGGCCTCTAGATCCCATGTGAAGAAGAGACGCAAGGCGTGTACGATCGAGAACGGTATATAGCTGCCCGGTGCAGCAGCTTCATCACAATACTTGCCCACCCGTCTCACATGAAAATGCCGGCGTGCCCACAGTTTCTAATTTTGGTACCAGCAAATCATCGCTGGGGTTGTCACACGTGGAATTCACAGCTATCACCACCAATCCTATTGTGATAAGCATCTTCGCCTATCTGTTTCACAGTGCTTACATAGTGCCGTCAGAAGTGTAGCGCACCTTTTTAATAGACGATAACCGAAACACGATGCCGTTCCCTGCTGCACACTACGATCGCATACATTTTCCGGCTGATAGATCCCATGCGAACAGGAAAAGGTGCGAGGCCTGCGTAATCGAGAACAGCATATAGCTGCTCGTCTCGTGAAAATGACGGCGTGGACAATTTCTTATTTCGATACCAACAAATCTACGGCGGGGTTGCCGCACGCTGCATTCACAGCTATCCCGCCAGATCTATTAAGCATCTTCACCTATGGTTTACAGTGTGTGGTGCGTAATGCGATTTGTAGTGCGCTGCACGCTTTTAGTAGGCGATAATCCAAACACGCTGCCATTTTTCGTTGCAGGCGGTGAGATGTGGACATCACATTTCACTTCGGTGGCATCTGGATCACCCACCAGCTCGATTTCGTCTTGGTTTCCTGTGGCCATTTTAAAACACCACGCAAGCAGAAAACAACAAAATGCGTCTCTGGCCGCTGGAGCACCACCAGCTTGATGCATGTCGGCAGCTCGTGCCGCAACGATCTGCGCAATGCTTCACATTATGCGGATGTCAACAATAGCTGGGTCTGTCAATTTTTTTACTTACTTCGGATTGTATGTTTTCTTGGTTAGTATGCTGTCTTTTCTTGCAGTCTTTTACAAAATGTATGGACGAGGTTCTACTGTAGATCTATTCCAGTATGTGTATCGACTTTCTTATACTTATTATAACGCTAGGTAGGATGACGAAATTAGAAAATTCGCAGGTGCAAGTTAGAATCGGTTGGTGCAAGACAGATTGAAGGGTGAGGCTTTCGTCCTGCAGTGGACATAAAACAGGCTGGTGATGAAGTATTTACGCAAGCCCATCTGTATTCATGAATAAACAATGCATGTTCCAGGGTGTCTACCAAGGTGACATTTCCAAATTCCCTTGAGTTTTCCAGGTTGTCCCTGAATGCCGTTGCAAAATTTCCCGAGTGACACAGAACTCTGTTTTATGTCAAGATGGACTGAAACCATGTCGCCCGATGCTGTCACTCTCTGGTAAGCATATTAAAAAATAAGAAAAACGACTTGATCCAGTTTAATAGTGATGAGTAGTGTTAATTTTATTCAAAAAGAAAACAGAAGGGGGGCGTTAGTAAAATGCACAGTGAATAAAATATCTTCAAAAGAAATGGTAAAGCTCATTGCAAACTGAGTCAAACATATTCAAATATGAATAAAAAAGAGATACATACTGAACAAATACAGGTGATCCCGGATATATCGAATTATTGCCTATATCGAACAGTTGAAAAATCCCCTTGGGAATTCCATGCAAAAGTATAGCGATATTGTTTGCATATATAGAACTCCCGTGGCATATCGATGTATCGAACTCCATGCTGAGCTACGACCCGGCAAGTGCGCTTCTCCCACTATACTGCACCCCTGCAAGTGTGCTTCTCCCATTGCATCCCACTCCCACAAGCGCGCTTTTCCTCGCGAAGCTCTCGCGATGTTCCAGCGATCTCACGCGCGCCGCCCCGAACTCTGAGAAAGGGGCGTGGGTAAAAGGCACGTAACATGGAGCACTTGGAGTGCGATTGGGTATGAAAGGGAAGCGGGAGGGAGAAACCATGCTGACCGCAGGCACCAGTTTCCTGTGTTTTGCTTGGCTGACACCGCTGGCACAGCGAGATGAACGAGGTCAGTGCAGCTTGGGCTTGTGGTAGTGTGGAGACGCGGAGCGGTGCGTCTTTCGATTCGCTTTGTTCCTTTTATTCACGAGGCCATCACGAAGGCTTGAGCCTCATGTGGTGCAGTGCATTTTTCTTTCCGCTTTTGGCACGTGTTCCTGAGCCATGGCTGCGAAAAAAACGCAAGAATTTGGATTTTTCAACAAAGGCAGACATCATTCGATCGGTGGATGCTGGCGAGAAAAAGTCATCGGCCACGGCGGCGTTTGGAATTCCACGCAACACCCTGAGTACAATCCTCAAGAACAAAGCCAATGTTAAGCTGAAGGCAGTGCAGTCGAGTCGCCCTGGAGCGTATCATGTATGCGTCCCAACCTTTGTGAATTGTGAACTGCTTCCGCAAAGCAGGCTTTGTGGTAGCAGCAGATGATGGATGTCTTGACAGTGAAGACGATGACGCTGGATGCCTGGAAAGCAAATTTTGTGAGCTCTCTGCATTCCCAGGCACCATCCCAGGCGGCGTTACAGCACGCGATTTTGTCAGCGCCGACGACGGCGTGCAAGCTGTAGTGGATTGCGCTGATGGGGAGATTGTGGCTGACATCAGGAGTGACGAGGATGCAGACTCGAGCAACGGCGAAGGTTCTGGCAAAGAGGACCAACCACCATGCACTGCAGCTGAACTTGCATCAGCTTTCAGCATTATTCGCCGCTGTTGTGACACAATCGAAGGAGCTGGCCTTTCTCATTTGGACACTGTCAACAAGCTTGAGGACGGCTTAATGAACTTGATGGTGCAGAAGAAAAAGCAAGCAAAGGTCACAGATTTTTTTTTCTTCTGAAATAAAGTGCTCTGGTCGTCGCGCTGTGTTTTTGTTTTTTCACGCGCCTTGGAGGTACAGATCGGTAAGTTCCCGTTAGTCACGACTTAGGGAAACTGCCTTGAGATGTGTGGGGTTGTAGAGAAGCTTTTGACATGCATATTTTATATTTCGAATCATCAATATATCAAACTATTTCGTGATCCCCTTCGAGTTCGATATATCCGGGATCGACTGTATTTTCGATTATGAGCTATTTCTATCAACTGATAGCAAGCTCATTGGTATGAGGCCTGGACTTTGTCACTAGTGAGATTTTCTCTGAGCAGCTGGAAAGTCAATCTCAACTGCCCTGACATCTCTCACCCTACATATAATGCCTCAGTGTTGCGTTTCACTGCTTTAAGAAGTTTATTTTGCTTTTAATGAGAGACACCTGCATCTCGGCATCAGCCAACACATTGTTTTTTTTTTAGC
Organism: Dermacentor variabilis; assembly: GCF_050947875.1. Lineage (NCBI taxonomy): Eukaryota > Metazoa > Arthropoda > Arachnida > Ixodida > Ixodidae > Dermacentor > Dermacentor variabilis. The sequence goes on along the minus strand of NC_134574.1, from coordinate 22,395,196 downwards.
TCAAACTCCTTCAAAGAAGCAGTAGCATACTTTCTTTCCCGTTCATTCCTCAATGTGTAGGCCTTTTCTGTTCTCGTTCCCCTCCGCTGCGCGTTCGTCCCATGGACCATTCGAAGCATCCTCTTGGTCAGTGGTACATTCAACATCCAATTTTTTGGACTTCCTAGGGGCCGCGAAAACGTCCAAAAAATTGGGCAGTCCTAAAACTGAATACATGTATTTTACTGCTCATAAGGGCTCAAATCACCACACGCACATCAGAAAAAGCTCTGAAGGCATGCTAGTACACTTATTAGGCATATCGGTGCTCATACTGTGACAGGAGATGGTGGGTGCACACATGTATCTTTAAGGAATACATACTGTGTCCCTTGACAATTGTTCTTCCCACACTCATTAACTTTCCCTGCAATACTTTGCATGAGGTGAAGCTGACTTTCGGGACGAGGCATTATGCAACGCGGTCTGTTTTCCGAGCTTCAAAGTCAATTGCGAGGGTTACAAAGGCGGAATCGGTTTGCTGACAGCGGCGAATTCTCTTTCAATGAAAAACACGGCACAGAATGGCAAGCCTGTTAGCAAACGTCGAGGCTGACCTGGCCTAGTGTTTTTCAGGGTGTTTACCAAGTTGACATTTCCAAATTCCATGAGTTTTCCAGGTTTTCCCTGAGTGGCTTTGCAATATTCCCCGAGTGACACAGAACTTTGTTTTATGTCAAGGCGGGCTGGACACCATGTCGCCCAATGCTGTCACTCTCTATAAGCATGTTAAAAAATAAAAAAGCGACCCAGTTTTTGTAATGAGGAGTAGTGCTTATTTTATTTAATAAGAAAACAGAAAGGCGGGGGGTGGCTAGTGGAATGCTCAGGCAATAAAATACCTTCGAAAACAATGGTAAAACCAAGTGCAAATCGATTCAACCATTCTCAAATACAAATAAAAAGGAGATTCATACAGAAGCAAATATTTTCGAATGAGAGCTATTTCTATCAATTGATTACAAGCTCACTGGTATGATGTCCAAACTTTGTCACAAGTGAGATTCTCTCTCAAAAGCTGTCCAGACATACTCTCAGCCTACGCACCACGCCTCAACGTTGCGTTTCGTTGCTTGAAAGAGCTTATATTGGTTTGAATGAGGGACACCTGCATCTTGGCATCAGCCAACACACTTCGTTTTTTTTTTATCTCAAGCTTCTTCAAAGAAGCGATGGCATGCCTCCTTTCCCGTTCATTTCTCAATGCACCAGTCCTTTCTGTTCTCATCCTCCTTCCGACGCATGTTTGCTTCACGAACCATTTGAACCATCCTCATGGTCAGTTGTACAGTGAACATACAATTTTTAGTACTCCCTAGGGGCTGCGAAAACATAAAAAAAAGACGGTCAGTTTGACAAAATAAATGCATGTCTTTTTGCCCTTAAAGGGCCCCTGAAACGGTTTGGACAAATTTTGTAGACGCGTGGGGTACAGCACCACAATTTGTGTGAAACATCTCATATTAAGAGAGCTACAGACGATTACAAGTTACCCTTGTCCATAGTCATGCATTTTCTCCTCAACTCGTTTGCTGAGTGATCGAGGCTAAGCTCCACCTTCACTGGCTCTGCGTCATGATGTCACGTCGTGTCGTCGACTTGTAGTTCTCTAGGAGCAAGCGTGCGAAGCCTCTTCAAACTCTCAGCAGTCGACCCCAAGCGAGAGCTATCGAAGCAGCATGCGTATGTCACAGCGCATGAGCGGCCTGATCGGTCTGCACAGTCCAGCCACCTGTTGCAGAGCTTAACCAGCCAAACAAAGCACTAATATTGCTCTGACCAAGTGAAAAACATTTTAAACATTTACAAAACGTCTTTTCGATTATGCTCCTGCAAAATATTTGAACCAGCTGCAAAGAAAAATACATTTCATTGCTGCTACTGTGTGTGGTTGAGCTCTCTGCCACCAGGTGGCTGCACTGTGCAGACCATTCACATTTGTGCTTCCGTTCATCCCGTGAAACGACACGGTCAAATGGCCAGGCCCTGTCCCCTTGTGCTTGCATTTACCTTAATACCAAACTCACAAAACACCATTGTCTTGGTAATCTTCTGGTGTTAAGTGATGGCCGCAAACACGCAAATCCTGGCGCCGATCGGATAGCGGCAGTGCGATGCGCTGCAGCCAGTCTGCTCGTCTGCTGCTTTGCAGAGGGACACAATGTCCCAACTTGACATATTGCCAGTTGCTATGTTTGCAGTCCACAGTGCAACAAAGTCGAATCATAGTGATTGCGAAAAGACTGAGACTGACTGACCGCGGAGCTCTCAACAAAATGGAGCATGTTGTAACACAAGCAGACGACACTTGCTGTGTGCCAAAAGTACTTAGGTGTAGTGAGAAATTGTTCTTGTGCATTCTCTGTTACTTTCTTTTTATAGAAACAAATTAGCTTTGCAACTATTATGGACATCATTTGTTCCCAATAAAGATGGAAAAATTATCAACAATGCACCCTGGGCAGCCAATCGGATAGCTTGCCCTACTGACATCAATTAGGTGATTTACGTCGTATGGGTAGGGGCAACTGAAAATTCCATCGAGCAGTGTGCTGCGATTGGCAGCAATGTAGATTTTTAAAACCTTATAATAAGTTACATGCTTTATGTGGAGCACTTAGATGAGTCAATTAATGATCAGAAGGCCCTACTATATTGTTTCAGGGTCCTTTTAAGGGCTGAAATCACCAGCACATGCCAAAAAGCTCTGAATGCGTGCCAGTACACTTATTAAGCATATGAATGCTCGTACTGAGAAGGATATGGCGAGTGTACGCGTGTATAATTAAGGAATGTATACTGTGCCCCGTGACAATTGCCCCTTCCGACGCTTGTTATGCTTCACTGTAATACTTTTGCGTATGCTTCACTACATGACACTACTTTACTAAGGCGAAGAAAACTTTCAGGAACCTGTCTTATGCAACGCGTCGTGCTTTCCAAGCTTCGAAGCTAATAGCGAGGACCACAAAGGCGGAGTCGCATTGCTGACAGTGGCAAATTCTTTCAATGAAAAACACGGAACCGAACGGCAAGAAGCTTAACAGCGAACGTCGAAGTAGCTGGGCCTAGCGCTGCCGCGATGGTGGCTACGGCTGCAAGCGGATCTGCGTGCGAGAGCGCCGTTCAAGGCGGCGAAGTAATCAAAATGGTGGTGGTGGAGTTCTGGTGTCTAAATTTCCGACGTTGACTCTATGGGGTGGTGCCGCGAAACTGTCAGAATTATCGGGCGTCCGGAAAGTCGGTCGTTCACTGTACACTGGCACTTCCTCCAGCCGACGACACGGCATCAAAGTAGATTCATTACGATTCCTTTTTGTCACTCGAGCCAGCATTACCTCGACTTTCGTTCCCTTTCAATAAAATTACAGCTAATTTTCCCTGATAGAAGCATAAATTCCCTGAGTTTTCCCCGAGTATTTCCAGATTATTCAAAATCTCAGAGTATTCCCAGTTGGTAGACACCCTGGTTTTTACACATTGACTCAATACCATGGGGTACATGGTAGTGCCGCGAAGCCGTCCGAATTATCGGGCATGTAACAAAAGTGTGGTCTCCGGAAAATTGGTCATTGACTACACTGGCAACTCTTCCAGCCAATGACATGGCATCAAAGACGATTGGTTGCGATTCCTCTCTGTTATTCGAGCCAGCATTATTGCGACTTTGATTCCCTTTCAATAAAATTACAGCTAATTCTCCCTGATATAAGCAAAAATTCACTGAGGTTTCTCTAAGTATTTCTGGACTATGCAAAATTCCTGAGAATTCCCGGTTTTTCCTGTTTTCCCTGTTGGTAGACCCCTTGAATTGTTTAGCTACGGAAAATATATTTTTATCCCTTTACGGTCATTTAAAAAAATTGCAGTAAATTTTCTTCAAGATAGGCCACTCTGAGGACTATAGATCTGAAATAAAGATATTAACCCTGGAGTGTTGCATGTATTGAAAAAAATTGACCCTCATGGGGTTAAGGAACGCATACGCTGTTCCGCAACATTAGCCCCTTTCCAATCTTAGTATGCTTCACCGCACAACACGCCTGAATTGCGGTGAACTTGTTATTTAGGAGAGTAGTTTGCTGGGCCAGTTGGTCCCCCCGTTTTCATATATCCTTGTCCCAATTCGATACCAGTTTACGTCCTTTCTGGTGCATAAGGCAGCCTCGACTACATGGTTTAATAAATGTCTATGACCTTTACTTCGATCACTAAGACCTTGCACTAGCTGACGTACCTGTCATAATACAGGTGCATTTGCAAGCGTGGCCGGTCTTGCAAAGAAGCATGCACACGAGACATGGGAGAGCTCAACAAGTGGGACCCACCTTCGGACTGGTAATTTTCCATCTGGATCCACCAGGAATCCTAGCTTGATCCAACTGCATAGAAGAAGGCATGTGACTGGGCTAGTTTGTAATCCATGGTAAAAATAGTGCATCAGCAGGCAGAGGGTGGCACACCAGCTTCTTCTGGCCTTCCTTCCTCTGCTGGTGCGCTTTTTCCAATGGACAGAACAGTTGAGTAAAGTTCCCAACAGAGAATAAAAGGGAGGCTGTGTGCCACCCCACAGTTAACAAATAAATCATTAACAGAAAGTAGCATCAGGCTGTATTTTCTGCCCTGAAGGTGAGATGCAAATATGTGTATTAATAAATCATCAGCAAAATTAACAGTCAGTACACTTGAGAAAAGACACCTTGTTCATGGAGAATTATAAAACACGGCAAACAGCAGTACAGTATAACTTCATTTCACGGAAAGTGGATGTTATCACCTATACTGAAGAATGAAATCGTGTGTAAATAATACAAGTAGCAAATAGAAAATTAACCTGGAACAAGGCAATAACAAATCTGATGGAACATCATGCTTCCAACAGGATGCTGCCGACACGATGACAAGAGTAACATGGTGTTTATCGTCCAGTTGTTCTAGCTGCTGTCCTGTTTTAGTGGTGTCACTTCTAGTTGCTAATAACCAACCAGTCTGAGTACAGTCAAACAAACTTATAACGGTACCGTTTATAAAAATATATCGCTTCTAACAATGAGAAGCTGCTGCACCATAGACTTTTGCATGTTTTTTATGGTGAAATTACAAGGCCCCTATGTCGCATTATCAGCTATAACAATGAAGTCTGGCTAGTGGGTGCCTGTGCTGTAAGGTAATGGAATGAGAAATCTTTGAAAAGAAAAAGAGGAATTTGAGCCACCGCACTCTTGCCCACCGCCCCAATGGCCATGCGCTCATACAATAGCACCTGTTTTCCAGCCTTCTCCGCATCACTCGCCTTGTATGCCTCTCTCCCGTTGCCTTTCCACTCCTCCGAACACAAATGGGCTGCTGCCATAGCTCTATGCCATGCCACTCTCTGAAAGTCCCTCGTGTACATCTTTGTTGGTTGCATCGAAGTCGTTCCTGGCCACATGGTTTCTCCGCCTTGTTTGACTTGCCGCCAAAATGGAAGATGTCCGATTTGCCCACTGATCATCAGCAATGCCGTTGCCGGTGAAAAGAAAGTGTACTGATATAGGTTGGCAATGAAGTGCAGTATCGTGAAGGACGGTAAACAAATATGACTTGGTGAAGAAGTACAGATTATCGCAACTGACAGTGTAGTTCGCTCTGCAGAGAAGTTCAACAAATAAAGCTGGTCGGTAGACAATGGATGCAAACCCATTCTACGAAGTTTCTATAAGGAGGTGGAAAGGCTCTCTACAAGTGATTTCTTGATGCCCATGCCATGAACTTGCCAATCATCGGGCCAATTCTGGCCACAAAAGTGAAGCAGTTTGCCTTACTCATCAACAATGTGAACTTCCAGCCAGGTGGCAGCTAAGTACACCTCTTCAAGGAGAGGAACGGCATTGTTTACAAAGGCGAGGGAGCTTCACTTGACATGGAGACGAAGCAGAAGTGGGTGGAGGAAATGCTGCCCCGACTCCTTGGCAACTATGTTTACACCGACATATATAACTGTGATGAAACAGCACTGTTCTTTCAGATGTCGTCATCCAAGATGCATGCACTCAAAGGAGACACATGTAAAGGCGGCAAAAACAGAAAGCTGTGCCTCTGTGTTTTTGCCCACCAATATGGACGGGAGCGACAAGTGCCCCACATTTGTCATTTGGAAATAAAAAAGTTGCAGTTTCACCCAAAAGGCAAAGCATTGACTGCAATAGCAAACTAGTGGACAGCTATATGAAGTAAAGATAGTAGTTTTATCAGCAATATGAACTTGTAAACATAGGCGTACTAAATAAATTACAGTAAAAGCTTGTTAATTCGAATTCCACAGGTATGGTACAAAAATTCGAATTATACAAAATTCTAACTAATGAAAGTCAGAGAAAAAAAATTGTACGGTTAAGGCGTGTATATAGTCCGACATGGCATGAGCACGTGTGCACACATGCTACGTCACGTTGGCATGAACAACGTCTATACTTTCAAGCATTGGTGCAGCCAACATAACCGGATGCGGGCAACGCGATCTGACGTGCCTGACGTCGAGATGGCTCTTGCTCCATCCACGCGTTTGTCCCGCTGACCGGTGCGCAGAAAAAAAAAATGTCGCTGTTTCACCTGAAAAGTGAAGCATCGATTGCGATAGCAAATTAGTAGATAGCTATACGAAGTATAGTCCTCCATAAAGGAAGCAACAAAATCCCAATAAAGAAAGGCGTCAGGCAGGGAGATACGATCTCTCTAATGCTATTCACAGCGTGTTTGCAGGAGGTATTCCGAGACCTGGATTGAGAAAATTGGGGATAAAAGTTAATGGAGAATACCTTAGTAACTTGCGATTCGCTGATGATATTGCCTTGCTTAGTAACTCAGGGGACCAATTGCAATGCATGCTCACTGACCTGGAGACGCAAAGCAGAAGAGTGGGTCTAAAAATTAATCTGCAGAAAACTAAAGTAATGCTTAACAGTCTCGGAAGAGAACAGCAATTTACAATAGGCAGCGAGGCACGGGAAGTCGTAAGGGAATACATCTACTTAGGGCAGGTAGTGACGGCGGATCCGGATCATGAGACGGAAATAATCAGCAGAATAAGAATGGGCTGGGGTGCGTTTGGCAGGCATTCTCAGATCCTGAACAGCAGGTTGCCATTATCCCTGAAGAGAAAAGTATATAATAGCTATGTTTTACCAGTACTCACCTACGAGGAAGAAACCTGGAGGCTTACGAAAAGGGTTCTACTTAAATTGAGGACGACACAACGAGCTATGGAAAGAAGAATGGTGTGTAACGTTAAGGGATAAGAAAAGAGAAGATTGGGTGAGGGAACAAACGCAAGTTAATGACGTTAAGTTGAAATCAAGAAAAATAAATTGGCCTGGGCAGGACATGTAATGAGGAGGGAAGATAACCGATGGTCATTAAGGGTTACGGACTGGATTCCAAGGGAAGGGAAGCACAGCAGGGGGCAGCAGAAAGTTAGGTGGGTGGCAGAAAGTTAGGTGGGCGGATGAGATTAAGAAGTTTGCAGGCAAGGCATGGCCACAATTAGTACATGACCGGGTTTGTTGGAGAAGTATGGGAGAGGCCTTTGCCCTGCAGTGGGCGTAACCAGGCTAATGATGATGATACGAAGTAAGGATAGTAGTTTTATCGGCCGTATAAATTTGTATACATTCGCTTACTAATTTATTTACCTAGTACGGTGTCATGTGCGCACAGGTAAACATGAACACCTCTCGCTTGATGACAGCTGAAGCTCGTTGAAAAATGCTGGAGTAAGGAATCGTGGCAGTAGCAGCGAGCGAAGTGACCTTCGTACAGCTCTCGCTTCAACACGAGCGTAATCTAGAAAGCACATTGCATACGAAGCTACCAGCACTACACGCATGCTGCAAACATCGCACATTGCTTTGAAGATGAGGCCCACACGGGCGCGCACTTTGGTCACGTCGCAGACTGATTTCAAGATACAGCGCCTGCATGGCCGTGCTGTAAGCAGCAGTTGCCTGAGAAGAACGTCCTCCTTCCCCCACCTCCACCCTTGTGCCTCTTGCGCGAAAAGAAAGGCAACGCATCTGCACCGCCTTCCTCGTTCGCGCACGTGACATTGAGCTGCGTTGGCCAGCTCACCCTCGCATGCTTTTGCTCGCACATTGAGCATATGGTGCACAGCAACGATTTTATCGCCCTTGAGCGTTATACGGAACCTCAGTGGAGAGAAGTTACATGCAACAGAAGCTCTGGCCATGCCTGGCCAGGTGCAAACACATCTCCCTCCAGTCAGGCCTAAACAAAAGACCGCGGATGGAACAAGCAAAGCTGCGCGACCCACGTGGCAATGCGAGCGAGCTCCCTCACACTAGCACACTGCCCATCGACGATAGCGTGGAGTTCGAATAAGAGGTGGTGGTGCAGATTTCATTGTGAATTAGCGGGATGTGTTACATATTGCTTTCAGTACATTGCTAGACAGACCACGGTGGCTACTTCAAATTATCCGAAATTTCGTATTAACGAGTTGAATTACCAAGCATGCACAGGCAAACATGAACACGTCTCACTCGATGACCGCGGAAACTTGCTGTCAAAACACTGCAGTGAGGAAACACAGTAATAGAAGCAAGTGAATATACATTCCTGCAGCCGCTCACATCAACGCAAACTAAGTCGCGAAAACATAGCGCAGTGCGGACTCTGTACCCGTCGCAGATGGCTTTCAAGATACAGCGGCCCGGACCGCCCGGAGTATAACGTGCCCCTCCTCCCTACCCTCGCACCCCAAGCCTCACGGGTGACGGAAGGCGGCAAGCATTCTGCCCAATTTCATCCATTGCGTGCGCTAGATTAAGCCGCGATCACCAGCTCACCGTTGCATGCTTTCACTCGCACATACAGCATACGACGTGTACATATAGTCCTGGAGTGTCCATATAATTGCTTTCGCAATAAAGATACCCACTGCGTCCATGGTGTTCCCAGGATACCGGCATGCTATTTTCACAACTGCGAGAACCTTTTTGTGAGTGGCTCTTGGAGTTTGACCAACGTATCGAGTGATCAAAGAAAAAGGTAGTGTTCATCCTAGATACAGTAATCCCTCATTATAACGAAATCGTTTCCCTCGAAATATCGCTTTATTCAAAATTTCTTCTGGTCCCGGCCCAAACGCATGCATTTTAAGCTGCATTACTTCAAGCGCATCAAGAACTTGACCGGCTTACAGCAAAGTGGCAAACGGAGGCATCACCGCTGCCGAGCGGCGGCGACTCTTTTGCATATGCAGTGTCAAATTATTAGTCTCAAATTAGACTCATGCAGGCCCAGAACAGGTCACAAAAGTACCAAGCCCACAACTGATAACCGCCTGGTAACGGGCACCAAGCAAGTGCTGAGTGCTCCTAGCTGTTTACTGCAGAGCAAACGGAAGCTGTCAAACTCCGTGGTGCAACACGCCTGAACCGTTAATCTCAGTTGCAATCGCATCGCTGGTGTTCCCCGTGATGGAATCCGCACGAAAATAATGTTTTCCTGGCACTTCGCGATGGTGGAAAACCACGGTCTTTTCAATGCCGAAAAGTGAACAAAAGACTGCAGGTAGACTTGTGCCATAGCATTCCATGAAGTGCGCTGTATGAGCAAAGTTTTACCACTCTTAAAGAGCACTTATGACGCTGAAATGTGCCAAAAAGCACAAAAGAAGTGTCCCTCGGATTATAAGTGCCATGTTTGATGCGAGGAGCTACGTTAACAAATTGGGAGGACAATGTTGGGGAAGTCTAGAAATATTCTTGCCGCTCACTATAATTGGCCTGCATCACAATAAAACATTGCCCCTAGTTTCATTGCACTTTCGATGGTACAAATCCACCGATAACTTGTCGAAAACATCAAAAACCTGAGCATCGCCAGTAAGGCTGTCAACATGGCGGGTCCCAACGCAAGCTGGTGTTTTCCGCCGATTTTTTCGAGCAGGTTATGCTCGATTCCAGCCATCAGACTTTAGACAAACGGTCTAAATGTGTGGTAGGATCATTGAATTTGGTTTGTAGACATGTGTCAATGGCACGGACGCTACGGTACACGAACACCGACCCTCCAACCGTAGAATTAGCACAGTGCTGTTGACGATGGTGCGAAGAAAAACTTTTGTTTTGCAAACTTCACGGCGGCACAATTCGAGAAAAAATTGCCCAGTGATCATGGGAAGTCCCTACTGCAAAACTGTTCAGTTTTCACGATCACGCTGCGTACCCACAATGAGCGGCTGATAGATTTTTGAACACAACAAACACAACCTCAGACTTGAGCCACGGCATTTGCGGCGCTCTCCAGCATGATGCTCTCGTAGCCTTCCATGAACTCTGCACTGCCCCCCTATAAAAGCGGCCCACAGCCTTCCCCTTCTCATTCGCTCTCCAGTCTGCAAGCCGTTTAGATGCCAGTCACTCCTCTCACTCTCCTTCATGTCAACTCCTCATCTCCTCGCTGCCAGTTTTGACGCCGCTGCTCCTCCAAAGCTGCCCTCTTCCAGCCTGCCCTCCCAGCACAATCTTCCACCAACAGGTGCCCTTCCACGGTTCCTGCTTCTTCGTCTCCACCACTCTGATCGCTTTTCTTCCTCTACACATGAAGCCAATGCCAAACTCGCCATTGCAACTGTAGCCATCACCAGTGCGCACTGACGAGGAAAGTGAGATGCCCTGACGCAGGCATGAACCCAGTATTCTTTTTTTCGGAAGAGGGCCCAACCCAAGGTAACTTTCCTATGCAAATGAGGGGGGTACCTTTACTAGTACAAATATGAATAAAGCCCACCATTCACCATAAAGACATGTAAACCCACAAAAGAAAAATGAAATAAGGTGTATCTCGCAGGTAGGCCTGTGAAATACACCTCTCCTTTACTTGGCAAACAAGGAACCACATCAAATGGACTCGCGCAGGAAAGAAGCGCAGGAGGAACACTGCCAAGAGGGTCATTCCACGCCAAATCAACCAACGTTTTTTCGACCATCACAGATATAGCTGCAAAAATTTCCACATGTTTGTTGGAGTTCAAAACTCATCCTCCACATTTATTTTTCCTTGCCAAAAATTTCGTAGAATTTTGACGACAATTTGTTTTTCCTGCCAAGCTGAGCTAGACGGCATCAATCAACATTTTTTGTCAAAGACACACTGTATGATCCACTCCTTCAAATTGCGTTTATGGCAACCCAAAGATGCGATGTGACTGCAAAAATTGCCAATTTTATAAATATTTGAATACTTCGATTGGTTCTGGTCCTAGCAAAAGCATGTAAAATTGCAAAGTTTGAGTGTTTTTCTCGGATCGTAGAAAAACCTGGAAGTCACATATAGCATATATACTGGTAGCCCAGTTAACATAGTACAGCTGAAAAATATTTAAAGTATCGAAGGTTTAGCAGTTCGCATGGAAAAAAATTGTAAAGTTCCATTTTTTTTTTGCAAAAAACTCCATATTCAAGGTAAAAAAAGGTGCCTTGGTGGTCGGCCTAAAAATATATGCATTATATCATTAGATAGCCCTATGGGTCTACTATGCATGTGAGAAGTTATAAAAAGGTATTTTTTTAACCGCAAGAAATGATTTTTTTTTTATTTTCAGTACGTGGATCACGTAAAGAGCAGACATATATGAAGTGTAGCCATCCTGCAAAGAGATATTGGCAACAAAGTGAGCCCAAGAAACTATTCAGCAAGGGGCTTTGGCTTTTTTATTGTATGCACACCAAGACAAGCGATTTCCAATGCCGTATCCCTGACTTTTTTTTTCCCATGGCTACGAAAATTTAATGTCAACCACGTTTGAATACACAAGCCTGAACATAGCCCCCTATCACTTTTATAGCTGAGCAGGTGCCGGCTGTCGAACAGCTTTAACACTTCTTGTCTTCGACGAAGATGTAAATGCAACTTTTAGTTGAAAAAGTGACGTCGGCTGAAAATAATGTAATGACCTGGTTCCGCTAATGCGCATAGCATTCGAGAACCTGGACGACAGTTCTACCTCCCGTTTAGATATTGCAGCTCTCCGGCACCCAAATTGGTTTTATATGTAAAAGGCTTTCACGTGCCCAGTCGTACAGCTCAAACGGTGTCAAAATCTTCCTTGAGAAAGGCCTTTGTAGGCTTGCCTTGGTAGTCAACCATTTCAGGGTGCCACCCACCCCATCACAGGCACTTTTTCTGTGTGATGTAGCAAAAAAATGCCACGTAGCATCCAAAGTAAAATCTTCCTTGTGGTAGCACAGGTTTGCAAAATTCTTTCTGTTCTTATACTGGGAAGCAGCCCCATCCGAAAAGTAGTGCACATGTTCTACCTGCGGCATGTCTACTTTAAGTTGATCCATCAGCACCTGCTGAAATGTTGAAGCAGCGGCAGTCATATGGTCGAGGTAGTCGGATATCACTACGTACGACTGAACATTTCGTTCGTCAGATGAGTCCGTCGAGCGAGAGTAGACTACAATCGGGTGTACTGTTGCTTGAGAGTTGTCCCAGTATCAGGGTTCGTACAGACTCAAAAAGGGAAAATTCAAGGATATTTAAGGAATTTCAAGGCCCAGTTGGAGTATTTTCAAGGACTCAACACAATGCTACATGCAGCAGTTTTCAATATCAGGTACAAATTTTACTGAGCAAAGTCGAAAAAAAAAAGCATTTCAAGAAACAGCTTATATTGCACTAAACCAACATAATATTACTGAACAAATTCGAAAAAAAAAAAACATTTCAAGGAACAGCTTGTATTGCACTAAACCAACATAACATTACTGAATAAAGTCGGAAAAAAAAAAACATTTCAAGGAACAGCTTGTACTGCACTAAACCAGCATAATATTACTGAACAAAATCGAAGGAAAACATTTCAAGCAACAGATTGTATGGCACTAAACCAACGTAATATATGTTCCATCTTGAAAAACACCCTGCAGTGCATTGCACCAATGTCGAACAGCAATCCATTCTGCAAAAGTGCTAATGGCAACTTCAGGGGAGCTCCTGCCGCTTTTCCTGAATCTTCTGGTTGAGGCTATACAGTTCCTCAGTCTTGCTTCGTGCAGGCTTCCTCAGACTATTTGATCTGACCACATACTTCAGATCATAAGCTGCTTCTGCCTTTTCGGCATACGTACCCGCTGAAGCCTGGAGGTCAGCTATTGTTGCCTCGAGTTTCTTTTTCTTTTTTTTTTCCATTGCATCGATCTCTTCGTCGATGCAGCGCCTCTTTGATTCCCTTACATCATCACTTTGCTTCTTTTTTTCTGCTTCCAGATATGCAGCATACTGCTGCCGGGCAGCTGATACAGCAGTCCTCAGCTGTTTTGTAATAGGGACATTAAGGACGCCCTCTGCCTTGTCCACAGCGTCGCACACAATAGGTTGCGAAATGTGCGACAGGTCTTTCAGGTTTTCTACAGCAACCTGTCGGTTCACGCTAAACCCTCGCTCCACAGTGGCCTGTCCGTGGCTGAGCACAAGCAAAAGTTTGACAATCTTCCCCAATTCCCCATATGATGAATTAAACTTCATCAGCTCAGTCAAGAACTCGTCCAACCTGTTTACATTCTTCTCAAACATTCGCAGGTTATGCATCTCTTCCTGCAGGAACTCGGTGTACTCCCCCAGTACAGTGTCTCTCTGGTGCTCAGACATTCTGCCCGCTGTAATGAGGGCATACAACGCTCTTCTGAAGCCAGCCAGGCACTCATCTAGTTTAGTACACATTTGTTGTGGGTCCAGAGAGGACAAACTCCTAATGATTGGGAATCTCAGTGGACTTCTCTCAAGCACCTTCTTTGTCACACTGATCAAGAAGCATTTGCATTCCATGCGGAACTGGAACACGTCCTTTTGGCTTTGTTTTAGTTTTCCAGACAGTCTGTTTAGCGGCATGGCCTACATCCACCTTTTAAAGTGGAGTGTGGTTCTCGGTGCTTTCAATGTCCACCATCAGCAGACCAGTGGCTTCTTTTGCTGAAGACAAGACCGAGCACTTCAGAAACTTCGTCAGTAGCTTCCTGACCACAGTTTCCAAGTCCCTTGCAAGAAAGAACACCATGGGCTGATCCGTTTGGTACTCAGTGAGGAATCGCTTGAGGGTCATGGCCACACCCAGTGCAAATTGAAGCTTTGCTAGCAGTAAGCCATCACTGGCAAACTCACACAAGTTGTGAAATGATCCACACTTTGGGGGGCTTACTTCCTTCTTCCTTGCAGCTGCAATAAACTTCTTAATGTCACACCACAACAGCAATGCTCTATCACATGCACATTCTCCAACCACCGGTGGGCAACAAAGTTCAGGGGAAAAGTCTCCTGACCGGTAACTGCTGAGAAGTCCTCCCTTCTTGCAGGAGAACCATGGAAAAGCGCGCTCAACTGGAGAGCAGACAGTCAAGTCCCTACTTACTTGCTGTAACACCTGCCCTGTAGGCGTTGTGCATGGTGTGGAGGCCACAAGTCCCAATGTCCAGACATTGAACTTGGTATGCTTGACGCAGGTGCTCTTGGAAATTCTTGAGTAACTTCAGGTTAACAGTGGGACCATCCATTGAAATCTGAAGAATTTTCTCAAGAGGGAAAGGCTCGAGCACAGTCAGCAGCGTTCCTTGGATGTCCTCGGATGTCGAGTGCCCCATAAACACGAAGGTATAGTACCTCATTGCCACCTTGTGAGATGAATTCCGAAACCGGATGTGAACATCCAATTGTTTCCGCTGGAGATAGTCGTTCGTGGGCTCGTCGAAGAGTACCACGTAGTAATCGCAATCTTTTATTTCCCATTGCAGAGCAGATAAAAAGAAGGGCCTCAGACCATGGCACGTCACATCGGCACATTTTTTCTCTCCGCAAGAAAATGCTTTGGCCACACTGTCCGGGAACATACGCTGGAATAGCTGGCCTGCTTCCGACGACGACAAATAGGAGAAATGCGATGTGACAACCTTCAAAGTCCACAGAATCTCCGCATTCGTCACCTGCTCGTGTGCCCTGCAAGCATCGTCTAGGTTTCCCGATTGCGAAGGAGATGGGACGGCTGACTGTTGCCCCGTGCTTGGAACTAAGTATCTTCGCACCGAGCTGTTGGCTGCAATCTCCATGACGCCAGCATGCTTAGCACTCTTCATATGGCTCTTTAATGCTGACTTGCCCATGTTGGCGATATCGAAGGTCTTTCCGCAAGGCCTGCATCTTGCATGGTGCTCACTCGTCGTATCTAGTGCAATCCAGTATTTGTAAGCCTTGTTGTGAAGCCACGCGCCTTGAAATTTGCTTTTCCTAGGCATTTCCTTTGTATTCAGATGTTTCAGCCGCAACAAGTCAGGTGCAGAAGCGACAGCACAATGCAATGCCGTCAACCACCATAACAAAGCGCCAAGATTGGATTGGATTGAATCGGCTCAAGTTGGCTTCAGAGCCGAGTGGCTCCAATGTGACTAACCGTCGCGCAACATTGGCTATATTAGCACAAACTGATTTTTTACGCCTGAAACGCATATATTGAAGCACGGTACTGAAAATGCGAATATTTTAACTGCGTTTTTTTTTTGTTAATAGTCATTTGCATGTACTACACGAGGAATTCAAGGATTTTTAAGGAGCAGCAAAAAGTCCAAGACTTTCAAGGGCCTTGAAAACGAAATATTCAAATTCAAAGGTTTTCAAGGTTTTCAAGGACCTGTGAGCACCCTGCAGTATATTGACTGTAGGGCGCTGAATGAGAAAGCTGTAGTTTTCAGAGAAATCCATTACAACTATGGCTTCTGCAGGCGTGAGAGCGGTCTTCAAATTGTGTAGGTGCCGAGCTTGGAGCTTGCTGACAAAGTGATGCGATATTAAGTTACACCATCTCAAGGAGACGGTCTACGAAGTCATTATGGGTAAACAACATTGTTTCCAATTGGCAGCACACTCCACTAGCCCACTGACGGACAGAAATACTTGCTGCCAAATCTCGGTTCAGTGGAGGAGAGCTCAATATCAGCGATTTGAGCGACGAATCTCCTGGGCAATTGCTGCATATAGCAGTCATACAGCACTCATTCGTAATCTCACACACAGTCATCTGAAGGAGCGAGTCGATTGTTTGTAAAATGGCCAAGGACTGCAGCATCAATTTTACATTTTGGTGGTAAATGCAAACGCAAACGGAGTGCGTTCCCGGAGCACCAGCAAGTAAACAGTGGCATGGCCTCAGGTAGGCGAACTTAGAAAAGCCGCACTTCAGCTCTGTGTTACTTTTCTTCCATTCCTCGTGCGCTTCCTTAGATTCCTTTGCAGCAATCTTTCTTGCTTCACATCGGACGACGTCTTTCTTGCCTGGAAGACAGACAGATGTATGTTCATCCTCATAGAACTTTATTATGCTTCTTGTTGTTCTCTTGTCTAGTGGTCTACTTAACTTTGATGTAGGAGAGCCCAAAATTCCTCCCTGTTGCGTAATTTTTATAGCAATGCTAACTTGACTTTCCGATGCATTAAAGCACTTAGCAACTTCTTTTCGGGGCCATGAACGAGGCGCCAATGCCAGAAGAGAAATTTCTTTCGACAGTTTTCTTTCTCGTATGAATCGATCTCTCACGTCTTCAAGAAGCTTTTTATAGTCTTCCGCAAGTACGGTGGTTGGTGCTATTTATAGGCTACGCCTTGCACTTAAGCATCCTTACTATTATCATTGGGCAAGGTGCCACCTGCGACAGCCACTTCTTCCTCATGGCGCTTCCGTTTTCTGCTCGAGGTCCTTCCAGTCCCATCTCATGGTGCAGCACAGTTTGTTGAGGTGGATGCATACCCTTCAAATGTAGACTCGCATATTGTTTCACAATCTGCCAAGCTCTTATTGGCTGCGTCTAACTGCACCCGCATTTGGAAACACCTGACTATACATTGTGGATAGAGTCTCTCAACAGGAACCAGCCCCAAGAGAGACACTGCTGTAGCGAGGCCCAGAGATATGACCCACGTACCCCGACGGTTTGACCCATGGACGGAGAAAGGGTCCGAGCACATCTTTCACGCACATAGTGTCGTGAACTTCTTAATATAGACGCAATAATGGTGTGCGCATACAGTTTCTAAACTGTCCTAGTTGCTTTTCGCACGCAATACCAGAAGACTAAGTTCACGTTCATCTAGGCTGTTAGTTCTAATCGGGAAGGTGTTTTTCACTTGTGTCGTCTTAGGACAGTCTCTGGGTCCCAGTGAGCAGGGAAAAAGGTGTTCGTCTGAAAACAGAAAATTAATTCAGCGATTTCAGGGCCAGATTTGATTTATAATGCTTTGCGTGAACGATGCGAGCGCTCTTTCTGTGTACAGTTTATACTTATGTGTAAATATTTCAATTTATGAATGTATGAAACATACCTTTCAAATGTGCAGGACCCTCTGGGGAAATTAAAAGGAAGCTTTAGGTCGGGCTCAACTTCGACGCGGCCCATTCAAATACATGTAAAACGCAAAAATATTTTTCTGAGATAAGCCCTGGACCGATTTTAATGAAATTTGTTGCATTTGAGAGAAAAAATTAAATTCTATGACTGTTGGAAGGGGATTTTCGATTTAGGGCTTGAATTTTGTTAAAAAGATTTTAAAATATTCAATCTTCCGAAAAAAATAGAAGCCCGTAGTTTACAAATTCATAGCTCTGCATCAAAAACAGGTATCGCGGTTCTGTGAACGGCATCCATTAGATCATTCAAAGCGGACAAATTTGATATGTCAATTTACATCTTACGTGAATTTGTTTCGTTGGTTACAAGGGTTCTGCAAAAGCTGTATTTCCATATTACTAAATTTTTTTTATACTAACATATCAGTTTTGTCCGCTTTAGATGTACTATTAGTTCCAATTAACAGAATTGCATTATCGTTTTTCGTTGGTGAGTTACAGAGTTGTAAACTTGATAGTTTCGTTTTTTGAAAATTTACGATTTTTGACAATTTTTAATAAAAAATTGACGACCTAACTCGAAAATTCGAAGCCAACAGTCACTAGATTTCAAGTTTTTCTTTTAACTGCAACAAACCTCGTCAAATTTGGCACAGTGGTTGCCGAAAAAGACGAATTCTCCTTTTACGTGTATTTAGCAAGCTTTTAAGTTCCATGTGCAATTGGAGGATGGTTTACCTGGCACACACCAAGCACAAGCTGCATTGCACTGAAGCGTGCGTCTGTTCGCAATGAAATGCAGATGATCACACCGTCTCCCTTTCGTCTGCGTTGCAGACGATGCTTGCTTTGTCGTCTGGATCCCAGACAAGCAAGCCTGGGCCGCGGAGCACCCGAATCAGTGCTCTACCTAGCTTGACTCGTGTCGGAAAAAAGCCGGTGCTGACACGGAAATTCAAAAAATCATTTCTTGCGTTTAAAAAATAATACCTTTTTATAACTTCTCCCATGCATAGTAGACACATAGGGCTATCTAATGATATAATGCATATATTTTTAGGCCTGGGCTACCAGTACATATGTTATATGTGACTTCCAGGTTTTTCTACGTTCCGAGAAAAAAACTCAAACTTTGCAATTTTACACACTTTTGCTAGGGCCAGAACCAATCGAAGTATTCAAATATTTATAAAATTGACAATTTTTCCAGTCACATCGCATCTTTGGGTTGCCATAAACGCAATTTGAAGGAATGGATCATACAGTATGTCTTTGAGAAAAAATGTTGATTGATGCCGTCTAGCTCAGCTTGGCAGGAAAAACAAATTGTCGTCAAAATTCTACGAAATTTTTGGCAAGGAAAAATAAATGTGGAGGATGAGTTTTGAACTCCAACAAACGTGGAAATTTTCGCAGCTATATCTGTGATGGTCGAAAAACGTTGGTTGATTTGGCGTGGAATGACCCAAGAATAAGTAAACAAGCAAATGTTTAAAATAGAAATTTCTATAGTAGAATACAATTTAAAAAAAAAAAAACCAGCAGTTATCAACCAAGGCACACCAACTGCATGAGGTTGTGTTACTCTGCCAGCCAATCAGAGAAGCAAACAAAATCATCGTCATGGGGTCTTTTCAAAGTGGCGTTCTACTTAATAGTTCCAGAGCGTCCACTGTTTTTAAAGATTTTTTTTTATCGGCGGAAGCGATTAGGTGTGCAACAGAAATGGACAAGGTATATGGAGTCTGCGCATTTCACTCTTCAGAAGTCTGCGGTACAATTCATTTCACTGCTGAGCCCGTTTTACTCGTGAAACTTCACTGCCAACTGAAGTGAAACTTGACAATAAATAGTTGAGCGAAACAAGCATTTTATTTCAATTCAATAAAGAATTAGGCTTTCACCATTTCACTATTATAGGCGTGGTATAACGTATAAAATTACGTGTTAATAATTTTATTTTTGTGGTTACCGCCTTATTTGGGTAACAGGAAAAGCTTGAAGTATAAATTATTTGCAGCCTTGCGGTGGGCAGGGCTTCATGCAGACTTAAGTTGTATCCGACTATAGTAGTGTTTTTTGAATTAGCTCTGGAGGAGTTATAGAGAAATACATATTTGCATAACAATCACACTTCTTTCAGATCCTTCGTTTACTGCTCTACCAAGTGGCAAAACCGACTCATAATGTTATTTGGAAAGTTCCATAATGATGCATGGCCACCAGTCCCGTACAACCACATAGAGCACAGGACACTGCGGTTCTAGATGTACTGCACCCACCGCAAAAGCATAGAGAAACACCCATATAAGCACAGCAGAGAAGTGGCTACGTCAGACGGTTTGACTGATAACTGTAGAAGCGCCATTCAATACACACGGAATTGTTCTCCACTTCCGGCGGCGTTTTCTCGACTTCCTCTTTAAATAAGATGTTGATCCATAAATATAGTTGCAGGAAGAAAGCAGGCCCACAAGTGTAAGATAATGTATATTTACAACTGATGTTAATGGCGTTCAGGCAACTGCCAGACTTCGTCTTCGTCTAGTCCAATCCAACTTCTTCCTTCCCTGCACCGTAACATCACCCTCCCGGCGGGGTAGCTCCGTCCCGGTGCAAGTTATAGAGCATCACTTAATGGGGGGACATAGGGCTTCAGCCTGGCGACGTGAACAACATCGCTGATGATGTTGGAAGGCACTGAAGGCTGACCGACTGGGGCAATCTCGTATGTCACGTCGGACAGTTGGCGTAAGATCTGGTACGGACCAGAATAACGGCAAAGTAGTTTTTGCGACAAGCCGACGCGACGTGAAGGCGTCTAGAGAAGGACAAGGGAACCAGGTGAAAAATGGGAGTCTCGGTGCCGAAGGTCGTAGCGTCGCTTTTGAGAAGCTTGCGAGACTGTGAGGCGATGATGGGCGACTTCTCGGGCCTGGGCGGCAAAGTCAATAGCATCGCGAGCGTAACCAGTGCTGGGTGATTGTACTGCAGAAGATAGCAACGTGTCAAAGGGCAAGGTGGGGTCGCGGCCATACAACAGGTAAAATGGTGGAAATCCGGCATGTCGTGACGGGACGAGTTGTATGCGAAAGTGATGTATGGTAAAGCGACGTCCCAGTCGTGGTGATCGTCGGAAACGTACATGGCCAGCATTTCAGTTAGCGTGCGGTTGAGTCGTTCGGTGAGGCCGTTCGTTTGAGGGTGGTACGCGGTAGCAATCTGGTGTTCTGTAGAACAGGAGCGGAACAGATCGTCGACGACTTTCGATAGAAAGTAGCGGCCGCGATCCGTCAGCAACTGGTGAGGGGCGCCGTGGTGCAGGTTGACGTTGTATAGTAAGAAGTCGGCGACATCTGTAGCACAGCTGGTTGGTAGCGCTCGTGCGATGGCATATCTCGTGGCATAATCGGTTGCTACAGCAATCCATTTATTTCCTTTGATGGAAATGGGAAAGGGGCCAAGGAGGTCTAGGCCCACCCGGTAGAAGGGCTCTGTAGGGATATCAATTGGTTGCAGCATAGCAGGCGTCTTCCGGCGCTGACACAGGTCGCAAGAAGCGACATAACGGCGCACAGAGCGAAAAATGCCGAACCAGAAGGAGCGTCGCCGCAGGCGGTCGTATGTACGAGTGATGCCCAGATGTCCAGCAGTAGGAGCGTCGTGAAGTTGCTGGAGCACGGCTAGTCGAAGGTGCTTGGGAACGACTAGGAGGAGCTCCGGGCTGTCAGGACGAACGCTACGACGGTATAAAGTTCTATCGTGCAAGGTGAACATCCGGAGGGACGGGTCATTGGGCGAGGAGCTTAGGCGTTCCATAAGTGTTCGAAGAACAGGATCTTTGCGCTGCTCGTCGCCAATATGGAGGAAGGCGGAGAGGGATAGAACACTGATGTCCGAGTCTGCATCGGTATCGTCCGGTTGATCCACGGGATTGCGGGACAGGCAGTCAGAGTCTTTATGCAGGCGCCCTGATTTATACATAACAGAAAATGTATATTCTTGTAGACGCAAGGCCCAACGTGCAAGTCGTCCAGTTGGGTCCTTCAAAGAGGAGAGCCAGCAGAGGGCGTGATGATCGGTTACGACGCAGAAGCTCCGACCGGAAAGGTACGGCCAAAATTTCGCGACCGCCGATACGAGCGTGAGACATTCTCTCTCAGTAATGGAGTAATTTCGCTCGGGCGTGGAAAGAAGCCGGCTAGCCTAAGCGATGACACGGTCTTGGACCTGTTGACGCTGAGTGAGGACAGTACCGATGCCATGACCACTCGCGTCAGTTCGTACTTCAGTTGGCGCAGAAGGGTCAAAGTGTGACAGAACTGGGGAAGTTGTAAGCCGCTCAATCAGGGTAGAGAACGCTTTCTCCTGCAGTGGTCCCCAAGAGAAAGAGATGTATTTCTTAAGAAGGTCAGTGAGAGGGTGAGCTATGTCGGCAAAATTTTTCGCAAATCGCCAGAAATAAGAGCTTAAGCCCAGAAAACTACGGACACTGTTTGTTGAACAAGGTACAGGAAAATTTCGCACGGCGTGAACTTTCTGTGGATCAGGTTGGATTCCGGCAGCGTTTACGAGATGGCCGAGCATGTTAATTTCACGGTGACCGAAATGGCACTTGGAGGAGTTTAGCTGAAGGCCAACCCTACGAAACACGGAGAGTATGGTTGTGAGGCGCCACAGATGGCTCTCAAAGTTCGGCGAAAACACAATCACATCGTAGAGGTAACAGAGGCATGTAGACCACTTCAAGCCGCGCAAGAGAGAGTCCATCATGCGCTCGAATGTAGCTGGAGCATTGCATAAACCAAAGGGCATGACTTTAAATTGGTACAGACCGTCCGGTGTGACGAAGGTGGTTTTCTCGCGGTCCATCTCATTGACGCTAATCTGCCAATAGCCGGAGCAGAGGTCAATTGATGAAAAGTATTGGGATCCGTGAAGGCAGTCAAGAGCGTCATCAATGCGAGGCAGGGGATAAACATCCTTCTTTGTTATCCTGTTGAGGTGACGGTAGTCAACGCAGAAGCGCCACGAGTTGTCTTTCTTCTTTACTAAGACAACTGGTGATGCCCACGGGCTACTTGAAGGTTCAATGATGTCCTTGTCCATCATCCTGTCTACCTCTTTTTGTATGATCGCCCTTTCTGTTGTGGAGACATGATACGGCCACCTATGAATGGGGCTGGCGTCACCAGTGTTGATGCAATGCATGACAACAGATGTCTGGCCAAGCGGACAGTCGTCTAAATCAAAGATGTCCCGATAAGATGACAGGAGGTGACGAAGAGCTGCTGTTTGCTCGGAAGGAAGGTCAGGGGCGATCATCTTAGAAACATCGTCCGCAGGCGTCGAGTACGGAGGAGTGGGTGACAAAGGTCCGCTGGTACTGACGAAGGATTCAGAGGTCAAAGAAGAAATCTCAAATTCTTCCAAAGGAGTGATATGCGCTATGGCGATACCGTGTGGCAGCACATGAGACGAAAATCCAAAATTGAGGATGGGCATGCGAGTGCAGTTTTCGCGGATCCGGACTAAGGTGCTCGGCAGGGCAATATTGCGCGACAAAACCACGTCAGTAAGCGGCGACACGGCGTACTCGCCCTCTGGTACGGGAGGACAGGGCGTCAGGAGGACATTAGTAACCGCTTGTGGAG
The DNA here is from genome assembly GCF_050947875.1 of Dermacentor variabilis. NCBI lineage: Eukaryota > Metazoa > Arthropoda > Arachnida > Ixodida > Ixodidae > Dermacentor > Dermacentor variabilis. The sequence continues at coordinate 22,372,111 of NC_134574.1, read as the reverse complement.
ACAGCCTTGCGAACTCAGCAGAACATAAGCGGTGTGAAGCACAAGTTGTTGTGTTGGCAGGAAGCGGCAGATCCAACTGTACAACACCTGTGGAGCAGTCCATTTGGGCAGAGTGTTTCGAAAGGAAGTCGAGGCCGAGAATTAGGTCGTGCGGACAGTGTTCAAGGACGATAAATAGAACAACGGTATAATGGACCCCAATGGTCACACGTGCTGTGCACATTCCAAGGATAGGTGAAGTACTCCCATCGGCAACTCGCACAGTGCCCAGTACGGCAGGTGTCAGAACCTTCTAGAGCCTTCGGCAGAGAGCAGCGCTCATAACTGAAAGCTGCGCTCCTGTATCAACGAGAGATCTAACAGGAACGCCATCAACTTCGATGTCCGGTAGGTTTCTACATGTAGGCAGGGTCAACAGAGGATTTGTGGGCCGGGTCGTAGTTGCAGCTTCACCTCCAGGAGCTGTACCGCCTAGCTTCCCGAAGCGAAGCAAACGGTTGCAGAAGGGGACGAAGAGCGGTGAACGAGAGGCGAATGGGACCTACGACATTGCAGAGACGGGGAGCGGCTAGATCTTGGTGCAGCACTGTCGGCGTTGATGTTCCTAGTCAGCGTATAGGGCGAGAAAGTGCGATTGTCTTGTACTTGGCGGTAGTGACTCGGAGACGACCACCGAGGAGGCGACGACCAGTGGTTGTGGCAATGACGGGCGATGTGTCCAATATCGGAACAATTAAAGCAGATGGGTTTATCATCCGCTGTGCGCCAGTCAGCTGGGTTGCGATGAGGTGGCGGAAAGCTTTGCGTCTGGGAGCGAGCGGCCGGAGAAATCTGGTAGGTGTTTGTTTGGCGGACCGAGCAGAGAGATGGAATGCCCAAACTTATTATTTCCTCCCGAACGACCACTTGTATGAGGGAGATAGTGGGCACACTTTCCCGACAGTCGAGACGAACTAGAGCCGGAGCCATGGCCTCAAGCTCACGGCGAACGATGCGCGTGATATCTTCCGGTCCTGCGGGCTGAACGAACCGCGGCGGGTCTTCGCAAGAAGATGTCACGGTGGTATTGAGCAATCGGTCGAAAGTTTGTGCGACGCGGCGGCCCTTCGCTTGTTCGAAGCGCCGGCACTCCTTTACAATTGCATCCACAGTGGCACAATCCTTACACATCAGGAGACTGAAGCCATCGTCTGCAATACCTTTCAGTATGTGACCAATCTTGTCTGCCTCGGTCATTTTGTCATCAGCCTTGTGACAGAGGGCCAGCACATCCTGTATGTACATGACATAGGATTCTGTGGACGTCTGAGCGCGGCACGCAAGTTCTTTTTTTGCTGCCAGCTGACGACCGACAGGTCTGCCAAACAGGTCTCGCATTTTTTCTTTGCAGACATCCCAGCTCGTTAGGTCAGCTTCGTGTGTGTTGTACCATCGCTTCGCAGTTCCTCTTAGATAAAATATCACGTTTGCTAGCATCATTGTTGGATCCCACCTGTTGTCGCACACTCGCTCGTACATCGTTAGCCAGTCCTCGACGTCGGCGTTGTCCGTGCCCCAAAATGTCCCTGGGTCCCGCGAATGAGTGAGGATGACCGCTGGCACGGGTTGCTGAGGCGTTGTCGCTTGTGTCGGTTGATTTGCCATTGTGGCGGCAGGTAGATGACGTCCGCTGCGAAGTTCCGTGATTGTACCCCGCACCTCCACCAAAATGTTGCAGGAAGAAAGCAGGCCCACGAGTGTAAAATAATGTATATTTACAACTGATGTTAATGACGTTCAGGCAACTGCCAGACTTCTTCTTCGTCTAGTCCAATCCAACTTCTTCCTTCCCTTCACCGTAACAATATTTTCATAAACATTGGTTAAATTTGTTAATTTTTGCTTTTCCTTCCTGTTTGGCTGTTGCCTTGGCTCTCTCCCTTAGTAGATCGCTTAATTTCTCAACTCCTTGTGACTCTTGTTTCCTGTTACCAATTTTGCACGAAAAGTGCTGTACAATTAAGAAAAAACCAGACGAGGTAACAGGTGACAGTTATATTGCTTATGAGTTTAAGGGTTATTGCAGGGTTTGATGATGGATGTTTTTTCGCATTATTTTATTTTCCACCTTACCTAACTCATATCGCAGGTATGTGGTTCCAGGGATCTGCCAGCATCGCGGCGAGTCATCACTCAAGGAAATAATGAAGCAAAAGGAAAAGTTCCAACGCAATTGGCATTTTCTCCGGCTGAAACTCGTTCCACGAGCATGCCGACCAGCTGACTAAGAACCGAATCCCTTTCCTGGTTCCTGGATCAGCCTAAACAAAGAAGGTTGAACTAACGAAGCAACAGCAATGCGCGTGACCATTGAATATATGGTGACAACTGAACATATCTTGAGTTAATCGCGCAGGCACCGAATCTATGAGAAAACTGGCCTTAGACCCCAAGAGATGCCGATAACTACCACCATCCAAAAGGACTGAAAACGGCAGGAAAATGTTGACCACTGAATAGCTCTCAAGTCTCAACATTGATTTGGCGGCACTTTAAAAATGTGTGAGGAGTGGTGGCTTGGGCAAGGAGGCCTGCCCCCCCCCCCCCCCCTTCCGGGTGCGTGCCTGCCCTGACGAAATTTAGAAGATTCTGCTTTCTGCATCGCCCACCGCATTCAGTAACTTTGGCGCTGACGGCCATGTGATTGTGTGTCATTCGGAGTGCTTCGTTAGGCATGCCTCGCGTGTGCTTTTGTGGTCTACAGTGATGAATGGCTCCGTCAGTCTCTGGGTGAAAGTGTCTGACTTTGGAACAGAAAGTTCTGCTGATAAGAGAAGTTGTGGCGACACACTCGCGCACATTTCTGCGCACGTTCCGTCTTCTTATCATCTGGCCCAGCATAACACAGCTGCACGCTGGACAGCATGGTCGATAAAACATAGCACCACCGCCACGTCACCCGAGGTATGCGTCACTGACGGTGGCTATAAGAACAGGCTGCCTGGCTGAGAAAGACCGCCTTCTACCTTCCACTACTGGGATGAACGTAGCGTTGGTATGCCCGTCCGCTGCCATCGTTAGTCGAATAAAGAAGCGTTACGTTTTTATGTTGTGATTCGTCCTTCAGCAGACACGACATCCCACAAAGTGGAAAAAGGTGGCTGGCAGAAAACTGACATTGCGAAGGAATTCGGTATACCGCCGCCTACTTTATCAACTGTATTAAAAAAACAAGGAAGCTGTGCTGGATGGCTTTGAAAAGAGCTTCTCGGTGAAGAGAAAGAGGAATCGCGATTCGAAATAACCCAAAGTTGAATGTGCACTTCTACAGTGGCTGAAAAATGCCAGGAGTGCAAATCTCCCCGTACATGGACCGGCACTTCTTGCAAAAGCCAAAGCTCTTGCCCTCCAAATGGGCCATAAAGATTTCAAGTGCAGGAATGGCTGGCTTGAGTGGTTCAAGAAAATACATGGCGTGACCTTGAAGTCAATCGGCAAAAGCGCAGCCATGAACCGTGACGCTCTAGACGTGTGGCGCCAACATCGGCTCCAAGCTGGACTGGAAAAGTATGAAGACAAAAACACCTATAACCTAGATGAGGCTGCATTTTTCTACAAGATGCTACAGAATCACACATTCACTACCGCTGGCGGATCCTCACCCAGAGAAAAACACAGCAAGAAGCGTGTCACGGTGCTGTTTGGTGCCAATGCAACAAGCGAGGACAAGCTTCCGTTGTCGATACTGGGGAAGGAGAAGAAGCAGCAGTGCTTCCAAAATGCAGCTATTCCCAAGGAATGCATCTACATAAGTAACAAGCAAGCATGGATGACTGCTGCTATATTTGATGGCTATGTGCACCTTCTGGACAGACCGTTTGACGCAAAGAATCGGCAAGTGTTTTTCATAATTGACGATTGTCTGAGCCATGGGAAGATCGACAACCTCAAGGCGATTGCTGTGAAATTTTATCCTGCAAACACCCCCACGGTACAGCAACCGATGGATCAAGGCATCATTGAGACAACCCGGAAGCTGTACCGCAAGGCTCTTTTGCAGCGCATGCTCTTAGCGTACGACGCCAGTGAAGAGGTACAACATTGATTTGCTTGGTGCGATCCATTTACTGAACTTTTCAAGGAAAGAACTCGCACCTTCGAAGGTCGCCAACTGCTCTGGCCACACCGGCTTCTCTCGCGCCATCGTAAGCGACCCTGACGATGACCAGACTGAAGATGACCAGACTTGTAGCTATCTGTACGAGACTGTTCATAAAATTGCTGGCCAAGAGGTAGAAGGCGACTTCGAGACATTCGTGTTGGCTGACGCTGCTGCTCCCATGGTCGCCCCAGTGACGGATGCTGAGATCGTAAATGACGCTGTTGGTGGCCCCAACGAGTACGAAGAGCCAGCGGACAAAGAGCCACGTGAAGTGCCAACTATGGTGCAGATGCGGCAGTACCTATGCCTGCTGCGAAATAAGGTTGAATGCATGGGCGGCGACCACGTCCTCATGCAATGCTTCGTAAAGTTAGAGCAGGGGTTGCTCACACCCTGAACTTGAAACAGCTAAAGCTCACTGCCTTTTTTTTTTCACCTGAATAAAGTTTTGCTTCACTGAATACAATAAATTTTGACTTCCTCGCAGTTGTGGAGCAATTATAGCTCGACTGCTTTAGCTTTTCTCGAGTGGTCACTTATATCGAATTACCACTTATAACGAATTTTCTTACCCTCCCACTGACTTCGTTATAATGAGGGATTACTGTAATTGTAGTGCCTACCGACTCCATGCCTAAGCTATAAAGCGTGGAAGTTTTTTCCTGCCCCCGAACATGACGGCAAGCTTGCAGCCCATGGACGCCTGCATGATCACCAATTTTAAGGCCATGCATCGTCGCCGCATCTTGAACAAGTTAGTCATGTTGATGGACATGGCCACATGGACAAGCAGGGAGCAATCAGAATTGAAGATCAATCTATTGATGGCTGTGCAGTTTATCTTCCGTGCATGGTCCGAAGTAAGTGCTTCTACAGTGTGGAACTGCTTTAGGAAAGCATGCCTTGTCCCAAGCAGCAGTGACTTATACGAAGCCTGTGAATATCCTACTGATGAAGTGATGCTTGAACTTTTGGTCCGCAGTTGATGAGGATGTTTCAGGACTCGAAGCGTTTTTAGATGTGGACAATGCATTAGAAACATCAAAACTTCTAACTGATGAGGCGATCATCGTGAACGTGCTTGCATCGAAGAGCGATGACAGTGGTGACGCGGTAGGGCAGGCTGCCTCAACATTGTTCTCACAGGAGACCCTGCAGATGATTCTGTCACTCTGGGGCTTCATTTTCACGAGGGACCTTCCGCTGCAATACATGGAGCACCTGGATGCCTTGGAGAAGGATGTCAGCACACTTTGTGTAAAGCAAGCAAGGCTGACGGACAGAGTTTTCTTGCGCAAGCCAGTGAAAAATATGTGGTGAGATGCTTATGATGATCTTGCCACACCGTTTCTTCTGGATTTCTGAAGCTGACAGGCTGCCGCGGCAACCTTCTCACATTTTTTAAAAGGCTCCTTTTGGGGCTGCGATGCCTTGGTGGAGCTCGCATGTCACTTGATGCCCGTGACTCCTCTTTGCAGTTGTTATAGCAGTGCCATTCTTGAACGCCGACAGCCGCAGCTTGTTACACGCAATTGAAGCACGCAGGAAGCAGAGTTAAACAGTTAAACGGGTAACGCAATCAGCAGCCAGATGGTGAAGGTGGTGGGGAGGGGTACTGGCCTCTCCACCATTATAGTTTCCTCACAACAGCTCTGCCATTTCCCTATTTTTTTTTCATGCAACCTGGTTACAACGCTTATCTGTTATAACAATAAAATTTTCGTGGCACTTCAATATTGTTATAAGTGGGTTCGACTGTATACAGTACATGAGTAATGTATGTGTGTATGAAATTTGTAGTGTAATCAATAGTGGTATGTCAATCCATTCCATGGTGTGCCACAACATATCAAATGATACAATGGCATTGGACATCACATGGGAGACGTCGAGTCTTTTGTTCATGAATCAGTCTTATGTCAGCCACACTCGTGCATGGCACCATGCAAAACAAATGATGGACATATAGAAGTGCATTTATCAAAGCAACAGATGTATGTAGACTCCGCGTATGCACTTCACATTGGATAAAGTCACTTTCATGCATAAAGTCATTTGAGCTTCTTAATAACTTTATGGTTCCAGAAACAATAATCCCCCATTTGTTACAATGACAGAATGTTATTGGATATTTAAAAAAGTTCATATTTCATTTTGTACTAGCAGCATATTATTATCTGTTAAATTATGATATCCCGGTAAATCTGATTTACTTGGCATTATTGAGCTAGTACTATTATGAAGTAATTTACAACATTTGTGTAAACATACTGTGACATTACAGAAAATACTGAGCTGCTTTGCATTCTGCCAGCTTCCTTGGCACAGAACAATCAATTACCTGCTGAACTAGAATGTATAGTGAATTTCAAAACTTTGTAATTTTTCAAGTTCAACAAAAAATCCAATGTCAGGCCAGGTATATCTTGCAACCTGTACAACAGTACAACACTATGTTATTTGCGTACACATGTACAGGTAGCAAATGTTAAATACAGGCAGTGGGCACACTCGGAAAATATTCTCTTTGTCAAACTCCTATTCACATAAATTTTCGATGCCAACTGTGCTACTAGTCCTGTGGGTGCGTTAAGTCAGTGGTATGGAGCCCATGGTATGAAAAAAATCTGACTCAACTGTTTTTCAAGGCAGGTGGCGGGGCACACATTGTTGGCTTTGATGTTGTTGGTGATGCTGCGCAGGCCAGCTTGCCACACCTGTAGAGAAGGCATTGTGAGAAAAATTCAGGAGTCTAAAAAGAGTACAACAAGTTGACCAGTGCGTTTTTTTCCATTTAGCTTTCTTTTATTTTCTCTACACCTATTACGACTTTCCTCTCTCCTATCTTTTCTGTTCACTTGGATCTTCTTCATGGCCACCGGATTATTTCTTACCTCCTTTGTTCCTCTTTTTTACAACAAAAGTACTACTACTACTTTGGAGACTTTGTATACTATGTGTGGGGTCTCTCAGTAACAAACACAGCAGCACCAACATACAAAAGGGGCATTCATTGCTCCTTCTATAAAATGCCAGCTATTCGATAAATGAAGAGTTGGCATAAATTGAAATGCAAACTGAGAATAGGTGATCGGAACCTCTGTTCTGCATAATTATGTATAAGTGCGCTGTGCAATTGCTCAGTAGCCAGTTTCTCAGTAGGGAAAATCGTACATGTATGTATTGTCATTTCGGACCCTGCTACAGATGCAGCTGAAATTGGAAAGAAAAGCAAGTCGTTTACAACTTTTCAGGATTTCAACTTACACTGACAGCAGAACGAACAGTTCTTCGGCGAAACATCCTGAGGGATCGAGGAAGTTAGACTCGCCATGCAGAGATACCAAGCAAATGTTTATCCATACCGAACCCTGAGGCTTTGTTTACAGGTTCAGTACCGTGAATGGAACCATGTCAGAGTGATTGTGTTCTGCAATTTTAGTGCTGTGCTCTGAAGCCATATGAGCAGCATTTTTCAGAGCAGTCCCGTGGGGTGCAATAACAAAACATGGTCAGTCTCCAAGTGCCAACATTCTGCAGCTCAAAAAGTGAAAGCAACTTCCTGTACCGCTCGAGCTATTCACGCTTTCAAGTGGCACTAGCATTGGAATATTGAAGCCATTTCTCATCAAAGCTGCATAACTACAACATCGACTCTCACCATAGCATGTGTGATGCAGGGAAGCCAGATGTCAGGAGGCATGATAGTCATGTGGAAAAGACAATGTCAGGGAACATGAGAGAGCACAGCATGCCCACAAAGTCTGGTGCCTCAGCACGAATGGCATCAACGAACACCCGTGCCACAGCAGCTGCTGTGCACTGCACACATACATATTTGGAAATATTGGCACGTGAAAAGCCCTCCAAAATTTTTCAACCCTGCATGGGAGGTTTACTACATGCAACAAATCCCTTACAACTTGATGGAAAGATATGAATTTTTATTTTGCAAGAGTGAGAAGTGGGGCAAGTTGGTTCTGCCATAGACCAAACGTTAGTGAAAAGGACCAGAAAAGTGAGGATGACAGGACACATGCTAACCCTCTCTTTGCTGGTATAATGTTTAGTGTCTCATTTTATTACAAGTTTTTAATTGCAAAATTATGCTTGCACACTGCCTTGAACTACAAAAGAGCAAAATGCCTGTGCCCTTGCATCTTGACACCAAAACTCTTTCAGATAGCTAGAGAAATTTGCCTGCTATTTGATGGAGCAACAACTCATTTCATATTGTTCCTCTAGAAACTGATAAAAAGAGAAATTTGTTCATGTCACCTGAAAGTCCCTACAGGTGTTTGCAAAGCTTGAAATGCATATTTAATTTATTGCAGTTTTGCTTAGTTCTTTGATTCTGCTGCAATCTTCTTTTCATATATAAGCCAAACTTTTCGCCCACCTCATTAAGGTGCCAGCAATGCCAACTGTCTATCCTACTTTTGTAAGTAGAATTCATTTAAACATAAATTAAAAGCATATAGAAAAAGGTATCCATGTTATCTAGTTTTGTATAGAGTAAAGGATGTGAAAATCATGAAATATTATCTCAGTTGAAAAGCCCCAAGTGTTGTGGTTTTACTCCAATGAGAAAATGGACCTAATTGCATTCTGCTTGAGCTTTGCAGCTTCTTACACACACGAGTGTCTGGTAAGTCTGCCCAACAACTGCTCAAGAACTCTGCTCAACCTCGCTGTTCAAAGTAACACTCAAGAATTTCTACTGCATTTCTTGCTATCCGGTTTAAAACAGAACTGCTAATAGAGTAGAATCTCAATGGTGTGAATCTTCAGGAGTCGTGAAAAATATTCGTACCACCCGAAATTCGTATCAGTTAAAAAAAATAAAAACGGGAGTTAAAGTTAGAGAAACTGACAAGCTTTTCACTGAGTGGAGCAAAAAACAAACAGTTTACTTGCAGGTAAATAAATCACTCATGTCTTTTTGCTTTTTCATCAAGTAAGCCAGCAGAGTTTTCCCAAATGCATAATAACACTCGCAAGTACCATCGCTGCCTTCTTTTGTGCCCCTGGCATGCCTCAAAACATACAGCATTTCAGCTGCTTGTGGTGGCTCCTCATCATTGTTCCTGTCAATGTCACCTTTGTTCTCGCTGGACGTCACCTTCATCCTTGACCGTGTGCACACCGCAAGTCGTGAGAAATCGTCTTCACATCTGCTGCGAGAAAATCTTGCACGGAGCACACGGCGTGAAGACCACTCCACTCCTTGATTGCTGGTTCCTTTGGCCCTTGGGGCATTCATTACATCGGGATTTCTAAAGGAGCCGCATTTCCCAAAACAGTTGGCTACGGTAACCGATGTGAGCCAGTCCCAAGCCATGGCAATGAGGTGCAGCGCATCCAGAAGGCTTATTCTCAAGTTTTTGCTGCTACGACTAATTTTAGCGAGTAGGCACCACACAAGAAGTTTTTTAAGAAGATGTTGTATTCGGGGTAAAAAAAGCTACCTTTGCATTTTGAAGCGTTGTCTTCTTAAGGCGGGCGGCACACTGATCAACATTCGGGAAAATCTTTCTGTTCTTACTCGACATCCTTCGGTCGAGGAGCGAAAAGAACTCTTCAAACAGGGCTACCGTCATCCAAGCATTCTTGCTTGCCCAGTAAATGCAGGGCAGGCGATTCTCCCGCTTAACGCTTGCCCACTATAGTGAGCTGAAAATTCTCTGATCCGTCAGAATTGCATCAGAATAGAATGGTGATCCTCTCCTTGCTTTTATGCCCATCTCGACATACTTGGCTTTTAAAGCAGAGGCTCTTCTCAGGCTGAAGGTTAAAAAACAGGTCTGCCTCATCTGCGTTAAACACGTCTTGGGGCTCATATCAAGATGAGCAACAGCAACATAGTCTCAATTCACTTCACTTCATTTCACTTTATTTCCTTAAAGACCCCACAAGGGGGTGTTACATAAGGGGTGGGTGGTACACAGATGTTACTAATGCCACATGTTTTTAACAAGACAGGTATATGGGTATGGATGCACTTTGAATATGGACAGGTGATTGAAACAATGTCGTGGGGAAGGCCATTGCATTCTGAAGCTGCGCGGCCAAAAAATGATGCAGAAAAAGTTGTGGTGCCAGAACGGGGTCGGGCGACTTAAAGTGGATGGCCCGTGCGGGGGGGGGGGGGGGGGAGGTGCGCGCGGCGGGAGCAACGTAAGGTGGATGGCTGAAAGAACTGTGATAAAACTTGTGGTAAAGTGATAGTGTGGCGATCCTGCGGCGAGACGAAAGAGTGGGCAGACCAGATTCATTTTTAAGGGATGACAAGCTGATATCGCATGAATAAGAATGAATGAAGCAAGCAGCACGATTATGCACTGCTTCGATAGCATTAATCAAATAAACTTGGTAGTCCAACCGCTCACGACTGACTGGTCGTCTTTTTTTTCTTCTCTTTTTGCTTCGTTGGCGACGATTTTGCAGGCAAGACCATGCCTTGCTTTGAAGCGATGGAGTCAGCCACCAGAAGCCTGAAACCCATCAATGCCCAAAGAAAGTGCTATCTCATTGGCTTTTCTTAATGCGGGGGGCGGTACTTGCCTCCTTCGTGTCTACGCTGAAGCGGAGCACATTCTTCATTATTTGATCATGTTGTCCAACGATTATGCACAATGTCGATGGTGGTTTAGCCTTTTTGCAAATTCCATGCCTTTTCTTTTTGGATCCTCATCCACGTTGTGTAAAATGTCCAACTTCTCTTCAGAGGGGAGGTCTTTCCACTTGCAAGACAAATTTCTTTGCTTGAAGGCACTTGCTGAAACAGCATAGCTATCACAAGGCACGGTGTACAAATGCGAACACAAAGAGAAGAAAAAAAAATGGCATGGCTGGTGCAGCCCATCCCAGCCTGTCCTGCGATCTATGTTTGCGCTGCCTGCGCTATCTGTGCTCGCAAAGCGAAGGCGCAGCTAGCAGGCGAGGTTGGCAACCCACACAACGCTGTGCGGCCGTTTAGCTGGACTGACAACAGCAGCGTGCTGTCCGTGCCGTGCCACCTCACCGTGGAGTGTTTTCGGTGGCCTCGTCTTTTAGTATCAAACGGCAAGGAATGAAAAGCAGTTCACTAAATTAGAATTCTAGCATGTTGTACTCTAATGGAACTTGGGTGAGGCCAACAAAAAATTTGTATCACCCCGAAATTTGTATGAGCCATAATCGCAACACCAACATTCTACTGTACAATACTGCCTATGGAGAACAATAATTCTCAAACGACTTGGTAAGGGAGACATGTAACCCCTCGTAGTCCAGTGACACAAAGGAAGCAGTCCTGACAATCTGACTGCAAAGTGTATCTGCATTAGCCATTATTTAGCCAAGTCTGCATGGTGGAGACATCACAGCAAGATCTACTCCTTAACGTCTTCAGCCTAGAAGTGACTCAACATGCGCAATGCATCAAGCGGATTCACGCAGAAGTCGTCACCACTGTCTGCAGGCACAGATAATCATCCAGTGACTATGGTGATTAAGATGTTTTAGCAGAGAAAATGCATTGTATGCCAGACAGTGAGCACCTAAGTCTTTGATGTTATGACTAATGTGTGCCTGGGATAAATTATGTAGCAAGTCATCTGAATAAATACTGTGACACTGCTTTATATCACAATGATATGACGTGGCATAACTGTACAAAGTCTAAGACCTGCATAAATGAGCAGTGTATGTAAAGTGTTAAATAGTTATAAAACAAGGGCACCATGCATACTACCTTGGCTGTTTCAGGATCTGGGCAGACGACATGTGTGTAGTTGATGTTGACCATGTCCGTGCCTGAGCAGATGGTCAGTGAAACCTCGTCTAGGCCGTACCGGTTTTTGCTGCTCAGCTCTGCCAGTAGTCTCACATCCTGCACACACGTATAGGGTAAGCTGTGGCCCCAGTATACCCACACTCCCGTATGCACAGAGGGATGAACCAAGAAATGCCTCACGTTAGACATGCAAGCAACCACACAGCACGTGCTCAAGGCAAGAGCAAACAGCCAAGGGTCAGCAGCGCCTTCTAACACACCATGCCCAGTGACTTTCGCAGCCTTAAGAAAATTGTACACTACAAAAACATTTAGCAGACATTACTCTTTACGCAAGTGTTTGTAATCTTGCTGCTTGCCTACAAGTATTATTCAGAGTTTCGTACCAACTATGAGCCAACTCCGAGTATGAATCACTTCTGGTGAGCGGTAATGATGGTGCTTTTTACGTTTCGGTATTAAAAACATCTACTTTTCTGATTCTTTCATGATGCATTCACTCATACTACTTCAAATGTAAAATTTTGCGCAGAGGCTGATCTATATATACACTATCTAAATCTAGCCATTTTATGTGGACAAAAATTTTGTTGCAGTTGCCCTTTCAGTTCTTTGCTTGTGCATCTAGGTCAGATCAGCAACCCTAACATTTGTAATGTGTGAAACATTACTGCATGAAAATGACTCTGGCAAACATGCATGCTATCTTAACAATCATTAATGCAGTAACCTGTGCACCCCATGTAAAAATGGTTGGAAGAAAGGAGTTTCGCATATGGTGTGTCACGATGTGTTCACGGTGTGTTACAGAGTGGGAGACCCACCTCTTTCGGCAATCAACCCAAGCTCCTTGCACAAAAATTGCATGGCTTGGTGAAAACTAAAGCAAGCACTTGCACACTGGCCTCCTTGGTTTGTGTGAAACACTGCACACATATGAAATCACCGCAAAGGCCCCCTTTGCTTGGTTAATCAAGAGAGATAGGAAAACAAAGCACTTGGAACAATTTATGACAGCATGCTTTGCTTCATGCAGTACGCTTTTGAACATAGACATAGCAAGAAGGCTGGACATGACGGGGACTGCTGTGCTAATACATTTAACATGGAGGTGGATCAAAAAATAATACGCATGTACGAAAGAAAGGTGTTGAATGAAAATGTAGAAACATACCTTTGGTATTCCGCCAGCCCTTATGTCATTCACTTGTGACAATTCGAGCACCTGACCATCCTAGAAGTGAAAAAGAGATGTGTACATGCCATTTTTGAGAACAATAGAGGAAAGCGAACTTAAAGTGCCACATAAGTGCACTTTGCCTGCTTTGGAAAATTAAAGGCAGCTAGTGTCAGTCTAGCAAAACCTCTTTCTGCCCTATTAGCAGGTGGAGGTACACTTTCCAGTTGTTATATGTATGTAAGCAGGCCGAGGAAAGCATCATTTTAACTGCCATGAATGTGTTGGCATCTTACTAAAACTTAGCAAAATTAAATGCAGTGGTGTCCTCTGTTGCTGCAAATTCGATCTACAGTGTTTTCCACACTTTAAGACGATCTCAGCGATGCTGTCTGCTTTATCATTTCACGTGAGTTGTGGCTTCAGATTCAGATATTCAGGTTTATTTGTTCCAAAAATGTAATTACACAACATCACAAATACACAGCTGAGGGTACCAAAGTGCAAGAACTGTAGTGGGACCCTCAGTTAATAGTACAACATTGATGGTGATATCTACATACAGCAAATGAACATTATTACAAAATAAATTGACAGATTCAATACATTATTAGACATTTCATTTCAAATCAAGTAAACATGATCAGCATGGCATAAAAGAAAGCCAGGAAAAGGCATGGATGAAAACAACAAGGACGAAACACAAAAAGTGGCATGTGAGAGAGAAGTTCTAGATGCCCCGCCAGGATCATAGTACACTCATCACAGGAAATTATACTTAAGGTAACTTTTAAAGATTTCAGGAGAACTACTTAAATTTATTGTTAATGGTAATTCATTCCTAAGAGAAATTGCAGCAAATGCACATGTAATTGGTATGAACCATGGGTAACAAGGAATCGTTATTAGCTGCAAATCTGCTTGCATTTTTCTTCTGCAAAAGGCCAACTGCAATGAATAGAAATGTAAGGTTATTATGAAGCAACTTATGGAATAAGACGACTATGTTAAACTGCAACAAATTATTAACAGGCAAGATAATGTACAAGCAAAGTTACACAGAGGCATTGGATTGCATGCAGCTAGAAGTAATACAGTCGAACTCACTTATAACAATATTCAAGTGCCACGAAAATTCCATTGTTATAACCAATAATTGTTATAGCCAGGTTGCATGAAAAAATCAAAATAGGGGGACAGCAGAGCTGATGTGAGAAAACTATAATGACGGGGAGGCCACTGGCCCTCCCGACCACCTTCCTCCATCTGGCTTCTGATTGTGTTCACTCATTTAACTGCTTCCTGGGCGCTCTGAGAGCGTAAAACAAGCCACAGCTGTCGGCATTAAAGCATGGCATTGCTGTAACAACTGCAAAGGGGTGTCAAGGGTGGCAAGTGATATGCGAGCACCGCCAAGGCATCACTTTGGTGGCCCTGAAAGGAAACTTTTACACACTGCGAGAAGGCTGCTGCGGCAGCCTGTCAGCTTGAGAAATCCAGAAGAAACGCTGAGGAGAGATCGCCACAAGCATCTCGCCATGTACTTCTCACTGGCTTGCACAAGAGAAGCCTATGTCCATTAGCCTTGCATGCTTTAGGCGAAGCTTGCCGACATCCTTCTCCAACACATCCACGTGCTCTATGTTGTGCAGCAGAAGGTTCCTCGTGAAAACGAAGCCCTGGAGGGATTGAATTATCTACCGATCCTCCTGTGAGGACAACGTTGAGGCAGTCTAGCCTGCCTTACTGCGTCATCGCTGCCGTCACCGCCGTCACTATCTGATGCAAGCAACTTTGCAACGATCGCATCATTGGTTAAAAGCACTTAGTTTCCAAGTTTAAAGCCATGCGCTTTCTTTTCACTGGCAACGTCGTGCATTGCCGATGATCAGTGGGCGGATCAGCCATCTTCCGTTTAGGCAGCGAGTCAAGCGAGGCTGAGAAAGTGCATGGCCAGGAACGATTTCGATGCAACCAACAAAGACGAACGCGAGCTATTAAGCTGTTTGCAGAACTGCGCTGACCAGCGAACAACAGAGCAACATACGAGCGATCTGCGAGCGGCGTAGTTGGTGCGGCCCATCCGTGCTTCGGAGCTTGGGGCAGTGTAGAGCTATAGGTGCAGCCCATTCGTGTTTGGAGGGGTGGAAGGGCGATGGGAGAGAGCTGCGCAGAGCTGGCTGAAAAATGAGCACGCGGCGGCTGTTGGAGCAGCCGGCCTAAAGTGCAGCGGCTCGAATTTTTCGTTTTCTTTTTTTCTTTTCAAGGATCTTGCATTTCACTGCCTTTCGGCTCAGACATCTAGCGGTCAGAGTTCATTGTTATAACCGATAATGCGGCATCGGGGCATTGTAGTAAGGGGGCTATTTCACTATAGAAAACATACAAAAGTTGACGATGCAGCAGCTTCTCATTGTTATAACCGATATATTGTTAAAACCGGTATCGTTATAAGTGGGTTCGAATGTAATGCGTATTAACTGATTTTGGATATGTTGAACTGATGATAAATGCCAAGCGTACATGTTGCCCCATGAAACGACCCCGTGATTAATGCGACTAGTAATGAAAGCAACATACAAGGCTAGCAGAGCCTCACGAGAAAAAAGAGGGGTGAGCTTTATTAACGTGCAGATACCAAACAGTCTTCTGCTTGAGATGTTGGAAGTGACAGCGAAATGTAAGGTTAGCGTGGAGATGTATGCCAAGAAAAGTAACATTGTTGCAAGTGGGAACTGAATGGAACTAAAGCTTGAAAGCTTTAGTTCAGGAATAAAAGCTAAGGGCCTCAAACACTTTTAAACAACCTAAATTTAGATTTTAGAGGATTAAGAACTAAGTAATTGTTGCAACACCATTTCATAGTGTTACTCAATGCAATATTTAACTTTGATGTAAGAGCAGTATAGATTTATCTGATGAAGATATTGTTGTGTCATCTGAATACAAAATACAATGATTGTAGTAGGAGGAGGTAAGAGAATCTGGAAGGTCATTAATATTGTCATGTGGTGGTGACTATGATGAACACAGTTGCAAAACTGTAAATGGCAAAACTAAATATTTATTGGGCGAACTTGTGCCCTCAAAAGCAAGTTACACTTAAAGCACAATGATAGTGGCAAACACAGTCAGCGATCGTCAGAAATCTGATCAGCAGGTCAAGTGCGTCGGCTTTTATTCATCAGTCGTCAAATGTTCCAGAGTAATCGCTGGGAACCACGCGCCTTCCACAAAGTAAAACACTATTGTTGCGCATACATGCAATCAGGTTACACAAGGTTCGGTGACAGACAGTGGATGGAACCAACGATAACACTCCAGAAACTTCCGATACATGCAGGCGCGTCCTGCGCTGTGCGATAACATTTGTTAGGCAGTCAAACGTAGTTGCCCGATAAAAACAAGTACATATGCCAATATATGGAAAGAAAAGCAGAGGAACTTGAACTGAGCTCTGTGGTACACCCTAGTTAATACATTTTGTTACAAAGAAAGTACTTGCTACGTGTGCTGTGATTTGTCGGTCAAGTAAGTAATTTTTTAAGAATGATAGCGCAGGACCAGTTATACCATAAGACTCAAGTTTATTGAACAGGACTTGATGTTTAACTGCGTCAAAAGCTTTATTGAAGCCTAAAAAAACAGATCCGGCTAAGTTTCCTGAATCGATACAGTTTTTTATGTAGTTATTTAGAGAGCACAGCTATATTAGTGGAACTTCAAGGGTGGAAACCAAGTTTGTTGTTTCTTAGCAACTTAAGCTTTGTTATGTAGTTATTAAGACATTAATCAATTTTTTAAATGAGTTTACTAAGGCAGGAAAGAATTGCAATTGGTCAGTAATAAGTAGACAACTGTTTGTTTGTCACCCTTTTTTAAAAACAGGAATAATCTTAGCGTATTTTAAAAATGAAAGGAATGAGCCGGGTTAAAAGTAAGGTTAATAATATTACTGAGCATGTCAGAAACTAAATGTGCAACCAGTTTTAAATGCCTTACACAAACTTTATCTATGCCAGGCCTTGTATTTTTAAGACTAGCAATCATGGGAAACCCTTCATTTGGTGTAGCTGGAAACAGGAAGAATGATTGTGTCGTATGGCTTAAAGTATTAGGCAAATGTGCATGTGGGTTGTTATTAGTATAAACGGAAGTAGTGCGAGAAAGCATTAGCAATTTCGTTGGGCTCAGAAAGAGTGAGACTATTGTAATTTATTTTGGTTATAGAGGTATCAACAGATGACTTGTTCAGTAGGTTCAACAGGTGACGATTCAGTAGCTGCTACTGCTTTTTGTGGCTATTCTTAGTCTGGTCAAATTTATTTTTATTTATTTTTATTTTGGCTTCAGAAGAATTTTCTTAGTAACAAAAGAAGCATTATATATTCGAAATATTCGGCAAGCCTGCTTGTTTGCGAATATGTGCTGCCACTACAGCATGAAGAAAGCAGAGAAGTGGATTTGCCAGGACTGCGCTGTGTTATTTGGACATTTGCTTCAGGCAGTGTCGTGAAATAAGGAACACCTTTTCAATATCTTACTTTTCGTACTTTTTGGGCTGTAGAAAGCAATCCCAAATGTTGTGCTGTTACGAACGACGACAGGCCACCATGTCCGTTGCAAACGTTCAGTTCATTACCGTACTCCGCAACTCTCCCGCCACGCCGTCCATCTGGGCACAGCATGCTACGTGCCACCCGTGACTTCCTTCCTCTATCTCTCTGCTGCACCCGCGTCACCTGGTCCTCACCCCCCCCTTCGACAAGTGTGGCCAGCCGCACCTTGCCTAGCCTCACCTTTAGCTATCTGTCCACTTATACCGCCACTCTCTCCTCGCAGTGCACTTTATGGAGCACTATGAAAATAAATCATTTTTTATTGTCCCCCTTCAGTGCATCTATTGAGTACTTGAGCAACACCATGGCAGTGGGCCCCTGTGCCAATGAATTAGGAATGATTAGCTAATTAGAAAGTAACGCTTTGACAGGGGCTAGTTGTTTGTCTGTCACCTTGTCTGTCTTCTTGTCACTCCTAACCTGTCCTTTGCTATGCCTTTGGCAATGCATCTGGCCAGGAAGCTTATCAGCTCAATTTCCTGGCAAAATCAAGAACAAAGATAAACCATCCCACACTATGTCAAACAAGCTCAGCCCAGTTGTCCTAAATTCGTTCATGATACATTTATGATAACAGCATTCATTCTGTGTGACACCATAACAGCAACCAGTTATGTAAACCTACTGTAGCATTCTTGAAAAATGAAGCAGTAAGAGATGCAAAATAAACTGCTCTACTTATCAAGACACAATGCGGCAAAATGAATAATCCACAGGGTGCAGACCTGTTGTGAAATTCTGTTGCTGTGGGAGGATATAAGCGAAAGTAACGTATTTTGACATCTGGTCAGGTGTCATGATGCAAGACCAAGTCAAGCACGAGGGTCAAGATGTTGGAGAGTGATGTTTCAAAACCATTACAGGTTCCTCGTTCACAGTGAAAAGATTAAGCATAAGTTCTCCTTCTAGCCCTTTCAGGGTCAATGACGTAAATATATAATGCCGCGAACAAGTCCAAAATGGTCGAGGCAGTATATTTACAGCGCCGTCTGTGCATTTAAAAAGTGCCCCAATTTCCTAACTTTTTCTTTTCTGTCACGTGCTGCCACTATGTAGGAATACAGGGAATTTTTTTCGCGCGCCTCCCTCTCTCTGTTTTCGTTGCATGGTTTGTTTTAGAGTTAGTCTGCTCCGGCGCGTCTATATACTACCGCTCGCACATTGGCGCGCGCACGGGCAGGTGGCGGTTTGGGTACTGTTTGGGTTTTGTTCCGCGGGTGGTTTTGGCTTCTTGCACTCGCATTACTGATGGCTATCTCATTACTAATTGCTCAAAGGGCAACTGCTTGTTTTTTGCTCGTTTAGTGCTCACAGGGTTGCGAATAGGAAGGATGCTGACGTGCATGCGTTTCCGTTTCTTTTTTTTTTTTTTGGAGACTCGCGAAAACTAATTGCCTCTTGTTGGAAATAAGATGAAGATTAGCAGCAGTTTGTCACACATATTGCTTTTTTGACGGGTACACAACCACAGTTTTTTTGAGCGCGGCACATATGTAGTCGATTACGTTATGGATGTACATATTAGTGTAAGAGGAGGAACACTTGAGACTCGCAAAATGTTCTCGTGTGTACATATTCAAAGCCATGAACTATGTGTATAACAATGCATCAAATTTTTAATTCTTATAAGTTTATTTCCTTTTTTATTGTTATTCATGAATGAAGAGTACTGATATTCAACGCAAGATATCTTTTTCTCACTTTACGGTCACCAGAGAAAAATTGCAGTAAATTTTTTTCGAAATAAGTCCCTAAGAAGAATTGGAATTTGCAATAAAAAAAATCGACGCTGGGCGGTCGCATATGGCGAAAAACAATTGACCCCGAAAGGGTTAAATGTGCAAGAGATGGCGTGGTGCATGAATTGCCAGCAAACAATTCTGTTCTGTCCTATTTTTGTGGCATGACAAAACATCACTCAAGAAGAAGATGAGTTGCCAAATTATTGTGTGTTTTTTTGCAATAATAGTGATGTCCCCATCAAGTGAACTAGATGTCTGGTTCCCCTTAATGACAAAAAATATGATGCTTTCTAAGCACATAGGTCACAGTCAGCACAAGGTACATTCTAAATAATGCCAGGGAATTCTCTGTAATGGGTCTTTAAAGCAGCTGAGTTACATCAACAGCTTGTTGGAAGGGACATCTGCCATGTGAATGTCATACTTGGAAAATGTGCGACAATACCTGGCACCACTGATGTAAGGGATGCTTCAGTGCAAGGCATACGACTTTAAGACAGCTGTATTTAAATCCTGGTCTCCAACCAAACTGACCAAAAGGGGCAGGCTGACCGTTCGGGTCCACTTCCCGGCACATTCACAATGACCACCCTGTTTTCAGTCGCAATTACCGACAGCACATATATTGCTTTTGAAAAATATTGTTAAAGTCATCATTTGCACAGTAACAACTACTTATTCTGAAAGAGCTCTGATTCAAGTGCTGAGCTCCCACTAAGCAAGTGACGACTTTATATTTTTCAAATGCAACAGGTGCAATCGATTAAAACATTACGCAGCCACATCCATTCCAATCCATAGCATGCACAAGTTTTCTACTACCTCGAATACCTGTTCTATACACCGGCCCACAATACTAGACATGCTTCGAATGGCAACATTAATTAGCTAAATTGTGATAATGTACATGGTTAAAGAGTAATTAAATTGTACAGCTGAAAAATTTGGAATATGTCATCCCTTGGTTTTAAAACAGCACAACATTTCAAGCAAGGTCGCAAACTGTTTCTTCCTGAAAACCATAATCTCTAGCTAAATTACTCTGTTTCATTTAGTTCTGTCGCATCTTTTAGAACAACCGCGAATTACCATATATATTCGAGCAATGAACATACTTTCTTCAAAAAGAAAAACGAAGCAAAGTTGGGAGGTGCGATTATTATGCAGGATCAATTTCATGGGAACTTTTTCGAAACAGCAAAAATTGAAAAGTAAGACAGCAATGAGTTCAAAAATGTGCTAGGTAACTTATCTTTGTGTAGAAATACACATATACTACAGTTGAACCTCGCAATAACAAAATCGGCTGGGAATGCGAAAAAATTCGCTTTCGCAAGAATTTCACTGTTTCAAAATCAGACAGCACAGATAGGTAATGTGCTACAGAAAAAAACTTTACTGTCAAAATTCCGTTAGCCTACTTTGGCAAGCTCGCTCGAGGACACAGAACTGCACTGCCGACAGTGGCTGCACTACCGTGGAGCTGTACTCTCGGTCAACTGCATTCAGAGATGCGATCACTTTTGTGAAACTTTGCATAACTCAGCATTGGACGCAGAGAAACAGTGCTCCACGCATGCAGCACCATTTCTCCGGTGCACGCTGTCGCCCGGAGGTGCTGACGCATCTGGTGCCGAGCACGAAAGTGATCGTATCTCGTATACCCCAAGGTAATTGATTGATATTACGGCCCCTTTGCACAAATCTACATCCGGTGCCGAATCCACACGTGATGCCTCTCGGGTGGCACCGAAACCAGCGTTCTTGAAGCAAGGGATGCGTATTCCCGGATGATCGCTCAACCACGGCTCGATGCATGGCACTCCATGCTGCAACCGCCATCTCAAGCGTCATAAACAATTCCACATTGGTGGGTCGTGGATTTCCTTCTTTTTGGTGCCTTTCCTCACCGAGGCGCACATTACGCACTGTACTAGGGGTACGTTTGATTTGCCTGCACCACCTGAACCAGTTCACGAGGTGCAGACGACACAGCGCACAAGCACAACATTAAGGCTTCTTTCTGGGCGAGTTGGTGCATACTTTACATAAAAATTGTAACAGCGCAAACACCTGCAACCACAAAGTATCAAGGACGTCCTTGTTACATTGTGGTTGCATGTGTTTGCGCTGTTACAATTTTTATGTCAAGCACAAGCACTGTTGAAACACTGCTTACGTGCGTCTGCTGTGTCTACATAAGCGCAGGTGTACTTATGCCTCAGGACCCAATTATACCAGCAGTTCTTGACTTTTCAAGCTTACTCATTCTGTGAACATTAGTCGGAAAAAACTAAATGCCTGCACCATGTTTGTACTTTGGCATTCATTTTGAGCATCGTGCTGCGCCTGCACTGAAGAAATATACTACTAGAATTTCTGAAGTTCTCGTGAACCATTGTGAACGGGTTCACAATGGTGCAGGAGAATCGAGCGGACCTTAGGTATGCAAAAACAGTCGCCACATGCCTGTAGCAACATGTGTGGAATTTCAAACAAGCAATCAATAAACAAGATGGCGGCCATGATGTGTTTCAGCACACGCGATTGCTTGTGGCGCTTAGTTGTTTTGGTAAAAATAATGGCGGCGCTGGCACAAGTGCAATGTGGTCATATTTTACGAAATTTCGTCGTAAAGCAAATGCATTTGAGCACATTTTGGAGCCTGCTAGCCTTGTGCGAGTGGATAATATGTGGGGTTATGTTCTGGCAAATTTTATTGATGCGGAATTGCAGTAAAGTGACATTACATTCTCAAGAGGTGCAAAATGCATTGAATCCTGTGGGCGTTCGGCGGGGATACAAAATAATTCGTTGTCTCGAGAATTTCATTTACACGGGGATTCGTTGTTGCGGGTTTCGACTGTATTTGCAAACCGTAACAACATTTTTATTGCACTTCACTCCACATTGAAACCACCAGACTTGTCATCACCAGGCCACCAGGCCTCTTCATCCACATTGTGGATCCACAACAGCTCGTCCTCGCAGCCACTTCTGGCCGTCTGCCATTATTGCAAGCATCACATTGAAGTGCTGATTTTTGGCACCTGTTGTTTTGACAACCATGCTGTGTGCGTCTCTTTCCTTGACCGTCCTGCTCATTGGCATGTCAAAGTTTATTGATGTCTGATCTGTCCCACAGCAGGCGCATAACTCAACTTTGGGCACACCACACACAGCAAAGCCAAAGACAGGCAGGAAAGCGAGCAACAGACACGCAAATTTTACACTGTGCTGACCGATTGTTGGCAACCCCTTCTTCGCTTGGACTCTCCCATGCGACGTGGCTCACTGTGCCATGTTGCCGTGCAATGCGCGCCTTCCTAATATGTCAGAGTAAAGTCCGTAAACTGCGAAAAGTAACTGTTGCAGAGAGCGAGCTGTGTTTTTTTTTCTCTCCATAGTCTGTGAGGTGCCTTTGCGACTGGTGGCAAGCATGCGGTAATAACAGGCTGAGCATCACCGCAGTCGCTCTTTCCATCAGGTCCCAAGCAACCGTGATAATGCACAGCCTGTTCTTACTGCGTGCTAGCTGCCAGTGTTCCGTCATCATGGCTTCACCATCAGCATCTCAATCATCAAACCCAATCAATCAATCAACTGATTGATTGATTGACAACAGCTTCTGCCACTGAGAAATTTATAACTGGCATCTTCCAACATTTGCTGTGAGATATGTGTGCAACAAAACATCTAGGGGCTCTTATTTATGCATGCAGGCTGCCACCATGTGAAAAATGCATCCATTCCTGGACTTTTGATGACTGCAGGAAGTTTTATAAATAGCACACCCAAGCGTCCCTGTGTACCCATAGCCCCATGCCCCGCTTACACTATTTTGTACCACCATTGCTTTCTTCTGTGCGCACCTTTTTATTATTTTGTACACCCGGCGGTGCGCATCCCCTAACTTTGGGTGTGCAAAACATAGAACTCCCTAATAACAGTGAATCTTGTTAACTTTGTTCTTTCATGCTGCAACTTGTATGTCTTGTACAGGTGTCCTTAAAGGGACACTAAAGAGAAAAATGATTTTTTCTGCATCAGTAAATTACCTCTCTAGGACACCAAAAGCACCACTCTTACTACGATAACATGCTTGGTAAGCCAGAAAAGGCGCAAGAACGAAAGACGGGCGGCGACGCCTCCTTGAAGTTGCCGCACCTAGTCTCTGTGACATCATGGATTCTGATGGCATCTTCTACGGCCTACTTAATTATATAGCTGTACAGATTGACTACATTGTGTTCTAAAGGAACCAAATATTAAACATGGCAAGTTTCAGGAACCTTTACTTAGCCAGCGTGGCCCAAATACGAAAACATACTTTGGAATCCCTGACGTCACACTGACGTACCGGCGCCGGGGTTTCGACGTGAAATTCAAATACAGATACTTCAACCTCCATTTCCTCACCTAATAATCGAACTATTATTTTGAAATGACTGCCTGCAGTGTTCTCAAACAATGCTTTATTGGCCTAAACTGATTTGTTGTTTCACTTTAGTGTCTCTTTAAAACCATGCCCATCTGAGATACTTGCTCTACATTCAAAACTTTTACTTACTGCTCCAAAATCACTCTATGATAAGAGACAAAGACTGTTCAAAAGCTGGTGCATGCAGGAACCCTCAACAATGATGACCCTATGAGAACAAAACAGTTAAAATACATCTGAGAGGAAGATTCGAAGATCAAGGTCCCAGTCCTGCAATGCGTA
Source organism: Dermacentor variabilis (assembly GCF_050947875.1). NCBI lineage: Eukaryota > Metazoa > Arthropoda > Arachnida > Ixodida > Ixodidae > Dermacentor > Dermacentor variabilis. Next base: position 22,347,932 of record NC_134574.1, on the reverse strand, counting down.
TGTGTTAAACAAGGGCAAATACTTTACAGGCTGCACATTTTACAAGCTGCACACTTGATGTATGTAAAAAAAAAAGGAAAGAAAGAAAAAATAAACGTAAATAAATGTACACACCCTTCCGTCGCTGTTCCAATAGATGAAAAATCCATACTCGTCAACTCGGAACAAAGCATTAGGTTCGTAGACTACTTGTTCTTTTTCCTGTGGGCAAGAAAGGCATGCACATAAGTAAACACTAATAAAAATGGCCTGTTCTTAAAGGAGTACTGACATAACGTTTTCGACTATAATTTTCTTCACTTTAAATAAAGGGCTTCATCTAATGCAATAAATGAAAAGTTTAAAATGTTAAGACAGTACTCCTTTAACTGGTGAGCCCTCAAATTTAACTCACTTCAACTATAAGAACTGCAATTCTTGGTTGTCTTAATGTGCACCTGCTGTCAGCTGCATCCTAATAGCGACTACAAGTGCTGCAGCCAACACTTGTACATGACAGCACATCAACAAGCTCATTTCAAGTACGTCTAAAAAGAGTACCATGTCAAACAAAAGAACGGCCAAGGTAATCATGGGATCCTGCAAGTACGAATGGATAGCTAGACCTCTAAAAACACAGATCTCAACTTCTTGTTTCAAAGTTCAAGTTAAACAGAGCATAAGCTGCTAAGCTACTCCTCGGTTAGTGATAATATCACAGGGCACTGACAGTGCAAAGCCACCAACCAAAAGGTGAATGAGGAGAACAGGAGTGTTTATTGGGCACCCTGGAACAGTTGTGTGAGGACAGAAACAGGGCAAGCATGGTCAAGCATTGTGCAATCCCATCCGCCCTCTGAAGTGTGTCAAATATTCTTGGAGAACATACTGTAGCATGACGGGTCCTGTCTTTCTATCAAGGTGACAACAACATTCTCACAGTTTTTAATACAGTAAACATGTCTTCTGTGAAAGGGATAGCATGACAGTGATGTCTGAGTAAAAGTGATCATTAGCCAGAAGTAAAACGATGCATGCATGGCAATAATATGCAAGCATGCCACACACTGTTCATTGTAAGTAGTCCTTGTTGGACACAGCATGTGTGTCACATGCAGCATAGCAGAGAAAAAGCAAGGAAACACACCTCTTCCCAACGGTCAAAGATGCATCCCTTGAGCAGGGCTTCAGGTACAGGACGTTGCCAGTTGAAGTCATACGCTTTCGTCATGACAGTGCCAGAGGCTGCGAGATGCACAAAGGCTCAGCTGAACAACTCCAGCCATAGCAAGTTGGAGGCAAGTCTTTCCACATGTTTATGCCAGTGTAGAGCCCCCAACACTTGCTTCCATACTGCACTTGTCTTTCTCTAATGAAAGGGTATATATGTGCCTACAAACTGAGTCACAAAATCATGGTAAAGAACGGCATCACGTGAACGCCCATTCATCTGCCAGCAAACACAGCAGGCCATTCTTCCAACATTTATTGCAGAAGATTTACTGCAGAGGATCAGTGGTAATAGTAGTAGAAACTGTGTCCCGGCCCTTAGGTATTGCACAATGCATCCTTACCTTAATGTTGACTTGTTCTGCTCTATGGCTCATGCTAATAAGATAAGATTCCAGTTACCTCACCCACATTCCTCAATACCATTTTGAACCGAGAGAACAACAATGCAAGATTTATAAGCTGAAACTAAGAAGACTCACAAGTTCGATGAGCAGCCCAACCCGGGCAGCAGCAGATTGTTTCTCACGAGACAAGCAGAAGTGAACTTGCTCAGGAGCCATGAATATTCATCAGTCTGTCATTAGTGAGACCTTGAAAAAGCCACTTCCGTATGCAGCCCAAAAGCTCATTAGAGCCGTTCATGGCCTAGGCCACAACCGTGACCTGTCAGAGCTGCCACAGCCATGTCAGCACGTGGTCGCCCCTTGTTTCAATTAACGAAGAGCCAGCAATAGGCAAGAACAAAAAATGCTCGCAGTGGGGGTGTCCCCAACTGAGGCTGGCACCCAACAGATGCATTTAAAAACGTGGCTGGATCACTGACTTGCACGGACGTGCCTCGCTGCCTTTCAGGCAATGCTCTGTAATGGGCCAGTCTTGCCCTCCTATTGCCAACCCTTTACCTTTCAACTTGACAGGCTTTATCGCATCGTGGCCCAATGGTACATATCATAAAAAGCTAGTTAATGCAAGCGCAAGGAAACCTTGGCTGGCACATGTAGTTAGGCTAAGAACTTCACATCGAGAATGTGTAAGGCTAAGCAAAATATTGATTGACTGATTGACTTGACATCCCAAAACTACACAATAAACTGATAAGGACAATGTGACAGTGGACGTCAGATTATACTTTCACCACCTCAGTTCTATGATCCGCATATATAAAAGCACCAGAATATTTTCATTTCACCCATACCAGAATAGAATGCAACATCTGTGAACTGTACTTGTGGTCTTGTGCTCAGCAGGCCAATGCTTTTAGACCTAAACCTTTGATTTTTCAACATATAAATTTGTTACCTATGTATTTTAGCACTGAGCTACATAGCATTCTTCTTGTTGCTTTTTTACTTCTTATCTCTCTTTTACTACTAACCGAGGGTCATGTTGCAGTCCTTGACTTTGGGACAGTTGTCTGTATATTCTTTGTAAGGTACTGAATGTTCGCTGAAAGAATAACAATCTGAAACTGAGCCCCTCATTGCAGACAAAACCAAACATTCAATTTAAATAATCAGCCTGGAGTGACAGCAAGTGTACATAAATCATTGTTTGTGAGAAATTTATTCATTTGTTGAACATCATGAACTTATGAACGCTGAAAATTTGTTTTTCCTAATGAAATAAAAGCTGAATAATTCATATTCATGACCCACAAACACCATGTAGCCAAATCATTTTTTAAAATTGTACATCTTTAGATGTAGCCACAGTGCATTGCAGCCATTCAATACACATAGATTCTCAACATCTGCTCTTTCAATGTTTCCAATTAACATGAGTAAAATGAAGGTGCATTAAAAAAATTTTGAAGTTTAAGCTAATATATTTTAACACACACTTTCAAACAACTTTACCGATAATGAATGCACATCCAACATCAGAGTGAATTCTACTTGCATTAAAGGACAATATTTGACAATATCCCCGATTTTTTTAAAGCTTTCTCAGCATACTTCTCAGATTGTAGTGTCTCAACATGACACAATCTTTCTGGATGTACTTCCCTTGATGTCGGTGCGAGATTTGGGGCCGCGCATGTCAAAAAGGGGTAGCTGGCCCATGCCATCATACAACTCATCCACACTAAGGATGCTGTTGAAGGGAGGAACGCGTTCTCATCGAGAACAAGGAGTACGGGATTTATTTACAATATCTACATGATGGGTGGAGAATGTTACATTTCATCAGTCTAGCATGACTGAAATGAAGCACAATGAGGAGACGGAAACGGCTGCTTAAAACCGCCCTCTGTCCTCCCTAGATCTCTAGGCCAGGGAAACTGCTGTCCAACCTTCGTCCAATCGGAGCGTCTAAAGTCACATTACATCACATAACTTTATTTTCCTTAAAGACCCCTTCTGGGGTGTTACATAAGGGATGGGGTTTACAAAATGCAGGCGTTTACAGCAGTCTAAAATGTTGATGGGCACGTTATGGCAGCGACATGATGGGGAAGGCCGTTCCAGTCAGTTGCTGCTCGTGAAAAAAATGAATTCATGAAGGTGGTAGGTACGAGCTCGTGGACACAAAATTGAAGAGGGTGACCGATGCGATGGGATCTGCGTGGTGGGGGAACGCAGGTGCGTGGTTCTTGTCTTAGTGATGAATAAAAGAACTTGTGATACAAGACATGACTAGCAATGTGGCAGCGAGCAGAAAGATTACACAAGCCTGACTGCAATTTAAGAGATGATATGCTAATGTCATATGAATATGAAGAGTGAATGGACCTGGTAGCCTGGTTTTGTACAGCTTCAATGCCATTTGTTAAATATGCTTGATGAGGGTTCCAGATGGCCGATGCGTATTCTAGTTTAGTGCTGATGAGTGAAATGTAAGCGTGTAGTCTGACGTGTTGTGGAGCTTCCCACAGGTGACGTTTTAAGAAACCTAGTGTTTTATTAGCTGATGATATCAGGTTAGTCACATGTTAGCCAGGATAAATCTTCATAAATGGTGATACCTAAGTATTTGTAAGACTGGACAAAGTCAACAGGGGAGCTAGAAATGGTATATTCGAAAACAAAGGATTTGCGACTGTGGTGAAAAGACACATACTACTCACATTTGTTAGGGTTGAGTGTCATCACCCACTGCCAACACCAATTTAGCAAGTGGTTTAGGTCTGCCTGAAGGGATTCTTGGTAAGATGGGTTAGTCACTGGCAATAAATAATGCAATCATTGGCGAAGAAGCAGATGCAAAAAGATATTTGCCGGGGTAAGTCATTAATGTAAATTAGGAATATTAACAAGAGACCGATGACAGAACCCTGCGGAATGCCGGGAGTCACTGGAAGCGGGTTCGAGGGTTGGTTATTAATGAAGACAGACTGAGAGCGATGTGTCGCCGAAGGACCAGCCTTTGAAGGTGAGGGTTCATACACTCACTCCCGCACTTTTGTCTCACTGTACACACTGAAAGGAATGGGGCCTCGTAGACAGGTCAAGCTAGCACGCCTTGGCTTCTGAGCTGACTCCGCAGTTAGCTGCCGCGTCTGTCAAACGGCTGTGACGATTACTGAAGTCCATGGGGGAATGCTGTAGAACACCCTTTTCCAGGAGTTTTCTTGCTCCAATTGGTCTGTGAAGGTGACAGCGAACCAGCTAACAATACTCAGTCCACCAAACTTGCCTCGCCTTGCGACGCTGGTAGTCTGTCTGAGGGAGATGCATTGTTGGCTTCATGAAGCGATTTGTCACAGCGGGCTAGGAAAGGCTAGAAGGTCACTATCACCCCCTGGCCGATTGCAACAGCTTCTCCATGGCCCGGAAAACCTAGACTGGCCAGTGCTGATCAACGCTGGGCAGGAAGAGAATGGCTGGTGGCAAGGGGGAAGACTTGGCTTGCAGCAACCAGCTGCAAAATTCTGTCATACCACCTCAAAACATCTCACAATGATAGGCAACAGCAAAGCAAACCCCACAACACGGCTCTGTGCAGATATGAAGCATCTTGGATCTTGCTTTAAACCCACCAGACTTCAAAGAAAAGATGAGTACAGAAACAACAAATACTGCCTTTCGCTACCCAAATTTTGAAGGAATTCCGTGCCGACATAGCAATCATGGATGGAGTTCTGCTACACAAAAGGGGATTGTCTTAATAAAATAGAACAACAAAATTTAGTAGGGATCCCTAAACGCAGAACGAGTTTCAAATTAGCCTGCTCAAGCAATCTGCATTGCTATGCAACTTTCCCTTCTTAAATCTAACAGAGAAGTTGTACTGTTGGAGAGTAAGGCTCTATCGGAGCAAGCAGCCATTTTTTGAGACATCTGATTAAGCAACGTCAGAAAGCAGTGGTCGGTGTCGAAGATGAATTTCGCCCCGTACAGGTAACACGACAACGTTTGGGCTGCCCAAACCAAACAGGCACATTCCTTCTCTAAAGTGCTATAGGCTTCCTCTTTTCCAGCTAGTTTACAGCTGGCATAGAGAATAGGGTGTTCCTCATTATCATTGCCGACCTGACTAAGTACCACGCTCATTCCCCTGTCGCTTGGGTCACACTGAACTATGAATTCCTTTGTATAGTCTGGTGCAGGAAGCACAGGATGAGAAACTAATAACATTTTCAAACCTTGGAATGCGTTCTCTTTGTCCTTATCCCAGTGCACACTACTCGGTGCTCCCTTTAGGAGTGCATCCGTTAAAACACTTGCTATTTGCGAGTAATTCGGAATGTACCGTTGCTAGTACCCAACAAGTCCCAAAAATGAATAAATGTCTGCTTTCATGCGCGACTGTGAAAAATCTTCAATCGTAGCTGTTTTCAGCTCAGCCGGCCATCTCGTGCACTGGCCGGCAACATGGCCCAAATAAGTAACCTGTGAGCAGCCAAACGTACATTTTTCCGCCTTCATCATTAAGCCCGCTTCCCTCAACCAGACCTGCTTCAGGTACGATACGTGCTGTTTCCAGCTGTTGGAAAAAATTGCGACATTATCATGATATGGCAAGGCGAACTCCTGCAAGCCTTTTAGGGCAATATCCATCAACTTAGAGAAGCTAGACGGCATGTTCTTCAGCCCGAAGCTGAGAACAAGAGGGCGAAAAGTGCCTATAGGTGAGATAGATGTAGCATAGCGGGCTGGCACTTTCTAAAAGGGGAACTTGCCAGTATCCCCGCACAAGATCTAGAGTCTAAATGTATTCAGTAGCGCTGAATCTTTTGATTCGTTCCTCAATGTTGTGTGCCGGGTACAAATAATCCCTGGTGATGGCATTTAACATTCTGTAGCCGACGCACGAATGAGGGTCCTTATTAGGGGTTTCCACAAACATTAGTGGTGACGTTTAGTCACTCTCAGCGGGCTCAATAACTCCCAACTCTAGCATACACTGCATCTCTGCCTCCATAATTTCTCTCTGTCTTGGAGACACCCTGTAAGGCGTTGATCTTACAGGTTCGGTGGATGCGAGCTCTATTTCATGTGTTATTAGTTTGGTTTCACCTGGCTGTTTGCTGAATCTATCGTGATATTCCCTTAGCAGCCACTTTAGCTCATCTAGCTGCTCGAGTTTAGGAGCATCTGTGCTTACCGAGTGTTCTACAACTTCTTCCAGGCTGAATTCAGAGTTGTAGGTAGCCTTGCACTCATTAAACTCGGTGCTAATGTCATCCGGTTCTTTGATGGTATAGTTAACGACTCCACTCCGCTCTATATACGGCTTCATCAAATTGCAGTGATATATCCTCAGCTCCTTCCTGCGACCGGTCATTTTCCGAGCATAGTTAGTATCTGAAAGTTTCTGCAACACTTTAACAGGTCTATACCAGTGAACTTAAGCTTGTTCTTTTCTTGAAGACTTGAGAATAATTACCTGGTCCCCACTGTTAAACGTTCGAAGCCTCACATCCTGTCGTAATGTAGCTTGGCATTCCTTTGCGCCATGCTTTTGTTCTTTTCAACTAGTTCTTGTGTTGCATTTAGCCATTCCAGCAGATTTAGCACATACTCTACCACTCTTTGAATCTCTCCTCTTTCCACCCACATCTCTCTTAACATTCTCAGTGGGGAACGGAGTGTCCTCCCATACACTAGTTCTGCTGGTGAGAACCATGTAGCCTTATGAGGAACTGTTCGCAAAGCAAAGAAAGTAGCCGGAAGACAATTCTCCCAGTCCTGTTTGTACTTGTAACAGAGCGCCTGCAAAACTCACTTAAGCACTGAATGCCACCTCTCTACACTATTTGACTGAGGGTGATAGACAGAACTGTGCATCAACTTTACCCCGCACTTTTGTAAGAATGTGGAAATTAGTGAGCTGGCGAATACTGGCCTGGGATCTGCCTGAATTTTGTCTGGAAACCCGAGTCGTGCGAATACTGTCAAAAGCGCATCGACTACTTCGGTGGAGCTGAGTTCTTTCAGAGGGATTGCCTCTGGAAACTTTGTAGCCGGACACAGCATGATAAACAGGTAACCCGACTTTGTCTTTGATAGAGGCCTTACCGTGTTTATCACAAGTCATCTGAAAGGTTCTGATATTAAGGGCACTACCTTTAGTGGAGCTTTTCATGTTTCTCCTGGTTCAGCTGAGCATTGGCAGGCGTCGCATGATCTCAGTTTTCTATGTCTTTGAAACAGCCAGGCCAGTAGTATTCCATGAGCAATCGCAATCTTTACTTCAATTTGTTTACGCCTAGATGGCCTGACCATCCATTTCCATGACAGGGATCCAAAAGGTCCTCCCTGTACTTAGTAGGTATGACTAACTGATCCAGAGTCTTGCCCTTTCGGTCTCTGTAGTGCTGATATAATGAGCCACCTTTCTCGTGCATCATCACATTGCACCTAGCAATGCCTTCTTTAGCTGTTTCATGTAATTTAGCTAGGCTGACATTATTATTTTGCTCGGCTGCCAGTGACTCTCTGTCCACATGTAAGAGCTGATCAAAGTTCTTTGAGGCGGGTATAGTAACGACCTTGTCTCACTTGTGAGTGTGTCAGCTGGCCCTTCCTGCAGGTGTGTACTTTGACACCCCAGTGAGAAGCTCCCACTGAGCTGGTCAGCTGGCAGGCTTTCCTCAACTGTTTTTTCGTCCCTCGAGCCTAGCTTGGATTCGGTTACTGAAGTTACCACTTTCGCTACTTCCACTGGAGCAGCTTTTGCATTTTCAGCCAAATGCGATGCGATTTTCCGAGCTTGGCCTCGCGCCAACGCCTTTACTATGCCCTTTCTTTGTTTAAGCCCTTTGTCACGCAGTAACTGATCTGACAGATTCGAAAAAATGTAAGGGTACTGCAGCGACAAAAATTTGGAAATTGCAGCCTCGGTCACAGGCTCCCCGAAGAGTCAACTGATTTTGACTTTACCCATGGGCAGACACACACTGTGTTCTTCTACAACCTGTTTGATCCATGCTACTTCTCTGGCGAAGTCCTCTACCGTCATGTAAGACAGATGGACAATGACGATGGTGGTGGCACTGTCTCGCAGCACCCAGCATGGTTTTCCATTATTATGCATGTTGTGAAGATATGGGCTTAAAAGTTCCATGTTCTCATCTCTTTCGTCTATGTAGGACAAAACTACGCTAGGCTTCCGCAGTTCGCAGTGATATGTCCGAGTTTGTGGCACTTATAGCAGCGAATTGTCCTAAAAGATTCCCTTTTTCTGCTCTTTTTGTATGGTTTTGCCATTTGACTTCTTGCTCTTTCCTGACGTCCTTTCCTCCGCGTCTACATGCTCTGGTCGTTTCATCTGCAAACCCTTTTTGAATGGAAACTGTTTCCGCAGCCCGTTTTGACTGTCCCAATTTCCGTCCTCGGCATTCAGCTTTCTACATGCTGCATACTCTTTGGCTAGTTCGGCTACCCTTTCCACAGTTATTACATTTCCTCTGTCTTGCACCCAAAGCTTCACAGAATGTGGGATGCTTTTGTAAAACTGCTCTAGAGACATGCATTCAATAATCATGTCTCTACTCTCGTTACACTAATGCACTTTTCAACCACTCGACTAGGTTTGCCTTTGAGCCATATGCAAACTCCGGATATCCCTCACTATCCTTCTCGCCAGTGTTTCAAAACCTTTGCCGAAAAGCTTCGGCTGAAAGGTGGTACTTCTTTAAAAGGCTAGCGTTAACCTTCACACAATCATATGCATCTTGTGCACCGAGTCTGGCGATTACTTCAGCAGCCTTGCACGGCAACATAAACAGCAACAGCTGTGGCCATGTACTTGGAGCAAAGTACATCTTTTCAAAAGTCCTTTCAAAATCTCTTAGGAACAACCTTATGGCTGTTCCCAACCTCAAATGGCTTTAACAACCTGTCCATGTGGTATCATTCTGCCTCACTTGGTTGTTTCAGAACCCCTTCACTCACTCGAGACAACACCAAACGTTTACTTTCAAGGTCAAGTTGCATATTTCTTAACTCATGTTCCTCTCTGTCCCGTTCTCTCTCTCTGTCCCGTTTCTTTCTTTTCCTAAAGAGCTCTAACCCAATTCTAATGTCCTCCTCACTGGCCTGATCGGAAATCAGCTTTACTAGTTCCGATTTCATCATTTCCTTGTGTACCTCTAGGCCTGGTTCCTCCCCGACAACCAACAATTTGTCTCTCAGCAGTGTCCTCAAATCCATGATTACTGCTTTACTGCCTTGATCCTGCTCGATAAACATAACTAGGTAAACACAACTTAGCTAAGAATCAACAAAACAGCTTCCCTACTGTTCTAAACAACCACAAAATGAAGCCCAGGTAGTTAAAGTAAAAACCAAGCACTCACCGCAAACATAGCAACACGTCGCAAAGTCCATCTCAACGCTACCAGCCAGTTGTAAGAGTTGGGGTCTGGTATGTCAAAAGGGGTAGCTGGCCTATGCCGTCGTCCGATCATCCATGCCAGGACGTTGATGAAAGGAGGAACTTGTTCTCATCGAAAACGAGGAGTACAGGATTTATTTACAGTATCTACATGAAGGGCAGTGAATGTTACATTTCATCAGCCTAGCATGACTGCAACGAAGTACACCAAGGAGCCGAAAACGGCTGCTGAAAACCACTTCTGTTTTCCCAAGATTCCTGGGCCAAGGAAACTGACCTAGGAACTGTTTAACCTTCATCCAATTGGAGTCCAAAGTTGCCAAAGGACCCGCCTTTGAGAGCGAGGGTTCATACACTCACTCTTGCACTTTTTTTTCACTGAACACACCGAAAGGAGTGGGGCCTCGTAGACAGGGGTTGTAATGCTTGATTCAAGCTGGCACGTCTTGGTTCCTGGGCTGACTCCACAGTTAGCTGCCGCGTCCGTCAAACGACTGTGATGATTACCGGAGTCTGTGGGGGAACACCATAGAACACCCTTTTCCAGTTTTCTTGCTCCAATTGGTCTGTGAAGGCGACTGCGAACCAGCTAACAATACTCAGTTCACCAAACGTGCCTCGCCTTGTGGCACCGATAGCCTGTTCGAGGGAGATGCATTGTTGGCTTCATGAAGAGATATGTCGCAGCGAGCTAGGAGAGGCTAGAAGGTCACTATCACTTCTGGCCGATTGTAACAGTGGTGGCATCTTATCTAACCATGCTGTTCCTACAGTTTTGATTATGCCCAATTACATTCTCCATGCCTCTATAGACAAGCCGTACATTCATAAACAAGGATGCACTGTGCAGGCAAAAGGACCAGATGACTACAATGACACATTTTCTTTGTTGATATTTGTCACTTTGAAGAATAACAATGATCTTTTCAAGGTAACTGATAAAACTATTTGCTCTTTGGGCCTGTAAATCTAAAATCTATAACTCTCAATCTATAATTTGTATCTCTTACAAACTTGGCAACATCTAAGAATCTCGTCTTCTGAAGAAGTTCACATCAATGGAGTTCATGAATTTTTTTTTTTAAGGAATATATGAGCACCATCGCACTTTCATGAAATCATGCTCTGCAGGGGGTCAATGTTAAAGTGCCAATAACAATATTTGCATACTGGGTGCCTTTTGTGCACTGCTACCTGCCCATTGGTATGTGCACCAGACAGAAGAGTTCACAGACTCGATGTGATCAACAGCAGTGAAACGAAAAACATCACTGGAGCCAATGCTTCAAGAAGGGGTTCATCAAGCCCGTACTCCATTTTACAGACAACTGGCAAATGCTAGGGAGACTTCTCTCACTGCTTGCATTCATGACCAGATAAAAATATTACATATGCACCATGTAATTCAATGCAATATTAAGTCTCATACTTGTATGCTACAAAATATGATATATTTATTGCACAGAAGCTATTACAGATCTGAACCTATTTATGTCTGAATGAGAGGAGTGGCACGTTTTGTGGCCAGTGGCTACACCATGACAACTGCACTTGTTGCCAATGCGTAGTATGTAACATACTGGAAGCACAGATGTGCACACATAATATGTCACTTGATGTAGCCTAATGTAATTAAGATGTAGTTGTAATATATGAAGGATTTCTTCCTTAAAGAGTGTCGAAGATCAAGAACAACCCCACTGCAAAACATGTGAAGGGAGACTTGTATCACTGCACTACTTCTGTAGCTTCTGCAGCATTGCTAGCTAAGCAGGAAATGAGGTACAGAAAAGGAAACGGAGAAAAAACCAGCCACCTTGCCAAGACATCGGCTTCACCAGAAACAGCGCAAAAAGACCTCTAGGGGCCTGTATGGTATTTTTTAAATAAATAAATATATAGACTGGACATAAGAAAGGGACAAGGCAATGTCCTGTTCTTTTGCACCATTTATGGTCCAGTCACGAACCAGGCAGCCTAACTGCATACGCTTTTGAAGCATCAGCCCCTGAGGCATCCCTCGTTCAAGTGCTGTTTTGGTCACTGCCCCCTGGTGATTTCATGCTTTGATGCACATGCTGAGGAAGAGCTGGGCTAGTCTGCCATGGGTTACTCACTGCAGCAGGGGGCTAATTCATCGTGGCAAAGGCATGCTGGCGTCACCAGGGCGCACCCTCAGGTGAGTCCCGTTTGGATGCTCCTCCTCTGGAAGACAGACAAAGAGAGACGAAAAAAAAAGGATATCTCTCAACCTACCCACTCTATCAATAGGTGCCATCGCAATCCCACAGGTTATCCTATACCATTGCTTGATCACATGCAGGAGCTCATGTGCCACCTCACTTTATCACATCATCACTTCATTGCCTTAAAGGCGACTAAAGAGCAACACTAACTTTACCTGAGCAATACCTTTACCTGAGCAAGATTGACAGCTGCTTAGAGAAGGCCTTAGGTGATTGTGTTATTAAGATTTTTCGTTACGCTGATGATTACCTGATTTTCAGCAATAGGGACGAATTTGATGCCACTGCTATCTCAATAAGTGAGCAATTTAAACTTAATGGAGGAGGATTAAAGTTTACCAAGGAATTTCCTCGGAGACCCGTGATACTGTTTCTAGACATTTTCTTGGTCTTCGAACAAAATCACATGTATTGGCAGTACTCCCCTAGATCTTTGAAGCCATTGTTAAACTTTCAATCCAAGCATTCCAAATAGTAAAAAATGGAATTGCCATGTCGTGCCTTAAGTCTTCTCTCACCAGATCGTGCATGCATATAATGAGTTTTAATGAACAGGTCCGGCGCCTATTAGAAGAAGGTTATCCTAGCGTGGCAGTGGCCATTGTGACTGAACGCCTAAAGAAGTCTATTTCAAGGGGAACGGATGTGATTAAAAAAAGTAGTACCCAGATAGCCATAAACATCCAACAGATGTACCGGATTGCTCCAAACGTCCAGCAAAAAATGGGATGTCCTATGGACATCTTTTGCATGCACATACATCTAAGGGACGTACAATGGCATCAAAGTTTTGGATGTCCAATGAACATCCATTTAGTTCGTTCATCAGACGTACAGCAGACAAAATTTTGGATGTCCATGGAACATCCATAAAGCTTGTACTTTAGACGTGCATTGTAGGCTCCCCAAAGCTTTCGCATTGTCTACGCGCGCTTCTGTGATTTTGGCGTCGAAGATGCTGCACAGTTTGGAGCCTGTAGTTTGGTGCGACAATCGCCCAGTATCATCAGTGATCATGTAATGGATGTCCATAGATGTCTCATTTTTTTTTTTGCAATTAATAACTTCTTTATTTCCGACTTTGGAAAAGTAATTGAAAAATCAAGGTAGAGTATGTTTGGGAATGAACTGATATATATAGTAGAAAAAAACTGCATGAAAATTATATCGAAGCACTCCACTTTTGTTGAGCACCACCAAACTTTCTTAAACTGTGGCAAACTTCCTGTGTGGAAGTGATTGTGTGGCCTCCGACACTTGACACTGTATCTCGGAGGCCATGTGCGTCGAAAGCATGCTCGAAAGCAAGGAGCCGGAAACACACACAAATTTTGAACTAAATTAAAAATGGTGTTTAAGGACGTCAGAAAAGTCAAATGATTTAAAGAGATTTTCGCAGCATTATTGTCCAATTATCAATTATTCTCACAGTCGCGTGCCTGTCACACCTCCCCATAAGTGCAGCCATTGCAATGGCGCAGCAAGCAAGGATATGCGGGCATGTGTGAGCTTGTGTTCTAGTGCTGGCCATGTGCTGGCGCTGAGCTTTCTCTATCGCTGAGCCGTGTTGCTCTCTGCTGTGCTCCCTGAAGGGATGCAGAAGATAACAAGATAGCGCCAAAGTCCTTCCATTTTTTTTCTGGTCACGAAACTGCTGCCTCAGTTTCATATAGAGCCAGCGCCCACCGCTAGAGGCGCAACCATGCATGAGAGGGCATGCGAACGCCGCTACCGCTGTGGTTGTGTATGCAGCAGCCTCGGTATTCTAGCTTCCTCAACTTCCACAACCGTCGCTTTGCTTTCGCGTAACTATTTGTAACATTCAACATGCATAAATAACTGCCTGAGCGTGTCTTCTGCCATGATACGAGCGCCCAGGACGAAAAAAAGAAAGCCGCTCATAACATGGAGCTTTCGGTGGTCTCAGTCCAAAAAAAAAAAAAATTCTGGGATTTTAAGAGCCAAAACCGCAATACGATTATGAGGCACGCCTTAGTGGGGGACTCAGGATTAATTCTGCCCACCTGGAAGCCTTTAGAATGCACCTAAATTTAAATAGACGAGTGTTTTGCATTCGGCCCCCATCGAAATGCGTCCGCTGTACACGACCGGGCGGTCTCGGTCCAGATTTTTTCATCATCGCCGCTCGCCTCAACTCTTCGGTGGGCTCCGCTTTTTAATATTTGCCTGAAATTAAACACCGCGCATTCGCAACAAAGCACCAGTGGTCCCACTTATCACCAGATGCAAACATATGAGCTATGGCACCCCTGCTTACCCGTAAGAAGGACTCTGTTGTAATTAAGTGCCAACTCTCCGTTGCGCATAGTGCCAAATTGCTCGCCCAGCACAGCTGTTCACTTTCTGCTAAACTGCGGGCAGTATCTTATCAGGAAATCAAAAGAATGAAATTTTTATTGCAAAGGGCTGCTACCGTAGAATACTTAATGACAAAGAAAAGGAAATTGAGCTGCTCCGTGCGCTTAAGATTTCTCTGCAAAGTGATGCCATTTCTGAATGAGATTTAGGTAGGATTAATGCAAGACAAACTTCGCAACTAAGTGTCTTCGATGCGGATTTTAGCAACGGATTAAGGCGAACGTGAAGTGTTAGGACCTGCACAGTTGTAACTAGCTGTATTGTAATTAGGCAATTGCCTTAGCAAGCAGCCGTTTAGAAGCATCAGTAAGCCAAGCACTTATTCACGCTGCTCGTGGTTTCGACGCAGAAACGACGAGTCTAGGTATTTTGGTTCTTACTGCGCAACTACTTATAAGATGTTAAAATGTTGTAATCACCGGTCCTGATATTCTTATCATGGTAGAAAAATGAAAAAAAAAAAAACTTTATACCTCGATTAAGAAATAAAACGTGTTGGTGCAAAAACAACATACAAGCACGATCATTTATTTATCATGTAAAATAAGCGCAGCGAAATACACACAGCACAAAGAGGCGTCCAGTCACGAATGGTCCACCATTCACAATGCAAGAAGTTTGTTAAAAGCATGACACTGATATAACAAGCATAAAGAAAGAATATCAAACGAGACATATGCATCGGGGGGGGGGGGGGGGGGGGGCAGGAAACAAACACCAGCAAACAAATGGCAATAAATACAGAATGCACACACTGTCAGAGTTGGCGGTCGTAGCTGTAGGGAGCATCTTGACTCTTCGTCGGGACTTAGGCGGACAGGATTTACTTACATTATTTACATCTTAGACAAGACATATAACGACAATCTAGCGTGACTCCCATATGGAGCCCGCAAGACTAACATACAGCAAACAGCTTACGAGCACACAGCTCACGAGTACATTTTGAGCCTGACAACGAGCACTCAGCTCCCGACGACGAGCATGACATCGAGCACGCAACGAGCACGCAACACACTAGCACGCAACACACTAGCAGCCGACAAACGCTGCTTATAAGCTCTCTGCTCGACGTCAATAGTTCGACGTCATTCAAGATGACCCGCCCTTTTGGAGGATGAGGGCTGTCACACACGTGCCACATGCACACACAGGTGTAAAGGTCCAGAGCCGATGTCAGAGGGGCTTCGTAGAACTCCTTCATTCGCAATGGCGACGAGGCTAGAGGTTGGCGGTTTCAGCACAAAGCCCGCTTCGTCGAACTCCTTCACTCGCAACGGCGACGAGGCTAGAGGTTGGCGGCGGCATTCCAAGATGAGGTTACCACCGCTGGCGTAACTGGCTGGCAAACTTGCACTGCAGCTGGCCGTTCTTAACAGCGCCTCCATGGCCCGGAAAATCTGGACTGTCCAGTGCTGGCAACCGCTGGGCAGGAAGAGAATGGCTGGCGAGCAAGACGTTGGCTTTGCTCTCTGCAACCCCTGCGTACTTGGAATGCCTTCAACCATCTCACAACAACTGGCACAGAAGAGTCGACCTGGCAACACAATACCGCTCAGCGTTCAAACGCCCGGAATTAGCTGTCAACCTGCCAGGCTTCCTATCAAAATTTCAATGCAAGTCACTCAACTGGGAACCCCAAATTTTGCCCCAAAATTTTGTGCCGCCAAAGCGAGCATTGACGTTCCCCCCAAGTTTAACCAGATCTGACTGTCGTGCTGCACAAGAGTAAAGGTTTACGCAGAATCAAACTGAAGGCTCTTAACCACCAATACCCGAACATAACGTAAGCAGCCTAACTTCACGAACAGCCTGTTCTTACCCTATCACAGTGGCGTACTTATCTCATGTACTGTTGCCACCGAACCGTCTGGCCAACTCCACAGGTATGTCATCACAAACGCGCTAACTTTGTGGTCCCTATTCCGAATGCGTACTTGCGTCTTACACAAACGTTTCATTATGCTTACTCACATTTGTTCCTTTAGTCCACACAGGACACGTTCCTTAAGCGAACAACTACCTTGCGTAACTCACGCACACCACAGAACCCTTAAAAAATGCGTCTGCCAATAACTCGTTCTACGCACGCTTACTAAAGTAGTCAGAATATGGCTGCCCTTAACACATACGAGCAACCCAGTCATCAATCTGCTTCCTTCCGTCCACACAGGACTCACGCGAATGGAACTACAAACTCTTCTCATTGCAAATGATGCACTAACTGAAGATCTACGCGCTTAACCTTAGAAAATAAAAAAAAACATAAAAATATAAGGTTAACTAAAACACATGCGCGCTACAATAGGCCTCTCACCGATAACCTTGACATTCAGGTTACTCACACACACACACAAAAAAAGCCTGCCTACTTATTAATGAACACCTCGTGATACTACATGTTTACATAAAACTCATCTTTCCAATCTCGGAGCTTCTCAAACGAAAAGGCAAAGCTCATACCTTACATATTGAAAGAAATTCTTAGTCTCAAATCGCGAAAATTATCCAATGCTCAAAAAATAAAGACACCTTTCACTTCTACGGAAGCTCCCTTGGCCTCCCGTTTCAAGCATTTGAAACGGGAAGCCATTTGACTCATACTTTTGAGCCGTACTCGAGGTGGTCGCAGTTTGAAAGCTATTTGGCTACCGAGGAACAACAAAAGGGCTGACTCACTATCAGCTCCCCCAAGACGTTACAGTCCCCTGCCAATTTCCGTCCTGGCGCCCCGTTTTCATCACGACCTCGATTGACCGCGTCGCTACTCCCCACCTGGTCTCGTCTTGCCGCCTTGCGCTTCTTTGTACTACACGCTGAGCTTCGAAAAGAACGACGGAACGACGAGGAATTTAACTGCCCCGTGCCCTTTTTCCACGTCCGTGCAGAACATGCTTCTCGGTCTCCTTTTGACCGGTGGCTCGAACGTGCTTGATGCGCACACGTCGTCAGTGACGACCGCACCTTTCTTTTCTCCGCACCCTGCCTTTTCGCGCCTGTCGCCGTCTTTGGCTTCGCTACATTAGCCACCGCATTCTGATCTTTTCGGCGCTTCTTTCTGCGGCGCTTTCTCCTCGAACTCTCTTTTATGCCGTCATCTCGCGCCTCGTGCTGGCCGTTACACATCTCACCGGCCCGGATCGGTCTCTTACCCGCACAGTCTGAGTGATTAACTAGATCACCCCTCTCTTGGCTAACTAGACTGGCGGAGAGCCGCACCGATCCCTGAACAATGCAGTTGTCTTCCCTTGAGCTACGGAGCTCGCAATCCTGAGAATAAGCCTCAACTGCATCGTCCAGCTCGCATTTCACTTCGGCACGCAGATCTGACTCGACATGGGTGCTCGCGTCTGTCAAGTCCGCAGCATTCTGTACCTCGCTAATGACCTCGCTACCATGAGATGCGACGCACACGCGCGGCAACTGTGCCAATTTGTTCGCAGCTGGCCTAGCTGTCTCTACAGTCCTCTGTTGGCACAGCACCTCGTCGCTCTCACTCTGGCCTTTAACGGCCTCTGCTGCCACTAAGGCACTGTTATAGCTGCTAGCATTTCGAGTTCACATATGAACGTGCTGCTAATCTCGCAGGTGCTGCTACTTCTCTCGGCTTTTGAGCAAAATCTGCTATCTACTTCCTCCCACTTTAGCTGCATCCAGCCTACAGATTTCTCACGCCGCTGTTGACTTTGCTCGATTAACTGCTCAAAACCTTGAATCTCATTGTTCAATGCAGCAACGTACTGCCTCGTTACTTCTGTTAGGCCTTCTTCCTGCGAAACCCCTTTCAGTTTCTGCCTAGCTTTTTCCTGTTTTTGCCTAAGTACATCCTGTTCTTGCCTAATTGTTTCCTGTTCCCGTTTTTTGTTTAGAATTCGTTTACTCATTTGTTCTATGAATTTCGGATCATTGTTACTTTCTAGAATTGTCTTACGAATTTCTGATTCCGTCAAGTCCTCCTCTACGTTTACCTCTATCTCCTCACACAACCACAACAGGTCAGCTCTCGTCAAACACATTAGGACCATGGTCGCTACTTTAAGCTTTGGCTCTGCTGTCACACAATACTTGTTGGGATACCTACGCAAATCAAAATACAAGTAAGAGATCCCAGCGAATCAAATCAAAAACACAAAGAAATTGAAGCCTGGTAAATCTTACAGCCAAAACCAAACGCTCACCCACTGAAGCAGCACCATACCACCAGTCCTTCTCCGCCGTACCCAGTCAGTTGCAAGAGGTGGTCAATCTCACGTCGCCTCCAACTTGATCAGGATACCGGTCGGTCACCATGTGCCAACATCCGTCAGCTGCCGTTGCTGTCTCCGAGTCGTAGGCCGATCTAGGAGCCGTAGGTTGATGTAGGAGCCGTAGGCCGATCTCACCGCTACCATTCAGTTGTAAGATTTGGCAGTAGTAGCTGTAGGGAGGACCTTGGCAGGAGCTAGGTGAACAGGATTTATTTACATTATTTACATTTTAGACAAGACATATAACGACAGTCTAGCGTGACTCCCATATGGAGCCCGCAAGACTAAGATACAGCAAACAGCTTACGAGCACAGCTCACGAGTACATTTGGAGCCTGACAACGAGCACACACTAGCAGCCGACAAACATCATCATCATCATCATTTATTATACCCTTAAGGGTCCCTTCGGGGTCATTACATAAGGGGGGGGGGGGGGAAACAGCGATGTGAAAGTGCCATACATCAGCTCAAAAGAAAAAAACACAAAGGCAACAGAAAAATAAATAATAAACTGTAGAAAACATCAGGTATAAACAGAACAATGAAAATATCTCAAATTGAGTAGCAATAAATGAAAAGAAAAGTGTACACGTAAATGTGAAACATGCTAAACATAAGTGGCAAAAAAGAAGGAAAGGAAAAATAGGCGACGACACAAGCAAGACGGATTGCTGGGAGAGGAAACGTGAGGAAAAGTGGCTATTTTGGGTTGAAATGGTCTGATAGTAACTGTCTAAATTTGGGGGGATTTGACTCTAAAACCACGGCTTCGGGAAGATTGTTCTATTCTTTTATGGCAATGGGGAGGAAGGATTTGTTGAAGGCGTTGGAAGAACCATGCAAACGCTGTATACTAAGGGAGTTAAACAAACGGTGAGATGAGCGTATCGGAACATGTAATAAGTTCTCGCGCAGTGCAGGAAAGTTAAAGTATAATTTATGAAAAAGATAGAGTATTGCCAGTTTCCGGCAGAGTGCTAGGGGTTCGAGTCCGAGAGTCAATTTCATGTCAGTAACGCTGTGCCAAGGTGAGTACTGGGAAGTTATGAAGCGGGCTGCCCGGTTCTGAATGGCTTCGAGCGACTGAATCAAGTAAACCTGGTGAGGGTTCCATATGGCTGAGGCATACTCCATTTTAGAGCGGACATATGTTTCGTATGCTAGTTGCCTGATGGATGGAGGGGACATAGCCAGAGATCTTCGGATGAAACCAAGTGTTCTGGAAGTGTTAGCACAGAGTTTCGTGATATGGTCCACCCAAGTTAGCTTGTTAGTTATTTCGACTCCTAGGTACCTGTATGAGTTTGTTACTGATAGCGCCGTGGAGTTCAGCGAGTACGAGAAAAGGGTAGTGGAAAGTTTACGTGAAATGTGCATGCATTTACGTTTTGAAATATTAAGCTGCATAAGCCAGTCAGAACACCATTTCTAGATTTTGTTTAGGTCGTCTTGTAATGATTCCTGATCGGTATTATTGGAGATGCGGCGATAAATGACGCAATCGTCCGCAAAAAGAGGGACGGATGATGAAATCCCAGATGGCAGGTCGTTGATGAAAATTAGGAAGAGAAGCGGAGCAAGGACGGAACCCTGGGGAACTCCAGAGATAACGTCAGTAGTTTTAGACGCATGGCTGGCGATGACTGTGAACTGTGAGCGGTTAAAAAGCAGCGAATCCAGGATAAGATAAGAGGGTCGAGTGATAAGCATGCAAGTTTACACAATAGACGTTGGTGAGGAATGCGGTCAAATGCTTTTGAAAAATCGAAGTAGATGACGTCTGTTTGAAATGAAGAATCTAAATTGAGGTGAAGATCGGTTGTAAATTCGAAAAGTTGGGTTTCGCACGAGAAGCCTGCCCTGAAACCATGCTGCTTGGGAAAGAAGAAAGAATTGTGATCGAGGTGATTAGCAATATGGGAGTAGAGTATATGTTCGAAGAGCTTACACGAGATGCATGTTAGTGAAATGGGACGATAATTAGAGGGGTCAGCAAGGTCGCCGCTCTTAAAAATTGGCACAACCTTGCTTGATTTCCAGTCATCCAGAATTTGATTGGTATTGAGGGACTGGGTGAAGATAAGTTGCAGGATTTGGCTTGTGAGATGTTTCGTGCCTATAAGTATTTTAGCAGGAATGTTATCAGGTCCAGGTGAAGTGGACGGCTTGAGGTAATCAATGAGCTTTGAAATTCCCTCAGATGTGATGGTTACGGGTGGCATTGGAATAAAATTTAGGCTCGGTAAAATAATGCTCTTATCCGCTGGCTCGTGGGTGAAAACTGAGGTGAAGTAGGAATTCATCGCGTCTGATCGCTCGCAAAGCGGAACGTCTGTGCCGTCTTGTCTTTTTAAAGATATGTTATAGGAGCTGTTTTTGTTGGGCTGTAGCAAATTCCAAAATTTCTTGGGGTTAACACACAATATTTCTAGAAGATTGTGACTGTAGAATTTTCTTTTGGATGACCGCAATAGTCTAGTGTATTCGCGAAGGATGCCGAAGTATTTTACCCATTTTACAGGTGATCCGGAGTTATTGGCATTACGGAAGAGGCGCTTCTTTTTTCGTGATAGCTTACGCAGCGAGTTAGAATACCATGGCTTTGTGGAATCCCCGCCAATGCAGATGAGTGGGACGTAGGCGTCTATGAGCGATAAGATTTTGTGCTTAAAAAGACACCAATTTTCGTTCACGGATCTGGTAGCCACGGACGCTTGAAAGGTGGTGAAAAAGTGTTCGAGGTCGGAGTTTATGCTCACGAAGTCAGCCTTACAGTAATCACGAATGTATTTGATGGACCGTTGACGGGGGGAGACTTCAATCATCAGGTTAAAGAACAAGAGATTGCGGTCACTCAGCCCACTGCAACATGAAAAGGATTGGATTAGCTCAGGACTGGAAACAAGAATGAAGTCGAGAATATTTCAGCCTCATGTTGGCTTGTTTACTGCTTGGGAAAGGTTTGAAGTGAGGACCATTTCAAGGAAATCTTTAGATTGGCAAGATGACGCAATAAGAGCCTCCCAGTCGATGTCCGGGTAGTTAAAATCACCACAAAGTATTAGATTGGCGTGAGGAAATCGGGATTGCAAGTCGTGAACTACAGAGTGAAGGTCCGTAATAAAAGAATGATCCGTGTCAGGTGCTCGATAACATACAATTAGTATATTGGTACAAGAGGGAAGGCAAATTTTCAGACACATTATTTCGCTATGGCTGCTTATCTCGAGTAATGTGGATGAATAAGTTGAATTCACAAGAGCAAGAATGCCGCCTCCCTGGCGATCTACTCGATCTCGCCTGTAGATATGAAAGGACCGGTTGCTGTGGAGCAATTCTGAATAGTTAATATCAGGTGTTAGCCAAGATTCAGTAAATAAAGCGATGTCAGTTCTATGGTCTTCGAGGACGGCCTCAACTGTTTCTTTTTTCGGCAGGTAGCTTCTTATATTTGTCAGTAGGACAGAAATTTTGTTAGCTTTAGCTGTGCGCAGGCATTCTGACAGCAGGACCTGCGGCAGGGAAGTGTCGCATGGCACCCGCGTTAATCACTATGATTGAAGTTCTACAACAGCATCTGTTTCGGCGTTGTAAGTGAAAAGTTTTCTGCCAATAACCAACTTATCAAAGCGGATCTTAAATGAAGCGTTAGTTTGTTGGCCATAAGAAAAAAGCTTTTTCCGGGCTAGCCGAACTTTAGCCGAGTAATCCTCACGAACTGAGAATGGGGTTTCTCTAAGTTTCTGTCCTGCAACAAGAATTCTTGATTTATCTTTGAAGTGTGCAAGCTTAACTATTATTGGGCGGTTTTTACCTAATTGGAAACGACCTAGGCGGTGTGCACGTTCAATATCTTGGCTACCAATTGAAATACCTAGGTGTTCGGAACAGAAGGAAGTAATATAGGCCTCAGACTGGTCCCAGCTTTCGCCGAGCTCGTCCTGAAGTCCGAGGAACAATATGTTTGTGCGTCGCAAGCGGTTTTCAGCGTCGTCGCACTTGTTTGTCAGTGCTTTAACGTCTGAAGCAAGCTGGGCCAAGTCGGTGTTTGTTACGAACACAGCTGCTTTTTCTGGGTATGTTTCGATAGTTTTTTCGAGTATTTCGACGCGCGCTGAAAGACGATGCACCGAGTCTTCAATGTTCGTTTGTGCAGACCGGATCAAGGCAAGCTCGGCAAGTACGGTGCTCTGAGCGGATTCAATACGAGATATGGCTTGGTAAATTGTTTCCAAAGAGGGCGGAGCATCGTTTCCGTTCGGGCCTGGGTTTAGTTCAACATCACCAGATAAAACAAGGAGAAGAGAAATAAGGTGGGCGTTGAGCCAGTAGAAGCAAGCGATACACAGCATCCTTTGGCAACACTCGATGGCGTCTTCGGGGCACGACACCGCTAGCAAAAATGGGTTGCTAGAGCGACAGTACGTGGCATAGGGAAGATAACTAACCTGCAGCAGATGAAAAAAGGGCGTCTGCATGACGAGTTGCGATGCGGTGGCGTGCCCCAAATGACTCCAGTGGTACAGCAACTTATGTAGGTGCCGGATTCCCGCGCTTGTGCCAGGTTGCCAGATGACAGACTGGTCCACCGCTGGAAGCAGCGGATGCAGGTCGATGTGGTCGTTGTCGATGTAGTCGTCGCCAGCTGGCAGCCAAGCGATTTCGTTGACATCGTGCGGCCCAAAAAGGCCCGAGTTTTCGGCGTTGGAGCGTGAAGTGGTGGGGCCCCATATCAAAATTGCCTGCAGCAGATGAACAAAGGGTGTCTGCATGACGAGTTGCGATGCGGTGGCGTGCCCGCTAAACGCTGCTTATAAGCTCTCTGCTTTATGTCATAGTTCGACGTCATTCAAGATGACCCGCCCTTTTGGAGGATGAGGGCTGTCATACACGTGCCGCACAGACACACAGGTGTAAAGGTCCGGAGCCGACGTCAGAGGGGCTTCGTAGAACTCCTTCATTCGCAACGGCTATGAGGCTAGAGGTTGGCGGTTTCAGCACAAAGCCTGCTTCGTCGAACTCCTTCACTCGCAACGGCGACGAGGCTAGAGGTTGGCAGCGGCATTCCAAGATGAGGTTACCACCGCTGGCGTAACTGGCTGGCAAACTTGCACTGCAGCTGGCCGTTCTTAACAATGTGCGTACACATCGATTCGAAGTTAAAACCGCAACTTTCCTGCCGCGGTATGGTCCGCTTCCATTTCTCGCACTGCTCCTTGTCAATAGGTAAACAGAACAACGACAATTTTTCAGTCGTGCCCTTGTAGCCGGAACGGCACCCCGGCACGCAACACGTGTTCGGCATCGTTGTCCCGCCCCGCCACTTCAACTAAACAGCCCAGCACTCGAAAAATAGCGCAGCACATGCACAGAACGCACCCAATCACTCAACTCGCCTCGCACTGCGCAAGCATTTCGGTACGCAAACGACACCCTCTGTGGTACAGTGGCGCTGCGTCGCGGCAGCTTTGGGCAGCATATGAATTTCTCCCATGGCATGACAGCGGAGTTTTGTGACCAGAAAAACATGGAAGGACTCTGATAGCGCCAACCTTTCTGTTCTCACAACGAACCACTTTTAGGTTGCGGTGCAGATGCTGTGACACTTCATTTCTTATTCCCAGCCATGTCTGCAGTGGTGTACGGTCGCAGCAGGTTTTCAAGGTATGTCGGTTTGTTTTGCACTTTTTTCCCTTTTATGCTGGTAATGATTGCTTAGCATGGGCCGGAAGAGCTGATGCACAACGCAAACGCCCAACGGTTTTGGCAGTACCCTTCAAGGCATGTCGGTGGTGTTTCTTCTCAGAATAGTTTTAAACAGCCAATTGGTACATAGCTAAGACTCGTTTGAACAGCTGAACTGCAACCGGAAAGAAATGGCAATAGAGAAGTGATGTTCTTGTTTGTCTCCCTTTGTCCCATGTTTCAGTTCATCTTCTCATAATCGTCCTGGTGTTTCTTATACTGTACGTGCTTCCCATGGTCCACAGGTTTTGTGCACAACGGCACAATGGTTTCAGTGGTTCTGGCACACATTTTCGATAGTGGTGCTCGATGTTGTGAGGTAGTCACCGTTCATGCATTTCTTTTGTTCTGTCTGCCGATGGAGGTCTTTTGTAAGGGCTGTCTGTAGAGCTACGTGATATTTTGCATGCTTTGTTGCTCCTCTGTCCTCTGTATGTTTACATAGCTCCTGTGTACAGCGTGCAGTATTACGTGTTTGTACCATTTGTAGGCACAAGCCATGTACTTTCACATGTTCTTGAACAGTCGATCTTTTTGCATATTATATAAAGCTTTGCTGTGCTCTACTGCTTGCAAAGACAAATCTTACTGTCAGTGGCACTACCTAAGCAGATGCCTTAGATCTGCCCCTATGATATAGATGCTATAGGTGTGGATTTATACTCTGGGATTTTAACCAAATCACTGTATTTAGAGAAGCTGAAAACCGGTTACTTTCGGCGTCTTAAGCGACCTTGTACATCTTACCCACGCATTCAGAAACGTGCCTTAACTTGAAGCCCATGCTTGATTTGGTCGAGATAAAGCTCGGTGCGAACGCGCCCAAGGAGAGACAGTGAGCGTCTTGGGCACGTTCGCACCTCTTGTTATAGTGACAGTCAAGCATGGGCTTCAAGCAAGGGTGAACATCTGAATGCGGAAGTAAGTAATAAGTGATGTGTTTGCTTAGTTGTAAAGATTCTTTCCTCTTTTTCAGGTTTAGGATGCTCAAGCCAGCCAGCAAGAGAGTGATCTTCCAAGCATGGTTCGCACTCCAGCCCCACATGGCATTGTACTATGTGCCTTTAGGAGTGCTGACAAATTTTCTTCCTCTTTTGAAACTGGTAGTGGTCTAACTTGTAGTCACGGTAATGACTACAAGGCTAAACCTCACTATCTTCAGAACCCAAAAATAATGTTCCCTTTGAAGTGGCAACCTTAAGATGAGCACTCACTGCAACATGTTTCCTTGGTAGTACTGCTGTGGGGGGCCAATGCAATTAACCACTGGTGCTCTGTTGAGCCCACTGTATGAACACCAACCAGATAACGCTACAAAGATGTAGATGTAGCAGCTAGTCTCCAGCATCAGCTGAATCAATGGTTTGGCCTGTTGTGGCACCTGATTGCATTTTTAGTACTGCTGCATGTTTTCAAAAATGTGACAAATATAGAATCCTGTTACGTGATGTCAGGCCGAGTGTACGGAAAGCAGTGAGACAGTTTAAAAGGCAAGGGCTGATTTGATACTGCTACAAGTGGCTCAGCACTCTCAGCAGCATGGTGTGGCCTGGTACCACTGCATTTGGTTGACTAGTGCATGCCAACTGTGCTGTGGTACTAGGTAACCACTAACTGCAACTACATTGACGTTCCTTATGATCCATGAATATACATACGAATTGGCTGTCGTCTCACTCACATGGAAATATGGTATAGTTATTCTACTCGAATTATTTATAGAGCATACCATTTTTGTACTTATACTGCATGTTTACTTATTCGAAGAAAATGACTTCCTCTTCGAGTGAGAACAATATGTTAAAACAATTTTTTTATGCAGCCGCTGTGTTCCGAATTTTCCTCCTTGATGGAGAAGCTAATTTGGCACCCTTTTGCTACAGGGCGTTGCCTGCTTCTCTTACAAAATTTATCATTGCGCTAGCGTTTTGGTGGTTTTAAGAGTGTTTTTTTTTTTTTTTTCGGCTAAGTTGTTTCTCAGCGTTTACAGGAGGTATTCAGAGACCTGGACTGGAAAGAATTAGTAACTTGCGATTCGCTGATGGTATTGCCTTGCTTAGTAACTCAGGGGAACAATTGCAATGCATGCTCAATGACCTGAAGAGGCAAAGCAGAAGAGTGGGTCTAAAAATTAATCTGCAGGAAACTAAAGTAATGTTTAACAGTCTCGGATGAGAACAGCAATTTACAATAGGCAGCGGGGCACTGGAAGTGGTAAGGGGCAGGTAGTGACGGCGGATCCGGATCTACTTAGGGCAGGTAGTGACGGCGGATCCGGATAATGAGACGAAAATAGTCAGAAGAATAAGAATGGGCTGGGGTGCGTTTGGCAGGCATTCTCAGATCCTGAACAGCAGGTTGCCATTATCCCTGAAGAGAAAAGTGTATAATAGCTGTGTCTTACCAGTACTCACCTACGGGGAAGAAACCTGGAAGCTTACGAAAAGGGTTCTACCTAAATTGAGGATGACGCAACGAGCTATGGAAAGAAGAATGGTGTGTAACGTTAAGGGATAACAAAAGAGCAGATTGGGTGAGGGAACAAACGCAAGTTAATGACGTTAAGTTGAAATCAAGAAAAAGAAATGGGCCTGGGCAGGACATGTAATGAGGAGGGAAGATAACCGATGGTCATTAAGGGTTATGGACTGGATTCCAAGGGAAGGGAACCGTAGCAGGGGGCGGCAGAAAGTTAGGCGGGCGGATGAGATTAAGAAGTTTGCAGGGAAAACATGGCCACAATTAGTACATGACCGGGGTTGTTGAAGTATGGGAGAGGCCTTTGCCCTGCAGTGGGCGTAACCAGGCTGATGATGATGATGATGAAGTTGTTTATATTTTTCTTTTGCTGAATACAAGGCTAGTCAAATAGTGCTCAGATGTTTCCATATGTGAATTTTGTTTTTGTTAATGAGAATCAAGTCTGATAATGTGCCATTTGTGTTTTATTTTACTGGAGAGAATGCAACTAACACTGCACTGTGAGAAGTGTTCCTTTGCAAGCGTTGCTTTTAATGTCTCATTTTATTTATCTTTTAGTATGTTTATGCTTAGCTGTTACGCATATGTGGTATTTTTGTATTGGTTCGTGCGTTAAGTGCTCATTGTGCCTTTCAGAAACCAAAAGATGGCATTATGTTGTATTTTTACTGTTCACTTTATTTTCATGAGACAGCTGCAGTCTGCCATTGTATTTCACTGCAAATATTGTGTACATCATTACGTACTTGTCAAACGGTTGACACCCACCCACTCATCCATCTACCCATCCGTCCGTCTGTCCGTCCGTCCATACATCCAATGGCTCATTTTATTCCTACGATTGCTAGAGTGCCAAACATGAGTGCAGCCAGAAAAAACATGTGCAGCACTTTAGCTCATCTTTCTCCACGAGCAACGTCATCATATCCAGCCTTATAGCTACACATCAGCAAATCTTGTTCTGTGTCACAATTTAGTGATAATGTCAATGACTCCAGGTTCGGCATTTCGAGACAAGCTTTAGTACTATCAAATTAAAATATTCATAAATGCTTTCCAACCTTACTTGCTAAATGTGACACTTTTATGTAGAAGCATGTAGTAGAGTTCTTACGACTATGAAAATATGTGTCAGAACACGAAGAGCTATGTTTCCCTTTCTTTAACACCCAAACGGCAACCCTAGAGCATTGATATGACATCACCGATTTGAAAGTATTTTGACATGTTCGAGCTGTCTTTTTGTGTGAAAAAAGTTTTCCAAGCTCACTTGGTTGAGCCTTTGTTTCTTTAAGAATGCAGTGTTGCTCTAGTATATTGGCAGCTTTTTAACAAGTACTACTGAGCAGGTGCTGCCCTAATCTTGCAACATCATGAGAAGCCAGAGTAGAAACTTCAGACCCATCTTTCCTTTGTGTCTTTTCTTCAGCTTACCAAGAGTCTGCTCGCAGTAAAATTGACTGATTTTGACATGTCATCAATGCTGCCAAGTGAGAGTTCAGCATGAACGAAATCTCCTTTCTGAGATATTATAACACTAAATAATTAGCTCAGTATGGTAAAGCCTTTCTTATTTCTTAGTCACTTTTCAGGGCCAAATTTGCAATTATTTTCTGCATCTAGATAAAAAAAAAGTTGCCCAATAGATTTGAATTCCTTCAGTAGTGACCTTAACATGATGTTTGAAGACTTACAAGTATTTTGCGAATGCAGCAACATCGATCAAATGCTCTGGACAGCTCTCCAACACTCTCGAACTTAATGAGCTAATACTTGCCGATGAGCGACTAATGCACATCTTTGAGCTTGCCATTCTTTCCAGTGTATAAGCTGGAATGCAAACACAACAGCAAAGTTAGTGCAAAAGAACTAGGCACTACATAGGAACTCTTGTTGGAAAATGTTTATGCTTAGTCACCTTCCCATTATTCAATGCAACATTTTTTACAGACTACATATACATATGGTTAAAGGGAGACTGCTGCAAGTGCTTTGTAGTAACAGATATCTCAAGTACTACGACAATCTAGCAGCAAAGCATGGACAGATGATAGAATGCTCTAAGTGAAGATGCCTTTACACCTGCCCTCAAAGATGCGCTAAGTTTACATATCCTACCCATTATGGCAGCACAATTTCTAGCGTTTTAAGTTCTTGGCTACACACTTCCATGAAGCCAATATGCCATAACAACAATTATACAATGGAAATTTTATCACCTGATAGAGATTCCTGGGCCACAACTCAGTTCACTGCATTATGCCACCTCAAATTTGCTAAATAATAAGAGTCCATAAAAAAAGGGGAAGGGGTTAATACCCCAAAACTCAATTATGACCGCTTGGAGTTTTTTTTAATGTGCCCGCAAAGAACGGCACACAAACATTTTTGCATTCCTCCCTCATTGGACGGTCGGGAATCGAACCCATGACCTTGTGCTCGCCAGAACGACATAGCAACTAGCCCATTGTGGCAGGTCCCAGCCAAAGTGTACTGCTATGTATGCAATGGTATCTGTAGTGCATCCACGATACTGACAGCAGCTGCTTGGGATATTTATACAGGTGTGAGTGCAATCTGACAGTCTGGGCTTTGCACATGTGCAGATGACAGTAGATGTAAGTAAAATCTCTGGATGGAGTGTTATTTTTGGCAAATGAAGAAACTATCCAGTGCAGCAGCTGCACACATGTGAAATTTGAAGCCGGGCTATGGCAGAGCCAGTTATCTCGTCAATTTGACAGAGACAGCTGTGTGCATCCCACAGCAACGTGGCTAGCGTAGCTTGCTTTCAAAGAATATTGCTTTACCCTAGACTAAATGTAGTGCAGTGTGGCAAAAACTTAAAGGTCACATTAAACCTAGAAATCACAATTACCAGAAAGAACCAAAAGTCAAGCAGCCATTCAGCGCTTTAGTCCATTGCAAACTGTAATTGCCTAAAGCTTCTAGTTATTCAGATTTTGCCTGTGGGTGCAGCCTTTTCCTTTCACTGCCCTTTGCTGCATTATTACTTTCCTGTCAACCTTTCACTGAAAAAAAAAATGCAATCACAATGAAGATGCTCAGCCGAAAATGCTCAGCTTCCTTCTTTTGTCTACACATACTACCACAGGTTTTCTTTTCGACATTTTGTTTGTAATTAAGGATTTCAGATAAAAGTAACTGGGTCTAAAAGGCACTAATAGTAAGGCATGAAAGAGATGATGAACGCTTTCCTTCAAAGTACAGCCAAATGCTGCTTAAGGTTGGTGACTAAGCTGTAGACAGTTTGGCACAGATTTTGGAGTAAAAGAGAGTAGAGAACAGGGGATGATAGTGTGGAGGAGTTTAGCTGCAGGTAGTGTGGTGGAAGTGAAACTACAGGAACTGGCAAAGCTTTTGCATAGCATCACACGGTTAGAAAGTGAGGAGTAGACAAGATGAGTAAAAACTACCCAAGGAAAGGCTATGACACCACCGAAAGATGCCGAGAGCGAGTGGGGCTATACTAATCAAGGTACAACCAAATTAGGAAGGCCCACTAAGCTTGAACAAAGACACTCCTTCACCAGAACAGGAATTGGCCTCCCTGGTGCAGCATTTGGCCACAACCTACCCAATGATATCTACAATTAACTCACGGCCCTCAGTCCCCAGCGGCTGCGGAGCACCTGTCCAAGGCGGCGGTCAGACCTGTAACGCAGCAGAAGGTGCTAGAATCTCTGGGTCCGGACAGGCCGCCATTGGAAACTGACCCTGTCAACCTTGACTTGCCGAACTCTGTTGAGTGAGGCTAGCTTAGCAGTACTGTTCGTGGAACTATCAGACATTGTTTGGGATATCATCGGCCTTAGTGAGGTTAGAATAACTGGTGAGGCTTATACGCTGCTGAATAACAGCCATGTCCTCTGCTATAGAGGTCTGCCAGATAAGAAGCAATGCGGAGTAGGATTTTTAATCCATAAGGACATGGCGGGCAACATTGACGAATTCTACAGCATTAATGAGACAGTAGCCATCGTCGTAATCAAACTTAATAAGAAGTTTAGATTAAAGGTAGCACAAGCCTATGCTCCAACATCCAGCTACGATGATGAGGAAGTAGAGCAGTTTTATGAAGATGTTGAATTAGCAATGAGAAAAGTGCAAACTCGATATACAGTAGTAATGGGTGACTTCAATGCATAAGTGGGGAAAAAGCAGGCCGGTGAACAGGCAATTGGCAACCACGGCGTCGATTCTAGAAATGCTAGAGAAGAGGTGCTGGTAGAATTCGCAGAAAGGAGTAAGCTGAGTATAATGAACACCTTTTTTAGGAAGCGTAGCCACAGAAAGTCCTAATGGAAAAGCCCTAATGGTGAAACAAGGAATGAAATTGATTTCATACTTTGTGCCGATCCCAGCTTAGTGCAGGATGTAGAAGTGATAGGTAGGGTAAAGTGCAGTGATCATAGGTTAGTGAAGGCTAAGATTCACCTCAATTTGAAGAGAGAAAGAGTAAATTGGTCAAGAAGAAAGAGGTCAACTTAGAGGCAGTAAGGGTAAAAGCAGACAAATTTAGGCTGGTACTTGCAAATAAATTTGCAGCCTTAGAACAGAAAGATGATGATGACATAGAGCTAATGAATGAAACCGTAATGAGGCTGGCTTCAGAGGCAGCAAATGAAGTGGGAGGCAAGGCACCAAGGCAACCAGTAGGCAAGCTCTCCCAAATAACAAAGGACCTAATAAAGAAACGAGAAAGAATGAAAGTGTCCCATTTAAGAGATCAGATAGAATTTGCGTAACTGTCAAAACTGATCAACAAGGCGAAAATGAGTGATATTTGAAATTATAATGTGAGAAAGACTGAGGAAGCTGTAAAAAATGGTCGTAGCCTGAAATCGGTAAGAAGGATACTTGGCATAGGACAAACCAAGATGTATGCACTGAAAGATAAGCAGGGTAATAACATCAGCAATCTCGAAGGTATAATAAATGAAGCGGAAGAATTCTATACTGACCTGTACAGTACCCAAAGGACTAGGGAGAACTCCACTCGAAACGACAATGAACAGGTTACAGAAACTCCTCCTATAACTAGAGATGAGGTCAGAAGGGCCTTGCAAGATATGAAACGGGGAAAAGCAGCTGGAGAAGGTGGAATAACAGTCTATTTAATCAAACATGGAGGAGACATAATGCTTGAAAAACTGGCGGCTCTTTATATGAAATGTCTATCAACTGCAAGGGTCCCGGAAAACTGGAAGAATGCAAACATTATACTAATACACAAAAAGGGAGACATTAAAGAACTGAAAAATTATAGGCCTATTAGCTTATTCCCAGTATTATATAAAATATTTACCAAAATAATCTCCAACAGGATAAGGGCAACGTTGGACTTTAGTCAATCAAGGGAACAGGCGGGCTTCAGGAAAGGATTCTCTACAATGGATCACATCCATGTCATTAATCAGGTTATCGAGAAATCAGCAGAGTACAATAAGCCTCTTTATATGGCTTTCATAGATAGTGAAAAAGCAGTTGATTCAGTAGAGGCACCAGCAGTCATAGAGGCATTGCGTAATGAAGGAGTACAGACCGTTTACGTAAATACCTTGGAAAATATCTACAGAGATTCCACAGCCACCTTAATTCTACACAAGAAAAGTAGGAAGATACCCATAAAGAAAGGAGTCAGACAAGGAGACACAGTCTCTCCAATGCTATTCACTGCGTGCTTGGAAGAAATATTCAAGCTATTAAACTGGGAAGGTTTGGGAGTAAGGATCGATGGCGAATATCTCAGCAACCTGCGGTTTGCCGATGACGTCGTTCTGTTCAGCAACACTGCAGACGAGTTACAACAAATGATTGAGGACCTTAACAGAAAGAGTGTAAGAGTGGGGCTGAAGATTAATATGCAGAAGACAAAGATAGTTATGAACGACCAGGCAAGGGAACAAGAATTCAGGATCACCAGTCAGCCTCTAGAGTCTGCGAAGAAGTATGTTCACCTAGGTCAACTAATCACAAGGAACCCTGACCATGAGAAGGAAATTCACAGAAGAATAAAAATGGGTTGGATCGCATAAGGCAGATATTGTGAGCTCCTGACTGGAAGCTTACCGTTATCATTGAAAAGGAAGGTATACAATCAGTGCATTTTACCGGTGCTGACATATGAGGCAGAGACTTGGAGACTGACAAAGAAACTTGAGAACAAATTGAGGACTGTGCAAAGAGCGATGGAATGAAGAATACTAGGCATAACTTTAAGAGACAGAAAGAGAGCGGTTTGAATCAGAGAGCTAATAAGTGCAGACGATATTCTAATAGACATTAAGAGAAAAAAATGGCGCTGGGCAGGTCATGTAATGCGCACATTAGATAACCGTTGGACCGTTAGGCTGACACAATGGGTACCAAAAGAAGGGAAGCACTGTAGAGGACAACAGAGGACTAGGTGGTGCGACGAAATCAGGAAATTTGCGGGTGCTAGTTGGAATCGGCTGGCACAGGACCGTGGTAACTGGAGATTGCGGGGAGAGGCTTTCGTCTTGCAGTGGCCATAACATAGGCTGATGATGATGATGATGAGCAGGCACGGGACAGTAGGCAACGGTGTGTGCGTGGTCGGCATGCGGGGAGCGCGTGACAACGAAGCCGCATGCGTCGGGGAGGGACGGATCGCAGACTGCGTTTGTGTACCTGCACCGAGGATTTCTCGAAATAAAGAACGTACTTGACAAAATGAAGGCCCTAAACCAATAAGAGGCTAAGTAGAAACTCATTTTAGGTGACATGAACGTGAACAATGAGAAATCAGATGGATACGAAGGTGTTATAGAAAAGATGATGTTGAACATATGCAAAAACAATCGTATAATAATAAATGAAGAAGTAAAATACAAGCTATCACACAAGAATCCGATACTTGCCGCTCTAGTATAGGCAAATGTTTAAAAAGAAAGGCTTTCCGTGAAGGGTTAGAAATATAACAAAAATAAACAAAGCTAAATAATACTAGGTACACCATCATATTTTAACCATAACTATTGCACCTACAGAGAATACTGAATGTCTGTCACAATAGCCTAAAGAATCAAGATGCAATATATGGATACATAGGCAGCAGTCCTTTGATGATCAACAGCATGTAAAGGAAGCCTCAAAGAATATATCAGTGTTTGGCCTGCTGTGGCACATTTTGGAATAGTAGTAGTCCAACTGTGCTTACAAGAAGTCTAAGGGGACAACACTGTGGAAGTTTCATGAATAGGAGTGAAGATTGTAACTAATGTAAAAATAAAAATGGGACTTCACAAGGGTGGCCACAATGACCATTGCTATTTATGATAAACCCAAAGATCAAATCAGCCAGCCAGGCACTAATTTGTTTGGACAACAGAAAGAAAAGCAAACTGGTAAGAATTCATGGTTTGAAAAGATAGTCACAAGACCCTGACACGACAAGAACAAGGCATTTGTATTGTCCTCTTCAATCGTATTACATCCATGTTTCCTTCACTTTACTTTATTTCCTTAAAAACCCTATTGGAAGTGGCATTACATAAGTGGTGGATCACAAAATAAATACTAGAAACGGGAGTTCATTTTGAAGTATGGGTGAGGATGACAACAGCTTCGGCAAAGGCAGATGGGCTTGCGATGGCTGTGATGGCGTGTGGAAAGCTGTTCCAGTCTCCTGCTGCTTGAATGAAAAATTTATGCTTGAAATGTAGTGGTCTGGGCACGTGCGCATGCAACCAGAAGGGGATGATGACTGGTGCGGCGAGATGTGCATGAAGGGGGCGTGTGATGTACAGTGGGCAATTAAGGGAACTGTGCAAAAAAATAAATGGAAGAGAGAGAGGGTGGCAACCTGTCAATGGAAAGCAAGTGTTGACAAACCAGATTTTGCTTTCAATGATGAAATGCTGATATCACATGAATATGAAGAAGGAATAAACCTAGTAGCATGAGTGTATCTATGATATAAGTTTGATGCTGGTTCCAGATTGGAGATGCATACTCAAGTTTTGATCTCGAAAATGATTTGTCCCGGTCATGTGCTAATTGTGGCCTGAAAACTTCTTAAGCTCATCCGTCCACCTAACTTTCTGCCGCCCCCTGCTACGCTTCCCTTCCCTTGGAATCCAGTCCGCAACCCTTAATGACCACCGGTTATCTTCCCGCCTCATTACATGCCCTGGCCATACCCATTTCTTTTTCTTGATTTTAACTAAGATGTTGTTAACTCGCGTTTGTTCCCTCACCCAATCTGCTCTCTTCTTATCCCTTTAACGTTGCACCCACCATTCGTCTTTCCATAGCTCGTTGTGTCGTCCTCAATTTAAGTAGAACCCATTTCGTAAGCCTCCAGGTTGCTGCCCCGTAGGTGAGTACTAGTAAGACACAGCTATTATACACCTTTCTCTTGAGGGATAGTGGCAATCTGCTGTTCATGATCTGAGAATGCCTGCCAAACGCACCCCCGCCCATTCTTACTCTTCTGATTATTTCAGTCCCATGATCCGGATCCGCGGTCACTACCTGCCCTAAGTAGACGTATTCCCTTACAACTTCCAGTGCCTCGCTACCTATCGTAAACTGCTGTTCTCTTTCTATGTTTATATATTATATATAATATAGATAATAATATAATAATAATCTTTATTTCTCTCTTTCCACAGAATACAGAATGAGAGTGGACGTAAGGGCAAAAGCCGCATGCAGCGGCTTGAAAAAGCCCCATTACGCCCCACATGACAGTATGACGAGGAAACAGCTTAGTCATGACAAACGCAGAGAAATACTAGAAACATTGGAATACATTGCGAAATTTGTGAACGTACAAGGGCAAGAATACAGTAGGGATCAGTAAGAAAATTTACGTACAAAATTGACAACAGCCTTAGTGCATTTGTTAACATTGTGTGATGTAAGAAACAATAGCGCAACATACAAAAACAGAATGAAACACCATACATTAGTGCAGGAGCGGCAAAACACTAACTTATTTTTCGATATTTCTTCCAGTGAGATGTTATTACGTTCAAGTGTGTTAAGGTAACAGGGAAGTTTATAGGCGCTTGATTGAAATCGGCACACAGTCCGACAAAACGGTGTAGACCAAGCGGTGCAACGGCGTACATTGTACATGGGCACATGGCTTTGAAGGTTGAATACTGTCAACATATCTGCGTTGTTTGTTCTAATAGCATTCTTGTACATAAGAATTAATCTGAAGGCATAAAGATTAGGCACTTGAATGATGTTATGCTCGGAATAATAGCTTTCTGTGTGGGCATACCATGGTATGTTAGCAATTAATCTTATCGCACGTTTCTGAGTAACAATAATCTTGGATAAATTATGCTTCGTACTTGTGTCCCAGACAGTGCGGCAATAGTTAAGTACTGGAACTAAGAAAGCGTTGTAGATTAATAGTTTAATTCTTGTTGATAGCACATACCGTTGACGACATAGCACCCCATTCATTTTGTTCATTTTTGATCGTATGTTATTAATTTGGGCGTCCCAATTAAGCGATTCCGAGAAGGTTACTCCCAGACATTTGATAGTACGCACGATTTCAATACAGTTGTTCCCAAACCTAAGCATAATATCTTTTAAAACTTTGTTTTTTGCTCGAAATACTATGGCAAATTTAGTTTTGCTTGTGTTCACCTTTAGGTAATTTTCCTGCGACCACTGACACATGTATTGCAAAAACTCATTACCTCTAGAGGATGTCATTTTCTCTACTACCCGTAATGAGAACCGTAAGATCATCAGCGTAGGCAGTAAGGTTCACCAGTAGTTTAGTGTAAAATATATCATTTAAGTAAACTAAAAACAACAAAGGGCCTAAGATGCTGCCTTGCGGCACGCCCGATTTTATGTATTGGCTATCAGACAGAGCATCATTGTGTGCTACAATTTGTTTACGATGTTGAAGGTATGACCGTATAAAGGAATTAGGAATCCCTCTTATACCATAGTGGTTTAGTTTATTTACTAACAAGTCACGATTGATTAAATCAAAGGCTTTGGAAAAGTCCATATAAATCCCGAGGACAAGGAGGTTGTCTTCAAATGCATTTATGATGAGTTCCTTTTGCTTAAGCAGTGCCAACTCAGTGGATCTTCTTGGTCTGAATCCGAACTGATCATTCGACAAAACGGAATGCTTATATAAAAAATTAGTTATTCTCGTGTGAATAATTTTCTCTATGCCTTTAGAAATTACCGGTAGAATAGAAATTGGCCTATAATTTGACAATTCAGAGGTATCGCCTCTTTTGTGTATCACGATAACTTTTGCTATCTGCATCTGCTTAGGAAATACTCCACTACTGAGACAAAGGTTGAATATGTATGGTAATATTGCGGCTAACAAATCAATTACATACTTTAGAGGTTTTATTTGAAAACCGTTAATATCTAAAGCCCTACTGTTTTTAAGATTTCTGAATACAGAAATTATTTCATTTTCGGTTGTAGGGGACATAAACATCGACATCAAGACTCCTGGTGCTTGGTGAATTGACATGTTTGTTGAATTAATGGGAGAGCTTGCTGTATTCGAGACTGTTAAACAT
Organism: Dermacentor variabilis; assembly: GCF_050947875.1. Classification (NCBI taxonomy): domain Eukaryota; kingdom Metazoa; phylum Arthropoda; class Arachnida; order Ixodida; family Ixodidae; genus Dermacentor; species Dermacentor variabilis. The sequence goes on along the minus strand of NC_134574.1, from coordinate 22,310,267 downwards.
TACTTTAGTTTTCTGCAGATTAATGTTTAGACCCACTCTTCTGCTTTGCCTCTCCAGGTCAGTGAGCATGCATTGCAATTGGTCCCCTGAGTTACTAAGCAAGGCAATATCACCAGCGAATCGCAAGTTACTAAGGTATTCTCCATTAACTCTTATCCCCAATTCTTACCAATCCAGGTCTCTGAATACCTCCTGTCAACAGGCTGTGAATAGCATTGGAGAGATTGTATCTTCCTGTCTGACGCCTATCTTTATTGGGATTTTGTTGCTTCCTTTATGGAGGACTACAGTGGCTGTGGAGCCGCAATAGATATCTTTCAGTATTTTTACATATGGCTCGTCTACACCCTGATTCCGTAATGCCTCCATGACTGCTGAGGTTTTGACTGAATCAAACGCTTTCTCGTAACCAATGAAAGCTATATATAAGGGTTGGTTATATTTCTCTATCACCTGATTTATAATGTGGATATAGTCTATTGTTGAGTAGCCTTTACAAAATCCTGCCTGGTCCTTTGGTTGACAGAAGTCTAAGGTGTTCCTGATTCTATTTGCAATTACCTTACTAAATACTTTGTAGGCAACGGACAGTAAGCTGATCGGTCTATAATTTTTCAAGACTTTGGCGTCCCCTTTCTTATGGATTAAGATTATGTTGGCGTTCTTTCAAGATTCCGGTACGCTCGAGGTCATGAGGCATTGCGTATAAAGGGTGGCCAGTTTTTCTAGAACAATCTGCCCACCATCCTTCAACAAATCTGCTGTAACCTGATCCTCCCCCGCTGCCTTCCCTCTTTGCATAGCTCCCCTAGGCTTTCTTTACTTCTTCCGGCGTTACTTGTGCGATGTCAAATTCCTCTAGCCTATTCCCTCTACCATTATCTTCGTGGGTGCTACCGATACTGTATAAATCTTTATAGAACACCTCAGCCACTTGACCTATCTTATCCTTATTAGGAGTGATATTGCCGGCTTTGTCTCTTAACGCGTACATCTGATTCTCGCCTATTCCTAGTTTGGAGTTGGAGAAGTATGGGAGAGGCCTTTGCCCTGCAGTGGGTGTAACCAGGCTGATGGCGATGATCATCATGATGATGATGATATGATTTGTATGGCAACGGTTTTACATGTTGCGGAGTATGACGTAGATGGTGCCTAAGAAATCTCGGTGATTTATTAGCAGCTAAAATAACCTTAGTAGTGTGCGAGCACCAGGACGGATTAGAAGACAGAGCGACATTGAGATATTTGAATGATTGGACTGATTGTATTGGAAAGTTAGCAATTGAATAGGTAAAACTGAGGGGGTTATGGCAGAAAGAGAAGGAAACAAGTTTACATTGATTAGGATTCAAGTTAATTAGATGGCAATTACATCTTTCTTGTACATTGTTAAGGTTGTTCTGGATGTGTGTGTGGTCAAATCTGTTGGCAACTGTGCAGTAGATTACACAATCATCTGCACTGGTTGATCACCGATATAGTTTTTTTTAAAGTAGCAGTCCTAGGAGGCCCCTCTGCAGGATGCCTGACTTTATGGGGAGCCTATTAGAATAATGGTTATTAACGAAGACAAACTAATAACAGTTAGTGAAGAATGCTCCAGTTTGCTACCTGTTTGTGCAAGTTGAATTGAGACAACTTTAAAAGCAAACGCTTATGAGGAATCGTGTCAAATGCTTTTGCGAAAACGAGGAATGCAGCATCAGTCTGACGGTTACTGTCAAGGTTAAGATGCAGGTCATGAGGGAAGATGGCCAACTGCCTTTCGCAAGAATTCCCTTTGTAAAACCCATGTCGAGAAGGGCGAAAAGAGCAGATTGAGTTCGAGAATTTTGTGATATGCAAGTATATGATATGTTCCATGATTTTGCCAGGGACGGTAGGTAATTATATAGGATGTTAAATTAATAGGGTTTATCTGTTGACCGATTTAAATTTCTAGGTCTAATATCAATGTTGCACAGACACTTCTGCTTGCTATGGAGCCCAATAGAGATGAAATATTCTAACTTCAATCAACATTGATTGCTGCTACCCAGTACAAAAACTTGGATCAAGTTGGGTGAGCTGTAGTGCACCAACTTTTGATATGTGATCCAAAGCACTTAGAAATTTTTCTAATATGCAGTAAAAATCACAGTGCAGACGTCAGCCTACAATCAATCTTTAGTGGCCAATGCACAACTTGTGATTCCAGATGGAGCAAAGTCATGAGTGAAGGAACACTCGATGTGGACTCAGCTCAACCCCAACAGCTTGATCGCAATTGAATGCACCTGTGTCACAGGTGTATAACTCTTCAAACCATGAATTAATTTGCCAAGTCAACAAATAGGGAAAATTGACACATTGCCAACCAAGCCTTGTGTTCACCAATGGGACTGTTCTAATGGATAGTTGAAGTTACCTTCAAAAGTTGGTGACTACTTGTGCAGCGAAGGCAAGAGGCTTGGAATTTACCACACACATATACACGCAAGAAAAGATGGGCATTATGGGATAGTGTTTGTTGTAGTGGCGTAGCCAGGGGGAGGGTTACACTGGCCATGCACCCCCCCCCACTCTCCATGGTGAAGAAGGTGAAAACATTTCTGGCTATGCCACTGGCTTGTTGTTTCTAACCTCAATTGGAATTGTTTAAAACTCATTTGCACAAGAAAGTACAACCCTGCCTCTGCAGGTGGCTAAGTTGAAAACTGAAAATATAGGCCAACAATGTGCAATGTTCACAAACTTCATCAATAAACTTTTTACTTGCAATACAGCAAGGTGGTAATATTGCAGTGGATTCATAATTTATTGAGGTAGCATGATAAGACAATAGAGTGAACTAGCTGGAAAGCCACTGTTGTTTCTCACAACTGAATTTCGTTAATGAAAGTCAAATGCTTAAGTACAACAGAAACTGCTAAAAGCAATACCATCAAAATAAACATGAGATAAAAAAGCAAAGTGCATGTCCTGTAAATTCGCTCTTTTTTTTGTCTTTGTTGCACTACCTAAAGCCAAAAAAAGTTTAAGAAAATTTTAAAAAGGTTAAAAAGCTATGAAGCTTTTTAATGATTAACCTTTAGAGCACATGTTGCAATTAGCCAAATTGAAGCCTAGTACCAATAAATTCATGTCAATTTTACAAAAATCAAGGCCCTCGCATCACTCGAAAGTGGCACGAGTCTCGAGACTTCAAAAGCAATCTTGGGAGTTCAGAATCCATCTTAAACACGTGTTACGAAATACATAAGTTAAGTATAAACCCCATGCAAGCGATCTTGCACGCGACAGCGACAGGCGACGCGATGGAGATGGCTGTCGCGTTCGCTCGTCGCCTACAAGTTGCACCCCATGCGAGCGATGACTTCGAGCGACGTCTCCCCAGTGTTGCCGGTATGAGGGCAGCAATATAGGCGCCGAAACTAGCGTGACGCGTGCTTTATTAACTTAAGTTGATGTATTTTACTGTAAAAAGCAACATAAAATATTTCTGAAAATCTTGCAGTAGGTTCTTATCCTTGCACCTATAAAAATTCAATCGTTTGCTCGTTCCGTGCGACAATCGGAAGTACTGGAGTTATGTACATCCAGTTCCGGCTTTGCGCTATTGGCTAGTCGCTCATAGCACTTCCGGGCGACGAGCGACGAATTCTAGATTTGCAAAACCGAGCGATCGCGCGACAAGACCTAGCGATCTGTTCAAGCGACGGCCTGATCCGTCGCGCGAACCCGTCGCTCGTCGCTGTCGCGCACAAAATCGCGCTAATGGGGTTTAGCCTTTACTAGTTTCTCAAAGGGCTCCCTCCATGAACTCTGGGAGGAAACTAACTGTAATGGCAATAAAATTTTGTAGAACATGTCAGGAACAAATATCTTGAAACTGGTGTTAGTATTATGACTTCCATTAAATAGACCTAGTCACCACCCAGCTTCAATTCTGCAATTACACGTGCCCCAAAGTGAATGACTAATTACCTGATTAGTTAGTATAACACCAGAGTTACTGTAACAATATTGTTAATTAGCTAATTTACAATTCCAATATATGTCATGCAAGTGAACTCTAAGTCTTCAAGCAAGCTACCTGGGGAGGTGACATCATGTAATCTGCCACCCGCACTATCTTAAAACATTTGTTCAAAGAAAAAAATGCTAATGGTATAAAGATGATATGGCAACACAATTATGTTGTAGCGCTCACAATTACCTATAGTCAAAGCGTGCAAATCTTTCAGTGCATGGATGAATACGGGAAGACTGCAAAAAAGAGTAGAGAAAGGAAGTAAAGAAAGCAACAATGTTGCTGTCAGAAAGCATGTGATACAAATACGAAGTAATTAGCGTAATGTGCAAGGCTGCAATGGTAGGTTGCTGAATGCAGAAGTATGGCTGGGATCAGGCAGCAACTCTAGCCTTGAAGTCAAGAACAGGGTTTCTGGCAGTACAACAAATAAAACAATCCGAGGAGACATGAAGTACCCAACATTTGGGACTAAGCTTCAGCATGAAGCTTAGCCATAGTAGAAAAGTATAGACAAACAGGGGTGTGGGAATAGTAATTTTTGAGACCAAATCAAGCATCGACTACTTTTTGAATAAAAAGCAGTCATTTTCATCATGAACATAGAATGATATTCATATCCTAGTATTCACAATGTTAGCAAATTTCTGTTGTACAGTGTACAACAGAAATTTACAGTGGCTCTGCTATATACGTAACTTCTAATGTTTCTCTTTTTAAGCATGATATGCTGTTAGCTCCCATTGTCAGTGACCTTCAAGTGACCTTGAGCCAAAAGCCGGAGCCATTATCTTGGCACTCTGACGAGAACATCTGGGCAACCAGCCAAAACTTTAGAAAATGCGGTCTCTGGCCTCGAACCCTTTGCACAGACCCGCATTACATGCACTAGTTACTGCCCAAACAAGTTACCAAAAGTATTGCTTCCAACTTCCTTTTAATGTTTGTTCACAATATCACTCAAGCTGTAACTTCTAGTACGTTGAAGCTTTATCTGTCATTTCCAATAGTGATGTTCAAAAGGCAGATACAGTGCACCACACACTTGATTGTCATCTTTCGGCACTGGGACAGGGTTGTTTGTGCTCTTTTCAATGCCAGCGGTCCTAGATCTCGCAGTGCGGTTTTTGCACTGCCTCTTTCTCTCGAGAGATGGCGCCACGCTGTGTGACCAGGCCAGCAGCGTCGTGTGCCGTGGATGACCGTGAGATGGATGTGAGCAACCGTCCTAATTACTCCAACCAATCTGCTTTGCTGGTAGCCATTTCATGCTTACAACTATATACTCTTGATTACCGGAGGGCCTGCATTCTTTTGCCTGCTATGGCTGCCAAGATGAAAATTTATGGCACTTCTGCTCACATTTTTTATTTGAGTGCACACACTAGAGCATTTAAACTACTTAAAAATTGTTTGAAAAATATTCATGTTTACAAATACCAATTATTCAATTTGAAGACTGAATCCAATAGGGCCTTATATGACCTGTTAATCAAAATTTTCTAATATTCCAACACCCCTACAAGTGGAGGAACAATGAGTGCTGTGGGCATTCAGTGCCTGTACCACTGCAGTGTGAAGAATAGCATGGCGAGTACAGCTGCTACAGTGGAGCATGACAAGCCTAAGACAGCTAAGTAAAATTTTAAAAAAAGTAAGAAATTACGAGAGTGTTTACAAGGGAGCAACCAAGATGCAGAAGTAAGTGAAGGTTATAGCTCTGCCGCACCGTTATGGAAGCTGTGGGTTTGTTGCATTTTGATGGGAGCAAAATGCAAACATGGTCATGCACTCAGTAAGTACACATTAAAGAACTCCAGGAGGTAAAAATTAATCTGGAGCTATCCACAAATGTATATTGGTCCCATAATTTACTGCAGTTGGGGACATTCAATTTGAAGGTGTTAAAAAACAATCATTTTTGACAACTCCAACAAGAGTGCCTTGCTTTCCAGTGGTTGGGCTGGATGCTTGCAAATGAAATGCTGTATAGTAACAAGTTTGATAACGTAGATTACCTTTGTCACTGTTGCATGTAAGCCAGGGAAAGGACTGAGCATATTTTAAAAAGTATAATTTCCTTCCACTCTCAATAGATGAGACAAGCCCAAAGAATTATGAAGCATTTGGATTTAAAAGCAGTCACAAGGAGATCGATATGTAAAAAGCAGAGACATCCAAGAAGAGGCAGGAATACTGGTGTCAGAATTTGTCACACAGACTCTCTTTCTTTTTTTAATGCAAGACTTGAGAGCAGGCCAAATGGTATTCAGAGGTGCCAGGCCACTGGGGATACGATGGGGACCTCTAAGTACAAGTCTTTACCTTGTACTGCAATCAAATTTTCCCCCAGGTTTGCCTACAGCTGCCTATAAAGTGCAGTTAAATTCTGGGCTGCCTCTAGATTTTAAATCCTGAGTGATCTGCAGTTTCGCTTGCTCAGTGCAACTATGTTTCCATCACTATAGTGTGTATGGCACTGTAGTTACGTATGTTCACAGTCACTTACAACCTATGTATTCATGAGGTCCTTCTAACAAATGTGTTCTGCCTGCACTTCCACTCTCCCACATACTGAACCACGAAAGTCAGTGGTAGGTTTTGAACATGCTGCGGTTATGCTCCCATTCAACGCACTGACAGAGGACTTGTTTCTGATAAGCATGAGAAGAATTATTCTAATGACAGTTTCCAAAGAAGCTTTGCCCCCTAAGCATAGCAAGGTTGCACACTGCTGCCAAGAAAGAGCACCAGTGAAAGCCAAGCTAATCAGTCAGTGCCTCCACTCATCTTTCATGCTTCTCACACAAAACCCCCCATCCATCCCATGGGCTAACAAAGATACAGACAAGATCATCCCTCGCATCATCAGCCCTTTTCATGTCCACTGCAGGTCAAATGCCTCTCTTAGCTATCTACAGCAACCAAACAGTAGACTCCATTCTCTTTAAATTGGATGTTGTAGGACTTCAGTCTGACTATCGCCCTCCTCCTCCTGCATATAACATGTGTATGTGGATCACTTTACCTATGTGTAATAAAATGATTCAGATTTTGCTCACAACTTTCCTAATCTCATCACAACGTTTAATTCTCTGTGATCGACAGTGGTTGAACAAGAAATGTCTCTAGAGTCAAAGTTTTGAAAAGAGGACTTGTCTTTGTCAGGCCTCAATGGAGGCAACGTTGACTTCGGAGACATCTGCTGGTCTTCCTGTGAACTTATCACTTGTCTGGACACCTAGTTTTCTGCCATACTTGACTTGTTTCTCTTCATGTGGCACCTATTCCATTACTATAATACACAACTGCTTACATGCTCTAGACAATAGTTACGAGCTCAAAACTAGGTCTGCCCTGTCTTTCTGTCCTTTGCATTATACCTGACATACTGTTTCACGTATTTCTCCCTTTAGGCGCCAAATCCATTATCAAAGGGTGGGGAGGAGGGGGATGTGAAAAAGCCCGTAACATCAGGATACTCTCAAGCATTTAGAGAACATATAACGGAAATGCAGTTGCAATAGTTATGAGAAACGTAAAAGCAAACAACTGTCAAAGCTAAATGTCCATACGCTGAAAACAAGTACAGAGGGTAAAGACAAACTTGGAAAACAAAAAATTTAGCAAGTAGGTATGTTTCCTAGCTAATTAAGGGAAAAATGAGACATCCACCCAATCGTAGAAATTGCTACAAAAGAAACCCATACGGGTTCCTCAACAGAAAAGCCTTGCAGTTGAAAAAAAATTCGTCCTGGTCCAGGACTCAAACCCGGAACCACCACCTTACTGGGGCAGCCGCTCTACCGTCTGAGCTAACCAGGCAGCTAGCAGATGGCAGGGCGAAGTCGAATTTGTCAACAACTCGAAGCAAAGGCAAGAGTTTCACGTTATAGTTCTGTGGAAACCCACAAGGTGGAGAGAATTAATTAATTAAGGGAAAATGACACATCTACCCAATCGTAGCAATTGCTACAAAGGAAACCCATACAGGTTGCCCAAAACAAAATATTCGCAGTTGAAGAAAAATTCGTCCTGGTCCGGGACGATTGAGTAGATGTTTCATTTTCCCTTAATTAATTACTTCTCTTCACCTTGCAGTTTCCCGCAGAACTATTACGTGATATGTTTCCTAGAGTTTGTGCAGTGCATCAGTTCAGGAGCAGTGTGTGTATGAAGCTATGCACACCAGGTAGATAGTTTTCCTCTGAATATTTTGTGGTCTATGCACGTGACTGTGATCAGGAAGAGCATTCCACACTACTGCAAAGGGCAAAGAGTATGTGTTTACAGCTGACGTGTGACAAATTGATTTTAGCTGATTGGCCGAGAAGCAATGAGTGACAATTTACACATGTTATTATTGTCTGGCTAAGTATTAAGGTTGGGCAATATTCTGAACTGTGGCTTTAACAGCATATCGTGCGACTTCAGGCAATAGAAAAAAGAATGAAGCTGGCAAAGGTGCAAGATGACATGGCACAATGCAATTGAAGGCAAGCCAAGTGACTGTTTTAATGAAATACTACTGACTTAAGTATTGAGAGGGGATAATGTGAGATGCTTTGTTTTAGATTGATTTATTAAGTGCAGTTAGGCAGTGAGGGCTGCAAAATGGAAAATGCTAATTCTTGTCTCAGATGTGAGGAACCAATACTGTACAATGTAAGGCAGGAGAACCAAGGTCTTTTATGAAGAGTTTATACCTAGAAAATTTTATCAGCACAGCTGTGACCCTGTCTAAGGCCAAACGATGTTTAATACAAGCCAAACCCATATTCCCATGATGGAAGACTACAAAATTCACATTGACATTACCACCAGATCTCCCTCTAGGTAATATCCTAAGATACTGCCCTGTAAGAATATCACCCGCCACCCTTCCATGTGAACTTGTTCTAGGGCAAATTGGTGTTTAGGTTTACTATAAGTGTTGTTCTTAGCACAAAGTACAGGACATGAAGCCAGATAACCGGAAAGACCCAAAGAAGTGCCAACTACCAACTTTTTAGCAGCGGACCCAGATACAAAACTAAGACGCTCATGCACACATAGCACACAGTACAGAGAATGTGTAACAAAGAAACACATTGCCACAAGCTGCCTTTTGAAGAAAGCAACGTATATATGTGTCCATAATACAAGCAGACCCTTTCTTTCTTATGTGAAAAGTTTCCAATAACTCCCTCACACTTTGGTCACTGCTCTTGCCTGACAGCTTCTGTATGTCTTTCCGGTTGGCTTGCTTCATGCACCATACTTCACACCAACAACATGTCTAGTAAATCCTTGTAGGTGCTGTGTCATCCTGTTTGGTGCAACCTCTGGATGCGATCCAGTTTTAGTCGTTCCACTGAGTGAGTCAGCAGAAGGGTTTCCTTTCCCGAATCCCCAAGCAGGGAAGCCCCACACTCGACCCACTGTCTATTCTTCTGCTGTTATGTCTTCACCCTGCACCTGACCTAGATTTCGCAGTGAAGCCTGGTGCCGTTCTTCTGCCTTTATGTCATGTTCCTTATGTGCCTAGGACACTGCTAAGATGCACAAAGGCTTCTAGCTTTCCAAGTAATTCATTAATATTCGAACTCTAGATAAATGGTCTCTGTTGGTAGCACTGGCCTATCAATGTGCCTGCACTTCCTGCACACAAAGCAGAGGGGTTCAGATTTGTTAATATCAATATGGCAAGAATTGCAATGACAATTTACAGTACCATGATTCTTGTTATCTACCAAGCCGAAATGTTGAACTATAAATTGCCACTGTAATTCTTGCTGCACTTAATGTAGGATTTCCATCTATGCCATGAGTATGTGCTGTTTATTATCTTTAGGCACCACTGTACGTAGAGTAGTTCTCAGTGTTGTTCTACAGTTGTTTTCAATGTTGCCTGCATCGGCAACATTGAGACTTGAAGTATTGCAAATAACTTTTACAATATTGTTACATGGAGGCTGACACAACAGGGAAACGTATTTGCAATATATTTACAAGGAGAGCAAGCACTGAGCCTTATGCGCGTGCCAGCTCAAAAGCATCATCTTTGTCCATGCACTTCTAGAGGAATATCACCGTAACATGACCTCCAGTTGTTGAATCGCCGTCACGGTGCTTGCTATGGTGTATGAGAGCGGTAAAGTTAAAGGCGGGATATGTGAAAAACGTCTGTAGGCGGCAAAATGAAGGAAGAGGTAGACTTGAGGTGGGCCAATCGCATAAGTGACATCTGTTACACATCTTAAGACACGGTAGGGTTTGGAGTACCAAGAAAGCAATTTTTCAGAGAGTCTGATATGCAGAGTCAGAGTCCACAGAAGCACAAAGGCGCCCGGGGTATAGATAACATTGCGATGACGGGAGTCATAGTGGTGCCTCTGGTGGTCTTGCAATGCTGTAAGGCAATGGCGAGCAATATGGTGTGCCTTGTAAGCTTTGGAAATTGCATTTCGGGTGTAATCAGGGCACAAATAGTCAGCAGCGGGAATGATAGTGTCAAAAGGTAGTGTTGGGTGGTGGCCAAACAGAAGATAAAAGGGTGAAAAACCAGCGGTATCATGACGGGAGGAACTGTAGGCAAATGTAACGAAGGGCAATGCAGTGTCCCAGTCTTGATGGTCAGAAGAAACATGCATAGAAAGCATGTCAGTTAGCATCCCGCTGAATCGTTCAGTCAAGCCGTTCGTTTGTGGGTGGTAAGCCATAGTAAATTTGTGTTTTGTCATGCACGAGAAAAATCAGCGCCACAGTCAGTGAGGAGCTCACAAGGGGCTCCATGATGCAAGATGACATCACGTAGCAGGAAATCAGTGACGTCCGCTGCACAACTGGTAGGGAGAGCGTGTGTAATTGCGTATCGGGTGGTGTGGTCTCTGTAGCAATGGCAATCCATTTGTTGCCAGCAGTAGAGGCAGGGAGAGAACCGAAGAGATCAAGACCAACTCAGAAGAAGGGTTCAGATGGGATGTCGCGGGGCTGAAGGAGGCCAGCAGGAGGCATAAGTGGTTTCTTTTGACATTGGCACGGGTCACATGCAGCAACGCAGCGACGAACGAAGCGGTAAAGACAGGGCCAAAAGAAGCGATACCGAATGCGATCGTAGGTCCGGGAAACTCCAAGATGACCAGCGGGTGAGGTGTCATGGAGCTGGCCGAGAACGCTCAAGCGCAGATGTGTAGGAAGGACAAGCAGCAGTTCGTGTCCATCCGGGTGGACATTGTGGCGATATAATGCGCCATCTTTAAGCACGAAGAGGCGAAGGAACGGATTGGATGCTGGAGAATCCAGCTTCTGAATAAGCTCGCCTAAGATGGGATCATGGCGCTGTTGATCACGGACGTGGCTCAAAAGTGGAGAGCACGAGTAGACATGCAAGCGCACCATCGGAGGCTTCAGATGGAACCACAGGATTGCGAGACAAACAGTCAGTGTCCCGGTACAACCAGTAGACTCTGTAGATGCACATGCATGGCAAGCTCTTTCTTGGTGGAACGCTGGCAGCCTGCAGGTTGGCCAAACAACTCCCGAAGTTTTGTCTTAAATACGCTCCGGCTTGTGAACTCCTCTTCGTTGTTATCGAACCAGGCCTTCGCAGTTCCCTTTAGATAAAATATGTTCACCAGCATCAAGGTCGGGTCCTACCTCTAAAGTGCGCTTACGCACTCACAAGTCGAATCCAGTTGTCAACATCATCACCACCAGCGCCAGAAAATGTCCCAGGATCACGACATAGAGCCAGGATGATGGCTGGCATGGCTGCTGATGCAGTTTCACTGCCGGAAGACATGCCTAGAGTGGCAACTGCTGCAGAGCTCCATCTTGCGTCAGACCCCCTGCATCTTCGCCAAGATATTACGTAGACCCAGACACAACAGGGAAATGCATTTACAATATATTTACAAGGAGAGCAAGCACTGAACCATATGGGCGAATCTACACGCCAGATCAAAAGTGTCTTCTTCGTCGATGCTCCTCTAGAGGAATATTACTGTAACAATATTACGAGAGGGCATCTTCCTAGTACGAGGTCTCCTCACCTGCCCAACTGCCTTCAGCCCCAACAGCTACAGTGGACTGCTTCGCAGATGCTGAGTTTGCCCTAGTTTCCTTCTTGTGAATGTTTATGCAGTGCTTCAACCTTGTACATGTCAAGATATTAGAGCAGCAGCATTGCCTAGTAAAGAAACCCCAATGCAGTCCTTGGCATTGTCAGCATTGCATACACTTAAAACACAATGCAACTACATCAAACTGAATTGGCTTCTAGTACCTGATCTATCTGAAACTACAACTTTTCTTTGCTCCATTTGTGTATTCACAGCAGAAAGACCAACTGAAGTTGAACTGTAACTGAAGCCAAATACATTTATAAAATGATTGACGAGGCTCTGAACGGACACTAAAGACACATGGTTCTGCAGTGATTGGTTGATTATCAGAAGAGACAATGAAAGTCCAACTTCCATTTTTTTTTAATTTGATATTAAAACCTCAGTGCCAACATGCTAGGGCATCACATATTTTGAAATATTTTTTTTTCTATTTTGACCATTGTGACTCAGCAAGAATTATTCCAAGCTTGCTCAGTTCAATCATGAGATCTGCTGAAATAAAATGTAGTCCTACTATACTGATAAAAAATTAATGAGGTTTGAGCAGATGACATTGATATCCACGACATTAGGGCAAGCTCGTATGAGAACTTCAAGGCCGTTGCACCATCTGCTGTCTTTCCTTTTTGCATAATTTCTGCCTCACTGAACTTCCGATAGCAAGAGTGGTTTTTTTTTTTTTAATTGTAGAAGGGTCATTTACAGATACCACTCAAATAATTTTTCCCTTTAGTGTCTGTCCAACATTCAAAAGCTAAACATCTGAAAAGAGAGAGGTCGTAGTGGAAGATTACAAATTAGTCCTGCCCATCTGGTGTTCATCAATGTACCCTTAAATCTACACACAAGCACATTTGCACTGCTACCTCCACCAAAATGCAGCTCCTGTAGCTAGGTCACAGTGATTCATGTACCAATTTTTGAAGAATAAAATAAAATAATATAGAAAATCCTGTCAGCCCACAAGTGCGTTTTCCTTGACCTGCTTTGTAGTTAAATACAATGCATCTTTCAGCTGATAAAATTAGTCTCCTTAAGTGCACACAGTGCCAGTTACCATCAGCACTTGTTGCTGTGTAGACCAGAAAAAACAGCAGTGACTCATTCGTTTGTTTGTTTTCCAGCCTGCAGTAGGAATTTTATCCTTATTACACCTGTTTTTCTTTAATGACCAACAGCAGCAGCTTGCCAAAATATAGATCTTGTGATTCTGATGTTCTTGCTAATTTTTATAAATCATATAGTTGAAGGATTGACTTACAAAGCATGCTTGTATGCTGATGACTACGTGCTCACACTGATGAGTCTATAAGAAATCAGAAGCAGAGTATGGAGGTGGACATTGCAAAACAGGCTGATGATGATGAGGTAGTGAAGCAGCATTCTCTCATGTGAAAAAAAAAAAAAAAAATAGAAACAGGATTGGCATTCAAGAAGACTTATAGCTTGACCTGTGTGTCAACCACATCAGTGGCTTTTTATTACTACACATGGAATAGACTTGTAACTTTGTTTCTGCTAAGTGATCAAGTCATGGGGCACTTGTAACCCAACAACCCCTACTGCCCACTTCCCCATTCTAATGAGCTGTTTATGACAGAAGTCGGAGCAGTGTGCAGGTGGTTTAAAATGAGAATAAAATAAAATAAATTTTTGCAGCCACCTAACTGGCTGCAGACTGAAAATTACATATACTGCCTTACTCCTGACAGTAGAACCATGCCCAACTGTTCATTTCTTCTTTGCATGTTTCTGGGTGAAATGTAAAAGAAAAAATTTCACAAGGGTCCACAACCTATATATGAGTAAGAAGGTCTATGACATATAAAATTGGAAACCACTGAAAGAAAAAAATCTGAAAAAGAAAGAGCTCACTATATATAACAATACTTGAAATCATAACATATGTTGTACAATGCAAGAGTACTCTGATGCCTACAGAAAGCTCTGTGCCTGCTAAAATTAGAAAAGTAGTGCTGATATCGTGATGACCACTTATGCCGATGATGCATCAACGTGAAGCCTAGTTTTCACTTGACACAAATTTGATCAGCATGTTTTATTTTGCATTTACTGTATGTTTGTGATAACAATGGAAGTGTAATATAAGCAAGGGCAAGTAATGAAGCAGGACGGGCACAATCCTGCTTAGCAGCAATGCTACTGTGCTGGTAGACATAAGGAAGACAAACCCAAAGGAGGGCACACTGTTCAGCTTCAGTCAACCACCTGTGAACCTAAGTGATCAGGAATTCTTTCTGGTTATGGAACTGGGCATAAGGGACAGTCGGAAGTACAGCAGTCGTTCTGGCAAGTGAAAAAGACTGAGAGAGAAAAAAAGGAAATACAAAGAAAGAAAGAAAAATCACTTAATTTTTGTTTGTTGCGTGTTACATTTGTGGGTTTATGTGCTTTCACAACAAGTACCTTTCATCTGTGTGGCAGAGGTGATACCCTTCCCAAATTGAATATTCAAATGTATTTGCTGCAGTGTGAGAGATTAGGCGCTGCTGGATCGGCATGTAGCAAGTAAAAGCTTTCGGTTGTGATTACCCCAGGTTTTTTTTGTTGCCTTTTTTTCATTCTGTCCAGTACATACATGCAATGTCATTTAACAGAGACATTGTTTGTAGAGCTGCACAGCTGACCATGAGATGTCCCTGCTTGTCCTTGCTTTTGTTGCACTGCCAACCATTACGAATTAACCTAATTATCAGTTGTTTATATTGTGTATTACAGCATAATGTGCTAGCACATGCACGCCATGAGGGTTAGACTACAGAGGGGTGTTGTGTAATTAGCCACCTATTGAACTGTCCCTTTCAACTGCCGCTGACTGGCTGGAGCTGAACCAGCGAGAAGGAAACTGGCTAGGAGTGCCTGTTTCTTTCTTGCTGGTACCCCAGCCCAACCAATCAACACTTCAACAGCAGGCGAAATGGGCACATTCACTAGTCTGAGACTTAAGGCTCACTCACACTAGGCTGATCCAACACGCCTGCTGACTGCCGGTGACAGTGTTTTTTACCTTCGTCTCAGCGCCTCTGTCACACTGTACCGACTCGGAGCTCTCCGCCAACCGTTGGCACATTGTCGGCACCGACCCAAAGGAAAAAAACGTTGCGGAGAGTCAGCAGACCGAAATCGGTGTCGAATCGGCCTAGTGTGAGTGAGCCTTTACAGAATACCCTCCCCTGCAGTGTGGCAAAGACAATTCATGGCACTTAATCTTTACACATCAATATGACACATGGACTAACACCTTGTTCTTTGAGGGGAACTTATAATGCGGATGATGCCTACGTTTCTGTATGGTGAAACAATAAATAGGCACTAGAAATTTTCAGGCAGGCATAGTGTTCAAGCATTAGTGACACAGTCATCATGAAAACACAAGTGACATTAGCTGCTGCACTATATTCCAGCAATAATGGAGAGCTGTGTGGAATCAACAAATTTTTGTGGTGTTGCAAACAATTTGAACATTATATTTTTGCCACCAAAGAGCTCATCATTTTACATGCCATCTACAAATTCATAAGACCAGTCTCTGCGACAGCGTACTCGCACTTGGGCCAACAGCTTTTTAATGGCCCAGTTTGTATCTTGCAATGTCCAGCACGACACTTCACCACACAGCACTTTAAGGAGAACGAATCTATTTTCATAATTTATATATGAAGGGTTAACATTATTAGGAGTAACATTCGACTCACAGGGACTTTAGCGGCACTGAAAATTTTAGAAGCTGGTGTCCACCTAGCCTACCCTCTAGCACTCCAGCTTGAGCCTTTTATGAATAAAATTTCTGTTAAAAGCTGTGCCAGCACAGCACAGGAGGTTACTTTATATTCTACAGCATAGTGGTGAATGAGCTTCGATCCAGCACCAAATGCACGTTCTCAATATCTAAGGAATACTGGACCCAATACAAAAGTATACCCGACACTGTCTGAGACGTCTGCGTACACGCTTAAACAGGCGTAGCTAGATCCCCTGGAAAATAAATATCAGGCAAGAAGGCAGCTGCCCTAACGGTTCAACGGAATTGTGTCTGGGCGGCGAAAATGCCTCGTCTGCTCTACAAATACTAAACCCCTCATTTATAGAAATATCATAAGAAGCCAACAAACACATGCGAAGGTTGTGGGTTTGGTTCCCACCTGCGGCAAGTTGTTTAAATTTCCATCCACTTCAATTTCCATTAATTTATAGTGTCTTTATTTCATTTATTAGGCACAAGTAATTTCTCCTATGTTATCCTTGGTGTCAGTGTTTGTTGGCTTCTTATGATATGACTAATAAAAATCGGGCCCCTCGGTTAACCCCCTTCCTTCTCGCTCATTTCTGGAAAGTTGTTCAAAGCGTACGTGGTACGTCCTACACGGGCCGCAAACACGCGCTAGTCGTGATCGATACGGGCGACGACAGACGGAACGCGGCGGATGACGCTCAGCACGCGGCGCGATATGATGCCAAACGGTCAAGAGGTGAGACGGACGCGCGGCGCCACACATGACGTGACAGTACGACGGTGTACCTGGCACTCCCTCGCGGCACGCGATGTTTCCAACATTACAAGCCGCGCGCCCCGTCGATATGTTACCGGAACACACACGACGGTTCCGCATGGACCGAAACCGCTGCAAGCCGCGTGCGCTAGTTCCTTCTCGAGAATCCTTCGGCGTCATCGTCGCTAATTACAGAGCAGCGGCATATCGCTAGATAGCACGGCTCCCTTCCAGCGCGGCAAGGACGAGAGGAATCAAACGAAACGAAGCCGTACGTGGTATGTTCTGAGCAAAGCCTCTAACGGCCGCCTTCTCAAACAAAAATATTTGTGGCCGCCAAGAATGCGCGCGGGGCAACTGCGCCGCGGGCATCCGACAACGAGCGCGGATTAGAGGTGCAACGACATGTTCAAAACCGCAGGACAGCGTGTCCCGACTCACGGTCAGGGACCGTGGGAGACTCTTTACTGGGATCCGTATCAGAGAATGCGCGCATTACGTCCTTCGGCGGCGGAAAATTTCGTCCGGGCGGACTGCAAAACAAGAACGCACATCACTTGGCTCGGACGCAGCCGGGTGCGCCCGTGAATCAATCATCCGGCAAGGGACGTAAACAAACGGCGGTTGCCGCGCATGGCAAGCAGGCTGCGCGCGGACATCGTCGCCGATTTTCGGCCGCGCTGCTTGTGCACTACGACAGCGGAGAGGCAGCGCGCACCTCAAGGGGTGGGGGGAATGGTCGGCCCACAGCCCGAAAGGAGCGAAGGGAAGGGAACACATCTTCCCGCGGGGAGGACCTGAGCGGCGCTGTTCCGAGGGATGCAAAAAAACCCGTTCGGCCACTCCGATCGCGGCCGGACGGGCGCAGCGAGGGGCGCTGGTTAGAATGCGAGAAATACACACTGCAAAGGCGTCGCACTCACCTGCTTGGCAGGTCGCTGCCGCTGGCTCGGGCCGTCTTTGCCGCAGTGCCGAAGGGAGCGTCGCCGCCGCCGCGCGTGAAATGACGATGGGGCTGATGGCGCCCGGGAGCGCGTTCTCCGCAGGTGCGCAGCTGCTGGTCCCTTGCTTGTACTGCTCGCACGTCACGCTCGCCGCATCCACTTTCTCAACCGCAACGGTCCGATTCCTCAGGGCTTATGTCGTTAGAGGGTGGGGTTTGCAAGGTCGCAGCGATGATCTAATTAGTCGCAACCGCTGGTGGTGCAGGTTGCGGCGAAGCTTTTGGGAATATGAACCTGTACAAGAACGTTCGCACGCTATTGTAGTGTACAGTGGGACGGATAAGCGCCGAAGAAGATATTTGGAGCTGCAGTGGCGACTTGTGAACCAGCCGCAAGCAGTTCTGATCGAGTATGTGGGGGCTTGTGAAGTGCACCCTACTCCCCGTGGCGAAGGTGGAAGGCAGATTCTGTACACTCGCAAAGCGTCGCCGACTTGGCTGTTTCTTCGAGTCGAGACTATACCTGTTGCGATGAATAAAAGAGAGAAGTGGTTCGTAACGAGAAAGGAAAGGTTGGCGCTATCTTCAGCACCCCTTGAGGAAACGCGGTTGAGCGCCAAACGAATAAGAAAACGAAACTGCCGAGGACGCTTTCATCCTCTCTCTAATTGCCCGGCGCGCGCTTCACCGCGCATATTTGAACTGAGCGGTTGACCTCTGGCCTCCACGAGTGAGCAATGCGCAGTCGTGATGAGGAAAACGATCCATGTTTATTCGTACGGTTCCGTGAGCGAAGGCCACGTAGAGCTGCCCTTTGATTAATTTACAGACGAGCAAGTTATCCCATAGAAAGCGCTTCAGTCGTAACTTTATGCCAACAAAAATACGTGTGATCCTACAGTTTTAAAGTCAGACGCCATCCCTAGCAAAAAAAGAAAAAAAAACTGATATAAATTTCTACAAGTCTCTTGAGAAAAGACGGGGAATGCGGGAGATGGCAATTCAAGACGATGAGCAAAGCGTGAACAAGGTGAATGCAGGAGCCAACGTTTCGACAAGTGGACTTGTCGAAACGTGGCCTTGAAGAAGACAAGTCCACTTGTCGAAACGTTGGCTCCTGCATTCACCTTGTTCACGTTTTGCTCATCGTCTTACAAGTCTCTTAGGAATATGTATGGTTTGTACGGGTCCTTGTATGAGTCCGATATATATTCCTACCTGACCCATAGAACTCTTTACCAGACTGGTAGACAGCATGATATAGACCTCGCACTGTGCTGCCTACAAGACCAAATACCATGATGTATCAGTCTTAAACCCAGATAGAGATCATCATACAACATTGTCACGATCCGCCCGAATTCGTGAACAAGGGAGGCCTCGAGGCACCCTCCGTTAGGCGGACGCTCCGCAGCGTGGTGGTGATGAACGATGACTGACGCCGATCGAGCAGCTGTGCTAGCTCGTCGGTGTTTATTGGGTGCGGTGGCCAATGTTGCCTACCGAGCCTGGCGGGCCAACGAAGATGATGCCCGAGGGGGCGTCACATGCTTGTCACACCCCCTTACCCCCAGTTTGTTTGTCGACAACAAAAAAACTCCCAAGTTCAATGTGCGAGGCTCTGCCTCCGTTCTAGCCGGGTCGATGGCGCCTGCCACCCAGGCGAGTAACGGTCCGGTGGCCTCCGCCGTCGAGTACTCCGCCTGGGCACCGGTGTTGACGGGCCGGGTGTGGCGGCGCCGGGTGCTGCCTGAGACAGCCTCGTTCCATCCGGAGGGTCCGCAGTGGTCGGCCTTGTGAGTGGTGCCGGGCTCGACACCGGCCCCAACGGGCGCCACACCACTGGCAACGCTTCTCGCCTCCGAGGTTGGCGGTGCTCCGCTGGAAGAGACTGGTGCTGCCGCTAGTCCTCCTGCGGGCTGTAACTCGGAAGCGGCAGTCGAGGGTGCTGGCCAGGTCCCAAGGCGAGGCCTAACGTGGTCGGCGTGTCCGTGCCACGTAGCCCCGTCTGGCATGCGGACGAGCAGCGACGAGGCGCTGGCAGGACACCACCTGTCCGGTGGGCCAGGACGGAAGTTCCTGGCGAAAACTGGAGCTGCCGACTCCGGCAAAGGCCAGGACGGCACCCTTGGTCAGCAGCCAGCTCCTGCTTCAGCTGCTTCAGGATAACTGTGGATCGGAGGTCCGGATGCAAGACGTCCAAGGGTGTCTTGACCATACAACACAGCAGGAGCTCACAGGGGGCACAGCAAGTGACATTGTGGGGCGTGGTCCGGTACTGAAACAGTAACCGGGCAATCTGCGTCCGGAAATCCCAAGTCTGGCTCTTCTTGAGCTTGTCCTTGATGGCTTGCACCACCCGCTCGGCTGCGCTATTTGAAGCAGGGTGGTACGGTGGAACCATCATCCGGCGGATTCCGTTCTTCGTCAGCCAGGCCAGGTACTTAGTGCTGGCGAAAGCAGGACCATTGTCGGATACGATGACGTCCGGCAACCCCTGGGCGGTGAAGACCTGTCGTAGCGCTGCAATAGTTGCGCCTGCTGATGGAGTGGTGACAGGTAGAACCTTCACCCAATTCGGAAAGGCGTCCACCACCACCAGGAAGTAGTGGCCCTTGAAAGGTCGCCCAAAATCCACATGTAGGCGGGACCAGGTTCTCCGTTCGAACGGCCAGGGGGTGATTTCCACATGACGTGAGGCTCGCTCCTGGCCGATTTGGCAGCTCTGCACCATGTGAGTGATGTCCTGGTCCAGGCCACCATCTTGGTCTTTTCAACGCCAGGATGGCCCGCGAGCTGCAACTGCAGGACCCTGGACCGGAAACTGTGGGATCACCACCCTGGAACCCCACAGTGGGCAGCCCTGCTGCAGGCTCAGCTCAGTGGCCTTATGGCTATAGGCCTGCAAAACAAATTCCTCCCCACGGGACACCGCCTTGACCACCTGAGACAGGACTGGGTCCTGGCATGTCGCTTGCGATACCTCAGATCTGGAGAGCACCTCCGGGTACGTGGGCTCCAGCCAGTGGCGTAGCTAGGTCGTCTGGTACCCGGGGCCCATAGGTCTTCTGTCACCCCCCCCTCCCCCGCCCCGGGTGTATCCGGCGGAAAGAGGGGTATGTTCAGACGTATATGACACCCCCCCCCCATTGGCCTCTTACACCCGGGGCCCACGGCCCCCCGGCCCCCCTGTTGCTACGCCACTGGCTCCAGCATGAACACTTCAGTAGGTTCGGGAACAGCATCAGGTACCTCAGGCAGGGGCAGGCGGCTCAGGGTATCAGCACGTCCCAGGTCCTTTCCCGGACGGTAAACCAGCTGTTGACTGTAAGCTGCCAGCCTCAAGGCCCAGCGTACCACTCGAGGTGATGTCTGCACAGGAACTGCCTTGTCAGGCCCCAGCAGCCCCAACAGCGGCTTGTGGTCCATGACCGCCTCGAACTTCCGGCCCCACAGATACTGGTGGAAGCGTTCGACACCGAACATGAGGACCAGGCCTTCCTTGTCCAGCTGGCTGTAGCGTTGCTTTGTAGTGTGAAGCCAACGAGAAGCAAACGACACAGGGCGTTCCTGGCTATGCTTGTCCCGGTGCGCCAGGACGGCTCCCACGCCGTATGGCGACGCATCTACGGTCAGGACGACAGGCTTGGCAGGATCGAAGTGCATCAGCACTGGAGCATTGATTAGCTCCTTGCTGCACTCGAAGACCTGGTCCTACCCCTTCTTCTAGACCCATTGCTGACCATCTCGAAGCAGAAGATGGAGCAGCTGTAGATGCTCCGACAGGTTCGGCACAAAACTCCTGTAGAAGTTGATGAGGCCGAGGTAGCTCTTCACCGCCTTCTTGTTCTGGGGCTTAGGCGCCTTGAGCACAGCATCAACTTTGCGGGGAGCCGGGGCTAGGCCAGCCTCAGATTTATGTCACAAATACTCAACACTGGGGGCGAGGAAAATGCACTTTTCCAGCTTAAGCTTGAGACCGCCGTTCTGCAGTCGTGCCAGGACGTTGTGCAGGTTCGGCAGGTGGTCCCCGTCGTTGCTGCCAGTAACCAGGATGTCATCCAAGTACACCGCC
This sequence comes from Dermacentor variabilis, assembly GCF_050947875.1. Taxonomy (NCBI): domain Eukaryota; kingdom Metazoa; phylum Arthropoda; class Arachnida; order Ixodida; family Ixodidae; genus Dermacentor; species Dermacentor variabilis. The sequence continues at coordinate 22,288,615 of NC_134574.1, read as the reverse complement.
ACGTGCCTCATGCCCCTGAAGAGGTTGTCCATCTCCCTCTGAAATATGGCTGAGGAATATGGCACTGGAAGAGCGCCAAAGTTGACGATATTGTGACATACTTCCGGGAGGCATCCTGGAGCACCAACTGTTGGTAAGAATCTCTGAGGTCGAGCTTGGTAAACTTCTGTCCACCGGACAACGCTGACCAGAGATCTTCAATCCGGGGCAACGGGTACTTCTCGATGGTAGCGACGGGGTTGATTGTAACCTTGTAATCCCCGCAGATTCTGACACTGCCGTCTCGTTTGAGGACTGGTACGATGGGAGCGGCCCATTCAGACGTCTTGACGGGCACCAGGATGCCCTCTCGCTGTAACCGTTTCAGCTCCTGGGTGACTCCGTCCTTCAGGGCGAACGGCAGTGGGCGAGGTTTGGAAAAACGAGGCTGGACTCCCTCGGGTACATAGTTGCCAGCCGTTGTGCCGGCAAATGTGCCCACCGCTGGCTGGAACAGGGACTTGAACTCGGTCAGGAGGCTGGGGACGTCTTTCATCACATGCAAGCTGGCTTCCTGGTACTCTGCCAGACTAACGCCCAGTGCATGAATCCAGTTTTGGCCCAGCAGCGTCGGCGACGACCCTTTGGTTAAGTAAAGGGGAAGGGTTGCCCCCCTGTCGCCAAAGCGAACGCTGACCTGTGCCTGACCATGGATCCGGGAGAGATGCCCGGAGTAGTTGCGCAGCATCACGCCCAAAGCCTCGACGGACACACCGGGGAAAGTACGCCTGAAGAGTTTCCCGGCTATGACCAATTGACACGCTGGCCCCTGTGTCCAGCTCTATGGAAATGGGGTGCTCGCAGATTTCGACGGTCAGCATGTACAGCGGCACAGACGACGGTGCAAGGCCTGTGTGCCACATGTCGAAAATCGGCGGGTCCTCGGCCACGGCGTGGAGCCTGGTCGCGGAAGAACTCGGGCCTGCTGCCGCACGCCCCCGCCGCGTACCCTGGCCGCGGGCTTGTGTGGTACCTGGGCCTGAACCAGGCTGGTGCTGCTGCTGTTCGTCCTCCCGCTTCGGCATATACGTGCCAGGTGTCCAGCTTTCTCGCACGTGAAGCATTGTCATTGAGAGAACTGGCACTGTGAGGGGGAGTGGGCACCACCACAGCGGCCGCAGGTGCTGCCCTTTGTCGCCAACTTGTTGACCGCCGCTTCCGCCGATGGTGAGCCAGTCGCACGGGCAATCTCGCCGGCTTCCTCGCCTGCAGCTTCCATTGCCAGCGCTGCCTTCACGACGTTGTGCAGATAGGGGTCGGGAAACTCCAGGATTCGCGTCTGCATGGCGGGATTGTTGATGCCGCAGATGAAACGGTCCCGGAGCAGCGAGTCCAGCTGGTCCCCGAAAACGCAGGCACTCGCTAACCCTCGTAGCGCAGCAACGAACTGCCCGAGGATCTCTCCTTCGCGGCGGCTCCGGTTGTAGAATCGGAAACGCTCCATTAGTGTGGACGGTGCCGGGTTGAAGCGCAGTATGGCGAGTAGCTCGCAGGCGTGGCTGGCTTAAGAAGGTCGAGCAGGAGACTGAAGACGCGGGTCCTGCAGCTGGCCAGGAAAATTTCCCGCTGTTTGGCCTCGGGTGTGTAGTTTGCCCGGAAGTACACGTGGATTTGTTCCTCGTAAACTGGCCAGGCGGACCTATCTCCCTCGAAGGGCTCGAGCCTTCCGTACAGCGGCATGGCGGCAGCAACGTGGGGCGGTGTTTCGCCGCTCACGGCGGCGTGGGACGATCCGTGGGTATTCGTCGCCGATCTGCCCGGGTTCGTGAACAAGGGAGGGCTCGAGGCACCCTCCGTTAGACGGACGCTCCGCAGCATGGTGGTGATGAACGATGACTGACCATATGGACTGACCCCGAGAAGCTGTGCTCGTCGGTGTTTATTGGGGGAGACGTTCTCCGCAGTACGTACCACATGGCTCTACACTGCGCATGCCCGGCCGTCGCCTAGCAATGGTACCACCGCTTGCGCCGGCGCGTGCAGCAGACGAGAATCGAATGAGCGCGCGAAAGTGATTGGAGAATCACAAACTATAATATACGACTACACCACCAGGCGTGCCCAGATTTTCGCACCACTTTTTCTATGGCGGGAGCAACGATGGATCCTGCCGTGCCAACAGCAGCTGAAGAAGAAGTTTTAAAGAGGCACCTGCGGGACTTGAAAAAGTGTGGAAACACCTGAACCGGTTATGCAGACTTGAAAGAAGTATACGAAGAGCTTCTGAGGGACCTCGCCGCTGTCAGTGTGTGCTTCCATACTGAGCACTCTGTGAAGCCAAAAGGTGTGTTCATCGGAAGCGTGTAGTACTTACGTACCGCGTCAGGATCGATGGTACGATGATATAAATATTTATTTTATATCAGGCAGGCTGATGTTCAGCACTCAGCGCGGACATGTGGTTGTAGAAACCGTGGACAGGGGCTGCTTCTTTGAGCGAGACCTTCACAAGGTGCAAGATTCAAGAAGTGCTCGACAGGTACGTGACAATTGCGCGGAGACTACGTGGATCCGATATGGGTAGAACGCGCTCATATATCTTACGCACTGAAGCGTGCAAGCATCGGTACGTCACACGAAATTCTGCTTATGCGCGTTCACGATAGCATATCTGCTATCCGCATCACTGCAGTGAAAGGTTATAATTTTTTTAGGTTTTAAATGGGGAATAATACATGCATATAGGGATATCCCATAGTCAACAGACTTTACAAGGAACCTTCCGCTAGAGATGAGTAGAATAAGTAAATCGAAGGCACCTATACGCCACACAAGACACTTTTCAAAATGAGATACTATAGCTAACACTGTAAGGTATTGACACGTGTACTTATATTTATCGGGCGACTACGTTTCGCCGCCTAACAAATGTTATCGCACAGCGCGGGACGCGTCTGCATGTATCCGAAGTTTCTGGAAAGTTATCGATGTTTCTATCTGCTGTCTGTTGTCGCCGAACCTTGTGTTATCTGATTTCATCGCGTGACGCGAATGGTGTAGAACATTGTGGAAGACACGCGGGTCCCAGCGATTAGTCTGGAGCATTCGACGACAGATGTATAAAAGCCGACGCGCTTGACAAGTTGACCAGATTTTCGATGATCGCCGACCGTGTTCGCCGCTATCGTTGTGCTATAAGTGTAGCCTGTTTTTGTGGGCACAGGTTCGCCCAATAAAAGTTAGTTTTGTCTTTCACAGTATTTGCTACTGTGTTCTTCAACGTCACCACCACGTGACAGTATTTTAATAACACAAAATAATTTATAATAAAATGGTGATGATGAAATGAACATACTGAGTGAAAAAAAATTCACGGAGGGTCGATTTAAATGTGTATAAATGCGAGTGTATCTTAATGCGACAAGTTAATGAGTTCCTGAGTTGTGTGGCGGAAAAATTAGTAGTGAATTTACCGTGATTAGTTCTAGGTTGTGGTAATGAATAATGAATGTGGTAGGAGTGAAGCGGGTGCATGTGGAGTGAGGAAACTGGTCGTGAGTAATTAATTATCGAGAACAGGAGCTTACCGTTAACAGATTTATGGACATGTATTTCAAGTGAGAATTTATATAATTTCTGTAATGATAAAATACCGTTAGAACTGAGCAATGGCGATGCTTCTGAAGAAACAGAAGTGGACAGTGCATCCATTCAAGTCTATGCTTGTCGACATCGTTAACGTTTACAATTTATTCATTATGCTTTCATATTTCTGTAATTAGTTAATATTTAGGGTGTGGAAATTTACCGATTCACCTGTTGATCAATTTAATATAGCCGTAATGACGATGGAGGTCTTAACCTTGATACTAGTCAAAAATACCATCTAAAAATGTGACACGCACTTGTGGGAGGTTAGACTGAAGTAAACCGTACTCTAGTAGCAGGACTTCCAGTGCTGTGTGTCATGGGAGAATTCACGGAAAAATATAATAAGCGAAATTTGTAAGCCTGCTATTAGTAGCACGGAGAAATACGAAGGTGACTTAACAGTCGACATTAACCAGAAGAAAACTGCTGAAGATATTGCAAAACACGCTCCACACGTCATTATTTTGGTGCCTTATAAAATGCTTAAAAAGCAGGAGTGACCATGAACTCGAAATGCGAAGGTTGTGGGTTCGGTTCCCACCTGCGGCAAGTTGTTCGTTCATCAAATTTAATTTCCATTAATTTATCGTTTCTTGATTTCATTTATTAAGCACAAGTAATTTCCCCCATGTTGTCCTTGGTGTCAGTGTTTGTTGGCTTCTTATGACATGAACTCCCCAGTATTTTGTAAGACACATTGGAACCAGCTTGTTGGTTGCAGGGTTTATCTGTTACCAATGGCATGCTGCAAAATTAACACAGCAGAGGTCAGGCAAATCCATAAATGAGTAGCACAGGGACAACCAAATTATGTGAAAGTGGACATCATTAAAAATGACCTAGCTGTCTCCTTAAAATGCAGTTTTCTTCCTATTTAGGTAGTATATGCTTGTAAATCAGTAAAGTGATATTTAAAAGATTATTAGTTATTCAAACATTAGGTAATAATCAGATTAAAGTGTTTAAGCACCCAGCCCTATTAGCATTTCTATCACTATACATTATAAAATTTGTTCTAAAATCCACGGAAAATCAGTGGGGGGGGGGAGTGAAGAGGGGAGGAGTTCGGGAGGGAGGGTTGATCTATAATGCTAGTTTAAATGTGAGCCAAATGCTGTTGTGCCTGTGCCCAAGGGAAGATGCGGAGTGCTTCTCCGAAGCTAAATTATAATATTGACAAATGGCAGGAGCCAAAGCGGCCATGGAACTTATTGTTCCATAAAGGACGAACCAATACTGCACTCATAATGAATGCACTAACTGCATGCACTCATCCAAATGTAATTGTCATTATTTATAGCGTACTGATGTTCGATATCTCACTTCATTCAATAGGAGAAAGACGCAGAATAGTCAGCAGCTACCTTCCAACGAAAAAAGGTGAATTTACTAGGAACGAAGAAGAAGGGCTGCACTGCAATGATGCACGTAAAACAAGTGGAGTTGTTCCCGGAATTCAGGGTAAGCAAAAACACATATAACCTATATTAACTTTCTGACTTTGGGATTGATTTACTCGCTGGAAGCCCAGGAAGATCAATATTGATGATAAGGTAGAGAGCCTTTTTCAGCTGCATGTTTATTTTCAAATTAGGGGACTTGAAATTAGACCATTTCAGCTTAGACATTCACTTCATCAGCTTAGCGGTTATGAATAAAATGTAGATTTTTGCAGTCGAATAAGTAATGAGCTGACATGGAGCGAATTTCAAATGGTGCCTAAATTCTCATTTTTTCCCAATAAAAGGCGCTTACTCTCTCCACGCATTGATCTAAATAATTATTTTAGGACATTTTGGAGTGTTAATATTGGGGGCATCCACTAAGCGAAACTAGTTGGCACTTATTTTGTGAAAGAAACTTGTGCTTTGAAATATGCGCTATGAAAGACATGTTTTTGTGAAGGCATGTGGATTGTGCAATCAGTACTGAATGACATTCTTTGCTCCTCTTCGAATGCAGAAATGTGTCTTTGGTTGAAAGTGGCTGTACTGACGGGGTAATGTCTATGAGTATGAGCAATTTTAAATTTTAAGTACCCGCCTCCACCTTTGAACCCTTGTTTTAATAATCAGTTTTTTTTGGAGAAGTATGGACAATTATTCAACCTACAAGATTTGCAGCTTTATTTATGACTGTTTTTGGAATCAATGAATGAAATGTTGTTCAGCTTGTGAAGGTGACTACTTGTTTTATTAATTTCTTTCTATGTCATGACAATAACCTTATAATTCGAGTATGCTTGTTGAGATTAGATAACCCTCTCTACAGTTCTTTTGGAACGCTGGGTCAGCGCATCAGTTTGATTTCGCAATAAAATAGCTAGCGCATGTTACAATGCCCAAGAAACCAAGAGTGTTGTACAGACATCTTGAAATGCTTCTTGACAAACATGGGCAGTCTCAATTTTGTAATACATTTGACTGTTGCATAAATGTACAAGATTTTTCTTGTTTGTTGTCATTATTATTTCTTGCCTTTTGTTTGGATCTTTTCACTTATTCATACTGCAATTCTTGATGCAAGGTCTAAGCATTTGATGCCACAGGTGAAACTGTCGGTCGAGAAGCATTAAAAAAGTGCTTTACAGCACCGAATTGCAGTATATGTCGATAAAGGATGCTTGGCCATGCATAGACTCCCTGGCGTATGCTGATAAAGGCGTAAAAATGTTGTTTAGAATTATTGTGGTGGTATTGTATTGATGTTATTGTTCTGTAATGTCACCAATATAATGACATCAGCTTCTTATGCCTATGCATTTGAGCTGTCATGCCTTTGCTTTCGTATGTTAAATTTATCTCTATTCTCTATGACTGAAAGAGGTTATCATTTCATTCCGACAAAATTCAGAACCACTTAATTTTGTTTACTCTGTTTACCATCTGCTCTTTTCTCTTTAGATTCACATCTCAGAACAATGTACCAAATTGCAGCACGAGACAGCTTCGAAGGAAGTGATGTCCCGGCTGAGGTTGGCATTGCAAGAAGCTAGTGGTAAACCTGTTCTGCGCCAGCGTCGCATCTATGTCTGCATGTCCGACCGGGAAAGTCACTGCAACCACGACATTGATGCCCGGTGTGCAGGCTACGCGCAGCCAATAAATTCAGAAGTGTCAAAAAATTTGCGAGCTTGTACAACAAGGTGTGACATCTATAAAACCAGTTGAGAGCTGTCTGACGTTTTTGTCCGAGATGTACTGTTCTCAAACAAGCAGTGCCCCCCGACCACATGCAGAGATTTCTACTCTACAAAGACAGACATAAGAAATCATATCCAGAAGGCACTCCGTAAGGATAGATTTAGTTCAGTTGATCAAGAAAATGTAGCAATGTATGTTGAACAAATGATAAAGCATCTGGAACAAGATGTTTTTTTCGACCCTATCATGTGAAGTCAATGAAAAATCATTCAGAAGGGCAAGAGGAGTCACAGGATGAGTTACCTTACTGTGATGCTTTAGAAACTGTGGCACAGGAATGCGAGCAGACACTGCTGCTTTGTATTCAGATTGAGTTTATGAAGGAACTGATTCTCAAGTATAGTGATGATGTGGTATGTTTTGACGCCACATGTAAAACAACAGATTATGCCCTACCGCTATTCCTTATTATAGTGAAGACCGCAAGTACCTATACTATTGATGGTGCCTTCATGGTGCAATTTGAAACGGCTGATTGCGTCGAAGAGGCGCTAAGCAACTTTAAGGCCTGGAAGCCAACTCTGAGTCCTAAGTTTTGGATGGTGGACTACAGCCAGGCGGAAATCAGCGCACTTTCTGCTGCCTTCCCGAACAGTCCGCCAGTCCTGTGTGATTTTCACAGAGAACAGCCTTGGCACAGGTGGATTTCGAAAAATGAAAATGAAGTAGAAGATGTCGACATTGTGAAGAAAATGCTCAGGCAAGTAGCATCCAGTGCGAATGAGGATGATCTAACAAACACTATTGAAGCTGTGAAGCAGTCACCCCAGTGGAGGGAAAATGAGTAGTTGCAAGCCTATGTAAGCAGTAAATGGCTCTCAGTAAAGGAAATGTGGGTGAAGATGTATAGGTTGCACCTCCCTTTTGGCACGAATAATGAAATTGAATAAAAAAACAAGGAGCTCAAGACATACTTAGCTGGAAATAGCGGTCGCCGTAGTCTGCAGGGGCTTTTAGAAGTCTTGGTTGAAATTTTTTTTCCAGAGAAAGAGGTGTAATTCTTGCTGGCGAATCTGAGTTTTTCACCTTCATACCGTCTTTAGCACCATGCTGCGCCTGAGTTCCTCCATGGGAGGCCTCCTGTTGTAGCAACACATATTATGGAGCGGCTTGCACGAGTGTGTGATTACAGGTCCGAGCACGTGGAAGGTGGCAGCGAAAAAGGAACATTCCGTATTCGTTCGGTCAATGAGGGTAGGGGCTTTCATAAAGTTAACTTCAGCACTCCAAGCTGCACATGCTTGGAAATGGTGTCAGAAGTGTTACTTGGTCTCATGTGAGTGCCAGACCAACAGTCATTCCGTCGTATCATCCCTCAGCGGCAACCGGCAATCGCAGCCATGGCACACTCGCTCCCTCCCTTCCCAAGTTCCGACCTTCGCGCCACAGACGCCAACAATACAGGGAAAAATGCTCGAGAATGTCGAAAGGTATGTATCCAAAATCGAAAAGAACGTCGATAGCAATGCGGCGGTGCTCGCAGTGCACAAGGAAGGACAGCACCATGGCCAACACCAAAGAAACAGCCGACAGATGCCACGACAGACCTATGCATCGCAACGACATCGTGTCTCATCAGCAGATTGTCGCAACTGCGGTGACAAGTGGCCTCACCAAGGCGGACGATCAAGTTGTGCTGCATGGGGCAAGACATGCAAGGGATGTAACAAGGTTGGTCACTTTTCACGATTCTGTCGTTCAACGAGACAAATGGTACAAGCAGTGGACTGTGACAATGGTCCAAGCAGGAATTCACAGACAGTTTGCACCAAAGAATGTGCTGCCACCCGTGACACCAGTTCAAGCAGTGACGAGAATGTTTTCGTTGCCATGACCTCACCTCAGACAGGCCCATCTCCAAAAGTTATTGTCACTGTCAGCAATGTGCCGGTCACTTGCATAATCGACACAGGTGCAACGTTGTCAACTGTTGGCGAAAATGACTTTGAGAGCTATCGCCTAAAGGTGAAACTCCAGGAAACATCGGTCAGAGTGTTCTCATACAAAGCAACATCTCCGCTTGAACTTCTAGGCAAAGTCTCTGTCACAATAACTGCATTGAAGAAGACATCTCTTTCATGCGAGGAAACTGTGCACCACTCTTAAGCTTCACAGCAGCATCCAACCTGGGGCTTGTCCAGATCACATACCAAGTTAATGAGCATCAAGGGGACAAGTCAATAGTGGAAGCATTCCCCCAAGTTGTTTAGTGGAGTTGGAAAACTCAAAAATTACCACATTCATCATTTTGTGGACGACACTGTCCCACCTGTTGCACAACCGCACAGGCGTATTCCGTTTGCCTTACGTGACGCCACAGAGAAAGAACTTGAACGCCTCCTGTCAAAAGACATCATTGAGCCAGCCATAGCACCTACACCGTGGGTGTCCCCTGTGGTTATTGTGCCTAAACCGCATCAGCCTGATGAAATTCGAATCTGCATTGACATGCGTGTTGTGAACACTGCCATTCAACGTAAACGACATTTGTGCCCAACAGTGGATGACATCATTGTTGCCTTAAATGAAGCAACAATGTTCTCCAATCTTAACTTAAGGAATGGATATCATCAGTTGGAACTTGACCCTTCCTCAAGGCAATTCACCACGTTCTCAAAACATGTTGGGTTGTTTCGCTACAAACGACTGAACTTCGGCATCAGCAGCGCAGCGGAAATCTTTCAGAGCACCATACGCCAAGTGCTCAACGGCATCCCCAATGTCCTGAATGTTAGTGACGTTATTCTTGTTTTTGGGCAAACAAAACAGGAGCACGACTTGTCCTGCCGATGAGTACATCGACTGAGCAATTATTGGCGCTAGGGTTGCACAACACCCTCAGCGAACTGACAGAAGCCCATTACGTCTCGCCACAACAGAGACTTGCGCGGACTCGCACGGGCCGGCAGGTCCTACGAACCTTGGGGTTCCCAGCAATAACAACACGAACCCAAGAAACCTGTTTGATACCTCGTCACGTCCAGGACAGGTTTCACATTGCCCCGATACCACGCAACATGGACCCTAACCTACACTCCGGCAGGAGGAGAGCAAGGGCCCAGTACATGGAGAAAGCGTTCAGGTTCAGTACAACGGCCCGGTTTACGGACGCCGCCATGTATGGGACGGACAACAAGGGCGCAGTTGCAGTGGCATGCGACCACCGAGGCCACGTTACCTCCGCGGCATCGACCCGCCCCTGCACGATTACGGAAGCCGAAGAGCTGGCCATCGCGTTAGCCATCCGCGAGGGCCTACACGCAAATCAACCATTGACGATCCTGACGGATTCCCAGCAAGCCTGCCGCAACTTCCTACAGGGTAGAATTGGAAGACCTGCTGCACAAGTCCTAGCCGGAATACTCAAGGAGGACGCTGAGGACTTCGCCACCCAAACTATCATCTGGATACCGGGCCACACTGGCATCACGGGCAACCTGCAAGCCGACAGAGCAGCTCGAGGATTCGTACATAACCGAGCACTCATCACGCCGGTTGCAGAAGACCTGGACCCTGTCGACCTCGAGTATTCAGCCATCGTGAACTACCACAGAGGGCGTCGCTTGCGATATCCACCACCCCATCGAAACCTAAAGACAGAAGATGCCGCTGCCTGGCGTAGGCTCCAGACAGGCACTTACACGAACCTACACATATTACATCGGATACACCCCACAGCCTACAGGGACGAATGCCCATGGTGTGGGGCCACACCAACCCTATACCACATTACGTGGGAGTGCACACTACACAACATAGAACACCCAAACACGAACACAACGAGTGAGCAATGGGAGGCACTGCTGTCCAGCTCGGCCCTCGACGACCAGCTCAAGCTGATTAAGAGAGCTGAGAAGATGGCAAGAGCCAGCGGAGCCCTGGACTAAGGGCCCCGACCATTAGCGGTTTTTCTGATTATTCTTTTAATAAAGTTTATCTATCTATCTATCTATCTATCTATCTATCTATCTATCTATCTATCTATCTATCTATCTATCTATCTATCTATCTATCTATCTATCTATCTATCTATCTATCTATCTATCTATCTATCTATCTATCTATCTATCTATCTATCTATCTATCTATCTATCTATCTATCTATCTATCTATCTATCTATCTATCTATCTATCTATCTATCTATCTATCTATCTATCTATCCTTGGAAGCCGTTCTGCAGCGACTCCAAGAAGCTGGATTGACACTGAATGGAAAGAAGTGTCACTTTCATCAATGTGAACTGAACTTCTTTGAACTTAATTTTGCAGCTGATGGCGTTCGTCCTGATCCTAAGAAGATAGCAGCCTTCCTACAGATTAAAACACCGGAATCACCACAAGAAGTGAAGAGCCTGCTAGGAATGATAAACTATTCAGGCAGATTTCTGAGAAATCTTGCTGACCTCACACAGCCTTTACGTGAACTGACACTGAAGGATGTTGTCTGGGAGTGGACAGAACGCCATCAAAATGCTCTTGATTGCCTAAAGCAAGCCATGTCCGATGCCTCCAACCTTGCTTACTTTAACCCACCCAAACCGACAGAATTGGTGGTAGATGCAAATTCCACATGTACTGGGTGCTGTCCTCACACAGCGTGACAGTGAAGACATTGTAGTGATAGCTTATGCAAGTAGAGCGCTTACACCAGTTGAAAGTCGCTACTCCCAAATTGAACGTGAGATGCTCGCAGCTGTATGGGCCATGGAGCACTTCCGTCTTTACCTTTGTGGAGTCAACTTCCTTTTGCTGACTGATCACAAGCCTTTAGTGAGCATACTGGGAAACCCAAGATCATCACCATCTGCCCGCATTGAGCGCCTTGGTCTACGCATTCAACAGTACAAGCTTGTTGTACAAGCAGATAGTTCCTGCAGTTACTACTGCAGGAAGTAATAACCCTTCCGATTACCTTTCCAGGCATCCAGCTCCTGAACCGAAAATGTGTGCCCGCATCGACAAAGTACCTAATGAGTATGTCAACTTTATCCAGCGCCACAACATCCCAAAGGCCTTCTCGGTTCAAGAAGTCGCTGATGCAACGAAAGCAGACCAGCAGCTACAGTCACTTATCAGTGCTATCCAGCCCCCCGCACTCACCAGCTGGGTCTCAGCTGAACTGAAGCCATTTGCATCTATAAAAACAGAACTAACAACAACGCCCGAGGGCATCGTCCTTCGAGGAACGCGCCTAGTTCTTCCTACTACCCTGCAGAAACAAGCAGTGCTGCTTGCCCACAAGGGCCATCAAGGGATTGTGAAAACAAAACAAGTGTTAAGAGAAAAAGTGTGGTTCCCAGGCATGGATAAGCTCGTGCACACTTTGACTAAAAGCTGTCTACCATGTCAAGCAGCTGTTCCCCAAGCAAAGCAAGAACCACTTGCCATGACGGAACTACCCACTGGTCCCTGGGAAGAAGTATCAGTCGACTTTTGTGGTCCCTTCCCAGATGGAAAGTACGCTATGGTGGTGTTAGATGACTTCTCACGATACCCAGTGGTACAAGTCATACACTCCACAAGTGCAAACAATGTGCTTCCCTCCCTACGACAAGTGTTTTGCCAGTTTGGAATCCCTGCACAGGTAAAAAGTGACAATGGGCCACCATTCCAAGGCAAAGAGTTTGCTGCATTCGCAAAAGAATTAGGATTTCGGCATCATCGGATCACACCTTTGTGGCCTCAAGCTAATGACGAAGCTGAGCGGTTTATGAGAACATTGAAAAAGCATGTTCACACTAGTCAGCTTGAGAACACAAATTGGAAAGTAGAGCTCGACACTTTCCTGATGTCATACAGGTCTTCAAAACTCTTGAGTATAGGAAGATCACTGTATGAACTGCTGTTTAGCAGACCGATGAGAAATCTTCTGCCTTGCTATGTTGAAGCTGCTTCGGAAACAGAAGACGTAACAAAGTTGAAAACAACAGTGCTCGAGAAAAGTGCATACAACAAACAACATGCTGATGCACGAAGGCACGCTCAACCACATCGCTTGTGTGTCGGTCAACAAGTCTTGTGCAAGCAAGACAGACACGACAAGTTTACTTCGTACTATGATCCAGACCCTTATACCATTGTCAGCGTTCATGGATCACAAATCAAGGCATCGAGAGGAAATAGAGTAATAACTCGCAACTCAAGTTTTTTCAAAGATGCCTCTGGCCTTAAACAAGCACCAGCCAAAACATCATTTGACTGTGATGACATCATATATCCTCTACCCACCTCAGTGCCAGATCCTGCACCACCTGCATTGCACCAGAGTTCTCCAAGAGAGCGCTACCCAAAGAGAAACAGAAAGCCTCCACACCATCTTTCTGATTTCGCAACCTGACATTGTGCCTGTTTATTCGTAGGAGACATTCACGACTTTTCAACAGTGAACTGTTTTCCGTTTATGGTTTCCCTAATCACATTGTGTCCGCATTCATTTCATTTTCCCCAAGGAGGGTAATGTAGTGTCTATTAACAGCATTTAGCCAAATGTGAGTACTCGGTCGGCAAACTGGAATAAAGCATGGGAGCTTGAGCAATGAGTGCGTATCACCGTGTCACTCCAATCTAAATCAATCAGACTGCATCCAGGTCTACGCGAACACTAAAATGGTGACAGTGTTTGGCAGCACTGGCAGCAGTTGGCAGCCAGTGCTGCCAAAATGGCAGCAGTTGTTTGGCTCGTTACATGAGCTAAGAATGCTCACTGAAAAAAATGTGACCACGAGAAATGGAATTGCTGTTAGAGGTTCACCGACAAAAGGGTGCTCAGGTGTGAAAGCAAAAAAATAGCATTGACATCACCAGCAACTGGAGTTGCAATGAAGAAATTGCAGTTGCACAAGGACCATCTGCGCCAGAGGAGCCCTGGGATTCACGGGGAAGGGTGGGCAGAAAGGCTGAAATCGTGAATGTTACAAATCACCATTGTGATAATTGTAAGCCTACATATATGTTGGGTGCTTGGAAGTAAAAATACTAAAATAAATAAAGCCATTTTTTTCATTCGTATCCTTCGTAGCTTGTATGCCAATGTTTTTTTAGCTGTGACTGTCTCGTATTCGATGCTCCAATTATGTCGTGTTATATTCTTTGTTGGTTCGTACTGCTAGAGTTAGTGAGAGGTAGACTGTAATCTTTGGCATGATGACAGAGACATTTTGCGTGACACCTTCATTTGTTTCTTTCCTTCACACTCCATTAATGACTTTCCGGGATTTTGCTCTTCTGCACTGGAATCTGCTACACATGAAATATGTTGGTATTTCATTTATCTTATACTTAGCTGGAAATATTAGTCACCGTAGCCTGCTATGGCTTTTGAGAATCTTGGTTGAAAAATTTTTGGGGACTTGTGTGTGAGTGCGCACCATTGATTGATCTAATACAAAAATTTATCTCAACCATAAGGAGTGAAAGACTTGGCGAGAAGCGCAACAAAAAACTACCCGACAAAATTTAATTTATTTATTGCAATTTACATCTGAACTATCCATCATGTGTTTGGAAAGTAAACTTTTGCTTGATTGTTGTATTGGCGTATTCTTCGTGCGTGTACACGTCAAACGTTACAAACGCAGTTGCGCATGCTCTTGTTCATCGCCATATATATGTGTGGGACGCTTCTGAAAATCAATCTGTTGGAAGTTAGCACGTGTCTGTGTTTTCACCCCACCCTAGTGTGTCTTGTGTGCTAGATGAAGAAATGCTAAATATATACCAGTCTTTTATGTGTCCTTGTGGGCTGCTGCAATGCTTTTGTAGTACTTTTTATGACATATTTATTTCTGTGCCGCAAATGTGTACTTACCTCATATATATATTACTCATAACTTTCAAATGTAATTTTTAAGCTGATTTAGCAATTCCAAGAAATTATACAGATGTACCAGTCATTTATGTGTCCTTGTGGGTTGCTGCAATGTTTTTGTAGTATTATTATGACATATTTATTTCTGTGCTGCCAATGTGTACGTACCTCATATATATTACTCATTACTTTCAAATTTAAGTTTTATGCTGATTTAATAATTCGTTGTATTCCTTTGTAACAGTGTATAATAAATGTATGCCTGTGATGTAGCTTTCTTGCAGCAACAGTCGTCTTACTTGCCACGGCAAGTCCTCGCATACGAGACCTTCCGAATTCTGTGCTTTGTGTTTATAGTAACTAAGTGTTAGCACATATTAACTATATTCTGATTCTTCATGCATCGTGGCCAGCAGTTCGCATTTTCTCTTCTTGCGTGCCCATTAATGCGGTAAACATAATGCGCGCGCGCGCAACAGCCATTTATGAAGTGATCAGTGTGGCTGCCAGTGTTGGTTTTTGTTGTTGTTGTTCAAGATATTTTGCTTGTACATGCATGGATGTCTGGTTTGCATGGCTTTGGGGGCCAGTATACTGGCCCCCAAAGCCATATGCCCCATATTCCATGCAATACGTGCCTTATTTGGAGATACCCGCAGCCGCCACAGCAGAGCACCCTCCTGAGACCCAATTAATGGAGAGCTTTAGCGCAGCCGGAACAGCCGTACGGTAAATAACCAAGCGCGCCGCCGTTGCTACCGTCGCGAATTGTTTGCCACGCCAAGTTTGCCTATGGTAGCAATTGCAGCATTTGCCGCGTTTACCATAGGGCGGTGCTAAAACACTCAAACGAATGATCTGTACAGCAGAAACGTTCGGATAGAGTAGAGCAACACTCGCGCTAACCTTTAATATCTTCATCATATCTTCATCAAAGACACAGCCGTGGGTGGCTGCGGCTGCCTGCATGCAGCACATAAATGCCTGTTGCAGCAGCTGTAGGTGCAACATTTCTTTCAGATATGCCCGCCTGAGAGTCTTCGTATCTTTCAAGTTCTTCGAAGCTTGATTTCGGCTACTGTAAAGCGACATATTTTATTGGGTCCTCTGAGTCGTCTGCGCTAGGCGTATGCTAGCGCGCCGCATTAAACACCAATGTGTAGTCGCTCACGTCTCTACGGCTGCTTCCGGCCGTGATCGCGAAGCACGTGTCTCCGTTGCTAGGCGACGGCCGGGCATGCGCAGTGTAGAGCCATGTGGCAAGTACCATAGAGTTTCCCACAAAAATTGTAGAAAACTCTATGGCACGTACTGCGGAGAACCTCTCCCGTTACTAGCGTGTCCCCGCAGGCTTGCTGAGGCCGGTAAACAATAGAAGGCAGCATCACGTGGCCCTACGTTCCCGGATATTGCCTCCCTAAGTTGGTTTCCAAATGTCGCTATGGTGCCACTGAATACCTAGTGTATCATGTGATTGGGGAAGTTTCTTCCATGCATTGCCGCCGGATTATACAACTACCCACGTGCGTGCCATGACACGGAAACCACCTGCTTCCAAACGCCGCCTACTCCGCTTCGGAATGGCGCACGTCTGTGATCGAGCTGCCATCGGCGATGACGATCGTCGCTGCGAATTTTGCAGCAAACTATTCATCCAGAGGAAGAACATGCTGCAACACATCAGGAACGTTCACAAAATGGCCGTGGATGTCAAGAAATTGATGAAATGCGGCATATGTGGCACTTCCCTCCCTACAATGGAGAAGTATTCGGGGAACCAGATTGCTGCGCACAGCTTCGAGGCTGAGTACGTGCACGTGGTGTTCCGAAACAATAAGAGTGATGAACAGTTTTATTAAGTTCATTCTCATTGATCGTGAGCAAATGACGTTTAAACACAATATTATATCTCGGACTTTTTAAAATTTCTTGTTGCGCAGTACGCCTCCAAAAAGGCAGTTGTTTATGCCTTGCGGGCCTTTCTCATTGGACCACGAATATCCTCTGGTCATCCCGATTAGATCCGAACGTCCAAGCCCCGGTCGGGATGTCCAGTGGAAAACATGAGGACATTCATTTCGGGATGTCATATTTAAGACATCCTTCAGACATCCACACGATTGAACTTCTGGGATCTAAACAAAATCCCAAAACTTTAATCCTATGGATGTCCGAAGGATGTTTTCAATGGGATGTCCCATACCGGCCATATGTGGGACCAACACACACTGTCCAACACGTGCCACGTGATTATATCGCGGAATATTAAGTCCACGGCTGCCTTCAGTGCACGCTCTTCCGAAAAGACATGTCAGCCAGCAATGTGAAGTTGCTGCACTCAGAATCAAACTTCCAATGCAGACGATAAATGGAGAAGTTGAAATTAACGACCGAAACTGCACAAGCATATCGGGAGGAAACGTCACAAAGCGACTGGCAGAACGCCGGAACAGCTACGCATTACCACCTACCGCAAGGCGTAACCGAATCAATCGTGTCCTAACCAGGCGTTCTGCGGTCGTATGCTCACAGAACACCTATGTATGCTCATAAATAAAGAACCAACGTATGCCCCTACTACACTGTACTCCTACGCTCTCCTAACATGCAAAGAAAGATGAGCACGGCAACTTCTGCAACGCCTGCAACCCCTGCCGTTGTACAGAGCAGTGACTGCCTTTACCCAGTCGAGTCACCACTGTCTGTTGCATGCACACGCACACTTTGCACTGATTTGCGCGTAGTCGGTCACATGACTTAACGCCGCCGTCTTATTGGATCTCTTTGCCCTTCTGCGTAAGCTCGGAATGCCTGGAGGTTGCTGGGTTGGTGCGCCGCACTCGCACACTCAGTTCGCGCGCTTTCTTTGAACGTGGTGGTTGTGTCATTTTGTCATGTGCTCATGAGTTCCAGCATGAGCGTGTATCAGTTCCAGGTGAACGTTTTTGTCATGCCCATTGGAGCTCCATTTCTGCGGCGCCTGCATGTCTTACGCCTATCAAGAGGTAAGTGACAGTTCATGAAGTCAACGTTTTTTCTATTAGCAGTCCTGCAATTTTTCGAATAATGTATCCGCGCGTAATCGAATGGCGGGCATTGTAGTACATCCCCATCATTTGCAGCGACGGTAACATCAATCGGCGATTGACCATTCGTTGTGCTGCGTTTGGACGCATCGTATTACTTTACTGCAAACTTCCGAGCTTATTCTGCGGATCTTTTGGCGGATCTCAGCGCAGCGCTGAGGTCCGCCAAAAAAGAAATTTTGAATTCTGAACTTTAGAACCGCTAACTCCTTCCATGGAGCCCACAGGATGGGTCCGCGAGATTTAGCGTTGTGTCTTTTCTGAACAGTGGCGAATAATAAGAAAATGAATATTAATTATAATAACTTCCCGACACACACTGTCCAGAATAGCGTTGCTTGAGCTTTGTTTGCGTTTTCTTTGCGTAACCGTGATTTCGAGAGCAATCAATCGTACAACTGCGTACGGTTGAAATAGCTGAAATTTTGTAAGCATTTGTACCACGGTCGGTGCACTTGCTGCACGTTATGGCCGGCAACGCTGCTGAATTTTAATACGCCTGTCTTTAGGGCTGCTATATTGTCCCTACTAACAGAGCATGCACTTTTCCTGGAATAACGAAACTTTAGGGCGACTTTTTAGATTTCTGCTCACTTACACGTGATCGGATGGTGGCGACATCAAGACAAGCTTACTCCTCGGCTGTCTGTGACGAACGAAACGTTTGCGCCTACTTAATGGCTCGTTCGAACGTGGTCGTATTCTTTAATACTTATCAGTGAAACTTTTTCCTCGCTTGACTGGTTATTTTGCGTGCTAGTAGTGATAACCGTGTCACGTAAACTTAGGTGCGTGTGCTGTTGGCGTTTTCTTTGCGTAACAGCGATTGCTAAAGTAGTAAAACTGCGTACGTTCGGAATAATAGAACTTTGTTGGCGTTTGTATCGCGATCTGAGAATTTGCTGCCCATGACGGCCGGTCACGCTGCTGACTTTAACAACGCGTGTATTTACAGCTGGTATTGTTTTTGGCTAATAGTGTCGTGCACGTTATCGTAATAACGAAACATCTGGGCGACTTGTTAAGTTTCTGCTTATTTACACGTGAACGGATGCATGCTAGTATGGTGTTAAGGTCAACTTCACATCTCAGCTCTGTAACGACAAAATGTGCGCGCTGATGAGCACGTTCGCACGTGGTCGCAATTGATTTATTATAAAAGTTTGTGAGAGTTGACTCCATCACACGCTCATAGTGAGTAACCGTGTCGCTTAAGCTTCATCTGCCATTGCTGTTTTGTTTGCTTAGAGATCGCGATAGCAATCGTAAAAACTGCGTAAGGATAGATTAACTGAATTTTCTTATTTCAATAGTCTGAATGTCTCGCAGGGCATTACAAAGAGGGGTGGGATTCTATACAATAATTGGAAATCGCGGTACTGAAGGATGATGGGACAGCTTGTCGCTGACCTTAGAATGAAGGAATAACCGTGGATCACGTACGTGAACTTGGTACGTGAAATACAGATGTAAGCATCTGTACCATGATTGGAGCACTTGCTGCATGTACGTGATGGCTAATTGGCCGACCGCACTGCTGAACTTTACCACGCTTGTCTTTACGGCTGGTATACCAGTCGTAAAGACAAGGGTGGTAAAGTTCAGTGCGGCCGGCCAATTAACCATTACGTACAGCACACACACACACACACACACACACACACACACACACACACACACACACACACACACACACACACACACACACACACACACACACACACACACACACACACACACATATATATATATATATATATATATATATATATATATATATATATATATATATCATGCACATTTTTCGAAATAACGAAACTTTTGGGCGACTTGTTAGGCTGCTGCCTATTTGCGTGTGAGGTCGGATGCATGCTATTATGAGGGTAATAAGATCAAGCTTAGGTCTCAGCTTCCTGTAACGATCGACACATTTACGCTACTTATACTATAACTCGTTCGCACGTGGTCGTATTGTTTCGTATCAGTAATGGGGAACGTTTCTAGATCTTCGATGACGGCCAAATTTGCGTCACGCGCCCGCCCTCACTGATTAGCCGTGTCGCTTGAGCTTCGTCTGCCGTTCGAGTTTTTTTTCCTAACTGCGACTGCGAGAGTGATCGTAAAACGGCTGTGCGGTTGAACTAACAAAATTTGTGGGCATTTGTATCACGATAGCAACACTTGTTGCACGTGATTGTTGGCAGGCCGCGTTGCTGAATTTTCCCATGCGTTTCTGTCATACAATGCCGTACATGTTTGTTTCTGAGAATAACGAAATCTTGGGCGACATATTGTGAACTGCTAAATGCGAAAACACCCGTGTACTTAGATTTGGGTTTGAGTGCACGTTAAGAACCCTAGGTAGTCCAAATTATTCCGGAGTCCCTCACTATGGCACGCTTCATAATCAGATCGTGGATTTGGCACGTAAAACCCAGTAATTTATTTTTTAGTAATGCTGAACGTTTGTCTCTTCGACTGTTCATTAAATTTCTGTCAGGTGATTTGCCGTGTCGCTTAGGTTTCGTCTACCGTTTGAGTCTTCTTTGCTTAATCGCGTTTGCAATCGCGGAAGTTCCGAATAACGGAACTGCATTGTAGGCATTTGTATTTCAATGGCAGCACCTCGCACACAGGGCTGTTGACCAACCGTGCTGCTTTAGCTTTCTTCTCGCATTTGCTATCATTTGGGCCAGCGTATGTGCTTACATGTGTGCGCGACGCGCTGGATAAGATTACGAGACTTGCATCCCCATAGTGTCATTGTATATTTACTGGAGTTATATAGTTGACATTCACCTAATTTTTGTTTATTATTGCGATAGAAATTGTAGGGACACTCCTGACGAAATTCCGCTGACGCGGACGTGCGCCGCGGTGGGTAGTGGCTTCGTGGGCGCTGTTCCCACGCAGCTTAGTGTCGAAGGTGGCGTAAACTTGGCTCTGGAAGCGCATTGTGGCTGAAAGCAGCAAGACGCGATCGCTTGTCGCTGCTGCCCCGCTTCATCACGCCAGCGTTCATACAGCGTGTTTACCGTCAGGGAGATGTGTTCATGTTTAGCTTTGCGCACGACACCGTTTGTTAATTTAACAAGGACGCAAAGGTTTACTGTAAGTTACTCTGGCGATAACACGTACAGCTACTTAATTATAGGCGTCTATTAATTTGGTGTCCCAATCGCTGCTTCGCTTTTCGGACGATATTGCGACATTATTTACTGTTATCAGGTCGCTTGACATAGCTATGCTGACGTAGAGACCAGGAGAATTCCTTTTATCTTAGTACAGAGTTGAAATCATTACTTGTTTTCTGATAACTGTTAGCTCAACGAGTTTGTATTAGGCCACAAGGAAGCAAAGTTGCTGTATGAACCTGCAGATTGCTGTTAAACGTGCAGGTTGTTAACATGCACATGGTGGATAGCAATTTTTGTACACACTTCTTACACGTTTTTATTGCATACTTTACAGCCATGCTGTGTTCCTGCCATGAGCCTGGTGTCATTTTGGGTCGATATCATTCTTCGTTGATGATCAACACAGAAACAAGCCCACGGAATTCTGCTAACCTTCTTAGTACCTCTGATCTCAACAGTGTATTTTCGTGTCTGCAACCACTGGAACCGATCCTTCAGGATTACTAGTAAATTGTGTACCGTATCCCGGATCTCTTCTGTTCTGCATCTGAAACCATGGACAAACGACCACCCAGCGTGTGGCGACTTCCTTGTGGGCCGATGTACCTGTGAACTCGGTTAATTTTTGTCTCTGGGACTGTTCAAGCAAGTCCACAGAAATGCCCCACTAAATTTTTTAGTACACGTGAACTGCAATGTAGTTGTCTTCGACCGCGGAGCCAGCCTGCAGTGAGCCTTAGTAAAATGTTTAGTCGCCAAGATACCTTCCATCTTTTCAGAAGTATTTGTAACTGCTGCCATTGAAAAACAGTCATGCTCTGCCTCTGGCAACTTCCATCGAGGCTGTCTGATATCCGTGAATTTTTAGGATGAAATTGTGTTTATGTGTGGCCGCTGAAACAAGCTCACACGAATCCTCTATTAGCTTTTCTTATGGGTGAACTCACATAATGCATTTTTCTGTCTATGACTGCTTAAGCGAGCATGCTGCAAGCTTTTAGTTAATTGTGTAGTGGCCAAGGTACCTGTGACGGTTCAGTAATATTTGGCTGTGACCACGCAAAGGTCGCATTCAGCTTCTGTTTACTTGCTTAGAGGCCTTCAAGCCTATGATCACTCATGGTGAATTTGTACTTGTGACCACTCAAGTACAGCAAGCGTCTTGTAACTTCTAGTACCTGTGAAATCAGTTTGGTATTGTGTTGAAGCAACTGTCTTGTAACTCCTTTTGTATCTCTTAACTCTTCAGTAATGTTCGTGTTTGCAACTGCTACGTGATCCTTCAGTAATTTTTTTAATGCTCCGTGTGTCTAAAATATTCAGTACTTTTACTGTGTGCAGCCACTGAAGCAGGTCTGCAGAAAGGAGTAGCTTCCTTCATGGCTAAGACACCTGTGAACTTTCCAGCAAATATTGAATTTATGTGCCTGCGACCGTTGAAGTGAGCC
Source organism: Dermacentor variabilis (assembly GCF_050947875.1). NCBI lineage: Eukaryota > Metazoa > Arthropoda > Arachnida > Ixodida > Ixodidae > Dermacentor > Dermacentor variabilis. Next base: position 22,266,304 of record NC_134574.1, on the reverse strand, counting down.
AGCCCCAGTAGCCCTCCTACTAGGTTATTTGTACCTCCCCCCCCCCCTTTGCAGAGGGCTTTTAAAGTTCTTTCACTGGCCGACGTGCATCTGCAAATTAGCCCAACTGAAATGGTCTCGTCACTGCATGAAAGTGTCAATGTTTCTGGTGACCTTTACCAGAACCTTTTATAGATGCATAGCGCATTTGCTCTATAAATGGGTGGTCATGCAACTGTCTGTGTCTATATATGACCACTAGTCTAAAGTAATTGTAATAACGCCTAATGTAGTTGTGACATCTTTAGCATAACTCGTGTTGGTGTTTGTAACTACTGCACATGGCTTAGGGAAAGGCTGTGACAACCTGAAGTGGCTAGCATATCTGAACTGTCCAGCAAATTTTGCATTGATGTGCCCGCGACCACGGAGTGAGCCCACAGCAAGCCTCGTGATAAGTTCCGTGGTGGCCCCACTGTGAATTCTTAAATTTTCTTGCTACCCAAAGTGCATTTGTAAACAGTTTCATTCATGTGCACTTTTACAGCCCATGGTCCGGTATAAATAACTCCTAATGGCTGCGCTTGTATGATGAAATTATTGAGTTTTATTTGCATTGATGGGCTTTACTGAAAACTGCTGAGTGCATTTCAGAGTTGAACCACTGATCGTCCTGCAATTGTTTTATTGAAATAAATGCCGTGTTTTTAATGAGATTGTCGAATGATTCAGCAGCCTGCAGAACTTAGTTCTGTAGCTTCGTTCCAGTTAGCACAGAAAAGTATAACTTGCATGTCTATATGTTTTGAATTAATGCATTTTTATCGAGTTGTATGTAATGTATTTGCTTAGCGTAGCAGGGAACCATGTGCGCAATACTTAGCTGCACTACAGCCTTCATTTAACGTCCTTAGAGATGCGGTGGGCTATATTCCTGGCCTGCCTCCTAGTTCACCTTTTGCATGACAAAAAGTATTTGGTTGCCTTGTTGGACTGCTGGGATGGATCTTCAAGAGCCATGCAGTTCCTTTTCATCATTGCCCACAAGCTATCACAAAACCAGGCCAAGCTTACTTTGTTAATGGTATGTAAATTGCAGCAGGCTTGCTGCACTGCTAGGGCCCATTCTGAGGTACGTCCCATTTATGGTAAATTATAATGAATATGGACGCCCTGTGGAAATACTAAATCCACAACCAAATGTCCCACAAACGTCCTTTGGACGATTGGTAAAATGTCCTAGAAGTGTCCTATATCCTGACAAAAAAGACAGGATGTACTTGGGATTGTGCAATAAGAATAATCCGTATTTAAACATCTCTTGGACGTCCGAATATCCCAGGGAGGTTTGAATGTCCCGTTTTGGATCTCTGTTGGACATCTGTAGGACGTTGCTGCTCCAATGGGTTGTCTTCAAAGGTCCTGTGGACGTACGAATGCTTGATTTTGATGTACGATGAACGTTCGTTGGATGTGCAATTCTCTTGCGTCGGACGATCCCATGGACATCTGTAGTACATCATCGGGACTTCTAGGGATGTCCGACGGACGTCAAAATATCTTTTGTAGGACGTCCTTTGTACATTCACTGGAGATATGTGGTACAATGAGATTGTTTTCTTTTTCTCCATCTGTTTCGCGAAGAGCAGCTTTTGAGCAGGTGCCCAATTTATTTCCTTGGGGTATTTTGAAGTTTGTATCCTCGTTAAATATAATTTGTTTATCCATCTATAGTATAGTAATGTGTGCGCGCTCTCGGCGATACGCTACATGACATACGTTTGGCATAGTCTGCTTTCCTGCACAGCAAGTGGAGTAAAATTTGACGTTTGTACATCTTTTTTTAAGCGGCAGGAGTAAGCTGTTCTGCGTTCTGACGTTGATCTGTGCCACGTGCGTGCGTGGCCTAGTCTTCGCCTCATTGCACGTTGCAATGCGGCAGAGACGCAGATCCAGGACCATACTTGAATTTGCGGAAGTCGCCGGGTTGGTCTCCCAGCGTGTTGTGGGAAAACTCTTTAGTAGTACATTTCATAGAATAGAGCGAGATTTGACGCTCGCGCAACCCCCCTTTTTTTCTTAAACGAGAGGAGGGATTTGCTCAGGGTTCTGACGTTGCTCTGCGCTACTTGCGTGCATGGCGTAGTCTTCGCTTCAGTGCAGGCCGCAATAGGTCCGAATGAAGGCCGACGTAGGTCCAGGACCACACTTGAAATTACAGCTGTCAGCGGCTTGGTCTCCCGGCGTACCTTGGGAAAATTCTTTGGTAGTACCACAGTTCTTGAATTGAAGGACTCTGGTTGTAGATTTCATAAAATGGAGCGAAATTTGACGCACGCGCAACCCTTTTTTGTTTAAGAAGAGTGTTAGGAGGCTACTTGGTAAGACATCTTTTTGTGAACTTAAACTGCGTTTGGGACGAGACACCAAGGTAGAAGAAGACAGGACGAACACAGACTAGCAACTGGTTTATTGAAATCACACACAATGCAGCCTCTTCGAAACACGCGCATGCGCAAGCCAGATCATAACCGCGTGACCATGGAACACTCCCTCGCCAAGACCCTATCTACAGTGAAAAAATCAAGCTCTTGAAAAGAAAAGCTTTTCAAGAAGAAACTGAGAGAAGGGATTCGCACTGTTCTGGTGCGTAGCTTGCACCACGTGCTGTCAGTTCGTCTTTGTCTTATCGTAACAGCATTGCGGTGAACGTACAGTCCGATTCAATATTGAAGGAGTGAGGATAGATCATGCTTAAGTTTCAGATTTGTTTCTTATTAAAAAAAAACTAACGTGGTAATTTTTTGAAGTTAGGGTGCATCGCATTTGAAATTCAATTTTAACAGAAATTTGAGCAATATCAAGGGTGACCTCATGACACGGTCGAGTTGAAAGTGAGGGAGTAAAATGCTACATTAACACCGTGTCCAAGGCCTTCAAAGTGATTATTTTTGTTTGCATCTCTCTCCCAAATGTACTTGTCACTATCTAATGCTATTGTGTGCTTTTATTACAGAATTTAATGAAATTAAAGCTGAAGAAGAGGGTAGCCAAAACTGCTGGTTCATTTTGCCCACGGATCCCAAAAAACTGGCCAGTGGAGAGAGCAGGATCCACTATTACTGTAATAGATCAGGCGAGGCAAGGAAAAAGGAAGGTCATAGTGACCATCGGGAGAAAAGTCAAGAGAGCTGTAGGTCTGGCAAGATATGTCTTTCATTTATTACTGTCACAAAGGACAACACTCAGAGTCCGACACCTGAAGGCACCACCATAAAAGTCAGGTATCAAAGAAACCATTATGGTCATAAACCAGTAATTCAGCACTTGAGAATGAGTGACAAGGAAAAGGCCAGCATAGCAGAGAACGTTGAAAGGGGTGTGCCCATGAAAACCATCCTAAAACGAATAAGACCATCTGTGGCATCCAAGCTGAGGCCAGTGCACTTGGCAGAGTGCTCAACCCTGCAGCATGGCTGCTTCTGAACGTTTTCACACTAATGACGCTATCATTGTACACACGTGGGTGCTTGTGATGAAAAAAAGGTGAAACACCTGTCCGCCTGTACAAGGCACGAGGTGCAGTGGACCCAAGTGGTACATTTTCTTCAGCAGACTTTGCTCTTGTTCTGATGACAGAGCCTCAGAAGGAGCTACTAGAAAAATTGGGCCCTGCAGGGACTGTAGGTCTTGACTCCACACATGGAACTACAGAGTATCAGTTTCACCTGACGACTCACTCCTCTGGTGCTAGATAAAGTAGGATCAGTTGTAGCTATAGCTTATGTCATCTGCAACTGGATGAACGAGCAAACTTTGACAGCCTTCTTCAAATATTTGGAGTCGGCCATGGCCAAAAAAGTGGCCGCTAAGACATTTATATCTGATGATGCCTTGTAATTCTACAAAGCATGATCCACGGTCATGGATGTCCCAAAACAGAAACTTCTCTGTGCCTGGCATGTGGATTAGAATTGGTGTAAGAAGATACTCGAGTGTTTAGAGAGACAGCTAAGGCCACATGTCTACCATAGTGTGCGGCTACTCTTGGAGTTCCTTGAGGAAAAGACATTTGAAGATTATCTTAAGCAATTCCTTTCTAGTGAGGAAGAAAAACTGAGGGACTTCCTGAGTACTTCAAAGACCACTGTGCAGTTAGACCACAAGAGTGGGCCTATTGCTTTAGGACTAGAGCAGCTGTCAACACTAACATGCACCTTGAGAGCAAGCACAGGACGTTAAAGCATACTATGCTGGAGGGAAAACAGAATAAGCGTGGTGACAAACTAATTTCTGCCCTCACGGACTTGACATATTTTTTAATCAGGGTTATCCAGATGATGAAAGGGGCAAATGGTAAGAAGCTGAGCACAATTCAGAAGAACCACAGGTCTGGCAGTGAAATGGCAACTTGTGACAAATTAACTGAAGATGGCACATGGACTGCCTTCTCAGTCTATTGAAGGGCTCTCATACAAAGTGTCAGAAGTGGGAAATGGTGCTTGCTGTCCTTTGAGGTGCAAGGAATGCACAGTCTGTGTGCATACTTACATGTGCACTTGCTATAACCATTTTACACACTTTGCAGTGTGCAAGCACATTCACTGTGTGGTCATCGCTAATCCAACTAGCAGCGACAAGGACCACGAGAGCTCACCCGAAGAAGCATGTCAGGCAATTCGGGCATTGCACATTGTGCAGAGTATAACAAAGCTGGAAGCAGCCAAAGCAGTTTCAAGCTCAGCACTCTTAAGAGCAAAAATGGACTCAGTCAGATAGGCAATATCAGATGGTGAAGTCTCTGAGGGTGTGGCTGAGAAGGCAAACAATTTGTTTGAGCCAGTTTTCATGCTTGTTGAAAGTGACCCATAAAGAAAAATGCCAGACCATTCAAATGAACCAGCTGTAAGGAAGAAGAAGTGCGCCGTGCCGAGCTCCGCAGCCGGATCGCCAGCGCTACTGAAGTGGGGCTCGGGCTAGACGCTGTTCCTGGTTTTGACTGGCTAAGCCTACGCTGTTGCGTCTTCCGTGTCCGTGTCCGCGTCCTTCGTGTCGTCCACAACCGTGTCGGACTTCTTTACCATAATTGGTGGAGGTTTGCTGGGTCTCCTGCAATCCTGGAATTGCGCAGCCGGACTCTCCCTGCCATCATGACCACCGAAAGCGCCACGAGCTTCCCACCACCTGCTCCCCAGTCTACCGTCTGCCCCGGCACATTCCGCCAGCGGGACCCTCCTATCTTTAGCGGCACTGACGACCACGACGTTGATGACTGGCTCTCCTCATACGAACGCGTCAGTCGGAACAACAAGTGGGATGACATCACGAAATTGACCACCGTCCCTTTCTACCTCACCGGAATTGCCCACTTGTGGTTTCGGAACCACGAAAGCGAAGTCCCAAGCTGGACGGTGTTCAAGACAAAGTTCAGCGAGGTCTTCGGCCGCCCTGCTGTTCAAAAGCTTCGTGCCGAGCAGCGTCTGCAGTCGCGCTCTCAGCAGCCTGGTGAGAACTTTACCAGCTACATCGAAGATGTCATCGATCTCTGTAAACGCGTCGATGCATCCATGACTGAGGGCAATAAAATCAAGCATATCATGAAGGGTATCGACGAGGACGCGTTTCAGATGCTCATTTCCAAGAGCCCCTCTACTGTTGCCCACGTTATTGAACTGTGCCAAAGCTATGACGAGCTCCGCCGTCAACGCCTCCTCACTCGCCGTCCTGTTCCCCATCAGGAATCGTTGTCCGGCTTGACCTCTCCTTTTCCAGATGCCACCCTCCTCTCGCAAATCAAGGCTTTCGTCCGGGAAGAAGTTGCTCGCCAGCTCTCCCTGATCTCCAACCCACCGGAGTCCAGTTCGTCTCTTAGTCCGACCCTACGACACGTTATAGAAGAACAAGTGTCCGAGGTCCTTCCTCTGGAACGGGCGCCTCAACTCACCGCCCCATTGACTTACGCCGATGCCGTCGCACGACCACGACCACCGACCTTCCGGGCTTCGCCTCCGATGCCTAGCCCTGTTTTTAACCCCACGCCACCACGACCTCCAGCCCATCGAGTAATTAATCCCTGGCGCACACCGGACAATCGGCCCATCTGCTATTCGTGCGGTATTCCCGGACACGTCGCACGCCTGTGCCGCCGCCGTCCACTTCATCCACGTGCCGACCCACGCACAGCCGCGTACGACCATCCGTTGCCTTACGCTCCAGACCCCGATTTACCCCTTCCCCGCCCAAGCCTTCGCCCAGTTTGCGACCGCCGTTCTCCTTCTCCTCGTCGTCGCTCGCTCTCCCCGATGCGTCGACGTCCCTCTACCGCTGACACGGAAAACTAAGTAGCGCAGTTCCCGAGGCAAGAACTGCGTCATCGTCACAACGCTCAAGCCCTCTTCTTTCGCCGCCGAACGTTATTCATGTCGCTTTTGAAGGAGTCTCTGTGCTTGCCCTCATTGACACAGGTGCCGCCATATCTGTAATTGCCGAAAAACTATGCCGCTCATTACGAAAAGTCATGACGCCTTTCTTCGGTCCTTTACTCCGCACGGCCACAGCACAGCACGTCCAGCCGGTGGCTGCGTGCACCGCCAGACTTCAAATTCAAGGAGTGCTCTACACAGTCGAGTTCGTCGTTCTTCCCCACTGTTCCCACGATATTATTTTAGGTTGGGACTTTCTCTCCCGTCACCAAGCTATTATTGATTGCTCCCGTGCAGAAGTCGCCTTCTCTTCGCTTGGCAATGCCATATCTGATGACGTTTCGCTTTCCGGCACCAAGTTGTCCCTCACTGACGACATCCATTTACCTCCGCATGCATCCGTTCTGGCACCTGTATCCTGTTCCGTTGCCTCCAACTCTACCGTACTCTTCACGCCTTCCACTGCTTTTGTTCACCGCCACCTCTCATAACTCCCAACTGCGTTGCTTAGCCTTCAAGCTGGTGCTACTCACGTTCCTATACACAACCACTTCCCATTCCCGATTGCGTTGCTTCGCGGCGAATCTCTCGCCTCTGTGGAGCCTTACGACACCATTACCACGTCGGACCTTTCTGTTGGATCGTCAGAGGTCAACACCCTCTACTGTAGTCCCGTTCCTGCCACATCGCCTGACGACGTTTTCAGCCACGTCATCGACAACGCCTTAAGCCCCACGCAACGCCATCACCTTCTCCGTCTCCTCGAGAAATTTCGCCCTGCTTTTGACAGCCATAGCACTTCTCTGGGCCGAACGACGACTGTATGTCACCGTATTGACACCGGTTCTCACCCACCGCTACGGCAGCGACCCTACCGCGTCTCGTCGACAGAACGACGCGTCATTGATGAGCAAGTAGGTGACATGCTAAAGCGTGGTGTCATTGAACCGTCCGACAGCCCATGGGCATCGCCAGTTGTTTTAGTTAAAAAGAAGGATGGCTCGATCCGCTTTTGCGTGGATTACCGTCGCCTAAACAAAATAACCAGAAAGGATGTTTATCCATTGCCGCGGATCGACGACGCCCTCGACAGCTTACAAGGTGCAGAGTTCTTTTCCTCCCTCGATCTCCGCTCTGGTTATTGGCAGGTGCCTATGGCTGCAGAAGATAAGCCTAAAACTGCTTTCATCACACCAGATCGCTTATACGAATTTCGTGTGATGCCATTCGGACTTTGCAACGCGCCCGCGACTTTTGAGCGCATGATGGACACTATTCTTCGAGGTCTCAAATGGAACACGTGCTTGTGTTATTTGGATGATGTAGTAGTGTTCGCGCCAGATTTTTCTACTCACCTTCATCGCTTGGAGCAGGTTTTACGCTGCCTCAGTGACGCTGGCCTCCAACTAAATCTGAAAAAATGTCACTTTGGGGCACGCAAGCTGACAATTCTCGGACATGTCGTGTCGAAGGACGGCGTTCTCCCTGATGCCGCTAAGCTCCGTGCTGTTAAAGAATTCCCGAAGCCAACGTCTCTAAAAGACTTGCGCAGTTTCATTGGCCTCTGCTCGTACTTCCGCCGCTTTATTCGCAATTTCGCTTCGATTATGGCACCTCTGACAGAGCTTCTTCGGGGAGACCCCAATCTTTCCGCGTGGTCCCCAACTTGCGATGATGCCTTCGCGACGCTACGTCGCCAACAACAAAAAAAGTTCTGCACCTGTTAAGATTTCACTCTACGAAAAACCCTAGATTGTCGCAGCCATCATCTAGCCTTTCAAGGCCCAATTAAGCTTAAAAGGTAGTCCTTAAACAACAGCTTATTTACAGCAACATAGAAACTGAAGAGATAACCACGCCAGCAAGGCAAGATTACTGGTAACAAGCCTCCAGTGCAGTTAGGAAGAGAGAAGTGGTGCAGTAGGGTTGTGCTGTCATGCCTTATTGAAGCAGGTTGAGGGCTCACATGTTAACAAATTGTGACGTGTGGTCTCTGATGATTAGCCCATCTGTTTTTGTCTGTGGTGTGCAGCCATATGTCACAGCTGGATGGTATATGTGTTAGAGTACGAGAGATGCCTCCATGCTTGTATGAGCTGCTGGTAAGTGTCTGTGAAAATAGGTACAGACTCAGAGGTCATCTCTGGTATGTGGCTATGTGGCAGCTGCTGGATGGTATGTGTGTTAGAACACGAGATGTGCCTCCATGCTTGTCATATGAGCCGCTGGTAAGTATGTCTGTACATAGATGTAAGAAAGTGCATCGGATGGTGTGTAGTGTTTCAGTGTGCAAAAGCCTCCAATGTGTTTTGCAACTTATAAATTTGTGTAAACACTCAGTAGCCCAGTACTTATAATGTTGCACTGCTGAGCTCGAGCTTGCGGGTTCAATCCCAGCAAAGGGGGCTGTAGTTCAGTGGTGGTGAAATGAAAAAATAAGCGTGTAGTTGAATTTAAGTGCACATCACAGAACCCAAGGTAGTCAAAAATAATACTGAGTTCCGCACTGTGACATGCCTCATAATTCGATCTAGATTTTGTGTTCAATGTGATGTTCTTTATTGCCCATTTGAATAAACTTTTACTTTTCAGATTACCAAAATAGAGGGCATATGCAGTGGTGTTGTGTGCAGTCTGTGGATAAGTTGCTCTGGCCATGAGCACACACTTAAAACTTCTGCATATTTGGCTGCAGCAGACAGTGTCATAATGATTGTAAAGAGTATGCAGAAAGCTTTAGGCCACTCTACATGTCAGATCAGTTTTATATAGCATCCCTTATGGTGTATTTCTTACTTGAGTAAGCGTAATAACAATTGGCAATGCTTCCTTACACATTTAATATTTTTATTTTTTTATTTTGGAAGAGTAACCTTGGAAGAATAACCTACAACAGTGCTCCTACCTTCTCTTTCACTGTCTCCCCATTTCTTTTCTACGCTTCAACTTCATTATATACATTATCTTATTCTCTTCATCCTACATTGATGGTGTGGGAAAGTCAGCTAAGCGTGCATAAAGATTGCTGTGGAGAACTTAGTTGCGGCACTGACGAAGACAAATCGTTGTCGCAAGATTTACTCCAGCTACATTCCTCCTCCAAACACTGTTTATCACTTCAAGCCTTCATATTCCTGATAGCTTTTGTCTTGTTTAAGAGTTATAACAGTCATATTATTTATTACTATCAATAGCCAGCACACATTTAGCACTGCAATGTGCCATTTAGAAGATCTGCGTGTTTCTACTTCCCTTATGATAAATACTCCAGTCAGTTTCTATTTTATGAAAATCTTTCAAACATTGCCAGCGATGACCACTGCCTTGACGACCACCATATGGGTTAACGTTGGCATGGCACTGAGGCGTCCCCGCGAAAAGAACAGTTATGTTTTGCTCATATCATGTGACTGACAGTTTCTGCTGTAATTGTTGCAATTGTCAACTGCACTGTGAAGAGTTCGCTTCTGTGAATATGTGCTGGCCTGATTCTTCTTGTTCACGCATTTCAGATCTTGTGCTATGGGATGAGGAGGTGTAAAACAAAAACAGTAGAGTTCACAATGCTTTTAAGAAACCGTGCAAAGCTTGGAGATGAAGCATTGCACGCAACCTGAACCAAGTGTCTGGACATAGTGAGTGAAAGTTGTATTGTCATGAGCGAGCTCTAGGGTGTCGGTGTTACTATGTAACCACCTTTAAATAAAAGTTTGTTTCAAACCAGTGGCTCAACTCTGTGTTCCCCCAGTAAAGAAAAACAAAACCATTGGGATTTCCAATTCGTTTTTTAAACATAATGAACTAATAGGAAGAAACAAACAAAAAAGACTGTGTCTGGTGTGACCGGGGCACAGCAGACGAAAGGTGCCCAAAATGTCTACATTCACCCATGACGTCACGTCCACTATAACCCATGATGTCACACCGGTTCATTTCCATGGCACCTGTCTATAGAGCCCATGACGGAGCCGGTTGCGCTGCGAAGCGGTCCGTATTCCGTGCCCACTTAGAGCGTGAGTAATTCATCTTTCCAAGCTGTAATAAAAGCTTGGGGCTGTGAGCTGTTTCATGCGTTACCATTGGGTACCTTGTGCGCATGTTTTGCCTCCTGGCCGCGTCAAATTGCAGCCGGCATGTGGAATGGGCCGTGGAATCTTATATAGAGCTCCTCATGTGAGTGGTATTGCCTCCGTCAGGATCGTCAGTTCGTGCACAGAACCATTCAGTAGTCTGGTTCAGGGGAGGATGCGCGATAGAACGAGGGCGTAAGAAAACGCTGGCATGACTAGCTGTTCCATGAGATCGTGTCATCACATCGCGCTTTTTTTCTAAGACCATGCATCTCGCTCGAGCGAGAGTATCTTAGAACAGCATTACTACTGCTTTTTTACAGCTTTGCTGCGGCTCATTTATTCATCACCGGCATTCTTTTAATAATACAAATGGCATCACTGCGCAGAAGAGCGTCTCTTGAGGTTTCCAAGGAAGAGCCATAGCCGCCATGTCTGCTGCATACATGCTTACCTTTCATAACGCAGTTAAGATGCGGCACCAGCTCTGCTACTGCGTGATACAGTGTCACTATGATAAGAAAATTAAAAAGAACAAACGAAATGAATGCAGAAAATGTCAAACGTTGCCAAGCGTGATAAACGGACCTGCCTCGCTAGATGAGTTGAATAAATCGGCGTCCTCAAATCAGCTTTGCCGCAGTAGACTAGTGTTACGCGGTTAAGCATGTCAGAAGTGAAGAGTGACCATTTTCACCGACATATATAATATGTGTTCCTTAATGATGTACGTGTGCACCTGCTGTCTCCTGTTACATTCCGCGCGCCGAGGCGCCTAATAAGTGTACTGGCCGGCCTTCAGCGCTCTTTCGGACGTGGCTGTGATGCTTTGAACCGTTGGTTTGTCGACCTCGTAAGCCAGTTAATGTATACACGGCCATTTTTTGCTGAACTGTCGAGTTCTTGCATAATAGCTACGCAATTTCGTAGTCCCTGTCCAACTGCTTTGTTCATATGCGAGTCAAGGTGTTCTCTTTAGCCGAGCGCTGTTTTCGAAAGCGAAACGACGCTTTTGCATCAGCATATAATGCCGTCGGCCATTTACAACACAGTCAATCAATGTCATTTTGTATGTCACTGGGAAACCGCCGAACGCAGGGAGCTCACGCGAACGCGGGGAACTGCATAACTAGCCATGGGATTAGCGAGCCTCTTGGGAAGCTGCTTTGCATCAAAGGCCAGGTACCCTTCCTATGCTTGACCGCAAAACATTTTGTATGTCTAACCGCTTAACATATTTGTATTGCGGTGAAGCTAACCTTAGGAAACTGAATTTCGCAACGCTTTTTAGACTCCTGCATCTCTACCAGCCACTACCGAACGATTGTCGGTACACCTCTTCACAATGGTCCAGCTAAATCTCCCCTTTGGGAGTAGGGAGAGACTCACGTATATGAAAACTGCCAAGGAAAGCAGTTGCCCTGATGCAGGCACGCTCCCCTGTCGAAACATTTGCACCAGCCTGCTCGACCACCGTTATCACTGCAACATATTTGTGTGTTGTGGTGAAGCATGCCAACATTGGGAAAGATTTACGTGATCTGGAATGTGTGGTTTCAGTCAGCGACGAACCGAATGTTCTACTTTCAACAAAGCAGATTTTCGTGGCAGGATGCATGATGTCTTGAGAACTTTTGTTGTCTAAAGCCATACATGCCAGGTTAGCTCTTGTCACAATAATATGCTTTACTGCAATACGCAAGAGGCCTCGCTGCAGGATACGCCCGCCGTAGTTAGCCAAAACCTTACGTGACCGTTCACTGCAAAACACATCCTGTATTGTGGTGAATCGTAATAAAGCACATTTTTCAGTTTAGAAGGTAAAGACCCTTGCCCTTCGCTATTGTGATATTATGACTCAGTTTAATGACAACATGCATTCACTGATAAAAACTTCCACATTGAAATGGACATATGAACACTGATGGCAGCCTGTGTGATGTTTTATCCCTTTACTTTATTGCGTACCTGTCATGCTGCAATTATTAAATTTTCCTGTACTTTGTAAGGTGCTGACGTACATAACATTACATCACAAGGAGCCACTGTGTAATTAGTGTTCAAGGACCAGGGTGATGGCTTTTCTCAAGAAAGGTTTGGATTATTCTGTTGTGAAGGTTTTTTTAGAGAGGTAGCTTTCTGAGAAGAAATCAGATGTCAGGAAATAGACCTCAGTGCCTATACATAATTGAGTGATTTGCACTTGCAACTAGACAGCAGCCTTAGCTTGGGAGACCAGTGATATGGCATATTTTATCAAACTAGGCGACACATAGCATTATCAGCCCGAACAGAGACCTGTTTTAAATGTTTGTCACCTTTAACACCTAGATTTTTGACCATGAATTCAGAAAATATGTAGCACATTTAGAACCTAGATTTTAAATGCTGTATAAGTTGGCTTCTTGTTCACTGCAGTTTTGCTCGGCTTCTGTCCAAACGGGAGACCACTTCTGCATAGCTTATTAGGGAAGATTCTTATCTACATACCTTCTTTTTATTTATCTCGCCTACAATCAAGATAAAATGTTTATAGCATATGAATGTGCTTTGCATGAACCTGACTTACAATGCCATGTTCAACAGCACACTGCATGTAGCTGGTGTTGGTTCATTCAAGCTAAGCATTACTGCAGCCTTTAACTGTAGGTATCATGTTATGAGAGCAGAGAAATGGATATGCAAAGACAGTTGGGCGCATTGAGACAACATCTTTGTTGTGTGTGAAAAGGTTACAGATACACAAAATGGGGAGAACACATGCACTTTCATATTTTCTCGCGCACAAAAAAATCCGGAGGAATAAGGTTTCTTCACTGTGCCATAGAAACTATATGTTTGCTCTCAAAGGTAATTCTGATTCATTGGATATGTTTCTGTGCTGTGTTTATTTTCTTGAGTGCGCTTTAGTTTTTGAACGTTAATGTTTCAAACTCGTTTTTATTTTGACAGACTGAACATCCCACGTCTTCGTTTGACTTCCTAGCACAGGATACTTGCAATTAGCATGGAGTGATGAACCAGAGCAGTGTACTTTTATTAAATGTGCAGGTTTTAGCAGTATAACAGCAGTTAATTAAAAGTGTGCTGAAAATAAAGTGTTCCTACCCACATTCCTCGTTGTCTATTTATTTATTTATTTACACTGTGAACCCTCATAGAGGGTCATAACAGAGAGGACAATACAATTACATAAATCAAATATGGACAATGTCAGTGTACATAAAGTTGCTTAACACTTGTCAATTCACAGTGAATAAGATGTTCACTTGAATGCAGTTCAGCACACTTCTGACATTTATCAAAATACGTATAATGAATATCAAGTCAAACATATCACTTGGCACATCAAAACTAAATTGAAAACTCCCATAAATATGCCTCAGCAGCATTTTCAAGGTCGGTGAAATCTTTTAGGCTAACAAAAGCGTTTGGCAATGGTTCCACATTTCTATCGCATCCAGGAAAAATGAGTATCGATATGTATCACTGTTGGTACGGTACGGCTTTATGACGGAGTCGTGGTTAGTTCGCGGGTTTCTTTTACCTGGAGCGTGTAGATATTTCAGCTTACCAATCTTAAGTTGATCCTGCATTATTTGAAAAAGCACCTTCAGCCTATATTTTTTCCTACGTACCTCAAGAAGATCCAAGAAGATCCAATGCGCAGCCAGACTCTGTATCCTTTCCAACTTCTTCTTAAGCGTGACTTGATGGGGACTCCAAACAACGGCTGAATATTCTAGTATCGTCCTAATGAAGACAGTGTATGCAATAAGCTTTACATTACGCGATGGACGTTCCAGTTTTTTTCTCAGAAAATAGAACTTTTGATAGGCAGTCATGCAGACGTTATCTATATGTTGGTTCCATGTCAATTTTGCTTGTATTCCTGTATTCTCTTCGGCAAAACCACTTATATGGGGCAATGATCATGATAAGTGCTCATGAGCATTTTAAAGAATAGCCTTGAACCCTACTCGTGCACTGTTAAAATGTATAGATGCAGTGAAATTGAAACAGAAGACAAAATTGCAAACATGATGCGGTATTTGTCAGACAATTATGTCAGCAATTTTTTCATAAAACGATTTACTTAGAGCATACTAGCACTACAAAGCACCCATCTCTCTTGTTAGGCATACATTACTGCAAGCTCTTTAAAGGCGGTCACAAGAGAGATGCAGGCTTTAATGAGGAACTATAGAGGTTAAAGGCAGCCATGAAAATGTATTAAGAAATTATGCAATGCATAGCATTTACTCAGTTCAGAGAGCTTCCAAAGTTGCCATAAGGCCTTGATAGCTGTGGATGAGGGAAAAGTTGTAGCCATATTTGGAGCATGACAAGTGAACATTAAGATCGAAACCTAACAACTAGTAATGCAATTAAAAAATCTTGCTATACCTTTAAGAAGACAGTGAAATGAAAGTAGTGTCACAATTTCCTTTCCTTTTTACTTCATTTAGGTTCAATATACTGATTTTAGTAACACAAAAAAGCAGAGGGGTGAAGCACATAAGAAAAATGCTAGTCTGTTTTTATATTCTGTGTTCTCTAAATTCAAAGTTCAGTAAAGTTAACTTAGAAAGCTACGGTGAAGCGATTGCTTCAGCGTATGGTGCATAACAGCAGCAATCGCCAGCCTAACTGCTTGGGTTTAGAATGCCTTATTTGTATTGTATACCTTTTAAGTGCTGAGCTATTGGAAGATTGATTAAGGTGACCAACATGCTGAACCAGTAGTTTACTGAGTAAAATACATAGAGAAGGGTGGAAAGATAGGACAGAGCACAAGGGATGTATTCCGTGTCCACCTAGTGGAAATGTCCATTTCATCCGCTGCTGAAGTTCTGATTGGCTGGGCTGGGGTATGCATGAAAAGGAGACATGCTCCCCCAGCTAATTTGCACTTCAGCAGAAGAGGATATGGACATGTCCACTAGATGAATACTTACAAAGCTATTTAATAAAGTACTTCTGTAACCAACATGCCTGCTATGCCATCCTTGCTTTCAATGTCTGTCTTAGTAAAAGTGTGAAAGAACCAGGTTTGTGCATGAAAAGTTTTCCTGAGGGTGTGTGCCTTGAAACCCGTAGTGGTAATCACAGGAAACGGGGGTGGATCCAGAGTAGCACCAAAGGGCAAGCCTTCATCGAAACAAATATGGATGGAAGTGACTGCATGCTCAAACTTGTCAGCTCACAAGTTTGCCAAGACCAAGTGATGTAAGAATTTGATGAGGCCTACATGGTTAATGTATAACCGCTTAGGCCAAAATTATTTAGATACTTTTGATGAGGACTACGTATTTACTGGAAATCTCAAAATAATTATGTTAGTGCAGAATACCTTCCACTAGTTGTGACGTCCTTGAAAGAATGAGAATGTTTGAGCTGTACTTGTGTGGTGCATGAAGTTACTTTAAAGAAAAACTCAGCAATGGAAACAAAATGCAAAGAGTAGTAATCAAAATATATTGCCACCTCTTTAGGGCTTAGTGTATTCAAATAATAATACTAAGCAAATGAAGATCGGGCATAAAAGATGTTTCGGCACCCACATGAAAGCCTTGTTCATAAAGATTGTGAACAAAGCTTCAGTTGAACTAGCTCTTATTTTTCATTTTTATGGTTGGGCATCTAATTTTAAACTACTTGCCGTGCCTCTTTTCACCAAGCCAGACAGGCTACCGTCAAATTCTTCACTACTTCAATGCAAATAATTGGAGGTTGGCAAATACATGGTATCGAACAGTCAAACACTGATGCATACAGTTACAGCAGGGATATTTATCTTGGAATTAAGCACCATGCTTGTATTGTCTAGTAAAAAAAAAGACAGCTATCAAGGAAGATTGGGGTTTTTTTTAAACAAAAGTAATTATACCTCATATACTTGCAGCAGATGTAGTGGTTCTCAAGAATCACGCCCAAATTGCACACACTAAAACATTAAGCTGGGATATTCAAAAAGACAAGTACATGTTTTGCTCGCCAAGTGACTTTTAGTGTGCTCAATTATGTAAAGTGTGCTATTATATGATTAATGTAATTTGCTAAAGTAAAGAAAGAACAAACCAGGATATCTTACTTCATACATATGCACTGAATCAAGAAAGTAATTAAGGAAGAAGAACACCAGAAATAAACAGAAATATTTGTGTGCTTTCTGACATAAAATAATTCTCATGTAAGCCACGTACCATGCTTTCCAAAGCATCCCCTACCTCAACTTACAACTGCATCACATGAAGGCACTTTCTAAGAACACACATGCTTCATGATCATTCACTGTGTTAGTGACTCCCACTGAAGTAGACTGAGAACATATCTAGGCATTGCATTCAATAGCTGATGTAGAGTGAGAATACTGCTGCTTGTAGGTATGAATGAACCAAGTGAATAAGAGATATAGGATCTCAAACTTCTAGTAGTAAGTGTGGCAGCACTTAAGAAAAACATATTGCAACTAAAGATTGCAACACATGATGAAATAACTGAAATAGCTAGGGAGAGTTTAATAGACCAATAAACAGGAAACTGCAAATTCCCAACATTTCTGAATACTTTTCTTCACATGTACTCACCTCATAAGTATGACTTCCCTTAATGCTCAAACCTCTGCCTTAATTTCATAATTCCCCATTCTCGCTGCTTTGCTCATGCTGATTGACATCTAGCACAAAGGTTAGGCAAAAGTAGCTGAGCATGTGTATGTGTTGTGAGGCAAGCTGCCCACATCTGGTAGCCACATGCAAATTTCTCAGAGTAGATGAAAGGGAAGCCTTGAGGGTAAACCATAGAGAAGACAGATACCTTGGTTCAATGATAACTGAAAAAACCAACATGGCAAAATTGGGCAGCCCACAGAAGCAGCAGAATTGACATAGTTTGGGAAAACTGAAAAGATGCATTATGATATTTATGTTACACAGGTTCCAGTCAAGTTGAAGATTTTCACTGTCTAATAAACTTATAAGAGAATACATGACCAGCAATACTGTATGGAACCTAAACAATTTTGATAATGTCACCTGGAAGTCAGGATGGAGAAGTGACTGAATTGAGGATGCTAAAATGGATGAGGTGGAGGCAGACTGTGAAGACAGGTCTTAAAAAATTAACATTCAACACACACTTAAGTTGGCAAAGATGGGACTCAATGTTGAAGAAGAAATTGACTAAGATAATTTATTGGTATACATACATGAGAGAGCAGCAACAATACAGCAGAGATAACTGTCATGCAAGAGGAAAGGACGTTAGTCTAAAAATTAACATTTGATCAGAAGAATGGTTATGCATGGGCTCAGGCTCATGTGCAATTCTGTATGGTACGCATGATGTCAGAGCTGCATCGCATAAGGAACTGTGGCCTTACATGTCTCGATTATGAAATGATGTGGGCCAAGAGTGGAACAAAGATAGCATCAAGAGGGGGCCTCCTCCAAAAGGAGAACGGGAGGGAAACGGGGCAAGAGAGATTTTCTACGCAGCAGATACAGAGTCATATGAGTCATAGTAATATGAGTCATAGTCAAGGAGCTGCACAACAAGGTACATTCAAATCTCTATACAGTTAACCTCAGTATAACGAAATTCTCGATATACCTAAGTATTTAACTTTTTATAACACCATGCATTTAGAGCCCCATTATAACGAAGTGTGTTTGTTTGCAATTTCAATATAGCGAAATTACGCTTCTGCCGCAGAGGAGTGCCAAGACAATCAATGGTAACTTCCGTGGACGCAGATAGTCAAATGATTGAATACAAGCGGGTGCTTGCAAACGTACCTCTCAAATTGCGTGCAGCGCGACAAGAACAACAGCTTGGAGCCGCATCATGTTCCGTATAAATTAAGTCCAAGTGCGATCAGATCCTATCGCGCTCCGCGCACTTAAGTGCTTTAGGTGCGAGTGAAAGTGTGCGAGGGTGAGACAAGAAAGATGGAGGCTTTATAAGTGCCGCCTTCCCACGCGAGCAATGGCAAAGTGGGGGAGGAAAACGAGCTCGCGGTAACGCGATCAAGCGCGCGAGGGGGCGGAGTGGGGCGGGGGGTAAGTTGGCGCGCGTCTCGGCCATGACTGCGCATGGCTGTATGTGTGGCTGAGCGCATACGGAGCCGCGAACCCTGCTCTAGAGGTAATCTGCTGCGTGTGGAAAGAGCGGGCATGCCAAGATGGCGTGGCATCATGTAAGCTGTTTTCCCGCACGTTTAGTATTGAAGGTTGCGCAATCTCGAGTTTTGATGACCCGTTGGAACGAGAAGCAGACGAATCATTCGCTCCCAGCTGCCGGCTCTTTTCATGATAGCGTCATCGCAGTGCGACCGGGCGACGCTTTGAGGGCGGAGTGCACGCGAAAGCATGGCGTCACTTAATCCGTACCGCTGACGTGAAGATATTAACGTGGCATGAAACCGTATCATTCATCGCTGACTCCTATATTCGTCTAAATAAATTGTTTCTCATTCAAACTTGCTTCTTTTATTGCCCAATAATTCGGAAAATTGCATGGCCCTTTCCCGTGCAACAAAAATCGATCGGCGTCTGTACTCATTTGCGTAACAGATCGAATTTCAATACAACAAAATTTCTATATAACGAAGCGGATTGCCGATTTTACCTACTTTGTTATATCAAGGTTTAAGTGTGTAACGAAATTTTCTGTTCTCTACACGGGGGTGGCAGTGTGGGCTTGTTCGTTGATCATCATGGAACAGCATGTAGTGTAGCGCAGCAAAAACAAGAACATAAGAAGAAATGAAACACAGACACAAGCGCCTAATTATGTCTGTGTTTTGCTTTTTCTTGTGTCCTTGTTTTCGTTGCATTACACTACATGACATTCAATACTTCCACTGTTACATTCATGAGCACCGAGAACCTAGAATCAGCTAATATCTTGCCTGATTTGCCATAATTAAAGAGAAAAATGTGGGTATAGTAGGTCTAATTGAGTTCTTGTGATTTTAGTATCACTGACATATAGCTTTTAAGAATGTTTAATCGTTTCTTCCGTTAAGGCAGAGTACATGCTCAACTGCTACAGTAAGTGTGAACGTAGGCAAAAACGACATTTTTGGCTCTTGCATCAATGTTATCGCATGTTGCATGATCTAATCAAGTGGTTTCAATTTGACGAAGTTCTCGATTTAGCAAAATAAAACCTCACATCCCAATAAAATTTATTAACTAGACTTACTGTACTCTAGAACCAAAGTACTGTATAACTATAGGCAGCTACAGCCGCCACGAGTGGCGAGCAGAATCGAAATGACATTGCTTTAGTCGAAACACGCCGAGCGCTGCTGCTAAAGTACGCGCCACATGCATTGAGCAAGAAAAAATCTGCGGGAACCGCGGTACCATACGCAGTTATTCAAAGCAGCACATAAAAGTGCCGCGGACTCAAATTTGTTATTCAATGCATTCGGAACCGTCTTTCGATTACTCAATTAATATATCAGTCACACGCTCGCATAGCACGGCCACGTGGCAAACGCGGCCGTGCGGACGCTTCACTATGCGCAGATCGGCTGGTTGCAATATTGGGGCACTCTATGGGTGCATTTAAAGCACAGCGTTTCTTGCCTATCGCCTGATCGTTGCGGGTGCTCCATGGCTGAGTGTATTGCATGATACAGAAGTTGCCCCAGTACCACAAGTACACAGGTAGGGCGGTCCGTCCAGACGAAGCGTGAACGTGAGCTCAACATAACCACGTTGTCATTCTTCTGTAGCGATTACTTATGTGAAAGCGTCAAATGGCCCATTTGAGCAAAAAACCCGGCGTCTGTCGTCTCAGCGAAACGGCACCTCAAATCCCATTGGCTGCGACCACGTCACGAGCGCGCCTCGACGGAGCAGAGCGGGTGAAAAGGCACATCTGCTGTCGCTGTACCGCACCAGGTGTTGCGTGAGGGGAGAGGGCGTCGCCGCGACGCCACGTCATCCTTGCTCTCGCAAGCCGCCGCCCGGTCCGTATCTCCCCTTTCCACTGGGCTTAGCTTCAACTAAATATGAGAGTTGTGTTTTTTGTAGGTGTATCCCGGATTGATGAAGCATACTCCAGTTTTGATCTTGCAAGCATATTATACAGTATAAGTTTAAGGGAAGCAGGAGTCCAAGAAAACATGGAGCACAAAAAGCCATGTGTTCAGTTATTAGCATTAGTCATAAGGTTGATATGCATTTGCACTGAAAGATCCCTAGCAAAAAATCTGATAGGGCAACCTAATAAAAATTCTATCAGTTTTTTTTCTATTGCATTATGAAACGATACAATTGATACACTGATAAAATTTCGTTTAGTTCTATTCTGGACGTATCTGTGCTATTATGCTTGAACAAGTCTACTAGTGTATTCTTTCTATTAGTGTAATAGTCTATTCGTATTAGTTTGCCAGATGTGTAGTCTATCAGTATCTATGTGTGTTGTATAGGTGTAATGGGCTTCAAGGAGAAGCAAGCTTCCTCATTCGCCCAAAAAGGAGTCAGAAATAATGCATTTATATTATCACAAAAGGCAATACATATAAATCAAATATGAAGCCCAGGATTCAGAAAGAAAAGATTGTTGGAACAAATATACACCATACAACAGCTTAAAAAGAATAAAAATGTGATCACATTTAGAAGAGAAAAGATGTTTACATTGGTTCACAACAAAGCTTAGCCTCTTTAAACAGGAGGTTATTGGCAATCAAGGCACCGAATTGGTTCACACGTACACCACGAAGATTATCAAACTTCACAATCTGGAAAGCTAGTGAATGGAAGTGGTGGGTTCTTCATTATTCATTACCATGCCTTCATGGCTTTTTGCCGGATACATATGTCAGACATTCTAGTTTGCTTGTGGAGGGTGTCTTTATACTTCTACGGTCTCTTCAGATGACATAATGAAATGTCTGCCGGCCTTGGCGGCCACTGCTGGTCTCTGGTCGTGCAGCACGTCAGTGGCATGCGGTGTTGGCACCGCAGGCTGCTGCTGCTTGCTAGCTCGGGCCCAATATAGCTCTAGGGTACATCACTTGTTCTGGACAGAAGCCGGAACAGCATTGTCCGTGAGCTGAAGGAAGCCTTCCACATTAATAGGAAGGGCCTGGAATGCGTCACCGAACCATCGAAAATTCTGTATAAAAGTAAAATGTCCTTTTTAGAAGCCCTTACTTAGAATTGAGCATGTTGCTTGTAAAGCATGTTGTAATATTTGTAAAGAAATACCATTAGCTCCAATGACCAGTTTCACAAGAAGTCCATTTTCACCTTTAAATACAAATGAAGAATGCGATCAAAGATGTCCTAGTTCAGCCACATGCACTTTTAGGAAGACGCAGAATTTGACGTACATTGTATGTCATGGCACCCAATCCGTACAAAGACTGCGTACTCACAACAAACTCTTAGGGAAGATTAGATGATCTCATTATGTCATCTAAAGAGACCGTAGAAGTATAAAGACACCCTCCACAAGCAAACTAGAATGTCTGACATATGTATCCGGCAAAAAGCCATGAAGGCATGGTAATGAATAATGAAGAACCCACCACTTCCATTCACTAGCTTTCCAGATTGTGAAGTTTGATAATCTTCGTGGTGTACGTGTGAACCAATTCGGTGCCTTGATTGCCAATAACCTCCTGTTTAAAGAGGCTAAGCTTTGTTGTGAACCAATGTAAACATCTTTTCTCTTTTAAATGTGATCACATTTTTATTCTTTTTAAGCTGTTGTATGGTGTATATTTGTTCCAACAATCTTTTCTTTCCCAATCCTGGGCTTCATATTTGATTTATATGTATTGTATTTTGTGATAATATAAATGCATGATTTCTGACTCATTTTTTGAGCGAATGAGGAAGCTTGCTTCTCCTTGAAGCACATTACACCTATACAACACACATAGATACTGATAGACTATACATCTGGCAAACTAATACGAATAGACTATTACACTAATAAAAAGAATACACTAGTAGACTTGTACAAGCAGAATAGCACAGATACGTCCAGAATAGAACTAAACGAAATTTTATCAGTGTATCAGTTCTATCGTTTCATAATGAAATAGAAAAAAAACTGATAGAATTTTTATTAGGTTGCCCTATCAGATTTTTTGCTAGGGATCTTTCAGTGCAAATGCATATCAACCTTATGACTAATGCTAATAACTGAACACATGGCTTATTGTGCTGCAAGTTTTCTTGGACTCCTGCTTCCCTTAAACTTATACTGTATAATATGCTTGCAAGATCAAAACTGGAGTATGCTTCATCAATCCGGGATACACCTACAAAAACACAACTCTCATATTTAGTTGAAGCCATACAAAACCAACCTGTAAATTGCATTGTAGCTGCTTATTCTCATACCGCAAGCATATCAACAATTAAAACTTGCCTTGATTGGCCAGGCTTGTCAACAAAAAAAAACTTACCCATTTATTTCACAAATTCTCAATTGAAACATATTGTAACGACGTGGGATCGACGAATATGCATAGCAGCACCGCCAAGAAACGCACTTTTATCAGTCGTCCAAGGGAACAACAACAACGTCTTCTTCGTTTTCCCCGCTTCACCTCAAAACCCGCGCTACTTCAGCGTCGTCCCCACTGGCGCATACCCGCTGAATTATGGTTCTGCCAAATATAGTTGTGTCATTTGCTCCCCCTTTAGAAAAGATCATCGTCCCGATGATAGAGGCTTGGAAAGCAGCGGTAAAGAACTGCGCATTCTTGGCAGTCCTCATAGTACGGCTTCATACGAAGCACGTGAACGACCTCGGGTAAATGCCGTCGGCGCTTTGAACAGTGCGAGCTGTCTGGAACGACTTCGTAGTTGACGTCACTGATGCGTCGGAGAACTATGTAAGGCCCAAAGTATTTGCGTAGGAGCTTTTCAGAGAGCCCACGCTGTCGAATAGGTGTCCAGACCCACACTTTCTCGCCGATGTTGTATGTTACGGCTTTGTGCCGAAGATTGTAGCGTCTGGCGTCACAGTCCTGTTGTTCGTGGATTCGCAGACGCGCAAGCTGCCTAGCTGCCTCTGCTCGGTGTGTTATCTCTTCAGCACCCGTCTCATTGTCGTCAAATTCAAGAGGGAGCATTGCGTCTAATGTTGTAACCTCACAGCCGTATACGAGACTGAAGGGCGTCTTGCGAGTGGTCTCTTGACGAGCCGTATTGTACGCGAAGGTGACATAAGGTAAAACCTCGTCCCAGTTCCTATGCTCTACATCTACATACATGCTTATCATGTCAGCCAATGTCCTATTGAGTCGTTCTGTCAGTCCGTTCGTTTGAGGGTGATACGCTGTTGTCTTCCGGTGGGCGGTACCACTTAGACGTAGAACGATATCTAAAAACTGGGCCATGAACGTAGTATCTCTGTCCGTGACTGCGGGAGCGCCATGCCTTAAAACGATGGATTCCAGAAAAAGTCGTGCCGCTTCATCTGCTGTTGCCCGTTGCAGGGCACTTGTCTCGGCATATCTAGTGAGATAATCCGTGGCAACGATTATTCACCTATTACCAGTAGTAGACGTTGGGAAGGGGCCCAGAAAGTCCATGCCTACTTGTGCAAATGGTGTGGCCGGTACGTCAACAGGGTGCAGTAAGCCGGCTGGTTTGACGGATGGTGGTTTACGACGTTGGCAATCCAGACATGTCTGAACGTAACCTTTAACGACCGCAGTAAGTCTCGGCCAGTAGTAATTCTGCCGAATGCGTGCCAATGTACGAGTGTAGCCCAAGTGCCCAGCAGTCGGCTCGTTGTGGCCGGCGTGTAAGATTTCACGTCGAAGCGGTGATGGAACAACAAGTAAGTAGTTGCTGCCGCTAGGCGAGAAGTTCTTCTTGTAGAGGACGTTGCGACGCAAGCAGTATGATGCCACCCCTCTTGCAAAGAGCCTCGGCACGCTGTTGGTTCGTCCTTCGAGATAATCAATAAGCGGCAGCAATTCAATGTCATCCCGTTGCTGGCGTGAAAGATTGGCAGTATCCACGAGTCCCAGAAAAACCGTGTCGTCATCGTCTTGTGCTGCCGGCTCAACAGGAGACCGAGAAAGGCAGTCGGCGTCTGCGTGCCGTTTTCCCGACTTGTATGTAACAACAAAGTCTAACTCTTGGAGTCGAAGACTCCAGCGTGCGAGCCGGACGGAATGATCTTTCAAATTAATGAGCCAGCAGAGGGCATGGTGATCACTAACGACGGTGAAAGACCGACCATACAAATACGGACGCAATTTCAGAACTGCCCATACCATTGCGAGGCATTCTTTTTCAGTGGTGGAGTAGTTAGCTTCGGCTCGGGATAGTGTCCTACTGGCGTAAGCAATCACTTTTTCGCTGTCGCCCTGCAATTGTACTAGCACCGCCCCTAGACCGACATTACTAGCGTCTGTATGCAATATCGTCGGGGCTTCATCATCGAAGTGTGCTAATACGGGAGGCGATTGCATGCGTTGCCGGAGCTCGTGGAATGCCCGCTGCTGGTCTTCGCCCCAAGTAAAAGGCATATCTTCTCGGGTGAGCTGTGTTAACGGCCATGCGATACGTGAGAAATTCGCAATAAATCGCCGGTAATATGCACAGAGTCCCAGAAAACGTCGCACGGCCGTTTTGTCTGATGGAATCGGGAAATCAGCGACGACGGCAACATTATCCGGATCAGGTCGGACTCCTTGGCTATTGACGACGTGACCGAGGAACTGGAGCTCATGAAAACCAAAATGGCACTTCTCAGGCTTCAAAGTGAGACCGGCAGAGCGTATCGCTTCAAAAACAGTTTTCAGCCTTCGTAAGTGTTCGTCGAACGTTGCGGAAAAGACAATCACGTCATCCAAGTACACCAGGCATGTTTGCCATTTGAGTCCGGAGAGCACAGTGTCCATTAGACGCTGGAATGTTGCTGGCGCCGAACACAAACCGAAAGGAAGTACCTGAAATTCATAAAGTCCGTCAGGCGTCACAAAGGCTGTTTTCTCACGGTCTCTGTCATCCACTTCGATCTGCCAATAACCGCTTTTCAAGTCCATTGAGGAAAAGTAGCACGAGTTTCGCAACCTATCCAAGGAATCCTCATTACGTGGCAGTGGATAAACGTCCTTCTTTGTGACCTGATTGAGCTTCCGATAGTCGACGCAGAAGCGCAGGCTACCGTCCTTCTTCTTGACTAAAACTACAGGTGATGCCCAAGGACTATTAGATGGTCGAATAACGCCATCTTCTAGCATCGTCTTCACTTGTTTTTGTATTGCTTCGCGTTCCTTTGGGGCCACACGATAAGGGTTTTGTCGGATGGGTCTGGCGTCGACATCAGTAATGATGCGGTGTTTGGTAAGTGGCGTTTGACCAACTCTTGATGCAGAGGAGAAACAGCCCTGGTACTGATTGATGAGCTCAAGAAGACGGTTCCGCTCAACGACCGTTAACGTCGGTTTAACGTCTACAATAGGCGCAGCTGTGTGGATTGTAGAGGCCGACTCCTGCGCTAAGTGGCAGTCTTGTATTTCTGTCACGTCGTCGAAATAGGCGATAGCAGTGCCTCTAACGATATGTCGGCGCTCCTTACTAAAATTCGTCAGCAAGAGTTCGGCGCTTCCGTCGATTACATTGATAAGTGCTCTGGCAATAGAGACACCGCAATTCAGTGCTAGCGCACTGATGTGTTCAGCTACGCCAGTCCCATTTTGCAGGCTGTCACAGCGCACCTGTACGAGAGAGCAACTCCGCGGCAAAAGTATGACGTCGTCCGCGGCAATACGTAAGCGAGGTTGTTGTGGCTTCTCATGAGTGACATTATCCGAACTCGTGGCAAACGTGACGCTTCTGTCACGGATGTTGATCACGGCGCCGTACTCCCGTAGGAAATCCATGCCAAATATAAGTTCATTACAACACTCGGTAAGGATGACGAGGGTGACGACGAAGGTTGAACCGGCGATTAAGAATCGGGCCGTGCATTTCCCGACAGGTGTCATCAACTGACCTCCGGCGGTTCTTATGTTGGGCCCGTGCCATGGTGTCTTCACCTTCCTCAATTTGTCAGCGACCTGTAAGCTTAGGATTGAAAAATGGGAGCCAGTGTCAACCCGAGCGGCTATTTCGTGGCCGTCAATGCAAACGATGAGCTCGGCGCTGACGATGTCAGTTACGTCTTTCGTACTTCTATCCGTCGTATTCGTCGTTGTGCTGGGCGTCTTTTTCGTCAATGTAGTCTTCACGTCGTCGTTCGTCGATAACGGGGGATGTGGAGCAGTTAGAGTATTGGCAACCTCACCCCCGGAAGTCGCTGCGGCTAGTTTCCCCGTCGGGGGCTAGGCGATCTGCCCCTAGTGACGTCGGCAAAACTGCGACGAGTCGGCGAATTGTAGCGCGCCGGAGATGGAGAAGGAGAACGCGGTCGGGGCGTCATCGTATTTGGTGGCTGACTGTTCACAGGAGCGTCGTTGTAAGCGCGTCGACCGTCGTACGGAGAATAAGCATAGTTGGCAGGAAAGCATGGGTGTTGAGCGGCGCGATAGTTGTTCCATTTGTGGCAAACTCTATAGACGTGTCCAGCTTCACCACAATGGTAGCACACTGGTCGACGGTCGACGGTGCGCCACAAATCGGTTTTCCGACGCTGATAGTTCGGCGGTAACTCTCCATGGAGCCAAGGAGTGGCGTGCGCATGTCGAAAATACGGCGTTGTTTGTGCTGGCATGATCGGCGGGGTCGGTAGACTGGACGAGGGTGACGATGTCGGCTCTGTTTGTGGCGTAGGTGGTGTTGTAGTTATGGGTGTCAACGGCGTTGAAGTTGCGTTTAGTGGACGGCGAACAGCCTCCGCATAAGTGAGGCGCCGCGGTACGTTCCCACAGTCTGGCGCTGAAAAAGCTTGCCGGACTTCCTCCCGGACTACATCAGCAACAAAACATAACGCTGGCTTCGGTTCCGTAGGCGCATCCACAAAGCCGAGCTGCCGAAGCTCTTCTCGCACCACTTCTCGGACAACTTCACGCAGAGACATGTCGTTACTCGCAGCCAGTACGGAAGTGTTCGCCGCCGAGTTGCTCATGTCATGCTGGCGGTATCGTTGATGCAGGGCCCGTTCAATGGCTGTAGCCTCTTTTGTGAACTGTGCCACTGTTGTCGGTGGATTTCTCACAAGGCCGGCAAACAGTTGCTCCTTCACTCCTCGCAAGAGATATCGCAGCTTTCTTTCCTCTGGCATGTCTGGGTCTGCCCTGCAGAAAAGACGGGCCATGTCTTCCGAGAACATAGTAACGCTCTCATTGGGCTTTTGAACGCGGATTTCAAGGAGACGCTGCGCGTTTTCCCTCCTGTCGATGCTTGAAAAAGTATCCAGCAGCTGTGCGCGGAAGTCGTACCACGTGGCAAAGCTCCTCTCCCGGTTTACGTACCACGTACGAGCATTGTCCTTCAAATAAAGACACTCGAGAGTTTGTCCGCCGAGCTGGTCTTATGGTTATACTGGGCGACGCGCTCGAACTGGTATAGCCAATCTTGGACGTCTTCAAAGGCATCACCATGAAAGCTCTCCGGGACCATAGGATTCTGTAGTGTTACTTGCGATGGAGCTGCGGTGGCCATGTTATTTGTAGGAGGCAAACGATTTCTCGAAGTTTCTTGCAGGGGACTGGACTCGGGCGCTAAGCCTAGCAGGCGACGACTGAACCGGTGGACCGGTGTTTCGATGCGCGATGGTGATTCCGGGCTCGATCGTCGGCTCCGCGAAGGGGTGCCAAGCATGAAGAATACCCAGCACCTCTACCAGTGTAACGACGTGGGATCGCCGAGTATGCGTAGCAGCACCGCCAAGAAACGCACTTTATCAGTCGTCCAAGGGAACAACAACAACGTCTTCTTCGTTTTCCCTGCTTCACCTAAAAACCCGCGCTACTTCAGCGTCGTCCCCACTGGCGCATACCCGCTGAATTATGGTTCTGCCAAATATAGTTGTGTCAATATGTTATTACCTCCTTGTATCTCATTGGGAATGAACCACAACCTCGAGGTACAGGTGCCAACTTGCCAAACCAATCTTTACTATTCCTGTCAAAGGCAGCCTCAGAACACACACGCACGCACGCACACACATATATATCAATGAATATTTGAATATTTGAATTTGAATATGACCCGGAGACCAAAAGGCAATCATTTGAGTGGCACACGAACTCGTCCCCTCCCCAGAAGAAAGCCAGGATGAGCAAATCAAAGATCAAGATCATGCTCATGGTTTTTTTTACATCCACGGACTGGTTCAGCATGAGTTTGAAGCACCTGGAACCACTGTGAACTCCAAATTTTATGTGGATGTCCTCGAAAGACGGAAACGCAGGTTCAACACATCCGGCTGGACATTGCAAACAACTGGAAGTTGCACCGCGATAATGTGCTGGCCCACAGTGCCTTCGTCACCGACTAGTTAAAGCAGGAGTGCCAACAATCCCCCAGCCCCCGTACAGCCCGGGCTTAGCTCCCTCCGACTTTTTTCTGTTTCCACGCCTCAAAACACCCCTGAAAGGCAATCATTTTGGGACAGTGGACGTGATCAAAGCAGCTAGCACCCCAGCATTATAGGCCATTCCGGAGGAGGACTACCGCGACGCATTCGAGAGCTGGAAATCTCGCTGGAGCCGATGTATTGACGCAAAAGGGGAGTATTTTGAAGATTTTTAAACTTTTTGTAACAAAAAATTCAATAAATGATTTTTAATCGCCTTACTTACATTAGTTTCAGGACAGACCCTGTACATGTACCTTGAAGGTATGTATGTGGAAAGCATTTTAACCTCTGCTTGCTTTTCTGGCATGGGATAAAACAGCATTTTGTCTCTAAACAACTTCCTTTTAAACTATTCCATTCGGATCATTTTTCTGATTTCTGCAGTGTTGCATTCACAAATTTCACAGTTAACCGGTTCCGTTTTCATTCTTGCTTCCTAAAATATGCCCTTCTGTCATGGTAATTTGGAAGGCCTTCTGTTAGCATTGGGCTTTGTATTTCAAAACTATCAGTGCAATGTTGCACGAAGAAAACTATTCTTGGAGTAAATTATTGTTGAGCTTGAGATCATGATACAGCTGCATGGTTGTTATTTAACTCTGCAAGAGAATGGTCCTGCCATCATACCAAGCATTGCATGGGTATTATTCTCTTTCTTTTGACATTAGTTTATGAGGCTCACAGATATGTATCATTGTCAACAATTATACCTGACATCTAATTTTGTGCAACATACACTACATTTAATCAGGTAAAGGTGCATGTTTTGTCTCTTGGACCAGTCTGCTCAGTGGTAGGAGGTCGAGACCACAAATGAGAATGGCTGGCAAAGATCTGTGGTGTATGTCCCGTGTTATGCATCTGAGAAGATTTCATGGTGGCAAGAAGACATGTCAGACATGATGTGATCTTTTTTAATTATTGTGCACGGAGTTATCAGCATGATAATATCCTTAATGCTATAAAGAGTACCTCCAGCAAGCAGTCTATATTCTTATGCCTTTTTGTTGCTTATGGCAACAAAATCCAACATCCTTTGAAACATGCTCACTTGCTGTCTGATGCACAAAATGAAGAACGCTGCCTTCTCTAAATTTATTAGCAACAAGAAAGCCACTCTGGAAGCAATTATATACATACACAGCAACACACACTAAAACCTACAAATTGGAGAAAAAACACAAACTAAGCTAACAATAAAAGAAACCAGACACCCAACAAGTGTTACATGTTACTCAAGTATGCACATTCAACCTGAGTTAGAGAGATAGATTGTAGACTCCCGCACTCTTGTGCATGCATCTGGATATGTTAAGCCTCAGCTACTCCTTGTGCATCATAACT
This sequence comes from Dermacentor variabilis, assembly GCF_050947875.1. Taxonomy (NCBI): domain Eukaryota; kingdom Metazoa; phylum Arthropoda; class Arachnida; order Ixodida; family Ixodidae; genus Dermacentor; species Dermacentor variabilis. Next base: position 22,235,964 of record NC_134574.1, on the reverse strand, counting down.
TTCCCCATGTTTGTGAACTCTGGTGTACAACCACAAGAACAATGATGGCTTTACAGGTGGTTCACCTTTCATAGAGTTCTATAAGGAGGATGCATCAACTCTTCCAGCCAATGTACACATTACCACATGAAAGCAGCAGCTTATAAACAGCACAACACGATACATCACAAACTATATATTTGCCACGTGTTATTAAACTTACATCATTAAAGTACATTAGAATTGGTGCTAAGGCTGGTGCACAATATATGCATACTTAAAGCAATCATAAATAAGGCAGGAGCTTGGAATATGATTGAATATTCTCGGAACTGCTTTGATAATAAAAGTCAAGGCTTTGTTTTTGGCATCACCCACTCCAATTCGTTTTCTTTTTTTCAATTGAAGCATTGGCAAGGTTTCTGCCATGCGCTTCGACCGTGACTCTTCCTTGTTTGCGCACGGCCATGAACATAATACAAGAAAATCACCACAGTAACGCAGTGGTCCCTGCCTACTTTTTCATATACTTTACTGCAATACGTTACGTATGCTTCACCGCATAACATGACTGTACTGCGGCAAAGCTGATTTTATGGAACTGACATTATGTAACGGACTTTTTGTCATTCTGCTGCTCGCATGAGTATAAGCTCGCAAAACCACAAAACACAGACTTGGCTTGTTGTTGGTTGATTTTCTAGCTAACATTTCGAGACATCCACGTTGTTTACACAAAAATCGCTGAAATTTCACGCGCTCGTACGCGCTTCAAAAGGCAGCGTGACCACCTATAATTAAGGCAGTCATAAGCGGCAACGAAATCCACACAATGTACATCAACTTCCACAAAGCTACTGGGCAACGCCATCAATAACTGGCACAGGGGCCACCCAGGAGCTGGCAAACGCTGCGATGACATCCACACCAACCACGTCGCTTTCCACAAAGCTATTGGACAGCACGATCAGTCACAGGCACAGGTGAAGTCCGCAAAACACTACATGGGCAGAACTACTACGGCCACACTCAATCACTTCGCAATAAGCTCTCACATTTAACGACATCAAACAGCCACAATCACTTCTCCACAGTCACGGGCACAGGCGAAGACCGCATGGGCAGAACGGACGCACCGATTCAGGGCTCTCGTCGCGTTCATCGCTTTAGCGCCACCTATTTAAAAATAATATACGGAGCCAAGCCAAACCATTTTTAGCGTCTATTTGGGTGAACGTAACGCTTTCGGGCCCTAAGCGTTACCTGAACATCGCCCCCGAGGGCTCTGTGGCCACTGCGCATGCGTGAGCTGAGAGAAGGTGAGAAAGGAGGTCAACCCTTTTACGCAGGATGTGACGTCACATTGTTGCTTGTTTTTACTTTCTTGAAAGAGGTACTCTCGAACGTGGATTAGTCATTGCCGTCGTGTCGGCTGCAAGACATTCTGCGCGCACTTTTGTGCGTGTCGAAAGGGCTCAAACGTGCGCGATATTCGTGCGAGTGCAGTTTGACTTGAGCAATCGTGGGCTTGGACTCCGTGACATTTGCTTTCGTAATATGCGAGTTAGGGGTTGCCGACAGGTAAACCGCCGCTATACTTAGGTGAATACCTTGTTTTTCGTGGTCTTGAAATAAATGGCGCGTCACTGCGATGGCGACTTCAATAGAGTGCGGTAATTGCTGCTAATTCAGGGCGATTTAATAGCACAATACGTGCTGCATTATCGGTGTAGATAGAGAAAACTTATCCTGTGAGCCTTACTTCCGTCAGTCAGACGGTTACATGCTTCGCTATTATCCAGTGCACATTTCTTAATATCCACTACCGATCTGCTTCAAATATGGACGAAGTGTTTATTCATCGTGCAGTTTTTTCTATTCATACAACTTACGATGGGCAGTAGGGTTACGGCCGTGAGTTTTCCTTTCGAGCAAACCTTTTCAAATTGAAGTTTTCGCTCATGTTCGCGAGATAGCAAATTTTTGAGTGTTACGCTCCCCGCTGCATTATTGGATTCCATGTGACCTAGATTTAAGCTGCCTCAGGTTGTATTAACGCTCACAGAGGCTTTTAGAAAAATAGTTGTCACCTGAGAAAACAATACAGTGTGCCAGTTCTTTTGGAATGGTGCTGTTTGTGAATTTAATTATATTTCCCCTAGTCATACTCAACTATACTTACTGGTCAGATGCTTGAACTTCTGAAGAAGTATTTGCAAAGTTTCCCTTCCAACTCAACATTGTAAGCGACGTTTCTCTGGAGTATGAGTGTGGTATTTGCTCCAGCAGCACTGCCATGAGTTCAAGTTCAAATTGTGCCCACCGACTGTCTCTATCCGTGTGCCACTAGAAAGTACAAATAATTCATTTCTCAATTGTCGCAACATTTCTTTTTCATTCCATCTTCAGGAAATTTGTTTACTTCTTTTCCTGGTCATTGTGGACTTGCACACATTGAAGTTTTGGATAGTTTGGCAAAAACATTGCACAGTGGGCCTGTAGTGGTTTCTTTTTGTATTTAGCTTATTGCCCATCTGACTGGCCAAATTCTTTCGACACCAACAGTGAATCCCTCCTTGCCTTACTGCATTACAAATATTTCACTTCCTTGGAATGTCTGTTCCATGTGCCTCATAACAGTACACGGTGCCATTTAGTATTCTATAATGTTGAATTTGGTACATGCACCTTCATATGACCAAGTGTAGGTTTTTATTGCAACGGAAATAAGAACATGAGTGCTTCTTCAATTGTCTTCATCACATTGCTGATGCCTTCTTCAAATCTCGTAGAATATGGTGTGGGCAGCCGGGGGTGTGTCTGAAGAGTAATGCTAGTTTGTACATGATCATATTGTTGCTGCTGGGAAGATGACATCTTAGGCAAATTTTTTTCATACAATTAACACAAATGTTTCCATCTTTCCCCTTGTGGCTCAATCGTAGTAGACCTATTCGTTTTTCAGTTACCTTGTTTATTTTTGTTACATATCAGTATTATGTACTATCAAGTTAGCAGGAATACACAGCTATTTGATGTTGTATTCATGGGGAATCCTAGGCAATCCCTCGCCATGAGTATGTGCCATATGTCACAGGCAACAGTCATTCTAGTCTTTCTTCTTGTGGTAAAAGTATCCCAAAGCCTATTTTGCACGCTTGCAGATCAGTTGAGATGCAGACATCAATGCCAGCTCACAAAGCATCTTGTACGGCAATCACCCAGCCACCTCCGCAGATGGGGAATTTTGCAGTTTCCAATCGTACTGTTTCTGCTGTCCTTGGCAGAGATGTTGATTGTACACAGAGGGAATATATTGTAGGACAATAAAAAAAACTTGGGATGACGAGGGCCATATATGGTGGAAATTAAAGCAGATTATGACTAGCATTAGCCCAAGCCCTGCGGTATCTAAAAATTAATAAAGTGCTGGTTTTCACATGCTATAGCGGCTGTGTGCATTCAGCTCACAACTCCCTTCTTGGCAACATCACCCAGGAATGCCCACTCCGAACACTCTGTCACATGCACTTTGACAGCATCTGCTTTGATCTACTTAATTGCATATCAGTAAAGATGTGTCTGGTTCACTAAAGACAGACAATGCTGCATTCCAATGGAACCAAACCGTTCTCAAAATGTTCTTGAAACCAGCCAAGCAGGTTTTCGAGAACTTTTCTGGCAAAATGACAAAATAAAGGTTACTTGAAATAACTGATGCAATGCTGATGAGGTTAGGGCATGCATTTCAAGGTGCTTGGCCTTCATTATCTCTAGTAATAGTGAACCTGCCAAATTCGCAAGAGTCTTGAATGAATTCTTCACTAATCCCAACTATTTTGTTGCTGCCCTATATTGTTTCTATAGGAAGAGCGCACAACAAAAATCTTGTGGCTTCCTGTTGTCATAACACCCTATAACTTCCTTAGATGTAGGGCCATTTGATATTCACCAATAAATAATTACACAGGATTTAGATGATGCCTTTAAATATGTGTCCCTCATGCTTACATGTAAAGGAGCACTGAAACCAAACTTTTGAACTGAAATTTTTATATTAATCTGGTTCTACATGGCAGCTTTTATGACCACACTATGCCACTGAAAGCTAGGTGTGCTTTGAGCGATTCTTAATGTGTGCTAAGACTTGCTTCACTAAATAAATTTTCTTATGACTCTTCTCAAACATCTAAATTTAACTTATTTAATTCTAGTATTCTATAAGTCACAACCACGATACGATTACGAAGCATGCCATAGTTGCGGACTCCAGCCTAACTTTAACCGCCTGATGTTATCAACATGCACCCACTCCACAGTGCGCACCAAGACAGAAAGGAAAGACCAATGTTGTGCTGCATAGTGGTCCTAACATGCTCTGTTTTCAATGACCTAATAATGGCATGGCTTACTCATGAACAACTGCAGTATGCATCATTTCTTTGTGACCTACCATGCAATGTCGTCACCAGATTATAGGACCACACTGCCTTTGGCACATGTTTAACTGTTTGCGTTAAGGATATATTTGTTGCGCATAGAAGGAATTTGAAGTTTCGTAGTGTAAATACTGAATGACAGCTACACACGCATAAGAAAAAAATTCTGCTAGAACTACTTAAACTCTGCAGCGTTTGAACTTTACGAATTCTTGCGATTTTGCACATTTCGGAAGACTGCAGGTCATTCATTGCAGTTATACTAGCTTTTGTACTTTTTAGATATGCTGTTTGCCCCGGTTTTATACAGTGATCATAGATAGCCACACCACACCATGTCGGTAGAATAATTAAGAATTTTAGTAAAAAGGGGTTGCTCAATGTTGAGGTGCACCAGCATGTCATAGTATATAGAAGCCAGAAGCAGCAGCATTTTAAGGTATTGTGCCGCACCACGTAAAGTCAAATTATTGTGCCCCCCTCCACTCTCGCTGGCAAAACCTGCTGGTGAAGCATTGTGAGGAAGCTTTCGAGGTATGCTGCACTCTTTCCAAAACAGCGTCCTAGGCGGCCATCTATTTTGCCTACAGGACGAAGAGTCCCTGGCCAGGAGTGCATCAAACATACGGAAATAGCTGTCAATTGCGCTGCTGAACTTCTAGATATCTGTAATTTTGCCCTCAGGTTGCAGAACACAGCAATGCTATAGCAAGCAGCGTGGTGAAAGCTGTTTCAGGGCTCTACCACGGCATAGCCAGCACTGTATGTGCATACTATACACAAACATGACATTTTAGCAGCAATACTTAACAGCAAATTGTACTTGTACTTCACTCTGTCTAACACTGCCAGGCTTTAAAATACGTGAGGTCACTCTGTTTCATCTGATGTGTTTATACAAAAAAGTGTGTATGCATGGAAGGGGTTAAGGCTCCTTTGTAAAGCCAAAACGCTTCCTGGCATGATAAAGTGAAGCCTTGTGCATTTCAACCTGCAGTCGCTCACTGCACTTTCAAAAGCGTAATCAGCACAGAGAGCATAGGAAAACACACAAGCAATAGTTAATCAGTATGTTTGCAACAAATGAAACTGTTTTACAGAATGACCACATTTCAAAAAAGCAACCACATGCTATGGAGACAATACAGCCAACTTACGTTAATTGGACAGCTGTTAACGTGTCCTGCCTTTATATGTACAAATGTTTCAAGTCTCAAAGTGTGCCCCTACTTTGTAACTTGTCCTTGGAACAATGGATGATTCGAAAAAAAAGGTAAATTTAGCACCACTGCCACACTTATAGAAGAAAACTACATATCAAAATGACAAGTCCTTGTAGAACAGAAAAAGGTGTACAGTAAACTTCCAATAATCTGACTCCGTTTAATTTAAATTTTCAGCTAATTCGATCGTGGCCGAAGGTCCTGGTCGGCGCCCATGCATTTCTATGGGCCTAAACATTAATTATTTCGATCCTAAAACTGGCATTAGCCGGATAATGCGAACTTGACCAGACCCCCAATAACGACCCCTTTTAGTGGCAGCGTCTGTCTCAGCAGAGCTTAGGGGACAGTGAATGCGTTAAACAAACGCCATCTCCTGTCTGAAATGCTTATTTTTGACCCACCCGAGAAAGATTTTCAAGCAGTAACGGTAGCTGACAATGTCCGATTGTGGTACGTATCTGATTCTAACGAACACTTTTTGTTTTCAAAGGACATTGAGAAGAAAATTGCCTAGCTGTGCAACGATTGCGATACTAAAACCATGGTTCTAGCATTCATATGCTGTACCGCATATCACGGCTGTAATACGGCGAAGCTGACTTTAAAAAATCGGCTGCCATTCTAAAAAATCGGGTACGCGTAGGTTTCTACATTGGTTTGCAGTTTTAAGTAATTTCTACTTTAGTTTTATACATTGTACAAATACAAAGTTGATGCGCGTTCGTTTCAGAGGCGTGTTACTCAACCACATACTGCCAAATGAACCAATGGTGTTTCAGCAGGTTTTTGCCTTTTAATTCGACCCGTCGGTCTCGTGAGGGTAGAACTAATGGAAGTTGACTGTAGAAATCGCATGATGAAGCACCAGGAAAGTTACCTTGCTCAGGTAGTGAATAAGCATGAAAAACGTGCTTCACACAACATCCACCAATGTTCTGTTGCAGATGCAAAAGCTGCCTTTCTTATCTGGAAAAGAGAAGTCATCAAGGCATTCCACATCCATCTTATTCAGTCTTTACAGTGTTGTTACATCACCATTTGCTTAGCCTCCTATGCCAAAAAAGGTTGTCAAAACCCCACATTTTTCACCAACCAAGCAGTGTTTACTGTGAATTATTACTGCTTTCTGTAACCTCACCTGTAAATACTGTATTAACACTGAGCTATATGATAAGCTTACTGAAATTTAAAAAAAGAATACTGGATGTTTATATCTGTTTTTTAGACATAAGAAGGGGTTCTTAAAAGCGAGCTGCGTTTGCAGAATGCTTGCATAAACAACAATTACCTCGGTCATGTGCTAATTGTGGCCATGTTGTCCCTGCAAACTTCTTAATCTCATTCGCCCACCTAACTTCCTGCCGCCCCCTGCTACGCTTCCCTTGTCTTGGAATCCAGTCCATAACCCTTAATGACCATCGGTTATCTTCCCTACTCATTACACGCCCTGCCCATGCCCATTTATTTTTCTTGATTTCAACTAAGATATCATTAATTCGCGTTTGTTCCCTCACCCAATCTGCCCTCATCTCGTCCCCTTAACATTACACCCATCATTCTTCTTTCCATTGCTCGTTGTGTCGTCCTCAATTTAAGCAGAACCCTTTTCGTAAGCCTCCAGGTTTCTGCCCCGTAGCCGAGTACTGGTAAGACACCGCCGTTATGCACTTTTCTCTTGAGGGATAATGGCAACGTGCTGTTCATGACCTGAGAATTCCTGCCATACGCACCCCCTCCCATTCTTATACTTCCGATTATTTCAGACTCATGATCCGGATCCGCGGTCACTATCTGCCCCAAGTAGATGTATTCCCTTGCCACTTCCAGTGCCTCGCTACCTATCGTAAACTGCTGTTCTCTTCCGAGACTGTTAAACATTATTTTAGTTTTCTGCAGATTAATTTTTAGACCCACCCTTCTGCTTTGCCTGTCCAGGTCAGTGAGCATGCATTGCAATTGGTCCCCTGAGTTACTAAGTAAGGCAATATCATCAGCGAATCGCAAGTTACTAAGGTATTCTCCATTAACTTTTATCCCCAATTCTTCCCAATCCAGGTCTCTGAATATCTCCTGTAAACACGCTGTGAATAGCATGGGAGAGATCGTATCTCTCTGCCTTCCGCCTTTCTGTATTGGGATTTTGTTGCTTTCTTTATGGAGAACTACGGTGGCTGTGGAGCCGCTATAGATATCTTTCAGTATTTTTACGTACGGGTCGTCCACATCCTGATTAGGTAATATCTGCATGATTGCTGAGGTTTTGACTGAATCAAACGCTTTCTCGTAATCAAAGAAAGCTCTGTATAAGGGTTGGTTTCTTATTCAGATCTTTCGTCTCCTGCGGTAGCTTAGCGGTATCCTGTCTAACGAAGTTACCACCGGCTTCTATGGCACACTCCTTAATGATGCCCTTAAGATTTTTGTTCACTGCTTCAACACTAAGGTTCTCTTCCTGAGTTAAAGCCGAATACCTCTTCCGCAGCTTGATCCGAAATTCCTCTATTTTACCTCTTACAGCTAACTCATTCATCAGCTTCTTATGCACCAGCTTTTTCCGTTCTCTCCTCAAGTCTAGGCTAATTCGAGAGCTTACCATCCTATGGTCACTGCAGCACACTTTGCCGAGTACGTCCACATCTTGTATGATGCCAGAGTTAGCGCAGGTTATGAGGTCTATTTCATTTCTAGTCTAACCATTCGGGCTCCTCCATGTCCACTTTTGGTTATCCCGCTTGCGGAAGAAGGTATTCATTATCCGCAAACTATTCCTTTCTGCAAACTCTACTAATAACTCTCCCCCTACTATTCCTAGAACCTATGCCATAATCCCCCACTGACTTTACTCCAGCCTGCTTCTTGCCTACCCTGGCATTGCAGTCGCCCATCAGTATAGTGTACTTTGTTTTGACTTTACCCATTGCCGATTCCACGTCTTCATAGAAGCTTTCGACTTGAGTAGAAATAAAGAATACATTGTTGCGCCAAAAAAGGAAAATAAAGACTTGGGAAGGAAGAGTACGAAAAGGCAGATTTAGCGCTGAACTTCGACTTGCTGGTCATCATAACCGGATGTAGGCGCCTAGACCTATACGGCCTTCAATTTGTACCTCTTAAGTTTTACAACAAGACCTGCACCCTCTCGTTAATGCTATACAATTCCTGTATGTTACCAGCTCTATCCTTATTAATCAGGAATCTGGCTCCTAGTTCTCGTCTCTCCGCTAAGCCCTTGTGGCACAGGATGTTCCCGCTTTTTAGCACTGTATAAGCATTCGTTTCTCCTGCGAACCTCACTGAGCCCTATTATATCCCATTTAATGCCCGCTAATTCCACGAATAGCACTGCTAGACTCGCCTCACTAGTTAACGTTCTAGCATTAAACGTTGCCAGGTTCAGATTCCAATGGCGGCCTGTCCGGATCCAGAGATTCTTAGCACCCTCTGTGGCATCACAGGTCTGACCACCACCGTGGTCAGTTGCTTCGCAGCTACTGGGGACTGAGGGCCGGAGTTTGATTGTTGTATTTATATAGGAGGTTGTGGCCAAGTTCTGCACCAAGGTGGCCAATCCTGCTCTGGTAAGGAAGTGCATCACCAGTTCTTGTCACCAGGCCTGTTTATACAACTGTGTCAACATGCGGATTTTTTTTATCCGGTGGAAAATTTCATGTCAGCGGGATTAGAACCACTGTCCTTTTGCTCCTGAGGCGGATGCCCTACTTCTGCGCTATCGCTGCATCGGGGCGCAAGTAGTAAGTAATTATACGGGAAGCGTTTTATTTACTGTTTTGGAGGATTGGAGTAGATTAGTTCGACCACTCAAAGAAAGGGAATGGTCCAACTGTCAGAATTCCGACGAGTTAAAAGGACTGGAATCACATAAACCACAACTCTGAAGGAATGGAGTGGAAATAGAATGGATGAGCACATTGGGACTCTACTGTGCTCCTAATGCACAGGTGGCCTTCCTAGTTTTCGGCGCTGCCTCGTGCACGATTTCTTTGCGAATGTTCTTTGTTTTGCCATTTGAAGAACCTTATAAACTCTCTGCCTTCACCAAATAAAACCAGTCGGAAGTATACACTTTGTGCATGCATCTATGTTTCTGTTCATGTCCCGTCTTCCTCACACAGTTTAAAATTTTGCTGAAGCTATGAGCTGAATAGCTCAACAACATGCCTTAATTACTTCAGTGTACAGCTGGGCTTGTTGGTAAAGCTACACAATGCCTCTCATGTGACCACCATGTGTGTGTCTGCTCTTCTGTATTCTTATGATGTGGCTCAGCCTTGAGTGCATGTGTAGCTTCAATACTGAATACTATATTTTAACTACTAATGTAATTTCTATGTTCAACTTCCAGCCAGACAAGAGTACCTCATACTACATTCTGAAAATTTCTGCAGTCTAGCAGGATTTCTGTCTAATGCACTGGCCTCTACCACCAAATGCCTGAGAAATTAAAAAAATATGCAGATTCCAAACACAGTGGGGATTTATGTTACAGGAAGCATATTGCAGGTAAATGGCTACGTAGCATTGGTTCGGGTTTTTCCAAACATTGCAGTGTTGACCAATGTGTTTGTGTATGACGAGTGATTGTATATATGACACAAGCTTTGCGAGGATAGTACGAATGCAAAGGCATGGTTTCTTTGCCTCTGCATTAAACCTTTGTGGTGGCTGCTGTTTTGACGAGTGGAAAACTTGGCTTTGCAGTATGCGCAAATTGGCACGTGCCTATTCTAGGCCCATCTCGTAGAACGGGTATGTGTCGCTGCGACACAAGTATACAAGCCTTACAGAGCACACAAAAGCCTGCTTTTGTGTGCTCGCCTGTTGCGTTTTATAGCCTAAGTTCACTACGGACCCGGGACTAGCCAATGGCTATGGGTCCAGTAAGGCTTTTGTATTTTGTAAAATATGATGTAAATAAAGAATGAATGAATGAATGAATGAATATAGTATTAAGATAAGTGTCATATGTCTCTGTGCATACACCTCTTGTCAACATTCTTCACTAAACAAGCACATGTCACCTTCATCCTCACTGCACAGGGAACAGCTACAGGTGATAAGGTGGCTTCGCTGCATAACATGCTTGTGACATCTGCTACTGCTAGCTTGCCAAGGCAAATACGCTTTCCATCATTTGGATTGCAACAATGCATTAAATATGAATGTTTCATAGATTCTGATTAACCACTTTACATATTTTTTAACGTGTACGTTGGATCTACGTGATTCCTTTTTGTACTTCAGTGAAGAAACATTACAGCATAAAGTTAGTACTATGTTGCACAGTGTCCATGTTGTGCTAGCTGCTACAGTGAGGGGGACTTAGAAATGTGAGCGAATCCCAAAGGTGGTGCATTCTAGCAAAGCACCTCGAAGTCCAGCCACAATGGAAGAATGGGAGAGACTGACATGCTCTGAGTTTGATAAGCAACTTGTATATGCACACATGCTCTGACACGTACTATGCACTGTAATACACATGCCACTGTCCCATACACACAGCTATGCATTGGCGAGCAAGAAGTATCTGCACAACCGTGGTCAAATGGTTAGAGCGTCAAGTTGCTATGCTGGGAGACAGGTTCGGGCTCACTGTAACATTTTTGTTTTTAATGCAGAAGACCGAAACGAGCCAGGACGTAAAATTGCCTACTGCAAAGTGCTTGGCATGAAGAAAGAATTCTCTGCATTAAAAATTCGCAAATCTAGCACATGCAAGTGTGCATTCCCACATACCTGAAATGTTTTGAAGTGCAGCACATTGCAACTGCAGTGGCTTTGCCACAAGGTTGGCGTGTATAACAGTAAAGTCCGCAGCAACAATGGTAGCTTTTTCACATAAACAAGGTGCATTGCGGTGCAGCACATTGCAACAGCTGTGGCTTCCACACAAAGCTAATTTGCATAATGCTGCAGCATGATGGAGCATGTTTTGAACAGACACAACAAAGAGGCTACTTACATGCACTTCAATGATTTTATGAGCAGCTGAAGTGCTTGTGAATGTCGCAACGGTAATGTTTTTGTTTTCACTTTTCAGACTGCAGAATGCCCACTTCTACATTATACTAGGGCAAATAAGTAGCTTTTTATGGCTTCAGCCACGAAACATGCACGACGTCAACAGGCGTCGGACTTGAGGATGCATCAAATTGAAGCGGCGAAATCTTGTAATTTACGTTGTTAACTTGACTTAGGACTTCATAAGGCCCTGTGTCGCGAGAGAGAAGCTTCTGGGAGAGGCCAACCCGATTACATGGTGACCAAAGGAGCACCCAAGCACCTGGCGCGAACTTAACATCGTGACGGCACCGGTCATAACTCTTTTTGTATATGCTGCGAGGTTAATAAACGAGATCGGGCGACTTGAAGTGCCATGTTAGCGCGATCGATGACTTCACGAGAATACTCAGTTGCAACACGTGGCACAGAAGGTGTCAAAGGGCAAAGTGAGGTCGTGACTATACAAAAGATAAAAGGGTGAATATCCTGCGGTGTCATGTCGGGACGAGTTATACGCGAACGTCACGTAGACCAGCATGACATCCCAGTCACGGTGATCGTTGGAGACCTACATCGACAGCATCTCTGTGATTGTTCGGTTGAGACATTCCATACAAACATCTGTTTGTGGATGGTAGGCGATGGACAGCTTGTGCTCAGTGACACAAGAGCAGAGGAGGTCGTCGACAACTCGAGACAAGAATGAGCAGCCGCGGTTTCTAATAACTGTCGAGGTTCACCGTGGTGGAGAAGGACGTCGTGGAGGAGAAAATCGGCGACGTCTGTTGCACAACTAGTCAGCAACGCCTTTGTTATCGCGTAGCATGTCGTGTAATCATAGTGACGGCAATCGACTTGTTAACTCTAGTCGTCGTCGGAAAAGTGCCAGGCAGGTCAAGGCCTAAGCGAAAGAACGTTTTAGAGGGAACTTCAATTGGATGGAGTCGTCTGATAGGTGGTAGGGGAGGTTTCTTCCGGCGCTGACACAATTAGCAAGTTGCGACATAACAGCGCACAAAGCAACAGAGAACCGTCGTCATATGTGATCGCACATACACAAAACTCCAAGGTGTCCCGCCGTCGGTGCATCCTGAAGTTGTTCGAGAGCAACGGATTGCAGAAGACGAGGAAGGACAAGGAGCAACTCAGGGCCATCAGCGTTGATATTGCAGTGGTAGAGCATGCCGTTGTGCAGCACGAACATGCGAGATGTGCCGTCAGTGCTGCCGGAGTGATTGCACTCAGGCAATGATGGACTGTAAGGACCCGTCACGTTGTTGTTCAGCGCGCATGTCAGTTATGTAAGTGAAAGCCATCACACAGGTCACCGGATCATGCGCAGAAGGATCAGGTGGATCCGCGGGGTGAAGAGAGAGGCAGTCAGTGTCCATGTGGAGGAATCCAGTGTTGTAATTGACAATAAATGAAAATTCCTGGAGCCACAAAGCTCAGTGACCAAGCCGTCCTGTCGGGTCCCGGAGGGAAGACAGTCGGCAGAGTACGTGGTGGTCTGCAACGACCGAAAACGTGCGGCTGTACAGCAATGGCCGGAACTTGGCGACAGCCCAAACTAAAGCGAAGCACTCCCACTCAGTGATGGAGTAATTTCTCTCGGCAGGTGCCACCAGGCGGCTGATGTAAGCTATCACGGACTCGGTACCATTCTGTTGTTGATCGAGAACAGCGCCGACGCGATGGCTGCTTGCGCCAGCGTGGACTTCGGTTGGTGCAGATGGATCAAAGTGGGCAAGTATGGGAGGGGTGATCAGAAACCCGATGAGAGCGGCAAACACGTGAGCCTGCTCCAGGTCCCATGAGAATGGCGTGTTTTTCTTTAGAAGATCTGTCAAAGGCCGAGCAATATTGGCAAAGTTTTTGACGAAACGGCGAAACTAAGAACACAGGCCGATGAAGCAGCGCTAGTCAGAAGCAGAATGTGGCACAGGTAACCTGCGCACGGCACAAACTTTTTCCGAATCTGATTGACACCGGATGCGTCAATGAGGTGTCCCAACACGGTAATCTGACGGCGCCCGACTTGACACTTCGTGGAGTTCAGTTGCAGGCCGGCTTTTCAGAAGACCGCAATAACGGCATCGAGTCGGGTAAGGCGGCTGCCGAACATAGAGAAAACAACAGCTTCATCAAGGTAACGAAGACAGGTAGTCCATTTGTAGCCTCGAAGAAAAGAGTTCATCACACGTTCAAATGTCGCAGGAGCATTGGATAGGCCAAAGGGCATGACTTTGAACTGATATAAGCCATCTGGCGTGGTGAAGGCCGTTTTCTCGCAGTCCATTTGATCAACTGAAATCTGCCGGTAGCTGGATCGAAGATCGATGGACGATAAGTATTTAGCTATGTGCAAGCAGTCCAAGGCGTCATCAATACATGGTAGTGGGTAGACGTCTTCTCGCGCGATCTCATTTAGGTGGCGGTAATCGACGCAAAAATGCCAGGCACCATCTTTCTTTTTCACATGCACCACAGGCGAAGCCCAAGGGCTGGCTGATGGCTCAATGACCCTTTGCAGAGCATTTTGTCCCCTTCTGACTGGATGACTCGATGTTCAGCATGCGATACACAATAGGGACGCCGACAAATATGATTTGTGTCTCTAGTGTTTATACGGTAGAGAACAACAGATGTTCGGCCTAAAGGCCTGTCGCCGAAATCAAAGATGCCACTGTACAATTCAAGCAGGAGACGTATGGCCCTGGCCTGTGCAGAGGTGAGGTCAAGTGCAATCATTTTCGCAAAGTCATCCGTTAAGGAACCAGAGCTGGGAGCTGCAATTGGCACTAATAAACCAGTCTCACAATTCGCTCTCAATATCAAATTCGGAACCACTGGAAACGCTGTCCAAAAGCATTCTGGCCGGAATCACTTGAGGGCGCAGGCTGAAATTCAGAAGCGGTTAAACGACGTCGCTATTAGTAACCGTGACCAGTTCAAAAGCATGTCGATGATGGGGCGAAGCACATATTCACCATCAGGAACCTGTAGCTGGGCGGTCAAAGTGACGTAAGTAACTTCCTCGGGTGACACACGCACATCGCGAAATGAGCACAAGTGCGGTGGGGCAGTGCTCGGAGCATCGGCGAGTTGAGGCAGTTCTAACTGAAGAACACCGGTCGTGCAGTCGATGAGAGCAGAATGAGTGGATAAAATGTCCAATCTAAGGATAACGTCATGAGGGCAGATGTTGATCACAGCAAAGAGAACAGAAGTAGGGCGGCCAGCTATACTTGCAGTACACATTCCAAGAACAACCAGCATGTCACAGTCAGCCATATGAAGCACTTGGGCAGCTGCTGGGGTGAGGACCTTCTTTAAACGTCTACGCAGGCTAGCACTCATCACAGGTGTGTAAGCTCCAGTGTCGACGAGTGCTTGGACAAGTATGCTGTCTATATTAACGTCAATTACACTTCTCCTTGTGGGCATAGACAGAGGATTTGCTGCAGCATTAGGCAATGCAGCACCACCTCCGAGGGCTGCATTTCTTAGTATTACGAACGGGTGCGGCCTAACGCCACAAGGGACGAAAGGCGACGTGGCTGCGGCAAACGGGAAGATGGGCGACGTGTTTGCGGTGAGCGAGACTGGTGTCTGTGCGGCGATGGTGAGCAACTGTACCACATGGTCCTAGCAGAGTTGGCGCTGTTAGATTCGGCGGTGGGCGAAAAATTGCGGGCATTTTCATCAAAACGACTCAGGTTGGTCGGCGTGCGAAGTGTTAAGGGCCACAAGTTGTGACAGTATCAGGCGACATGACCAATGCTGCGGCAGGTGAAACATATCGGCTGGTCGTCTGCAGTTCTCCACTCAGTCGGGTTGCGATAACGCAGAGAGAAGCGTCGGGGTGGAGCAAAAATAGTAGAAGGGCGTTTGTTAGCTCTGGGATTGGCAACAGCACAGACAGAACATAAACCAATGTTTTCAAGTTACTGGTGAACGATGGCTTGTAAGAGGGGGACTGAAAATGTTGTAGCATCAGGGATACGCGAACAGAAATGCAGGCGCCATCGCATCCAGTTCACGTCGAATTATTCGCACCACGTCCTCCGACGGCGACTTTGCAGCAGTATTGGGAAGTCGGGTGAATGGTTGCAAGACGCATCGGCTTTTGGCCTGCTCGAATTGTCGGCACTATTTAAGGATAGCATCAACTGTAGAGCAGCTTTTGCACATGAGCAGATTAAAGGCGTCGTCTGCAATGCCCTTGAGCACATGCCCGACCTTCTCAGCTTCTGTCATGTCGTGATCAGCTTCGCTTTACGACAAAGTGCTAGCACGTCCTGGATGTACAAGACATAGGACTCCGTGGGGAATTGGGCACAGGATGCCAGTTCCTGTTTTGCGTCAATTTTACGACCGGATGGTTTGCCCAACAGCTCTGTCAACTTCTCTTTGCATTGGTCCCAGCTGGTTAGCTCCTCTTCGTGGTTTTCGTACTACACCTTTGCCGTGCCTCTTAGGTAGAACAACAGGTTAACTAGCATAAGCGTAAGGTCCCATCTGTTGATTCCGCTCACGCGTTCGTACATAGCCACCATCTTTTCAACATCGGTTCCGCACAAAGTTCCAGGATCCTTGGGTAGCACAACCTTGGCTATGCCCGATGACAAACGACCGCAAGATGCTACTTTACACCGAGATGTCGCCTCTTATGACATTTCAAGGCAGCGAGACTGAGACTGCACTGTATTCAGTGGCACTGAC
Organism: Dermacentor variabilis; assembly: GCF_050947875.1. NCBI lineage: Eukaryota > Metazoa > Arthropoda > Arachnida > Ixodida > Ixodidae > Dermacentor > Dermacentor variabilis. The sequence continues at coordinate 22,219,574 of NC_134574.1, read as the reverse complement.
AACCATGACGTAGAGGATTGACTTTCCCCCTATGTACAACATATTGGCAGAATAAGAACAAGGAAATGTCCCACACAGGTGCGTGTCACTAAACTGGACGCACTACCTGCTGTATGCAAGAGAGAATGAGGGAGAATGAGCTTCCCGTTACTCCTGAGCACCTACCTACAACTGTTTTTATGGGCGCAACATTGAAGCTGCGATTGAGGTAATGCCTACACCACATGAAATACAAAGCACAATACGTCAACAAACAAAAACCAAAACAACTGCACGCTGCATGCTCGACGTCTCACCGAAATAGACACACCTTCTTTATATTGCATCTGAGCTGAAACGGGTGAATCCCAAACTCTGTGTCACGTAACACCTGAAAGAATTAGCTGCTATGAGAGAACCAGTGAGATTAATCTGGCGCGCTATGCATGCATCTGTAGCCTAATGGGTAAAGAACTGGGTTGCTGCACTAAGGACCCAGATTAATGACCCACCATCAGGCATGTTACTAACTATTATTGAGCCTATCTGACCGGATGTATGAAGAAGCCCGGAGACAGGTCATGATAATGCTTTGCACAAGAGACAACGAAGCTGAACACACGTTTTCTGCCTTGTGCTTGCAATGCTCTACCAAGTGAGCTTCAACGGCAGTTGTCCCAATGTCCATTTTCTTGGATAGTTTCGCATGTGTACTAAATATAGCCCTGGGAGTGCTAGGCAGCAGCACTCACAGTCATGATGGCAGATGTGAAGTATCCGTTAAAACACCCACATTACAAAGCATATGATTTTAGAAGCTGGCAACTGGCTAATAAACACTTGTTTTCTACCATGAGGCACTAAGGCAGCTAAAATCAAGAGATTTGTATCTTATGAATGAGAAAAATCAGGGGAATCACTCGGCTAAATTTTTTGTTTATAAGAAGCATGTGATGGCAACAGACAATGAAGCGACGGTGACTATATAGAAAAATGGGTTAGAGCTGGCGACAATCATTGACAGCTCTACAATTTATTGTCTCAAGACATCTGGCAACAAATCTTCTGGATTTTTCTTCTACTATGTCTTTTGGAACTGAAATTTTAAATGTGTGTAATACTTCATGGCAACATAGAACACTTAAATGGTTAAGCATCTCCATATCTTAAATTTGTGGACCAGCTTTGTCACCTTTCTAGAACAATACCTCTGTGGTGTCATACATCACTCAGATCACTACTATTAAATCTACCTTTAGAGGAGCAGTACCTGCATTAGACGCAGCAGCATACCCTTTTAGCAAACGAATGTACATACCATGCTCAGACTGAGCAAACCAAACAAACCAACAGCGACCAGTACTTGTGTCCATTTGTCTTCAACGAGGCAGCAACAGGCCAGGTCTCGATAAAAACAACAAATATGAGGGGCAGGCAGAGGAAATAAGCAGTAGCTGTAAAGACAGCAGCAAAGTGAAACAAATTAGACAAATTTGCACAATTCACAACGTTACTGTCACAATTGGAAGCGAATGCTCCTCATGCAACAAGAAAAAAACACGTTTTAGCTGTAAACAGCACTGCGCGGAGTTGGTTGATATTCTAAAAACAGCACAGACAACAATTAAAGCAGGCACACTACTTGTGTCATCTGTCTTCTTGGTGTTTTTACAATATCGGTCACGGTTGCAAAGCTACGCACCTGATCTATGAACGAAAGCAACGGACGTGCATGTAAAGCTTGGTGAGCCGATTCCTGCTCATATATGTTTAATTTTGAAAGTTGCCGTATAAGCGAGAGCAGCAGCAGCAGTAAAGTGGATGGATGGATGTGTGTTGTTTAATGGCGCAAGGGCCAGGTATGGTAGCAGTAAAGTGGGTTCGTTTACCAGATCGCTCACAACGTAGGCATTGTATGATTTAACTGGAAGGCTCACAAAGGAGCTACTAAGAAGCTTTAAGTGAAGCTTTAAGTGAACGAGTTCGGCGACAGTACACAGGGAACACGGACTTAATTTTTTCCTGTTATACTGCAGTCCCTGCCACGGATCAACTGCTGTGAAGGGCCGATTCGTCCAGCAAAGACGGCTGCTATCTCATCATCTTTCGTCGTCGTTCGGGTGGCTACCTGGCGCATGCGTGCTCCATAGAAAAGTTGGCTACGACGGCGGCGCCCCACCAGCGTACTTAAGGAAGACGACAGCCATCTGCGACTACAGTTCGGCGACAGTGCACAGGGAACACGGACTTAATTTTTTCCTGTTATACTGCAGGTGAGGCTACTTGCTATCCTCAAACAAATCCTTACTATCCTTGCACTGTTGCCGAACACAACGTGCGCCACGAGTGTCGTATTGTTTCTCGTTGATCGAGAGCCTACTGTGCACTGTCCTTGTATCCTTACCCTACTTCTCTTAGCTGCCCGCTTTCGACCTAGTTATGACTAAGGACGCCAAATATTTTTTAAGGCCCTTAATGACTTGTAGTGCGAACTTCGGGCTGACCTAAGGGCTTTGAAAGAAAGTGTGAAATTCTGCAGTGACACATGTGATGGTGTAAATGATATCAAGCAAGAGTTGAAGGAATTGCGAAAAGAATTTCAAGGGTTAGTGAAAAGAAATGAAGAACTTGCAGCTGAGAACCGCAAATTGAACAACAGCGTCGAAAAGCTGGAACAGCATCAGAGATCTAACAATCTGAAAATCAAGGGTGTGCCAACAGAAGGAGATGCTACAGAGGTCGTTAAGAAAATTGGCGTTTTCTTTGGGAGTCAATCGTTGACACAGGTATTGACGTTTGTCATCGCGTCCCTGTACACAACTCGGAGGAGAAAAACATAGTGGTTCGTTTTGTACAGCGTACCAAGCGAAATGTAATCCTGCAAAAAAGCAAAAAACAAAGGACAACTACGAAAGACCTTGACTACGGAGGAGAAGCTTCTCCGGTATATGTGAATGAACATTTGACCGTCTTAAACAAAAGGCTTCTGGGGGCTGCGATCGCGAAGAAAAAGTCTGCAGGATGGAAGTTTGTGTGGTGCTCTGGAGGGAAAATTCTTGCTCGAAAAGACGAGGGCTCGGTTGCTATCAGAATTACTAAACAGTCTGATCTGGAGAACATAAACTAAGGATAATGTGCACCCACCTGTTCGACACACTTCAGAAAAATGATGGCAGGACAAAATGATTGCCAGTACTACGATTGCCAAACTTTTAATCAAAAGCACAGGTCAAACAAAAGATAATTTTCAGTTATACATATAAACATGCGATGCATAAGAAACAAAGTGGATAGTCTTGAAATACTTCTTCAGTCCCTACACCATTAAGTTTTCTTCAATAGTATTAACAGAAACTTGGCTAACACACACAGACACGGCACCGCACCTTCCTGGTCACAAGTGCGTAAGCCTTAGTAGGGATAGAAAAAGGGGCGGTGGTATAGCAATTTTTATAAAGGAGAGTGTACAGTATGAAGTGCTGAGCGACCTGACTAGATGCGATGAAGTTATTGAAAGCTTGTTTGTCAAATTGTCGAACGTCACTGTTGGCGCGATCTACAGACCGCCAGCAGGCAAATCGATGGAATTTATCGACTTCATCGACAATTCTCTTCGCACTTTACAGACTATAACAAAATCATTTATGCTTCTTGGTGACGTCAATATAGACACCATATCAGATAGTCCATGCGCAAGAGACTTTCATGACAAACTAAATTCCTATGCCTGTTCTAATCTGATATCACTGCCAACTAGGGTCACAGTAGATATTGCCACGTGTCTTGATGTGTGTGTTACCAACATAGATGATGCAAATGTTACGGCTGGCGTCCTCAGATATGACATCAGCGATCATTTGCCAGTGTTCTGCTTGGGCTTTCCTTCCGAGAAAAATTATGTTTTTCCTCAAGAAAAAGTTTTGTATCGAGCAATAACTAATGAAACCTTGATGACGTTTCATAACTATATAGCAGAAGAGAACTGGGATGATGTGTTCAAGCAACGCAACGCCACACTGGCTTACCAGGTATTTTTGATGAAATTTCAGCATTGCTACGATTTGGCCTTTCCACTTCGAGAAAGTGCCCAGAAAAGTAAACGGATTAGAAAACCATGGGTTACTAGGGAGCTGTACAGAAGAATAAAAGAGAAAAACCGAAAATTTCAACAGTTTCTTAAAACCCGAGATTCATGCGTACTGAATGAATTCAAACAACTGAGAAACAAATTGAACTCGGATCTAAAATACGCAAAGTCCAATTATTTCCAAACTAAATTCGAGGACGTTCAAAATGACAGCAAAAAGACATGGGAGCTACTAAACAACATATTAGCAAGAAATCAAGCTGACTGTGGTGTGAAGGAAATCTGCATTGACAATGTGCTTCTAACTGGGCACAATTTAGCAGAAGCAATGAATCGGCATTTCGTCAAAGTAGGTGTTTATTCAGGACGGCATGACACTTCCAGTGACTGCGTGGTTGACTCCAGCTTGATGGAGTCAACCATGCTTGCCCCTACAACGTCTCATGAAATTGAAACAATAATAGGAAATCTAAAAAACCAAGTCGCTTGTGGAGACGACGGGATAAAATTTTTGCCTATTAAGCATGTGGTATGCTTGATAAGCCCCATATTATTGCATATAATAAATCAGATGCTTCTTAGCGGAGATTTTCCAGACGATTTAAAGATCGCAAAAGTTACACCTGTCTACAAAGGCGGTGGTGAGACCAACATTAATAATTATAGGCCCATTTCAGTTCTGACAGTGTTTTCAAAGGTATTTCAATACGTCATCAATCACAGGCTAAGCGGTTTCTTTAATAAACACCGAGTAATAACAGAAGCTCAGTACGGCTTTCAAGCAAACAAATCAGCAGAAATTGCTCTCGTTGACATAAAGGATAAGATAATTGAAAATATAGAGAAAAATTGCTTACTCTTGGCTTATATAAAAATTTCAGCAAAGCCTTCGACACTGTTCAACATAATATATTGTTAAGAAAATTAGAAAAATATGGTATTAGAGGAGTAGCAATAAAACTAATCCGGAGTTATCTAGAGAAACGTTATCAATATGTATGTGTTAACAATTGGTCCTCCAGCAAACTCGAAGTACAGCAGGGCGTTCCCCAGGGCTCTATTCTGGGACCCCTACTTTTTCTTATCGATATAAATGATAGTATAGCAATACATGGATCCCCGCAATTAATAATGTATGCAGACGATACTAATGTTTTTTTCACCGGAGAAACCATGCAATGTTTAGAGACGTCTGTTAATGACTACTTATTACAGCTATCTGCATGGTTTCAAAAAATCGCTTGAGTCTAAATATAAATAAAACAAAGTACGTCATTTTTAAGCCAATTAATAAACATGACTGCCACCCGGTTAACATTAGATTTCAAAGACGCTTGCTGGAACAGGTTACTGAACAAAAGTTTTTAGGTGTCTGATTTAACCACAACCTCTCATGGAATACTCACGTTATTCAACTAAAATCAAGCCTTTCTCGCACCATTGGGTGCATTTACGAAGTACAACATCTAATACCCAAACGTTTAAAGCAGGCACTATACAATTCACTGGTTTACTCTAGAATGAGTTATGGAATCTTGACTTGGGGAACAACAACAGCTACTAACTACTACAAACTTAATGTATTACAAAAGAAAATTTTGCGCATACTGGAAAATTTTAAAGGCAACAAGCAGTTATTGAGAACACAGCCGTTATTTACCAATAATAACATGTTGAAGGCTAACCAGGTGTACTACTTTAAGCTATTGCAATGGATCAATAAATACAAGTTACATACTTCCGCAGTGCCCAGCTCAAGTTCATACAGTGCCCGAAACCCAAAACGAAAAATGCCGCAAGTTAGAACCAACTATGGAAGGCAAGCATTATCTTTTCAAATAACCAATGCTCTAAACAGAAGAGATATGCAAGTCGACTTTAATAAAGGTGTACATACATTTAAGAAATACTATAGGAAGTTTCTTGTGAACAGTGACATTATGTTTTCATTATTGTAAATTACCTCAAAAGTGCGCTTTGTTCTCCCTTGCCATGCTCCTCTCAGCTACTGCAATTTTTATACACGGTTGAAATTGTGCTTGGTTTCTGTGTCTTGGTTTTTGTGCTGAGTGCCATGGCTATGAATGATGTTCTTGAACGTGCCGACGGATAACTGAATTGCTGTGTTCTGTGTTTATGTTGCAGACATTACGTTGCGTATGTAAATATTTTCTACCACTTATTTGCTGACTTCATATTCGAGCAGTGACTAGTCTCCCTTTTTAATATTGCCCACTGTCTGAACCTATGATGTCTGTCTGACTGAACTTTGTTGATGTATTTTGTCTGTGTATATTGTGCAAGGGGGCCGGGGCCCTTGTCAGGCGCTCTGTCGCCTTTAGCCTCGGCCCCCTCTTAGACTGTGTCTGAGGAAACAATAAAGAAAGAAAGAAAGAAAGAAAGAAAGAAAGAAAGAAAGGAAATACGCTTTCGTTATCTCACTGCAACGAATGAAAGCCTCTGACGCCCCTACCGCGGTCAGTGCAAGCAGTGAGAAAGGTAATCAAATGCAGCCATGCGCTGCATGGGTAAATAAGAGACGCATAGCGTAGTCATCCTATAGAGATGGAGACAAATATACTTAAGAACGCGATAAATATCACAGGACGACATCCACACTAGTTTGCATGATTTGCTGGCGCGTGAAAGCTGTCGGCGTTTTTTTATTATTATTTTTGTCGGTGCAACGCGTAGGAACTGCAGTAGTAATTGTTGAAGGCACGAACGAATCAATTATCCTGCGATCACTGCGGGACCTGCGACAACCGTTTCGTGTTCCTTCGAATTTCGAGATCACATCGACCACAACTCGAATTCGCAACCGGTTTTTTACGTGTGAGCAAGAGAACGGGTAATCGCACAACACTTACCGTTGCTCGAAGTGCGTCGCGGTAGCACCGACAGCTGGGCAACAAATGTCATCAAGCCCTGGCCCACCGCAGTGTCCACAACTTAAAGCTTCTAAGCATTCGCCAATGGACAAGAACGGCACTGAGAGCGGCGCTGCTGCGCCGGTGTTGAGAGCGTCGCATGCGAAGCAAAATTCTATTAGCGGGGGGTACCCCTCTCCAACCTCTCGTTCGCACCGCCTTGATTTCCTCCTGCACTGCGCGTATTTGGGCACGTTTCGTGCCGCGCGCGGTGCGTGCCTACGTGTGTGCGCGTGGACATTTCATTCGAAGGGCGATGTACAGTCTGTCTTAGATTTAGGGGAAAACTCGGAGCGCATTGCATCGCGATGCGGCGAGCGCTTGAGTCAGGCGGCGGCAGCAGCTCGCGCAGGAGCTCGAGGGGCGGGATTTTGAACGGCGTCGGGGAAACGTTCGGGGAAACGTTCTACTGTCAGTTGCAGGGCGCCGATCTAATCGTTACTGCGTGAAATGAGCAGGTATTCTTTACTAAGCGATGTGCGACGCCCACTGGTACGCCTCGAAGGTAAGGTAATCGCTGCAGGGCAGTCATAGACGACGTACTTATTCCATACATTCTTGACGGCCCGTTTCTTGAAGGCGACTATATATTATAACGCGATAGGTCGCCGATCCACACTGCTCGTGTTGTGCAAGAACTGCTGGAAGAGCGCGCAGTCACTCTCTTGTAGTGGCCGCCTTAATCCCTGGGCGCCAACATCATTTAAGATGTCTGGGGCTCGTTGAAAGTATCACTGCCGCACCATACCCTCTATCAGTCATCCGGGGATAGGCTTCGATCCACCATCGTCAGCGACTGAGACGTGCTGCGAATGAACACATCCCTGATCAAGTCATTCTACACTTCCCTGCCTTCCAGGATGAGCGCTGTCATTGCTGCCGCTGGGGACATGAGGAGATACTAACTGAAGTTCCGAGCGTGACGTGTTCAATTCCCCGCCATCGGGCAGGATCTGTCTGGTGTAGTGAATGATTGTCGAGAAAAATCACTTCCAGCTCATTGTCTTAACCTAAAACATTCCTTTAATCGTATCCGTTTGATTCATCGTGTTCAACCCCCATACCCACGAAACACGCAAGCAGCCATTTAATGTCTAAAAGATGTCTTGAACGGCTAATTCAAAAGCCTAGTAGCTGTCTTGATCAAGACATTTTGTAGCCATGGACGTCTAGAAGTACTTCAGTAAGCCCTGCTAACGTTATGCTAAAAGTTGGCTAATGGACAGCTTGACAAGAACAAGTGAAGACTTTTATTAGACATTCCCTCAAATTTTTGCGGCAGCTGTTACAGTAACACGACGTTTGCCCACAGTTACAATTTAGTTTAAACGAGGCATGGACATCAGAAAAAAGTTTATATGGTCGGATAGAGTTATGCAGAGGTAGTTTTTCCAGATGTGAACCATGGGAATAGTGTAGTACAGCCTCATTGGTCAATTTGTGCTTTTTAATTAGACCAATCAATTTAATGTCACCTGTCAGAATTATTTTGCAAATAAAACAAGATATGTATTGTATGCTGATATAATTCCAATGTTCACTCATTGACCTAAACAAGAACACCTCTGCGTGAAACACGTCATTATTGACAAAACTTCGCCCTGCTGGGCCTCCACCAAATTGAAATAGTTTCTAGCAAAGAAAAATTTTGTTAGTGATGCTGCAGTTCAGGCAAAAATTATATCCTGGTTTCAGCTACAGAGGGCACAATAGCCTTACACCAGTATACGAAACAGAACACTGTGCTGCAATGAGTTAAGAAATAAAGGATAGTACACATCTGGAAAACACTCTGCGAACCACTCTAACTAGCAATATAAATATATTTTTTTCTGATGTCCATGCTTCATTTAAAAGTAAATTGTAACTTACTTTCTGGGTGCCTCTTGTAAGGTAACGCCACTTGCTTGCACAGCATCACGCAGAAATAATGGTCAGTTCTTCGGCATACCATCCATTAGTGAACTCCTTGTAAGTTGCATGTTAAATGAACTGAAAGATAAATCATAATAAGCTGTTATTTTTTCATAAACTGTATGATGAGCTTTTCATGCATAAAAGGTGATTGCAAGCGAAAATTCAGCAAGACATCAACATCACACCATGTCACATACTCATACTTTATTACCTAATAAATTAGAAAAGATGCAGAAAGTGTAATTAAGAAGAGTGACAAATAGCAGCAAAGGTGATCATGGATAAATCTTGAAGATGATTGCCGCCGCTGCCAGAGCAGGCCAGCCTTCGTAGGCGAGCACTGGCTGCCCACAAAAGCTTGCTGTCACAGGCCACGCGTGACGGTTCTTGTAGACATAGGAAAGCAATACCTGCACAGAACAGGAAAAAAAGGGCAAGGGAGGAAATGGGAATGTTGAAATTGGAACTTCAATTAGCAATATGTGCTAAGAAGTTTGGCTCACATTAAAAATAAAACTAAGCACTCCTTTCTCTTAATTTACGGGTATCTTAAGGTATGTATGCGATGATGTTTAAAATGACTAGTACATTTCCTATCATAAGAAGCCAAAAGCACTGACACCAAGGACAACATAGGGGAAATTACTTGTGCTTAATAAATTAAATAAAGAAACGATAAACTAATGGAAAATAAAGTGGATGAAAACACACCTTGCCGCAGGTGGGAACCGAACCCACAACCTTCGCATTTCGCGTGCTATGCTCTACCAATTGAGCTACAGCGGCGTCGTTTTGCCATCCACTTTCTTGGGTATATATGTGTCCTAGTAGAACCCTGGGAGTGTTAGCCAGCGCCACAACTGAGAGACCTTGTTCCTGGCATATAGTCATTAAGTTGCACAGCAGAGTCAAAGTCAGCCTTTAAATTATTGTATGGTCTTTTGTGGCTAAAAAGCCACTTATCAACTTGTCAAACAAATCTGAAAAGCTTCCTGCAAAATAAAATCAGTTTAAAACAGTAATTTACTCTGCAGGTAAATGGTGTACTAACTTAATTAAAAAGTTAAATAGCGTTTTATATTGTTGAACTAAAAGCAAGTTTGGCATTTTGCGCTGCCTAGCTGCTGCCTTTCTTTTAAACTTAAACATGACACAGTACAGAGTTCGCAGGTAGCATGCAAAGGAGGACTGGTGATAAAGTAGTGTTCCAAAGCAACACTCCCAGCTGGATCAATCAGTTTTGTAGATATATTTTCATGTGACCCTGATTGACTTAGGGCAATACCTTACAGAAATGACGCAACAACTTGGATGATGCGTCATACAAAGTTGAAAGTATCTCATGATGTGATCAAACGATAACATTGCCCACTGACTTGGAAGTGTTAACATGCTGTTTCCGTGAGAAAGTGCAAAGTGATTCGTATAGGTGGCAAATTCATCAGTGCATCTATAGCCTCAGGTAATTCTGAGCATCTATGCTGACTTACAACTGAGAAGCCACTGCACAGAAAAAGGTGTATTCAAGTAATGGTCCATGCAGAATAATTGCCCACCTTGTGAAAACGCAAATGTGGCAGGCTAATGGGCCAGGGCAAATAGATTGATAAATTCTGATAACACCTCCAATGATATTATTGAAATAGGTGATAAAAACAGCAGAGGTAAAATGGCAGTTAGGACAAAATTTTAAAAGCACCTCTGCAAAGCGCTGGAACCCTCAGCATCAAGCCTGTTCTACAGGCACATATGTTGCAGCGCAATCTATATCTCAGATGCAGGCGCCTCTGCAGATCACTCCACAGCCAATACGGTTTCAAGACATTGCACGAGCTCGCAGACGGCGCTCTTAAGAATTAACGTGAGTGAAAGCATGCGTTGCAGCTTCACACAAAAGCACGCGCCTGAATGCGCGAAATTGGGACACGCTGTGCGACGCCATTCGACCTTAGTCGAGTTTGACAGCAGTACACGAGCGTTGCCGTGAAGCCCGCCTGAGACGCCAATACGGTTTCAAGACATTACACGGGTGCGCAGACGACGCATTTAAGACTTACCGTGAGTGAAAGCATTCGTTCCTGCTTCGCACAAAGGCACCAACCTGAATCTGCAAAATTAGGGCAAGCCGTGCGACGCCATTCGACCTTAGTCTAGTTTCACAGCAGTACACGAGCGTTGCCGTGAAGCCTGCTGGAGAAGCCAATACGGTTTGAAGACATGGCACGGGTGCGCAGACGACGCATTTAAGACTTAACGTGAGTGCAAGCATTCGTTCCTGCTTCGCACAAAAGCACGCATCTGAATCTGCAAAATTAGGGCAAGCCGTGCGACGCCATTCGACCTTAGTCGAGTTTCATAGCAGTACACGAGCGTTGCCGTGAAGCCCGCCTGAGACGCCAATACGGCTTCAAGACATTGCACGGGTGCGCAGACGACGCATTTAAGACTTAACGTGAGTGAAAGTATGCGCTGGTGCTTCGTACAAAAGCACGCGCCTGAATACACAAAATTCAGACACACTGTGCGACACCATTCGTCCTTAGCTGTATTTCACAGCAGTACACGAGTGTTGCTGTGAAGCTCGCTGGAGAAGGCAATACGGTTTCAAGACATTGCACGGGTGCGCAGACGACGTATTTAAGACTTAACGTGAGTGAAAGCATGCGCTGCTGCTTCGCACGAAAGCACGCGCCTTAATACGCGAAATTGAGACACTGTGGGGCGCCATTCGACCTTTGTCGAGTTTCACACCAGTACACGAGCGTTGCCGTGAAGCCCGCTGGAGAAGCCAATACGGTTTCAAGACATTGCACAAGTTCCCAGACAGCGCTCTTAAGACTTAACGTGAGTGAAAGCATGCGTTGCAGCTTCGCACAACAGTACGCGCCTGAATGCGCGAAATTGGGACACGCTGTGCGACGCCATTCGATCTTAGTCGAGTTTTACAGCAGTGCAGGAGTGTTGCCGTGAAGTCCACTGGAGAAGCCAATACGGTTTCAAGACATTGCACGGGAGCACAGACGACGCTTTTAAGACTTAACGTGAGCGAAAGCATGTGATGCTGCTTCGTACAAAAGCACGCGCCTGAATGCACGAAATCGGCGCTCGCTTTGCGATGCCACTACAACTTAGTCGCACTTTACAGCAGTACACGAGCGTTGCCGTGAAGCCCACTGGGGAAGCCGATACGGTTTCAGGACATTGCACGGGTGCACAGACGACACATATAAGACTTAACGTGAGCGAAAGCATGCGTTGGTGCTTCGCACAAAAGCACGCGCCTGAATGCGCGAAATTGGGACACGCTGTGCGACGTTATTCGACTTTAGTCGAGTTTCACAGAAGTACACGAGTGTTGCCGTGAAGCTCGCTGTAGAAGCCAATACGGTTTCAAGACATTGCACGAGTGCGCAGGCGGCGCTCTTAAGAATTAACGTGAGTGAAAGCATTAGTTCCTCCTTCGCAGAAAAGCACGCGCCTGAATGCGCGCAATTGGGACACGCTGTGCGACGCCATGCGACCTTAGTCGAGTTTCACAGCAGTACACGAGTGCTGCCGTTAAGCCCGCTGGGGAAGCCAATACGGTTTCAAGACATTGCACGAGTGCACAGACGGCGCTCTTAAGATTTAACGTGACTGAAAGCAAGCGTTGCTGCTTCGCACAAAAGCACGCGCCTGAATGCGCGTAATTGGGACACGCTGTGAGACGCCATTCGACCTTAGTCGAGTTTCACAGCAGTACGCGAGTGTTGCCAGGAAGCCGCTCAAAAGCCAATACGGTTTCAAGACATTGCACGAGTGCGCTGACGGCGCTCTTAAGACATAACGTGAGTGAAAGCATTCGTTCCTGCTTCGCACAAAGGCACCCACCTGAATTTGCAAAATTAGGGCAAGCAGTGCGACGCCATTCGACCTTAGTCGAGTTTCACAGCAGTACACGAGCGTTGCCGTGAAGCCCGCTGGAGAAGCCAATACGGTTTCAAGACATGGCACGGGTGCGCAGACGACGCATTTAAGACTTAACGTGAGCGAAAGCATGCGCTGTTGCTTCGCACAAAAGCACGCGCCTGAATGCGCGAAATTGGGACAAGCTGTGCGACGCCATTCGATTTTAGTCGAGTTTCACAGCAGTGCACGAGTGTTGCCGTGAAGCCCACTGGAGAAGCCAATACGGTTTCAAGACATTGCACGGGTGCACAGACGACGCTTTTAAGACTTAACGTGAGCGAAAGCATGCGCTGCTGCTTCGTACAAAAGCACGCGCCTGAATGCGCGAAATCGGGACTCGCTTTGCGACGCCACTCTTAGTCGCGCTTTAAAGCAGTATACGAGCGTTGCTGTGAAGCCCGCTGGGGTAGCCAATACGGTTTCAAGACATTGCACGAGTTCGCAGACGACGCTCTACAGACTTAACCTGAGTGAAAGCATGCGCTGCTGCTTCGCACGAAAGCACGCGCCTGAATGCGGGAAATCGGGACACGGAGTGCGACGCCACAACAACTTAGTCGCGCTTTACAGCAGTACACGAGCGTGGCCGTGAAGCCCACTGGGGAAACCGATACGGTTTCAAGACATTGCACGGGTGCACAGACGACGCATTTAGGACTTAACGTGAGCGAAAGCATGTATTGCTGCTTCGCACAAAAGCACGCATCTGAATCTGCAAAATTAGGGCAAGCCGTGCGACGCCATTAGACCTTAGTCGAGTTTCACAGCAGTACACGAGCGTTGCCGTGAAGCCCGCCTGAGACGCCAATACGGTTTCAAGACATTGCACGGGTGCGCAGACGACGCATTTAGGACTTAACGTGAGTGAAAGCATGCGCTGGTGCTTCGTATAAAAGCACGCGCCTGAATACACAAAATTCAGACACACTGTGCGACGCCATTCGTCCTTAGCTGTGTTTCACAGCAGTACACGAGTGTTGCTGTGAAGCTCGCTGGAGAAGGCAATAGGGTTTCAAGACATTGCAAGGTTGCGCAGACGACGCATTTAAGACTTAACGTGAGTGAAACCATGCGCTGCTGCTTCGCACGAAAGCACGCGCCTGAATACGCGAAATTGAGACACACTGTGCGGCGCCATTCGACCTTAGTTGAGTTTCACAGGAGTACACGAGTGTTGCCGTGAAGGCCACTGGAAAAGCCAATACGGTTTCAAGACATTGCACGAGTGCGCAGAAGGCGCTCTTAAGACTTAGTGTGAGCGAAAGCATTCGTTCCTGCTTCGCATAAAAGCACGCATCTGAATCTGCAAAATTAGGGCAAGCCGTGCGACGCCATTCGACGTTAGTCGAGTTTCACAGCAGTACACGAGCGTTGCCGTGAAGTCCGCTGGAGAAGCCAATACGGTTTCAAGACATTGCACAAGTTGGCAGACGGTGCTCTTAAGACTTAACGAGAGTGAATGCATGCGTTGCAGCTTCGCACAAAAGCACGGGCCTGAATGCGCGAAATTGGGACACGCTGTGCGACGCCATTCGATCTTAGTCGAGTTTCACAGCAGTGCACGAGTGTTGCCGTGAAGCCCACTCGGGAAGCCAATACGGTTTCAAGACATTGCACGGGTGCGCAGACGACGCTTTTAAGGCTTAACGTGAGCGAAAGCATGCGCTGCTGCTTCGTATAATAGCACGCGCCTGAATGCGCGAAATCGGGACTCGCTTGGCGACGCCACTACAACTTATTCGCGCTTTACAGCAGTACACGACCGTTGCCGTGAAGCCTGCTGGGGTAGCCAATACGGTTTCAAGACATTGCACGAGTTCGCAGACGACGCTCTTAAGTCTTAACATGAGTGAAAGCATGCGCTGCTGCTTCGAACGAAAGCACGCGCCTGAATGCGCGAAATTGGGACACGTTGTGCGACGCCATTCGACCTTAGTCGAGTTTCACAGCAGTACACGAGTGTTGCCGTTAAACCCGCTGGGGAAGCCAATACAGTTTCAAGACATTGCACGAGTTCGCAGACGGCGCTATTAAGACTTAACGTGAGTGAAAGCAAGCGTTGGTGCTTTGCACAAAAGCACGCGCCTGAATGCGCGAAATTGGGACGCTTTGCGACGCCATGCGACCTTAGTCGAGTTTCACAGCAGTACACGAGTGTTGCGTTAAGCCCGCTGGGGAAGCCAATACGCTTTCAAGACATTGCACGAGTTCGCAGACGGCGCTCTTAAGACTTTACGTGAGTGAAAGCTTGCGCTCCTGCTTCGTACAAAAGCACGCGCCTGAATCTGCAAAATTAGGGCAAGCCGTGAGACGCCATTCGACGTTAGTCGAGTTTCACAGCAGTACACGAGCGTTGCCGTGCAGTCCGCTGGAGAAGCTAATACGGTTTCAAGACATTGCACAAGTTCGCAGACGGCGCTCTTAAGACTTAACGTGAGTGAAAGCATGCGTTGCAGCTTCGTACAAAAGCACGCGCCTGAATGCGCGAAATTGGCACGCGCTGTGCGACGCCATTCGATCTTAGTCGAGTGTTACAGCAGTGCACGAGTGTTGCCGTGAAGCCCACTGGAGAAGCCAATACGGTTTCAAGACATTGCACGGGTGCACAGACGACGCTTTTAAGACTTAACGTGAGCGAAAGCATGCGCTGCTGCTTCGTACAAAAGCACGCGCCTGAATGCGCGAAATCGGGACTCGCTTTGCGACGCCACTACAACTTAGTCGCGCTTTACAGCAGTACACGAGCGTTGCCGTGAAGCCCGCTGGGGTAGCCAATACGGTTTCAAGACATTGCACGAGTTCGCAGACGAAGCTCTTAAGACTTAACGTGAGTGAAAGCATGCGCTGCTGCTTCGCACGAAAGCACGCGCCTGAATGCGAGAAATCGGGACACGGAGTGCGACGCCACAACAACTTAGTCGCGCTTTACAGCAGTACACGAGCGTTGCCGTGAAGCCCACTGGGGAAGCCGATACGGTTTCAAGACATTGCACGGGTGCACAGACGACGCATTTAAGACTTAACGTGAGCGAAACCATGCATTGCTGCTTCGCACAAAAGCATGCGCCTGAATGCGCGAAGTTGGGATAAGCTGTGCGACGCCATTCGACCTTAGTCGAGTTTCACAGCAGTACGCGAGTGTTGCCAGGAAACCGCTCGAGAAGCCAATACGGTTTCAAGACATTGCACGAGTGCGCTGACGGCGCTCTTAAGACATAACGTGAGTGAAAGCATTCGTTCCTGCTTCGTACAAAGGCACCCACCTGAATCTGTAAAATTAGGGCTAGCCGTGCGACGCCTTTCGACCTTAGTCGAGTTTCACAGCGGAACACGAGCGTTGCCGTGAAGCCCGCTGGAGAAGCCAATACGGTTTCAAGACATTGCACGAGTTCGCAGACGGCGCTATTGAGACTTAACGTGAGTGAAAGCTTGCCCTGCTGCTTCGCACAAAAGCACGCGCCTGAATGCACGAAATTGGGACACGCTGTGCGACGCCATGCGACCTTAGTCGAGTTTCACAGCAGTACACGAGCGTTGCCGTGAAGCCCGCTGGAGAAGCCAATACGGTTTCAAGACATGGCACGGGTGCGCAGACGACGCATTTAAGACTTAACGTGAGCGAAAGCATGCGCTGCTGCTTCGCACAAAAGCACGCGCCTGAATGCGCGAAATTGGGACACGCTGTGCGACGCTGTTCGACTTTAGTCGAGTTTCAGAGAAGTACACGAGTGTTGCCGTGAAGCTCGCTGGAGAAGCCAATACGGTTTCAAGATATTGCACGAGTGCGCAGGCGGCGCTCTTAAGACTTAACGTGAATAAAAGCATTCGTTCCACCTTCGCATAAAAGCACGCGCCTGAATACGCAAAATTCAGACACACTGTGCGGCGCCGTTGGACCGTAGTCGAGTTTCACAGGAGTACACGAGTGTTGCCGTGAAGCCCGCTGGAGAAGCCAATACGGCTTCAAGACATTGCACGAGTGCGCAGACGGCGCTTTAAGACTTAGCGTGAGCGAAAGCATTCGTTCCTGCTTCGCACAAAAGCACGCGCCTGAATGCGCGAAATAGGGACAAGCTGTGCGACGCCATTCGATTTTAGTCGAGTTTCACAGCAGTGCACGAGTGTTGCCGTGAAGCCCACTGGAGAAGCCAATACGGTTTCAAGACATTGCACGGGTGCACAGACGATGCTTTTAAGACTTAACGTGAGCGAAAGCATGCGCTGCTGCTTCGTACAAAAGCACGCGCCTGAATGCGCGAAATCGGGACTCGCTTTCCGACGCCACTCTTAGTCGCGCTTTAAAGCAGTATACGAGCGTTGCTGTGAAGCCCGCTGGGGTAGCCAATACGGTTTCAAGACATTGCACGAGTTCGCAGACGACGCTCTTCAGACTTAACGTGAGTGAAAGCATGCGCTGCTGCTTCGCACGAAAGCACGCGCCTGAATGCGGGAAATCGGGACACGGAGTGCGACGCCACAACAACTTAGTCGCGCTTTACAGCAGTACACGAGCGTTGCCGTGAAGCCCACTGGGGAAACCGATACGGTTTCAAGACATTGCACGGGTGCACAGACGACGCATTTAAGACTTAACGTGAGCGAAAGCATGTATTGCTGCTTCGCACAAAAGCACGCGCCTGAATGCGCGAAATTGGGACAAGCTGTGCGACGCCATTCGATTTTAGTCGAGTTTCACAGCAGTGCACCAGTGTTGCCGTGAAGCCCACTGGAGAAGCCAATACGGTTTCAAGACATTGCACGGGTGCACAGACGACACTTTTAAGACTTAACGTGAGCGAAAGCATGCGCTGCTGCTTCGTACAAAAGCACGCGCCTGAATGCGCGAAATCGGGACTCGCTTTGCGACGCCACTCTTAGTCGCGCTTTAAAGCAGTATACGAGCGTTGCTGTGAAGCCCGCTGGGGTAGCCAATACGGTTTCAAGACATTGCACGAGTTCGCAGACGACGCTCTTCAGACTTAACGTGAGTGAAAGCATGCGCTGCTGCTTCGCACGAAAGCACGCGCCTGAATGCGGGAAATCGGGACACGCTGTGCGACGCCACTACAACTTAGTCGCGTTTTACAGCAGTACACGAGCGTTTCCGTGAAGTCCGCTGGAGAAGCCAATACTGTTTCAAGACGTTGCGCGAGTGCGCAGACGGCGCTCTGAAGACTTAACGTGAGTGAAAGCATGCGCTGGTGCTTCGCACAAAAGCACGCGCTGAATACGCGAAATTGGGACACGCTGTGCGACGCCGCTACAACTTAGTCGCGTTTCACAGCAGTACACGAGCGTTTCCGTGAAGTCCGCTGGATAAGCCAATACGGTTTCAAGACATTGCGCCAGTGTGCAGACGGCGCTCTTAAGACTTAACGTGAGTGAAAGCATGCGCTGCTGCTTCGCACAAAAGCACGCGCCTGAATGCGTGAAATTTAGACACACAGTACGACGCCACTACAACTTAGTCGCGTTTTACAGCAGTTCACGAGCGTTTCCGTGAAGTCCACTGGAGAAGCCAATACGGTTTCAAGACATTGCGCGAGTGCGCAGACGGCGCTCATAAGACTTAACGTGAGTGAAAGCATGCGCTGCTGCTTCCCACAAAAGAACGCGCATGAATGCGCGAAATTGGGTCAGGCTGTGCGACGCCACTACAACTTAGACGCGTTTTACAGCAGTACACGAGCGTTGCCGTGAAGTCCGCTGCAGAAGCCAACACGGTTTCAAGGGATTGCAAGGGTGTGCAGACGGCGCTCTTAAGACTTAACGTGAGTGAAAGCATGCGCTGCTGCTTCGCACAAAAGCACGCTCCTGAATGCGTGAAATTTAGACACACAGTACGACGCCACTACAACTTAGTCGCGTTTTACAGCAGTACACGAGCGTTTCCGTGAAGTCCACTGGAGAAGCCAATACGGTTTCAAGACATTGCGCGAGTGCGCAGACGGCGCTCTTAAGACTTAACGTGAGTGAAAGCATGCGCTGCTGCTTCGCACAAAAGCACGCGCTGAATACGCGAAATTGGGACACGCTGTGCGACGCCGCTACAACTTAGTCGCGTTTCACAGCAGTACACGAGCGTTCCGTGAAGTCCGCTGGATAAGCCAATACGGTTTCAAGACATTGCGCCAGTGCGCAGACGGCGCTCTTAAGACTTAACGTGAGTGAAAGCATGCGCTGCTGCTTCGCACAAAAGCACGCGCCTGAATGCGTGAAATTTAGACACACAGTACGACGCCACTACAACTTAGTCGCGTTTTACAGCAGTACACGAGCGTTTCCGTGAAGTCCACTGGAGAAGCCAATACGGTTTCAAGACATTGCGCGAGTGCGCAGACGGCGCTCTTAAGACTTAACGTGAGTGAAAGCATGCGCTGCTGCTTCGCAGAAAAGCACGCGCTGAATACGCGAAATTGGGACACGCTGTGCGACGCCACTACACATTCACGCTTTATAGCAGTACACGAGCGTTGCCGTGAAGCCCGCTGGAGAAGGCAACACAGTTTCAAGACATTGCAGGAGTGTGCAGAAGACGCATTTAAGACTTAAAGTGAGTGAAAGCATGCGCTGCTGCTTCGCACAAAAGCACGCGCCTGAATGTGCGAAATTGAGACACACAGTGCGACGCCACTACAACTTAGTCGCGTTTCACAGCAGTGCACGAGCGTTTCCGTGAAGTCCGATGGATAAGCCAATACGGTTTCAAGACATTGCGCCAGTGCGCAGACGGCGCTCTTAAGACTTAACGTGAGTGAAAGCATGCGCTGCTGCTTCGCACAAAAGCACGCGCCTGAATGCGCGAAGTTGGGACACGCTGTGCGACGCCACTACAACTTAGTCGCGTTTCACAGCAGTACACAAGCGTTGCCGTGAAGCCCGCTGCAGAAGCCAATACGGTTTCAAGACATTGCGCGAGTGCGCAAACGGCGCTCTTAAGACTTAACGTGAGTGAAAGCATGCGCTGCTGCTTCGCACAAAAGCACGCGCCTGAATGCGCGAAATTGGGACACGCTGTGCGACGCCACTACACCTTATTCACGCTTTAAAGCTGTACACGAGCGTTGCCGTGAAGCCCGCTGGAGAAGCCAACACAGTCTCAAGACATTGCACGAGTTCGCAAACGGCGTTCTTAAGACTTAACGTGAGTGAAAACATGCGCTGCTGCTTCCCACAAAAGCACGCGCCTGAATGCGCGAAGTTGGGTCAGGCTGTGCGACGCCGCTACAACTTAGACGCGTTTTACAGCAGTACACGAGCGTTGCCGTGAAGTCCGCTGCAGAAGCCAACACGGTTTCAAGAGATTGCAAGGGTGTGCAGACGGCGCTCTTAAGACTTAACGTGAGTGAAAGCATGCGCTGCTGCTTCGCACAAAAGCACGCGCCTGAATGCGTGAAATTTAGACACACAGTACGACGCCACTACAACTTAGTCGCGTTTTACAGCAGTACACGAGCGTTTCCGTGAAGTCCACTGGAGAAGCCAATACGGTTTCAAGACATTGCGCGAGTGCGCAGACGGCGCTCTTAAGACTTAACGTGAGTGAAAGCATGCTGCTGCTTCGAACAAAAGCACGCGCTGAATACGCGAAATTGGGACACGCTGTGCGACGCCGCTACAACTTAGTCGCGTTTCACAGCAGTACACGAGCGTTTCCGTGAAGTCCGCTGGATAAGCCAATACGGTTTCAAGACATTGCGCCAGTGCGCAGACGGCGCTCTTAAGACTTAACGTGAGTGAAAGCATGCGCTGCTGCTTCGCACAAGAGCACGCGCTTGAATGCGCGAAATTGGGACACGCTGTGCGACGCCGCTACAACTTAGCCGCGTTTCACAGCAGTACACGGGCGTTTCCGTGAAGTACGCTGGATAAGCCAATACGGTTTCAAGACATTGCGCCACTGCGCAGACGGCGTTCTTAAGACTTAACGTGAGTGAAAACATGCGCTGCTGCTTCCCACAAAAGCACGCGCCTGAATGCGCGAAATTGGGTCAGGCTGTGCGACGCCTCTACAACTTAGACGCGTTTTACAGCAGTACACGAGCGTTGCCGTGAAGTCCGCTGCAGAAGCCAACACGGTTTCAAGAGATTGCAAGGGTGTGCAGACGGCGCTCTTAAGACTTAACGTGAGTGAAAGCATGCGCTGCTGCTTCGCACAAAAGCACGCGCCTGAATGCGTGAAATTTAGACACACAGTACGATGCCACTACAACTTAGTCGCGTTTTACAGCAGTACACGAGCGTTTCCGTGAAGTCCACTGGAGAAGCCAATACGGTTTCAAGACATTGCGCGAGTGCGCAGACGGCGCTCTTAAGACTTAACGTGAGTGAAAGCATGCGCTGCTTCTTCGCACACAAGCACGCGCTGAATACGCGAAATTGGGACACGCTGTGCGACGCCGCTACAACTTAGTCGCGTTTCACAGCAGTACACGAGCGTTTCCGTGAAGTCCGCTGGATAAGCCAATACGGTTTCAAGACATTGCGCCAGTGCGCAGACGGCGCTCTTAAGACTTAACGTGAGTGAAAGCGTGCGCTGCTGCTTCGCACAAAAGCACGCGCCTGAATGCGTGAAATTTAGACACACAGTACGACGCCACTACAACTTAGTCGCGTTTTACAGCAGTACACGAGCGTTTGCGTGAAGTCCACTGGAGAAGCCAATACGGATTCAAGACATTGCGCGAGTGCGCAGACGGCGCTCTTAAGACTTAACGTGAGTGAAAGCATGCGCTGCTGCTTCGCACAAAAGCATGCGCTGAATACGCGAAATTGGGACACGCTGTGCGACGCCGCTACAACTTAGTCGCGTTTCACAGCAGTACACGAGCGTTTCCGTGAAGTCCGCTGGATAAGCCAATACGGTTTCAAGACATTGCGCCAGTGCGCAGACGGCGCTCTTAAGACTTAACGTGAGTGAAAGCATGCGCTGCTGCTTCGCACAAAAGCACGCGCCTGAATGCGCGAAATTGGGACACGCTGTGCGACGCCGCTACAACTTAGCCGCGTTTCACAGCAGTACACGAGCGTTTCTGTGAAGTACGCTGGATAAGCCCATACGGTTTCAAGACACTGCGCCACTGCGCAGACGGCGTTCTTAAGACTTAACGTGAGTGAAAACATGCGCTGCTGCTTCCCACAAAAGCACGCGCCTGAATGCGCGAAATTGGGTCAGGCTGTGCGACGCCGCTACAACTTAGACGCGTTTTACAGCAGTACACGAGCGTTGCCGTGAAGTCCGCTGCAGAAGCCAACACGGTTTCAAGAGATTGCAAGGGTGTGCAGACGGCGCTCTTAAGACTTAACGTGAGTGAAAGCATGCGCTGCTGCTTCGCACAAAAGCACGCGCCTGAATGCGTGAAATTTAGACACACAGTACGACGCCACTACAACTTAGTCGCGTTTTACAGCAGTACACGAGCGTTTCCGTGAAGTCCACTGGAGAAGCCAATACGGTTTCAAGACATTGCGCGAGTGCGCAGACGGCGCTCTTAAGACTTAACGTGAGTGAAAGCATGCTGCTGCTTCGAACAAAAGCACGCGCTGAATACGCGAAATTGGGACACGCTGTGCGACGCCGCTACAACTTAGTCGCGTTTCACAGCAGTACACGAGCGTTTCCGTGAAGTCCGCTGGATAAGCCAATACGGTTTCAAGACATTGCGCCAGTGCGCAGACGGCGCTCTTAAAACTTAACGTCAGTGAAAGCATGCGCTGCTGCTTCGCACAAAAGCACGCGCTTGAATGCGCGAAATTGGGACACGCTGTGCGACGCCGCTACAACTTAGCCGCGTTTCACAGCAGTACACGGGCGTTTCCGTGAAGTACGCTGGATAAGCCAATACGGTTTCAAGACATTGCGCCACTGCGCAGACGGCGTTCTTAAGACTTAACGTGAGTGAAAACATGCGCTGCTGCTTCCCACAAAAGCACGCGCCTGAATGCGCGAAATTGGGTCAGGCTGTGCGACGCCTCTACAACTTAGACGCGTTTTACAGCAGTACACGAGCGTTGCCGTGAAGTCCGCTGCAGAAGCCAATACGGTTTCAAGACATTGCGCGAGTGCGCAGACGGCGCTCTTAAGACTTAACGTGAGTGAAAGCATGCGCTGCTGCTTCGCACAAAAGCACGCGCTGAATACGCGAAATTGGGACACGCTGTGCGACGCCGCTACAACTTAGTAGCGTTTCACAGCAGTACACGAGCGTTTCCGTGAAGTCCGCTGGATAAGCCAATACGGTTTCAAGACATTGCGCCAGTGCGCAGACGGCGCTCTTAAGACTTAACGTGAGTGAAAGCATGCTGCTGCTTCGAACAAAAGCACGCGCTGAATAAGCGAAATTGTGACACGCTGTGCGACGCCGCTACAACTTAGTCGCGTTTCACAGCAGTACACGGGCGTTTCCGTGAAGTCCGCTGGATAAGCCAATACGGTTTCAAGACATTGCGCCAGTGCGCAGACGGCGCTCTTAAGACTTAACGTGAGTGAAAGCATGCGCTGCAGCTTCGCACAAAAGCACGCGCCTGAATGCGTGAAATTTATACACACAGTACGACGCCACTACAACTTAGTCGCGTTTTACAGCAGTACACGAGCGTTTCCGTGAAGTCCACTGGAGAAGCCAATACGGTTTCAAGACATTGCGCCACTGCGCAGACGGCGTTCTTAAGACTTAACGTGAGTGAAAACATGCGCTGCTGCTTCCCACAAAAGCACGCGCCTGAATGCGCGAAGTTGGGTCAGGCTGTGCGACGCCGCTACAACTTAGACGCGTTTTACAGCAGTACACGAGCGTTGCCGTGAAGTCCGCTGCAGAAGCCAACACGGTTTCAAGAGATTGCAAGGGTGTGCAGACGGCGCTCTTAAGACTTAACGTGAGTGAAAGCATGCGCTGCTGCTTCGCACAAAAGCACGCGCCTGAATGCGTGAAATTTAGACACACAGTACGACGCCACTACAACTTAGTCGCGTTTTACAGCAGTACACGAGCGTTTCCGTGAAGTCCACTGGAGAAGCCAATACGGTTTCAAGACATTGCGCGAGTGCGCAGACGGCGCTCTTAAGACTTAACGTGAGTGAAAGCATGCTGCTGCTTCGATCAAAAGCACGCGCTGAATACGCGAAATTGGGACACGCTGTGCGACGCCGCTACAACTTAGTCGCGTTTCACAGCAGTACACGAGCGTTTCCGTGAAGTCCGCTGGATAAGCCAATACGGTTTCAAGACATTGCGCCAGTGCGCAGACGGCGCTCTTAAGACTTAACGTGAGTGAAAGCATGCGCTGCTGCTTCGCACAAAAGCACGCGCCTGAATGCGCGAAATTTAGACACACAGTACGGCGCATCTACAACTTAGTCGCGTTTTACAGCAGTACACAAGCGTTTCCGTGAAGTCCGCTGGATAAGCCAATACGGTTTCAAGACATTGCGCCAGTGCGCAGACGGCGCTCTTAAGACTTAACGTGAGTGAAAGCATGCGCTGCTGCTTCGCACAAAAGCACGCGATTGAATGCGCGAAATTGGGACACGCTGTGCGACGCCGCTACAACTTAGCCGCGTTTCACAGCAGTACACGGGTGTTTCCGTGAAGTACGCTGGATAAGCCAATACGGTTTCAAGACATTGCGCCACTGCGCAGACGGCGTTCTTAAGACTTAACGTGAGTGAAAGCATGCGTTGCTGCTTCGCACAAAAGCACGCGCTTGAATGCGCGAAATTGAAACGCAATGTGCGACGCCGTTCGACCTTAGTCGAGTTTCACAGCAGTACACAAGCGTTGCCGTGAAGCCCGCTGGAGAAGCAATAACGGTTTCAAGACATTGCGCGAGTGCGCAGACGACGCATTTCAGACTTAACGTGAATGAAAGCATGCGCTGCTGCTTCGCACAAAAGCACGCACCTGAATGCGCGATATTGTGACACGCTGTGCGACGCCACCACAACTTAGTCGCGTCTTACAGCAGTGCACACGCTTTGCCGTGAGGTCCGCTGGAGAAGACAATAGTGTTTCAAGACATTACACTAGTTTGGAGACGGCGCTCTTAAGACTTAACGTGAGTGAAAGCATGCGTTGCTCCTTCTCACCAAAGCACGCGCCTGAATGTGCGAAAATGGAACACGCTGTGCGACGCCGCTACAACTTAGTCGCGTTTCACAGCAGTATACGAGCGTTGCCCTGAAGTCCACTAGAGAAGCGAACACAGTTTCAAGACATTGCACGAGTTCGCAGACGGCGCTCTTAAGACTTGACGTGAGTGAAAGCATGCGTTACTGCTTCGTACAAAAGCACGCCCATGAATGCGCGAAATTCAGAAGCAATGTGCAACGCCGTTCAACTTTAGTCGAGTTTCACAGCAGTGCACAAGCGTTGCCGTGAAGCCCGCTGGAGAAGCCAATACGGTTTCAAGACATTGCGCGAGTGCGCAGACGACGCATTTCAGACTTAACGTGAGTGAAAGCATGCGCTGCTGCTTCGCACAAAAGCACGTGCCTGAATGCGCGATATTGTGACACGCTGTGCGACGCCACCACAACTTAGTCGCGTCTTACAGCAGTGCACACGCTTTGCCGTGAAGTCCGCTGGAGAAGACAATAGCGTTTCAAGGCATTGCACGAGTTCGCAGACGGCGCACTTAAGACTTAACGTGAGTGAAAACATGCGTTGCTGCTTCGCACAAAAGCACGCGCCTGAATGCGCGAAAATGGAACACGCTGTGCGACGCCACTACACACTCACGCTTTATAGCAGTACACGAGTGTTGCCGTGAAGCCCACTGGAGAAGGCAACACAGTTTCAAGACATTGCAGGAGTGCGCAGACGACGCATTTAAGACTTAAAGTGAGTGAAAGCATGCGCTGCTGCTTCGCACAAAAGCACGCGCCTGAATACGCGAAATTGGGACACGCTGTGCGACGCCGCTACAACTTAGCCGCGTTTCACAGCAGTACACGAGCGTTTCCGTGAAGTACGCTGGATAAGCCAATACGGTTTCAAGACATTGCGCCACTGCGCAGACGGCGTTCTTAAGACTTAACGTGAGTGAAAACATGCGCTGCTGCTTCCCACAAAAGCACGCGCCTGAATGCGCGAAATTGGGTCAGGCTGTGCGACGCCACTACAACTTAGACGCGTTTTACAGCAGTACACGAGCGTTGCCGTGAAGTCCGCTGCAGAAGCCAACACGGTTTCAAGAAATTGCAAGGGTGTGCAGACGGCGCTCTTAAGACTTAACGTGAGTGAAAGCATGGGCTGCTGCTTCGCACAAAAGCACGCGCTGAATACGCGAAATTGGGACACGCTGTGCGACGCCGCTACAACTTAGTCGCGTTTCACAGCAGTACACGAGCGTTTCCGTGAAGTCCGCTGGATAAGCCAATACGGTTTCATGACATTGCGCCAGTGCGGAGACGGCGCTCTTAAGACTTAACGTGAGTGAAAGCATGCGCTGCTGCTTCGTACAAAAGGACGCGCCTGAATGCGCGAAATTGGGACACGCTGTGCGACGCCGCTACAACTTAGCCGCGTTTCACAGCAGTACACGAGCGTTTCCGTGAAGTACGCTGGATAAGCCAATACGGTTTCAAGACATTGCGCCACTGCTCAGACGGCGTTCTTAAGACTTAACGTGAGTGAAAACATGCGCTGCTGCTTCCCACAAAAGCCCGCGCCTGAATGCGCGAAATTGGGTCAGGCTGTGCGACGCCACTACAACTTAGACGCGTTTTACAGCAGTACACGAGCGTTGCCGTGAAGTCCGCTGCAGAAGCCAACACGGTTTCAAGAGATTGCAAGGGTGTGCAGACGGCGCTCTTAAGACTTAACGTGAGTGAAAGCATGCGCTGCTGCTTCGCACAAAAGCACGCGCCTGAATGCGTGAAATTTAGACACACAGTACGACGCCACTACAACTTAGTCGCGTTTTACAGCAGTACACGAGGGTTTCCGTGAAGTCCACTGGAGAAGCCAATACGGTTTCAAGACATTGCGCGAGTGCGCAGACGGCGCTCTTAAGACTTAACGTGAGTGAAAGCATGCGCTGCTGCTTCGCACAAAAGCACGCGCTGAATACGCGAAATTGGGACACGCTGTGCGACGCCGCTACAACTTAGTCGCGTTTCACAGCAGTACACAAGCGTTGCCGTGAAGCCCGCTGGAGAAGCCAATACGGTTTCAAGACATTGCGCGAGTGCGCAGACGGCGCTCTTAAGACTTAACGTGAGTGAAAGCATGCGCTGCTGCTTCGCACAAAAGCACGCGCCTGAATGCGCGAAATTGGGACACGCTGTGCGACGCCACTACACCTTATTCACGCTTTAAAGCTGTACACGAGCGTTGCCGTGAAACCCGCTGGAGAAGCCAACACAGTCTCAAGACATCGCACGAGTTCGCAGACGGCGCTCTTAAGACTTAACGTGAGTGAAAGCATGCGTTGCTGCTTCGCACAAAAGCACGCGCTTGAATGCGCGAAATTGAAACGCAATGTGGGACGCCGTTCGACCTTAGTCGAGTTTCACAGCAGTACACAAGCGTTGCCGTGAAGCCCGCTGGAGAAGCAATAACGGTTTCAAGACATTGCGCGAGTGCGCAGACGACGCATTTCAGACTTAACGTGAATGAAAGCATGCGCTGCTGTTTCGCACAAAAGCACGCACCTGAATGCGCGATATTGTGACAAGCTGTGCGACGCCACCACAACTTAGTCGCGTCTTACAGCAGTGCACACGCTTTGCCGTGAGGTCCGCTGGAGAAGACAATAGTGTTTCAAGACATTACACTAGTTCGGAGACGGCGCTCTTAAGACTTAACGTGAGTGAAAGCATGCGTTGCTCCTTCTCACCAAAGCACGCGCCTGAATGTGCGAAAATGGGACACGCTGTGCGACGCCGCTACAACTTAGTCGCGTTTCACAGCAGTATACGAGCGTTGCCCTGAAGTCCACTAGAGAAGCGAACACAGTTTCAAGACATTGCACGAGTTCGCAGACGGCGCTCTTAAGAATTGACGTGAGTGAAAGCATGCGTTACTGCTTCGTACAAAAGCACGCCCTTGAATGCGCGAAATTCAGAAGCAATGTGCAACGCCGTTCGACTTTAGTCGAGTTTCACAGCAGTGCACAAGCGTTGCCGTGAAGCGCGCTGGAGAAGCCAATACGGTTTCAAGACATTGCGCGAGTGCGCAGACGACGCATTTCAGACTTAACGTGAGTGAAAGCATGCGCTGCTGCTTCGCACAAAAGCACGTGCCTGAATGCGCGATATTGTGACACGCTGTGCGACGCCACCACAACTTAGTCGCGTCTTACAGCAGTGCACACGCTTTGCCGTGAAGTCCGCTGGAGAAGACAATAGCGTTTCAAGGCATTGCACGAGTTCGCAGACGGCGCACTAAAGACTTAACGTGAGTGAAAACATGCGTTGCTGCTTCGCACAAAAGCACGCGCCTGAATGCGCGAAAATGGAACACGCTGTGCGACGCCACTACACACTCACGCTTTATAGCAGTACACGAGTGTTGCCGTGAAGCCCACTGGAGAAGGCAACACAGTTTCAAGACATTGCAGGAGTGTGCAGACAACGCATTTAAGACTTAAAGTGAGTGAAAGCATGCGCTGCTGCTTCGCACAAAAGCACGCGCCTGAATGCGCGAAATTGGGACACGCTGTGCGAAGCCACTACACCTTATTCACGCTTTACAGCAGAAAACGAGCGTTGCCGTGAAGCCTGCTGGAGAAGCCAACCAGGTTTCAACACTTTGCATGAGTTCGCAAACGGCGCTCTTAAGACTTAACATGAGCGAAAGCATGCGTTGGTGCTTCGCACAAAAGCACGCGCCTGAATGCGCGAAATTGAGACACACTTTGTGACGCCATTCGACCGTAGTGGAGTTTCAAAGCAGTGCACAAGCATTCTGTAAAGCTCGCTGGAGAAGCCAATACGGTTTCAAGACATTGCGCGTGTGCGCAGACGACGCATTTCAGACTTAACGTGAGAGAAAGCATGCGCTGCTGCTTCGCACAAAAGCACGCGCTGAATACGCGAAATTGGGACACGCTGTGAGACGCCGCTACAACTTAGTCGCGTTTCACAGCAGTACACGAGCGTTTCCGTGAAGTCCGCTGGATAAGCCAATACGGTTTCAAGACATTGCGCCAGTGCGCAGACGGCGCTCTTAAGACTTAACGTGAGTGAAAGCATGCGCTGCTGCTTCGCACAAAAGCACGCGCCTGCATGCGTGAAATTTAGACACACAGTGCGACGCCACTACAACTTAGTCGCGTTTTACAGCAGTACACGAGCGTTTCCGTGAAGTCCGCTGGAGAAGCCAATACGGTTTCAAGACGTTGCGCGAGTGCACAGACGGCGCTCTTAAGACTTAACGTGAGTGAAAGCATGCGCTGCTGCTTCGCACAAAAGCACGCGCCTGAATACGCGAAATTGGGACACGCTGTGCGACGCCGCTACAACTTAGCCGCGTTTCACAGCAGTACACGAGCGTTTCCGTGAAGTACGCTGGATAAGCCAATACGGTTTCAAGACATTGCGCCACTGCGCAGACGGCGTTCTTAAGACTTAACGTGAGTGAAAACATGCGCTGCTGCTTCCCACAAAAGCACGCGCCTGAATGCGCGAAATTGGGTCAGGCTGTGCGACGCCACTACAACTTAGACGCGTTTTACAGCAGTACACGAGCGTTGCCGTGAAGTCCGCTGCAGAAGCCAACACGGTTTCAAGAGATTGCAAGGGTTTGCAGACGGCGCTCTTAAGACTTAACGTGAGTGAAAGCATGGGCTGCTGCTTCGCACAAAAGCACGCGCTGAATACGCGAATTTGGGACACGCTGTGCGACGCCGCTACAACTTAGTCGCGTTTCACAGCAGTACACGAGCTTTCCGTGAAGTCCGCTGGATAAGCCAATACGGTTTCAAGACATTGCGCCAGTGCGCAGACGGCGCTCTTAAGACTTAACGTGAGTGAAAGCATGCGCTGCTGCTTCGCACAAAAGCACGCGCCTGAATGCGCGAAATTGGGACACGCTGTGCGACGCCGCTACAACTTAGCCGCGTTTCACAGCACTACACGAGCGTTTCCGTGAAGTACGCTGGATAAGCCAATACGGTTTCAAGACATTGCGCCACTGCTCAAACGGCGTTCTTAAGACTTAACGTGAGTGAAAACATGCGCTGCTGCTTCCCACAAAAGCCCGCGCCTGAATGCGCGAAATTGGGTCAGGCTGTGCGACGCCACTACAACTTAGACGCGTTTTACAGCAGTACACGAGCGTTGCCGTGAAGTCCGCTGCAGAAGCCAACACGGTTTCAAGAGATTGCAAGGGTGTGCAGACGGCGCTCTTAAGACTTAACGTGAGTGAAAGCATGCGCTGCTGCTTCGCACAAAAGCACGCGCCTGAATGCGCGAAATTTAGACACACAGTACGACGCCACTACAACTTAGTCGCGTTTTACAGCAGTACACGAGCGTTTCCGTGAAGTCCACTGGAGAAGCCAATACGGTTTCAAGACATTGCGCGAGTGCGCAGACGGCGCTCTTAAGACTTAACGTGAGTGAAAGCATGCGCTGCTGCTTCGCACAAAAGCACGCGCTGAATACGCGAAATTGGGACACGCTGTGCGACGCCGCTACAACTTAGTCGCGTTTCACAGCAGTACACGAGCGTTTCCGTTAAGTCCGCTGGATAAGCCAATACGGTTTCAAGACATTGCGCCAGTGCGCAGACGGCGCTCTTAAGACTTAACGTGAGGGAAAGCATGCGCTGCTGCTTCGCACAAAAGCACGCGCCTGAATGCGCGAAATTGGGACACACTGTGCGACGCCACTACTACTTAGTCGCGTTTTACAGCAGCACATGAGGGCTGCCGTGAAGTCTGCTGGAGAAGCCAACAAAGTTTCAATACATTGTACGTGTTCGCAAGCGGCGCTCTTAAGACTAGACATGAATGAAAGCATGCGTTGCTGGTTCGCACAAAAGCACGCGCCAGAATGCGCGAAATTGGGACACGCTGTGCGACGCCACTACACCTTATTCACGCTTTAAAGCTGTACACGAGCGTTGCCGTGAAGGCCGCTGGAGAAGCCAACACAGTCTCAAGACATTGCACGAGTTCGCAGACGGCGTTCTTAAGACTTAACGTGAGTGAAAACATGCGCTGCTGCTTCCCACAAAAGCACGCGCCTGAATGCGCGAAATTGGGTCAGGCTGTGCGACGCCGCTACAACTTAGTCACGTTTCACAGCAGTACACGAGCGTTTCCGTGAAGTCCGCTGGATAAGCCAATACGGTTTCAAGTCATTGCACCAGTGCGCAGACGGCGCTCTTAAGACTTAGCGTGAGTGAAAGCATGCGCTGCTGCTTCGCACAAAAGCACGCGCCTGAATGCGTGAAATTTAGACACACAGTACGACGCCACTACAACTTAGTCGCGTTTTACAGCAGTACACGAGCGTTTCCGTGAAGTCCACTGGAGAAGCCAATACGGTTTCAAGACATTGCGCGAGTGCGCAGACGGCGCTCTTAAGACTTAACGTGAGTGAAAGCATGCGCTGCTGCTTCGCACAAAAGCACGCGCTGAATACGCGAAATTGGGACATGCTGTGCGACGCCGCTACAACTTAGTCGCGTTTCACAGCAGTACACAAGCGTTGCCGTGAAGCCCGCTGGAGAAGCCAATACGGTTTCAAGACATTGCGCGAGTGCGCAGACGGCGCTCTTAAGACTTAACGTGAGTGAAAGCATGCGCTGCTGCTTCGCACAAAAGCACGCGCCTGAATGCGCGAAATTGGGACACGCTGTGCGACGCCACAACACCTTATTCACGCTTTAAAGCTGTACACGAGCGTTGCCGTGAAGCCCGCTGGAGAAGCCAACACAGTCTCAAGACATTGCACGAGTTCGCAGGCGGCGCTCTTAAGACTTAACGTGAGTGAAAGCATGCGTTGCTGCTTCGCACAAAAGCACGCGCTTGAATGCGCGAAATTGAAACGCAATGTGCGACGCCGTTCGACCTTAGTCGAGTTTCACAGCAGTACACAAGCGTTGCCGTGAAGCCCGCTGGAGAAGCAATAACGCTTTCAAGACATTGCGCGAGTGCGCAGACGACGCATTTCAGACTTAACGTGAATGAAAGCATGCGCTGCTGCTTCGCACAAAAGCACGCACCTGAATGCGCGATATTGTGACACGCTGTGCGGCGCCACCACAACTTAGTCGCGTCTTACAGCAGTGCACACGCTTTGCCGTGAGGTCCGCTGGAGAATACAATAGCGTTTCAAGGCATTGCACGAGTTCGCAGACGGCGCACTTAAGACTTAACGTGAGTGAAAACATGCGTTGCTGCTTCGCACAAAAGCACGCGCCTGAATGCGCGAAAATGGAACATGCTGTGCGACGCCACTACACACTCACGCTTTATAGCAGTACACGAGTGTTGCCGTGAAGCCCACTGGAGAAGGCAACACAGTTTCAAGACATTGCAGGAGTGCGCAGACGACGCATTTAAGACTTAAAGTGAGTGAAAGCATGCGCTGCTGCTTCGCACAAAAGCACGCGCCTGAATACGCGAAATTGGGACACGCTGTGCGACGCCGCTACAACTTAGCCGCGTTTCACAGCAGTACACGAGCGTTTCCGTGAAGTACGCTGGATAAGCCAATACGGTTTCAAGACATTGCGCCACTGTGCAGACGGCGTTCTTAAGACTTAACGTGAGTGAAAACATGCGCTGCTGCTTCCCACAAAAGCACGCGCCTGAATGCGCGAAATTGGGTCAGGCTGTGCGACGCCACTACAACTTAGACGCGTTTTACAGCAGTACACGAGCGTTGCCGTGAAGTCCGCTGCAGAAGCCAACACGGTTTCAAGAAATTGCAAGGGTGTGCAGACGGCGCTCTTAAGACTTAACGTGAGTGAAAGCATGGGCTGCTGCTTCGCACAAAAGCACGCGCTGAATACGCGAAATTGGGACACGCTGTGCGACGCCGCTATAACTTAGTCGCGTTTCATCGCAGTACACGAGCGTTTCCGTGAAGTCCGCTGGATAAGCCAATACGGTTTCAAGACATTGCGCCACTGCTCAGACGGCGTTCTTAAGACTTAACGTGAGTGAAAACATGCGCTGCTGCTTCCCACAAAAGCCCGCGCCTGAATGCGCGAAATTGGGTCAGGCTGTGCGACGCCACTACAACTTAGACGCGTTTTACAGCAGTAAACGAGCGTTGCCGTGAAGTCCGCTGCAGAAGCCAACACGGTTTCAAGAGATTGCAAGGGTGTGCAGACGGCGCTCTTAAGACTTAACGTGAGTGAAAGCATGCGCTGCTGCTTCGCACAAAAGCACGCGCCTGAATGCGTGAAATTTAGACACACAGTACGACGCCACTACAACTTAGTCTCGTTTTACAGCAGTACACGAGCGTTTCCGTGAAGTCCACTGGAGAGGCCAATACGGTTTCAAGACATTGCGCGAGTGCGCAGACGGCGCTCTTAAGACTTAACGTGAGTGAAAGCATGCGCTGCTGCTCCGCACAAAAGCACGCGCTGAATACGCGAAATTGGGACACGCTGTGCGACGCCGCTACAACTTAGTCGCGTTTCACAGCAGTACACGAGCGTTTCCGTTAAGTCCGCTGGATAAGCCAATACGGTTTCAAGACATTGCGCCAGTGCGCAGACGGCGCTCTTAAGACTTAACGTGAGGGAAAGCATGCGCTGCTGCTTCGCACAAAAGCACGCGCCTGAATGCGCGAAATTGGGACACACTGTGCGACGCCACTACTACTTAGTCGCGTTTTACAGCAGCACATGAGCGTTGCCGTGAAGTCTGCTGGAGAAGCCAACACAGTTTCAATACATTGTACGTGTTCGCAAACGGCGCTCTTAAGACTAGACATGAATGAAAGCATGCGTTGCTGCTTCGCACAAAAGCACGCGCCAGAATGCGCGAAATTGGGACACGCTGTGCGACGCCACTACACCTTATTCACGCTTTAAAGCTGTACACGAGCGTTGCCGTGAAGGCCGCTGGAGAAGCCAACACAGTTTCAAGACATTGCACGAGTTCGCAGACGGCGCTCTTAAGACTTGACGTGAGTGAAAGCATGCGTTACTGCTTCGTACAAAAGCACGCGCCTGAATGCGCGAAATTGGGTCAGGCTGTGCGACGCCACTACAACTTAGACGCGTTTTACAGCAGTACACGAGCGTTGCCGTGAAGTCCACTGCAGAAGCCAACACGGTTTCAATAGATTGCAAGGGTGTGCAGACGGCGCTCTTAAGACTTAACGTGAGTGAAAGCATGCGCTGCTGCTTCGCACAAAAGCATGCGCCTGAATGCGTGAAATTTAGACACACAGTACGATGCCACTACAACTTAGTCGCGTTTTACAGCAGTACACGAGCGTTTCCGTGAAGTCCATTGGAGAAACCAATACGGTTTCAAGACATTGCGCGAGTGCGCAGACGGCGCTCTTAAGACTTAACGTGAGTGAAAGCATGCGCTAATGCTTCGCACAAAAGCACGCGCTGAATACGCGAAATTGGGACACGCTGTGCGACGCCACTACAACTTAGTCGC
The DNA here is from genome assembly GCF_050947875.1 of Dermacentor variabilis. Classification (NCBI taxonomy): domain Eukaryota; kingdom Metazoa; phylum Arthropoda; class Arachnida; order Ixodida; family Ixodidae; genus Dermacentor; species Dermacentor variabilis. The sequence continues at coordinate 22,185,128 of NC_134574.1, read as the reverse complement.
GTTTCACAGCAGTACACGAGCGTTTCCGTGAAGTCCGCTGGATAAGCCAATACGGTTTCAAGTCATTCCACCAGTGCGCAGACGGCGCTCTTAAGACTTAACGTGAGTGAAAGCATGCGCTGCTGCTTCGCACAAAAGCACGCGCCTGAATGCGTGAAATTTAGACACACAGTACGACGCCACTACAACTTAGTCGCGTTTTACAGCAGTACACGAGCGTTTCCGTGAAGTCCACTGGAGAAGCCAATACGGTTTCAAGACATTGCGCGAGTGCGCAGACGGCGCTCTTAAGACTTAACGTGAGTGAAAGCATGCGTTGCTGCTTCGCACAAAAGCACGCGCTTGAATGCGCGAAATTGAAACGCAATGTGCGACGCCGTTCGACCTTAGTCGAGTTTCACAGCAGTACACAAGCGTTGCCGTGAAGCCCGCTGGAGAAGCAATAACTGTTTCAAGACATTGCGCGAGTGCGCAGACGACGCATTTCAGACTTAACGTGAATGAAAGCATGCGCTGCTGCTTCGCACAAAAGCGCGCACCTGAATGCGCGACATTGTGACACGCTGTGCGACGCCACCACAACTTAGTCGCGTCTTACAGCAGTGCACACGCTTTGCCGTGAGGTCCGCTGGAGAAGACAATAGTGTTTCAAGACATTACACTAGTTCGGAGACGGCGCTCTTAAGACTTAACGTGAGTGAAAGCATGCGTTGCTCCTTCTCACCAAAGCACGCGCCTGAATGTGCGAAAATGGGACACGCTGTGCGACGCCGCTACAACTTAGTCGCGTTTCACAGCAGTATACGAGCGTTGCCCTGAAGTCCACTAGACAAGCGAACACAGTTTCAAGACATTGCACGAGTTCGCAGACGGCGCTCTTAAGACTTGACGTGAGTGAAAGCATGCGTTACTGCTTCGTACAAAAGCACGCCCCTGAATGCGCGAAATTCAGAAGCAATGTGCAACGCCGTTCGACTTTAGTCGAGTTTCACAGCAGTGCACAAGCGTTGCCGTGAAGCCCGCTGGAGAAGCCAATACGGTTTCAAGACATTGCGCGAGTGCGCAGACGACGCATTTCAGACTTAACGTGAGTGAAAGCATGCGCTGCTGCTTCGCACAAAAGCACGTGCCTGAATGCGCGATATTGTGACACGCTGTGCGACGCCACCACAACTTAGTCGCGTCTTACAGCAGTGCACACGCTTTGCCGTGAAGTCCGCTGGAGAATACAATAGCGTTTCAAGACATTGCACGTGTTCGCAGACGGCGCACTTAAGACTTAACGTGAGTGAAAACATGCGTTGCTGCTTCGCACAAACGCACGCGCCTGAATGCGCGAAAATGGAACACGCTGTGCGACGCCACTACACACTCACGCTTTATAGCAGTACACGAGTGTTGCCGTGAAGCCCACTGGAGAAGGCAACACAGTTTCAAGACATTGCAGGAGTGTGCAGACGACGCATTTAAGACTTAAAGTGAGTGAAAGCATGCGCTGCTGCTTCGCACAAAAGCACGCGCCTGAATGCGCGAAATTGGGACACGCTGTGCGAAGCCACTACACCTTATTCACGCTTTACAGCAGAAAACGAGCGTTGCCGTGAAGCCTGCTGGAGAAGCCAACCAGGTTTCAACACTTTGCATGAGTTCGCAAACGGCGCTCTTAAGACTTAACATGAGCGAAAGCATGCGTTGGTGCTTCGCACAAAAGCACGCGCCTGAATGCGCGAAATTGAGACACACTTTGTGACGCCATTCGACCGTAGTGGAGTTTCAAAGCAGTGCACAAGCATTCTGTAAAGCTCGCTGGAGAAGCCAATACGGTTTCAAGACATTGCGCGTGTGCGCAGACGACGCATTTCAGACTTAACGTGAGAGAAAGCATGCGCTGCTGCTTCGCACAAAAGCACGCGCTGAATACGCGAAATTGGGACACGCTGTGCGACGCCGCTACAACTTAGTCGCGTTTCACAGCAGTACACGAGCGTTTCCGTGAAGTCCGCTGGATAAGCCAATACGGTTTCAAGACATTGCGCCAGTGCGCAGACGGCGCTCTTAAGACTTAACGTGAGTGAAAGCATGCGCTGCTGCTTCGCACAAAAGCACGCGCCTGCATGCGTGAAATTTAGACACACAGTGCGACGCCACTACAACTTAGTCGCGTTTTACAGCAGTACACGAGCGTTTCCGTGAAGTCCGCTGGATAAGCCAACACAGTCTCAAGACATTGCACGAGTTCGCAGGCGGCGCTCTTAAGACTTAACGTGAGTGAAAGCATGCGTTGCTGCTTCGCACAAAAGCACGCGCTTGAATGCGCGAAATTGAAACGCAATGTGCGACGCCGTTCGACCTTAGTCGAGTTTCACAGCAGTACACAAGCGTTGCCGTGAAGCCCGCTGGAGAAGCAATAACGGTTTCAAGACATTGCGCGAGTGCGCAGACGACGCATTTCAGACTTAACGTGAATGAAAGCATGCGCTGCTGCTTCGCACAAAAGCACGCACCTGAATGCGCGATATTGTGACACGCTGTGCGGCGCCACCACAACTTAGTCGCGTCTTACAGCAGTGCACACGCTTTGCCGTGAGGTCCGCTGGAGAAGACAATAGTGTTTCAAGACATTACACTAGTTCGGAGACGGCGCTCTTAAGACTTAACGTGAGTGAAAACATGCGTTGCTCCTTCTCACCAAAGCACGCGCCTGAATGTGCGAAAATGGGACACGCTGTGCGAAGCCGCTACAACTTAGTCGCGTTTCACAGCAGTATACGAGCGTTGCCCTGAAGTCCACTAGAGAAGCGAACACAGTTTCAAGACATTGCACGAGTTCGCAGACGGCGCTCTTAAGACTTGACGTGAGTGAAAGCATGCGTTACTGCTTCGTACAAAAGCACGCCCCTGAATGCGCGAAATTCAGAAGCAATGTGCAACGCCGTTCGACTTTAGTCGAGTTTCACAGCAGTGCAAAAGCGTTGCCGTGAAGCCCGCTGGAGAAGCCAATACGGTTTCAAGACATTGCGCGAGTGCGCAGACGACGCATTTCAGACTTAACGTGAGTGAAAGCATGCGCTGCTGCTTCGCACAAAAGCACGTGCCTGAATGCGCGATATTGTGACGCGCTGTGCGACGCCACCACAACTTAGTCGCGTCTTACAGCAGTGCACACGCTTTGCCGTGAAGTCCGCTGGAGAAGACAATAGCGTTTCAAGGCATTGCACGAGTTCGCAGACGGCGCACTTAAGACTTAACGTGAGTGAAAACATGCGCTGCTGCTTCCCACAAAAGCCCGCGCCTGAATGCGCGAAATTGGGTCAGGCTGTGCGACGCCACTACAACTTAGACGCGTTTTACAGCAGTACACGAGCGTTGCCGTGAAGTCCGCTGCAGAAACCAACACGGTTTCAAGAGATTGCAAGGGTGTGCAGACGGCGCTCTTAAGACTTAACGTGAGTGAAAGCATGCGCTGCTGCTTCGCACAAAAGCACGCGCCTGAATGCGTGAAATTTAGACACACAGTACGACGCCACTACAACTTAGTCGCGTTTTACAGCAGTACACGAGCGTTTCCGTGAAGTCCACTGGAGAAGCCAATACGGTTTCAAGACATTGCGCGAGTGCGCAGACGGCGCTCTTAAGGCTTAACGTGAGTGAAAGCATGCGCTGCTGCTTCGCACAAAAGCACGCGCTGAATACGCGAAATTGGGACACGCTGTGCGACGCCGCTACAACTTAGTCGCGTTTCACAGCAGTACACAAGCGTTGCCGTGAAGCCCGCTGGAGAAGCCAATACGGTTTCAAGACATTGCGCGAGTGCGCAGACGGCGCTCTTAAGACTTAACGTGAGTGAAAGCATGCGCTGCTGCTTCGCACAAAAGCACGCGCCTGAATGAGCGAAATTGGGACACGCTGTGCGACGCCACTACACCTTATTCACGCTTTAAAGCTGTACACGAGCGTTGCCGTGAAGCCCGCTGGAGAAGCCAACACAGTCTCAAGACATTGCACGAGTTCGCAGGCGGCGCTCTTAAGACTTAACGTGAGTGAAAGCATGCGTTGCTGCTTCGCACACAAGCACGCGCTTGAATGCGCGAAATTGAAACGCAATGTGCGACGCCGTTCGACCTTAGTCGAGTTTCACAGCAGTACACAAGCGTTGCCGTGAAGCCCGCTGGAGAAGCAATAACGGTTTCAAGACATTGCGCGAGTGCGCAGACGACGCATTTCAGACTTAACGTGAATGAAAGCATGCGCTGCTGCTTCGCACAAAAGCACGCACCTGAATGCGCGATATTGTGACACGCTGTGCGACGCCACCACAACTTAGTCGCGTCTTACAGCAGTGCACACGCTTTGCCGTGAGGTCCGCTGGAGAAGACAATAGTGTTTCAAGACATTACACTAGTTCGGAGACGGCGCTCTTAAGACTTAACGTGAGTGAAAGCATGCGTTGCTCCTTCTCACCAAAGCACGCGCCTGAATGTGCGAAAATGGGACACGCTGTGCGACGCCGCTACAACTTAGTCGCGTTTCACAGCAGTATACGAGCGTTGCCCTGAAGTCCACTAGAGAAGCGAACACAGTTTCCAGACATTGCACGAGTTCGCAGACGGCGCTCTTAAGACTTGACGTGAGTGAAAGCATGCGTTACTGCTTCGTACAAAAGCACGCCCCTGAATGCGCGAAATTCAGAAGCAATGTGCAACGCCGTTCGACTTTAGTCGAGTTTCACAGCAGTGCACAAGCGTTGCCGTGAAGCCCGCTGGAGAAGCCAATACGGTTTCAAGACATTGCGCGAGTGCGCAGACGACGCATTTCAGACTTAACGTGAGTGAAATCATGCGCTGCTGCTTCGCACAAAAGCACGTGCCTGAATGCGCGATATTGTGACACGCTGTGCGACGCCACCACAACTTAGTCGCGTCTTACAGCAGTGCACACGCTTTGCCGTGAAGTCCGCTGGAGAAGACAATAGCGTTTCAAGGCATTGCACGAGTTCGCAGACGGCGCACTTAAGACTTAACGTGAGTGAAAACATGCGTTGCTGCTTCGCACAAAAGCACGCGCCTGAATGCGCGAAAATGGAACATGCTGTGCGACGCCACTACACACTCACGCTTTATAGCAGTACACGAGTGTTGCCGTGAAGCCCACTGGAGAAGGCAACACAGTTTCAAGACATTGCAGGAGTGCGCAGACGACGCATTTAAGACTTAAAGTGAGTGAAAGCATGCGCTGCTGCTTCGCACAAAAGCACGCGCCTGAATACGCGAAATTGGGACACGCTGTGCGACGCCGCTACAACTTAGCCGCGTTTCACAGCAGTACACGAGCGTTTCCGTGAAGTACGCTGGATAAGCCAATACGGTTTCAAGACATTGCGCCACTGTGCAGACGGCGTTCTTAAGACTTAACGTGAGTGAAAACATGCGCTGCTGCTTCCCACAAAAGCACGCGCCTGAATGCGCGAAATTGGGTCAGGCTGTGCGACGCCACTACAACTTAGACGCGTTTTACAGCAGTACACGAGCGTTGCCGTGAAGTCCGCTGCAGAAGCCAACACGGTTTCAAGAAATTGCAAGGGTGTGCAGACGGCGCTCTTAAGACTTAACGTGAGTGAAAGCATGGGCTGCTGCTTCGCACAAAAGCACGCGCTGAATACGCGAAATTGGGACACGCTGTGCGACGCCGCTATAACTTAGTCGCGTTTCACCGCAGTACACGAGCGTTTCCGTGAAGTCCGCTGGATAAGCCAATACGGTTTCAAGACATTGCGCCACTGCTCAGACGGCGTTCTTAAGACTTAACGTGAGTGAAAACATGCGCTGCTGCTTCCCACAAAAGCCCGCGCCTGAATGCGCAAAATTGGGTCAGGCTGTGCGACGCCACTACAACTTAGACGCGTTTTACAGCAGTAAACGAGCGTTGCCGTGAAGTCCGCTGCAGAAGCCAACACGGTTTCAAGAGATTGCAAGGGTGTGCAGACGGCGCTCTTAAGACTTAACGTGAGTGAAAGCATGCGCTGCTGCTTCGCACAAAAGCACGCGCCTGAATGCGTGAAATTTAGACACACAGTACGACGCCACTACAACTTAGTCGCGTTTTACAGCAGTACACGAGCGTTTCCGTGAAGTCCACTGGAGAGGCCAATACGGTTTCAAGACATTGCGCGAGTGCGCAGACGGCGCTCTTAAGACTTAACGTGAGTGAAAGCATGCGCTGCTGCTCCGCACAAAAGCACGCGCTGAATACGCGAAATTGGGACACGCTGTGCGACGCCGCTACAACTTAGTCGCGTTTCACAGCAGTACACGAGCGTTTCCGTTAAGTCCGCTGGATAAGCCAATACGGTTTCAAGACATTGCGCCAGTGCGCAGACGGCGCTCTTAAGACTTAACGTGAGGGAAAGCATGCGCTGCTGCTTCGCACAAAAGCACGCGCCTGAATGCGCGAAATTGGGACACACTGTGCGACGCCACTACTACTTAGTCGCGTTTTACAGCAGCACATGAGCGTTGCCGTGAAGTCTGCTGGAGAAGCCAACACAGTTTCAATACATTGTACGTGTTCGCAAACGGCGCTCTTAAGACTAGACATGAATGAAAGCATGCGTTGCTGCTTCGCACAAAAGCACGCGCCAGAATGCGCGAAATTGGGACACGCTGTGCGACGCCACTACACCTTATTCACGCTTTAAAGCTGTACACGAGCGTTGCCGTGAAGGCCGCTGGAGAAGCCAACACAGTTTCAAGACATTGCACGAGTTCGCAGACGGCGCTCTTAAGACTTGACGTGAGTGAAAGCATGCGTTACTGCTTCGTACAAAAGCACGCCCCTGAATGCGCGAAATTCAGAAGCAATGTGCAACGCCGTTCGACTTTAGTCGAGTTTCACAGCAGTGCAAAAGCGTTGCCGTGAAGCCCGCTGGAGAAGCCAATACGGTTTCAAGACATTGCGCGAGTGCGCAGACGACGCATTTCAGACTTAACGTGAGTGAAAGCATGCGCTGCTGCTTCGCACAAAAGCACGTGCCTGAATGCGCGATATTGTGACGCGCTGTGCGACGCCACCACAACTTAGTCGCGTCTTACAGCAGTGCACACGCTTTGCCGTGAAGTCCGCTGGAGAAGACAATAGCGTTTCAAGGCATTGCACGAGTTCGCAGACGGCGCACTTAAGACTTAACGTGAGTGAAAACATGCGCTGCTGCTTCCCACAAAAGCCCGCGCCTGAATGCGCGAAATTGGGTCAGGCTGTGCGACGCCACTACAACTTAGACGCGTTTTACAGCAGTACACGAGCGTTGCCGTGAAGTCCGCTGCAGAAACCAACACGGTTTCAAGAGATTGCAAGGGTGTGCAGACGGCGCTCTTAAGACTTAACGTGAGTGAAAGCATGCGCTGCTGCTTCGCACAAAAGCACGCGCCTGAATGCGTGAAATTTAGACACACAGTACGACGCCACTACAACTTAGTCGCGTTTTACAGCAGTACACGAGCGTTTCCGTGAAGTCCACTGGAGAAGCCAATACGGTTTCAAGACATTGCGCGAGTGCGCAGACGGCGCTCTTAAGGCTTAACGTGAGTGAAAGCATGCGCTGCTGCTTCGCACAAAAGCACGCGCTGAATACGCGAAATTGGGACACGCTGTGCGACGCCGCTACAACTTAGTCGCGTTTCACAGCAGTACACAAGCGTTGCCGTGAAGCCCGCTGGAGAAGCCAACACGGTTTCAAGACATTGCGCGAGTGCGCAGACGGCGCTCTTAAGACTTAACGTGAGTGAAAGCATGCGCTGCTGCTTCGCACAAAAGCACGCGCCTGAATGAGCGAAATTGGGACACGCTGTGCGACGCCACTACACCTTATTCACGCTTTAAAGCTGTACACGAGCGTTGCCGTGAAGCCCGCTGGAGAAGCCAACACAGTCTCAAGACATTGCACGAGTTCGCAGGCGGCGCTCTTAAGACTTAACGTGAGTGAAAGCATGCGTTGCTGCTTCGCACACAAGCACACGCTTGAATGCGCGAAATTGAAACGCAATGTGCGACGCCGTTCGACCTTAGTCGAGTTTCACAGCAGTACACAAGCGTTGCCGTGAAGCCCGCTGGAGAAGCAATAACGGTTTCAAGACATTGCGCGAGTGCGCAGACGACGCATTTCAGACTTAACGTGAATGAAAGCATGCGCTGCTGCTTCGCACAAAAGCACGCACCTGAATGCGCGATATTGTGACACGCTGTGCGACGCCACCACAACTTAGTCGCGTCTTACAGCAGTGCACACGCTTTGCCGTGAGGTCCGCTGGAGAAGACAATAGTGTTTCAAGACATTACACTAGTTCGGAGACGGCGCTCTTAAGACTTAACGTGAGTGAAAGCATGCGTTGCTCCTTCTCACCAAAGCACGCGCCTGAATGTGCGAAAATGGGACACGCTGTGCGACGCCGCTACAACTTAGTCGCCCCGCAGGGGCGTCTGTGCAAGCAGGCGTTTGGTGTGTTGCGACACCACGTACCCGAGCACACGAGGGTTGGACCCTCCCGCGTGTAGCCGTGCGCGGCTTAGCCGTGTCCGGGGAAAGGGGGATCCTGGGGGTTGAGCCGATGCCGGGTGTTTGGACCTTTAAGGCCCCCCGGCGGAGGCAACACACCTCTTTGGCCTCTGCTTCACGTAGACGGCACCCCCGGACTGACCCACCCGGGGGAAATCGGCAGTCGCCCTTTCCTGTCTCTCTCACCTCAAATCTTCGTCTTTATCTCTCACTTTTTGACCTTTCCTGTCTTCTTCTTTCTTCCATTTACTTCCTTTCTCCACGGCGGCAAGGGTTAACCTTGTGTGGCTATCCTACCTTGGGTACACCATATTTGGTTATAGCGACGGCGTACGGCTGGCGTCGTGCAGGCTTGTACACAAGATCTGCCGCGTCCCCTCGTTGGGCTCCGTGGTGGGCGGTCGGCGCTGTTGCCGAACATACTCATTTTCTATGGCAGCACAAACCTCTGTCGTCTATGATCGGCGTCTGAAAAGATGCCGCACCGAAGTACCATTCCATTTCTCCTTTCGGAGCAACGCTCCATCCTTCCCCAAGTTCTATGTAGTACACAGCGAAAGCAACATGCCAGTAAGAAAACTTTCACCATTCCTTGTAGCCAAATGCCTGAAAGAAAAAATCGGACCCACGTACAAAGCCTCCAAAATGTCTAGCGGGGACCTCCTCCTAGAACTGAATGATAAAGACCAAGCAGAGAAGCTCACTGACCTTACCAGTATTGGCGACGCCACAGTGACGATTTCACCACATAGAACACTGAACACAAGCCGGGGAGTGATTTCTGAAGAAGACTTTATTGGATTGAGCGATGAGGAACTCCTTGAGGGTTTCCAAGAACAAAATGTGACAAAAGTACAAAGAATAGTAATCCGCAGAAACAACCAAGAAATCCCCACCAAACATGTTATACTCACCTTTGGAACAAGCGAAATGCCTACTTCACTCGATGCAGGTTATGTTAAAGTCAATGTCAGAGCATATATCCCGAACCCTAGACGATGTTTTAAGTGCCAAAGGTTCGGACATGCTTCACATGCATGCCGAGGACAAACAACTTGTGCTAAATGCAGCTCCAACGAACACCAATCTGAGAATTGCACCTCTTCCCCACATTGTGTTAACTGCAAGGGAGATCACCCAGCTTATTCACGGTCCTGCCCTTGCTGGAAAAAAGAAAAAGAAGTCATAGCTCTAACTGTAAAAGAAAAAATTTCGTTCTTTGAAGCCAGAAAGCGGCTATCATACCTTCCGCGAAGAAGTTACGCCGATGTGACGCAGTCGGGGGCAGCGTCACAGAGGCCTCCGGAGTCCTCCGAGCCCACGCGCAGCGGTGCTGCAGTGACTCCTCCCGCCCCCGTGATGGAAGCAGCCGACGCTGCTCCATCCTCTTCCAAGGCCCTGCAGACACCAGTCCCGCAGGGCCCTAAGATCAAGCGAACACCAAGGCCCGAGACGCGTGTCTCGGCGCCTAACTCTCGATCCTCCAGCGCCTCAGAGAGAGCGATGGAGGTCGACGCAAAAATCCCGGTGTCATTGACACCGAAGGACAAGCGCTCTCTTGAGCGCGGTAAGAGGGACAAGATCCCAATAACCACCCAAAATAAGAAAGCGATAACCTGAAGGTTATCGCTCATTTGTAGCCTTTTTATCCATGTCACCTATAACCCTACCTCTTAGTTTTTCGTAGTGCCATTTTTTACCTTTCAATTTCAAGATGGCTTTTATTATTCATTGGAATTGTAGAGGCCTTTTAAACAACTTAGGTGACATCAAAGACTTGTTAAGTAACTTCTCTCCTGTGGCCTTGTGCTTACAAGAAACAAACTTAGGCGAAAAGCACAAAAACATTTTAAAAGGATTCACTGTTGTACGGCGCGATCGCACTCACGCGAACCGGCTTTCGGGTGGCGTAGCTATAGTTCTACGGAACGGCATTGCAGCTAGAGAAGTTACCATTAATACTCACTTGGAAGCCATTGCTGTCACGGTTTTAGCACATCAAACCATTACCATTTGTTCAATGTACATTCCACCACATTCCCATTTTACTGTAGGAGACCTGGAGTTAGTTTTAAACCAGCTACTCAAACCTTTTTTAATAGCAGGTGATTTTAACGCCCATAACATATTATGGGGTAGCAAAACAACTGACACCAGGGGACAAACACTTGAAGATTTTATCCTGACTAACGAAGTATGCCTTTTAAACACTGGTGCGCCAACCTACTGCTCCCCAAGCACAGGAGCCATGAGCTGTCTTGATCTGGCGCTGTGCACTCCATCTCTGTTGATCGATTTTAAATGGAGTGTGATCAACAATCCTTATGGTAGTGATCATATGCCCGGCATTATTAAAAACACATCTCCTTTCCCTACAGTACCATTAAGACCTCCCCGTTGGAAACTCCATCTAGCAGACTGGCCTCTCTTCAGCGAGAAGGCCTGTCTTGATCACATATCAGATCATCAAACAATAGACGAAATGAATGAAAAGATTATTGCCTCCATACTTGCTGCAGCAGAACAGACGATCCCGCAATCCTCCGGCTTCTTAAGGAAAAAAACTAAAACCCTGGTGGACGAATGAATGCACTCAAACTAAAAAAGCACAAAACAAAGCATGGGGTATCTTTCGGCGATATCCAACACATGATAAGCTGCTGTATTTCAAAAAAGCTAAGGCGAAAGCCAGGTACACGCGTAGGCAAGCCGAAAGACAGTCTTGGCAAACATATGTATCCTCCATCAATAGCTCAATAACATCCAAAAGAATGTGGGATCAGCTTCGAAAGTTTAGAAGCGAGTACGCTCCCTATACGATCCCCATACTCTCACCTCCTGGTACACAAACGAATTTAAAAGAGCAAGCAGATATATTAGGGCAGCATTTCCATAACATATCAAGCTCACTAAACTACTCCACTGAATTTCAAAATTATAAACAATCAGCAGAAAAACAAAAGCTTCCGACAGCAGGTAGTTCCGAGAAACCATATAATGCCCCCCTAACACTTTCCGAAATTAACAGAGTACTCACTAGTGGCAAAAAAACAGCGCCAGGTCCGGACAGAATACATTACACAATGCTCGCACACCTTTCCTCAAAAGCAGTTAAGACATTGCTCCGCTTCTTTAACATAATCTGGGAAACAGGAAAAATGCCAAATGCGTGGAAAAAAGCCATTATAATCCCTTTCTTGAAAGCTGGAAAGCATCCTACAGCAGCTACCAGCTACCGACCTATAGCACTCACAAGCTGTCTCGCCAAGTCCTATGAATCCATTATAGATATCAGATTGGCATACGTCCTCGAAACTGAGAACCTGCTCGATAATCATCAGTGTGGGTACAAGAAAGGCTGCTCCACAACAGATCATCTAGTTCGGTTAGAACACGAGATACGTGCGGCCTTTCTACAAAAGCAATATTGTGTCACAGTTTTCTTTGATCTTGAAAAAGCGTACGACACAACATGGAGGTTCGGTATTTTAAGGGATCTAGCGGATTTAGGGATCCGCGGCAGAATGTTTAAATGTCTAGCTGATTTCATGTCCGATCGAACATTCCAGGTGCGTTTAGGAACGGTGCTGTCCAGCGTATTTATCCAGGAAAACGGAGTACCTCAGGGATGCGTATTGAGCACAACATTGTTTGTGGTGAAAATGAATTCGCTTAATAATGTAATTCCATCTTCTATAATGCATTCTCTATATGTGGACGATCTTCAAATTGCATGTCGTGCATCGAACATGGCAACCTGCGAACGACAAATTCAAATTACACTAAACAAACTAACGCAGTGGGCATCTAAAAACGGCTTTCGCTTCTCAAGTGAAAAAACGATTAGCGTTGTCTTTACACAAAAAAGAGGCCTACAACCAGATCCCATCCTTAAACTACAAGATGCCACACTACCCGTGAAACAAGAACACAAGTTTCTGGGTGTTCTGTTTGATAAAAAGTTGAACTTTCTCGCACACATCAATAGTATCAAAATCAAAGCGAACAATGCACTTAACATTCTAAAAATCCTCTCCCGGAAACGGTGGGGCTCTGACCGTAAATGCCTGCTACACATCTACCGCACTTTGGTGCGTAGCATATTAGACTATGGTAGCATTACATATGGTTCAGCCAGACTATCTTAAGTCCGACGACTTGATCCAGTCCATAACCTAGGACTACGACTAGCATGCGGTGCTTACAGAACATCACCTATACAGAGCTTACATGTTGAATGTAATGAACCTCCTTTACAGCATCGCAGAGCGCTAATAACTTTTTCCTACATACTGAGAATCCGATCCTCACCACAACACATATGCTACAACATCGTCACAAAGTGCAGCTCACGCTTACATTACACAAATAAACCAAACTTGATCAGGCCGCTTATCTTGCGATACGAGGAATACTGTCGCGATTATGACATCCCTTGCGAAGTCCTCCAGGTTGCCAGAAAGCCAGAACGTTTACCCCCGTGGTGTGATTTCACAGCGTTATGTGATTGGACACTAACACATCTAAAGAAAAGAGACACACCACATCATCACATTATACAAGAATTCCGCTCTCTTCAAGACAAGTATATAAACTACATAGAATTTTATACTGATGGCTCTAAAACGGAAAAACACGTGGGTGTAGGGGCTGTAACAGAAAATTGGGAAACATGTATTCGATTACCTCAGCATGCCTCTGTCTACACAGCCGAAGTGTACGCGATATGGACGGTAGTTCAAAAGATCATTGCTGACAAACTTGAAAACACTGTCATATACACAGATTCATTAAGCGTACTGAAGGCTCTACACATGAAATCCCAAAATGAACCCTTGTTAGGCGATATTTTGAATGCATTAACATCAAACAAATATGGCAGATCAATAAAGTTTTGCTGGGTACCAAGCCATGCTGGAATATTGGGTAACGAAGCGGCGGATAGATGCGCATCAATGGCAGCGTGCAAAAACATTCAAAATACAGCACTTCCATATAAAGACAGTGTAAATGCGATTCGGAAGGCCTTGACGTCAAAATGGCAACGCGATTGGGACACTTGTTTAAGCAACAAGCTTCATCTAATTAAACCTGTAATTGGCGAGTGGAAATCATGCAGTCACCAGCAACGATTCTACGAGGTGATCTTGTGTCGACTTCGAATTGGACACACACATCTGACGCACAATTTCCTTCTCCGAAAAGAAAACCCGCCAACTTACGAAAAATGTAATGAAGCTCTTACAGTCATGCACATTTTAATAACATGTCCACACATCAATACACTGAGACGGAGGTTTTTACACAGCCTGTATAAATTGCACATTCCATTACACCCTACCCTATTACTAGCAGATGACCCCCTAGTGCCATTTCCTAACCTCTTCGACTTTTTAGAAAAAACTGGTTATTTACACCAACTATAATGTAATGCAGGTATCCCTGCCCTAACGTTCCGTTTTATTTTGTCTTGTGACTGGCGCAGCATGGCCTTAGTTGCCTTTGTGCCACTAAACCCAAACTAACTAACTAACTAACAACTTAGTCGCGTTTCACAGCAGTATACGAGCGTTGCCCTGAAGTCCGCTAGAGAAGCGAACACAGTTTCCAGACATTGCACGAGTTCGCAGACGGCGCTCTCAAGACTTGACGTGAGTGAAAGCATGCGTTACTGCTTCGTACAAAAGCACGCCCCTGAATGCGCGAAATTCAGAAGCAATGTGCAACGCCGTTCGACTTTAGTCGAGTTTCACAGCAGTGCACAAGCGTTGCCGTGAAGCCCGCTGGAGAAGCCAATACGGTTTCAAGACATTGCGCGAGTGCGCAGACGACGCATTTCAGACTTAACGTGAGTGAAATCATGCGCTGCTGCTTCGCACAAAAGCACGTGCCTGAATGCGCGATATTGTGACACGCTGTGCGACGCCACCACAACTTAGTCGCGTCTTACAGCAGTGCACACGCTTTGCCGTGAAGTCCGCTGGAGAAGACAATAGCGTTTCAAGGCATTGCACGAGTTCGCAGACGGCGCACTTAAGACTTAACGTGAGTGAAAACATGCGTAGCTGCTTCGCACAAAAGCACGCGCCTGAATGCGCGAAAATGGAACATGCTGTGCGACGCCACTACACACTCACGCTTTATAGCAGTACACGAGTGTTGCCGTGAAGCCCACTGGAGAAGGCAACACAGTTTCAAGACATTGCAGGAGTGCGCAGACGACGCATTTAAGACTTAAAGTGAGTGAAAGCATGCGCTGCTGCTTCGCACAAAAGCACGCGCCTGAATACGCGAAATTGGGACACGCTGTGCGACGCCGCTACAACTTAGCCGCGTTTCACAGCAGTACACGAGCGTTTCCGTGAAGTACGCTGGATAAGCCAATACGGTTTCAAGACATTGCGCCACTGTGCAGACGGCGTTCTTAAGACTTAACGTGAGTGAAAACATGCGCTGCTGCTTCCCACAAAAGCACGCGCCTGAATGCGCGAAATTGGGTCAGGCTGTGCGACGCCACTACAACTTAGACGCGTTTTACAGCAGTACACGAGCGTTGCCGTGAAGTCCGCTGCAGAAGCCAACACGGTTTCAAGAAATTGCAAGGGTGTGCAGACGGCGCTCTTAAGACTTAACGTGAGTGAAAGCATGGGCTGCTGCTTCGCACAAAAGCACGCGCCAGAATGCGCGAAATTGGGACACGCTGTGCGACGCCACTACACCTTATTCACGCTTTAAAGCTGTACACGAGCGTTGCCGTGAAGGCCGCTGGAGAAGCCAACACAGTCTCAAGACATTGCACGAGTTCGCAGACGGCGTTCTTAAGACTTAACGTGAGTGAAAACATGCGCTGCTGCTTCCCACAAAACCACGCGCCTGAATGCGCGAAATTGGGTCAGGCTGTGCGACGCCACTACAACTTAGACGCGTTTTACAGCAGTACACGAGCGTTGCCGTGAAGTCCGCTGCAGAAGCCAACACGGTTTCAATAGATTGCAAGGGTGTGCAGACGGCGCTCTTAAGACTTAACGTGAGTGAAAGCATGCGCTGCTGCTTCGCACAAAAGCATGCGCCTGAATGCGTGAAATTTAGACACACAGTACGACGCCACTACAACTTAGTCGCGTTTTACAGCAGTGCACACGCTTTGCCGTGAAGTCCGCTGGAGAAGACAATAGCGTTTCAAGGCATTGCACGAGTTCGCAGACGGCGCACTTAAGACTTAACGTGAGTGAAAACATGCGCTGCTGCTTCCCACAAAAGCCCGCGCCTGAATGCGCGAAATTGGGTCAGGCTGTGCGACGCCACTACAACTTAGACGCGTTTTACAGCAGTACACGAGCGTTGCCGTGAAGTCCGCTGCAGAAACCAACACGGTTTCAAGAGATTGCAAGGGTGTGCAGACGGCGCTCTTAAGACTTAACGTGAGTGAAAGCATGCGCTGCTGCTTCGCACAAAAGCACGCGCCTGAATGCGTGAAATTTAGACACACAGTACGACGCCACTACAACTTAGTCGCGTTTTACAGCAGTACACGAGCGTTTCCGTGAAGTCCACTGGAGAAGCCAATACGGTTTCAAGACATTGCGCGAGTGCGCAGACGGCGCTCTTAAGGCTTAACGTGAGTGAAAGCATGCGCTGCTGCTTCGCACAAAAGCACGCGCTGAATACGCGAAATTGGGACACGCTGTGCGACGCCGCTACAACTTAGTCGCGTTTCACAGCAGTACACAAGCGTTGCCGTGAAGCCCGCTGGAGAAGCCAATACGGTTTCAAGACATTGCGCGAGTGCGCAGACGGCGCTCTTAAGACTTAACGTGAGTGAAAGCATGCGCTGCTGCTTCGCACAAAAGCACGCGCCTGAATGAGCGAAATTGGGACACGCTGTGCGACGCCACTACACCTTATTCACGCTTTAAAGCTGTACACGAGCGTTGCCGTGAAGCCCGCTGGAGAAGCCAACACAGTCTCAAGACATTGCACGAGTTCGCAGGCGGCGCTCTTAAGACTTAACGTGAGTGAAAGCATGCGTTGCTGCTTCGCACACAAGCACGCGCTTGAATGCGCGAAATTGAAACGCAATGTGCGACGCCGTTCGACCTTAGTCGAGTTTCACAGCAGTACACAAGCGTTGCCGTGAAGCCCGCTGGAGAAGCAATAACGGTTTCAAGACATTGCGCGAGTGCGCAGACGACGCATTTCAGACTTAACGTGAATGAAAGCATGCGCTGCTGCTTCGCACAAAAGCACGCACCTGAATGCGCGATATTGTGACACGCTGTGCGACGCCACCACAACTTAGTCGCGTCTTACAGCAGTGCACACGCTTTGCCGTGAGGTCCGCTGGAGAAGACAATAGTGTTTCAAGACATTACACTAGTTCGGAGACGGCGCTCTTAAGACTTAACGTGAGTGAAAGCATGCGTTGCTCCTTCTCACCAAAGCACGCGCCTGAATGTGCGAAAATGGGACACGCTGTGCGACGCCGCTACAACTTAGTCGCCCCGCAGGGGCGTCTGTGCAAGCAGGCGTTTGGTGTGTTGCGACACCACGTACCCGAGCACACGAGGGTTGGACCCTCCCGCGTGTAGCCGTGCGCGGCTTAGCCGTGTCCGGGGAAAGGGGGATCCTGGGGGTTGAGCCGATGCCGGGTGTTTGGACCTTTAAGGCCCCCCGGCGGAGGCAACACACCTCTTTGGCCTCTGCTTCACGTAGACGGCACCCCCGGACTGACCCACCCGGGGGAAATCGGCAGTCGCCCTTTCCTGTCTCTCTCACCTCAAATCTTCGTCTTTATCTCTCACTTTTTGACCTTTCCTGTCTTCTTCTTTCTTCCATTTACTTCCTTTCTCCACGGCGGCAAGGGTTAACCTTGTGTGGCTATCCTACCTTGGGTACACCATATTTGGTTATAGCGACGGCGTACGGCTGGCGTCGTGCAGGCTTGTACACAAGATCTGCCGCGTCCCCTCGTTGGGCTCCGTGGTGGGCGGTCGGCGCTGTTGCCGAACATACTCATTTTCTATGGCAGCACAAACCTCTGTCGTCTATGATCGGCGTCTGAAAAGATGCCGCACCGAAGTACCATTCCATTTCTCCTTTCGGAGCAACGCTCCATCCTTCCCCAAGTTCTATGTAGTACACAGCGAAAGCAACATGCCAGTAAGAAAACTTTCACCATTCCTTGTAGCCAAATGCCTGAAAGAAAAAATCGGACCCACGTACAAAGCCTCCAAAATGTCTAGCGGGGACCTCCTCCTAGAACTGAATGATAAAGACCAAGCAGAGAAGCTCACTGACCTTACCAGTATTGGCGACGCCACAGTGACGATTTCACCACATAGAACACTGAACACAAGCCGGGGAGTGATTTCTGAAGAAGACTTTATTGGATTGAGCGATGAGGAACTCCTTGAGGGTTTCCAAGAACAAAATGTGACAAAAGTACAAAGAATAGTAATCCGCAGAAACAACCAAGAAATCCCCACCAAACATGTTATACTCACCTTTGGAACAAGCGAAATGCCTACTTCACTCGATGCAGGTTATGTTAAAGTCAATGTCAGAGCATATATCCCGAACCCTAGACGATGTTTTAAGTGCCAAAGGTTCGGACATGCTTCACATGCATGCCGAGGACAAACAACTTGTGCTAAATGCAGCTCCAACGAACACCAATCTGAGAATTGCACCTCTTCCCCACATTGTGTTAACTGCAAGGGAGATCACCCAGCTTATTCACGGTCCTGCCCTTGCTGGAAAAAAGAAAAAGAAGTCATAGCTCTAACTGTAAAAGAAAAAATTTCGTTCTTTGAAGCCAGAAAGCGGCTATCATACCTTCCGCGAAGAAGTTACGCCGATGTGACGCAGTCGGGGGCAGCGTCACAGAGGCCTCCGGAGTCCTCCGAGCCCACGCGCAGCGGTGCTGCAGTGACTCCTCCCGCCCCCGTGATGGAAGCAGCCGACGCTGCTCCATCCTCTTCCAAGGCCCTGCAGACACCAGTCCCGCAGGGCCCTAAGATCAAGCGAACACCAAGGCCCGAGACGCGTGTCTCGGCGCCTAACTCTCGATCCTCCAGCGCCTCAGAGAGAGCGATGGAGGTCGACGCAAAAATCCCGGTGTCATTGACACCGAAGGACAAGCGCTCTCTTGAGCGCGGTAAGAGGGACAAGATCCCAATAACCACCCAAAATAAGAAAGCGATAACCTGAAGGTTATCGCTCATTTGTAGCCTTTTTATCCATGTCACCTATAACCCTACCTCTTAGTTTTTCGTAGTGCCATTTTTTACCTTTCAATTTCAAGATGGCTTTTATTATTCATTGGAATTGTAGAGGCCTTTTAAACAACTTAGGTGACATCAAAGACTTGTTAAGTAACTTCTCTCCTGTGGCCTTGTGCTTACAAGAAACAAACTTAGGCGAAAAGCACAAAAACATTTTAAAAGGATTCACTGTTGTACGGCGCGATCGCACTCACGCGAACCGGCTTTCGGGTGGCGTAGCTATAGTTCTACGGAACGGCATTGCAGCTAGAGAAGTTACCATTAATACTCACTTGGAAGCCATTGCTGTCACGGTTTTAGCACATCAAACCATTACCATTTGTTCAATGTACATTCCACCACATTCCCATTTTACTGTAGGAGACCTGGAGTTAGTTTTAAACCAGCTACTCAAACCTTTTTTAATAGCAGGTGATTTTAACGCCCATAACATATTATGGGGTAGCAAAACAACTGACACCAGGGGACAAACACTTGAAGATTTTATCCTGACTAACGAAGTATGCCTTTTAAACACTGGTGCGCCAACCTACTGCTCCCCAAGCACAGGAGCCATGAGCTGTCTTGATCTGGCGCTGTGCACTCCATCTCTGTTGATCGATTTTAAATGGAGTGTGATCAACAATCCTTATGGTAGTGATCATATGCCCGGCATTATTAAAAACACATCTCCTTTCCCTACAGTACCATTAAGACCTCCCCGTTGGAAACTCCATCTAGCAGACTGGCCTCTCTTCAGCGAGAAGGCCTGTCTTGATCACATATCAGATCATCAAACAATAGACGAAATGAATGAAAAGATTATTGCCTCCATACTTGCTGCAGCAGAACAGACGATCCCGCAATCCTCCGGCTTCTTAAGGAAAAAAACTAAAACCCTGGTGGACGAATGAATGCACTCAAACTAAAAAAGCACAAAACAAAGCATGGGGTATCTTTCGGCGATATCCAACACATGATAAGCTGCTGTATTTCAAAAAAGCTAAGGCGAAAGCCAGGTACACGCGTAGGCAAGCCGAAAGACAGTCTTGGCAAACATATGTATCCTCCATCAATAGCTCAATAACATCCAAAAGAATGTGGGATCAGCTTCGAAAGTTTAGAAGCGAGTACGCTCCCTATACGATCCCCATACTCTCACCTCCTGGTACACAAACGAATTTAAAAGAGCAAGCAGATATATTAGGGCAGCATTTCCATAACATATCAAGCTCACTAAACTACTCCACTGAATTTCAAAATTATAAACAATCAGCAGAAAAACAAAAGCTTCCGACAGCAGGTAGTTCCGAGAAACCATATAATGCCCCCCTAACACTTTCCGAAATTAACAGAGTACTCACTAGTGGCAAAAAAACAGCGCCAGGTCCGGACAGAATACATTACACAATGCTCGCACACCTTTCCTCAAAAGCAGTTAAGACATTGCTCCGCTTCTTTAACATAATCTGGGAAACAGGAAAAATGCCAAATGCGTGGAAAAAAGCCATTATAATCCCTTTCTTGAAAGCTGGAAAGCATCCTACAGCAGCTACCAGCTACCGACCTATAGCACTCACAAGCTGTCTCGCCAAGTCCTATGAATCCATTATAGATATCAGATTGGCATACGTCCTCGAAACTGAGAACCTGCTCGATAATCATCAGTGTGGGTACAAGAAAGGCTGCTCCACAACAGATCATCTAGTTCGGTTAGAACACGAGATACGTGCGGCCTTTCTACAAAAGCAATATTGTGTCACAGTTTTCTTTGATCTTGAAAAAGCGTACGACACAACATGGAGGTTCGGTATTTTAAGGGATCTAGCGGATTTAGGGATCCGCGGCAGAATGTTTAAATGTCTAGCTGATTTCATGTCCGATCGAACATTCCAGGTGCGTTTAGGAACGGTGCTGTCCAGCGTATTTATCCAGGAAAACGGAGTACCTCAGGGATGCGTATTGAGCACAACATTGTTTGTGGTGAAAATGAATTCGCTTAATAATGTAATTCCATCTTCTATAATGCATTCTCTATATGTGGACGATCTTCAAATTGCATGTCGTGCATCGAACATGGCAACCTGCGAACGACAAATTCAAATTACACTAAACAAACTAACGCAGTGGGCATCTAAAAACGGCTTTCGCTTCTCAAGTGAAAAAACGATTAGCGTTGTCTTTACACAAAAAAGAGGCCTACAACCAGATCCCATCCTTAAACTACAAGATGCCACACTACCCGTGAAACAAGAACACAAGTTTCTGGGTGTTCTGTTTGATAAAAAGTTGAACTTTCTCGCACACATCAATAGTATCAAAATCAAAGCGAACAATGCACTTAACATTCTAAAAATCCTCTCCCGGAAACGGTGGGGCTCTGACCGTAAATGCCTGCTACACATCTACCGCACTTTGGTGCGTAGCATATTAGACTATGGTAGCATTACATATGGTTCAGCCAGACTATCTTAAGTCCGACGACTTGATCCAGTCCATAACCTAGGACTACGACTAGCATGCGGTGCTTACAGAACATCACCTATACAGAGCTTACATGTTGAATGTAATGAACCTCCTTTACAGCATCGCAGAGCGCTAATAACTTTTTCCTACATACTGAGAATCCGATCCTCACCACAACACATATGCTACAACATCGTCACAAAGTGCAGCTCACGCTTACATTACACAAATAAACCAAACTTGATCAGGCCGCTTATCTTGCGATACGAGGAATACTGTCGCGATTATGACATCCCTTGCGAAGTCCTCCAGGTTGCCAGAAAGCCAGAACGTTTACCCCCGTGGTGTGATTTCACAGCGTTATGTGATTGGACACTAACACATCTAAAGAAAAGAGACACACCACATCATCACATTATACAAGAATTCCGCTCTCTTCAAGACAAGTATATAAACTACATAGAATTTTATACTGATGGCTCTAAAACGGAAAAACACGTGGGTGTAGGGGCTGTAACAGAAAATTGGGAAACATGTATTCGATTACCTCAGCATGCCTCTGTCTACACAGCCGAAGTGTACGCGATATGGACGGTAGTTCAAAAGATCATTGCTGACAAACTTGAAAACACTGTCATATACACAGATTCATTAAGCGTACTGAAGGCTCTACACATGAAATCCCAAAATGAACCCTTGTTAGGCGATATTTTGAATGCATTAACATCAAACAAATATGGCAGATCAATAAAGTTTTGCTGGGTACCAAGCCATGCTGGAATATTGGGTAACGAAGCGGCGGATAGATGCGCATCAATGGCAGCGTGCAAAAACATTCAAAATACAGCACTTCCATATAAAGACAGTGTAAATGCGATTCGGAAGGCCTTGACGTCAAAATGGCAACGCGATTGGGACACTTGTTTAAGCAACAAGCTTCATCTAATTAAACCTGTAATTGGCGAGTGGAAATCATGCAGTCACCAGCAACGATTCTACGAGGTGATCTTGTGTCGACTTCGAATTGGACACACACATCTGACGCACAATTTCCTTCTCCGAAAAGAAAACCCGCCAACTTGCGAAAAATGTAATGAAGCTCTTACAGTCATGCACATTTTAATAACATGTCCACACATCAATACACTGAGACGGAGGTTTTTACACAGCCTGTATAAATTGCACATTCCATTACACCCTACCCTATTACTAGCAGATGACCCCCTAGTGCCATTTCCTAACCTCTTCGACTTTTTAGAAAAAACTGGTTATTTACACCAACTATAATGTAATGCAGGTATCCCTGCCCTAACGTTCCGTTTTATTTTGTCTTGTGACTGGCGCAGCATGGTCTTAGTTGCCTTTGTGCCACTAAACCCAAACTAACTAACTAACTAACAACTTAGTCGCGTTTCACAGCAGTATACGAGCGTTGCCCTGAAGTCCGCTAGAGAAGCGAACACAGTTTCCAGACATTGCACGAGTTCGCAGACGGCGCTCTCAAGACTTGACGTGAGTGAAAGCATGCGTTACTGCTTCGTACAAAAGCACGCCCCTGAATGCGCGAAATTCAGAAGCAATGTGCAACGCCGTTCGACTTTAGTCGAGTTTCACAGCAGTGCACAAGCGTTGCCGTGAAGCCCGCTGGAGAAGCCAATACGGTTTCAAGACATTGCGCGAGTGCGCAGACGACGCATTTCAGACTTAACGTGAGTGAAATCATGCGCTGCTGCTTCGCACAAAAGCACGTGCCTGAATGCGCGATATTGTGACACGCTGTGCGACGCCACCACAACTTAGTCGCGTCTTACAGCAGTGCACACGCTTTGCCGTGAAGTCCGCTGGAGAAGACAATAGCGTTTCAAGGCATTGCACGAGTTCGCAGACGGCGCACTTAAGACTTAACGTGAGTGAAAACATGCGTAGCTGCTTCGCACAAAAGCACGCGCCTGAATGCGCGAAAATGGAACATGCTGTGCGACGCCACTACACACTCACGCTTTATAGCAGTACACGAGTGTTGCCGTGAAGCCCACTGGAGAAGGCAACACAGTTTCAAGACATTGCAGGAGTGCGCAGACGACGCATTTAAGACTTAAAGTGAGTGAAAGCATGCGCTGCTGCTTCGCACAAAAGCACGCGCCTGAATACGCGAAATTGGGACACGCTGTGCGACGCCGCTACAACTTAGCCGCGTTTCACAGCAGTACACGAGCGTTTCCGTGAAGTACGCTGGATAAGCCAATACGGTTTCAAGACATTGCGCCACTGTGCAGACGGCGTTCTTAAGACTTAACGTGAGTGAAAACATGCGCTGCTGCTTCCCACAAAAGCACGCGCCTGAATGCGCGAAATTGGGTCAGGCTGTGCGACGCCACTACAACTTAGACGCGTTTTACAGCAGTACACGAGCGTTGCCGTGAAGTCCGCTGCAGAAGCCAACACGGTTTCAAGAAATTGCAAGGGTGTGCAGACGGCGCTCTTAAGACTTAACGTGAGTGAAAGCATGGGCTGCTGCTTCGCACAAAAGCACGCGCCAGAATGCGCGAAATTGGGACACGCTGTGCGACGCCACTACACCTTATTCACGCTTTAAAGCTGTACACGAGCGTTGCCGTGAAGGCCGCTGGAGAAGCCAACACAGTCTCAAGACATTGCACGAGTTCGCAGACGGCGTTCTTAAGACTTAACGTGAGTGAAAACATGCGCTGCTGCTTCCCACAAAACCACGCGCCTGAATGCGCGAAATTGGGTCAGGCTGTGCGACGCCACTATAACTTAGACGCGTTTTACAGCAGTACACGAGCGTTGCCGTGAAGTCCGCTGCAGAAGCCAACACGGTTTCAATAGATTGCAAGGGTGTGCAGACGGCGCTCTTAAGACTTAACGTGAGTGAAAGCATGCGCTGCTGCTTCGCACAAAAGCATGCGCCTGAATGCGTGAAATTTAGACACACAGTACGACGCCACTACAACTTAGTCGCGTTTTACAGCAGTACACGAGCGTTTCCGTGAAGTCCATTGGAGAAACCAATACGGTTTCAAGACATTGCGCGAGTGCGCAGACGGCGCTCTTAAGACTTAACGTGAGTGAAAGCATGCGCTAATGCTTCGCACAAAAGCACGCGCTGAATACCCGAAATTGGGACACGCTGTGAGACGCCGCTACAACTTAGTCGCGTTTCACAGCAGTACACGAGCGTTTCCGTGAAGTCCGCTGGATAAGCCAATACGGTTTCAAGTCATTCCACCAGTGCGCAGACGGCGCTCTTAAGACTTAACGTGAGTGAAAGCATGCGTTGCTGCATCGCACAAAAGCACGCACCTGAATGCGTGAAATTTAGACACACAGTACGACGCCACTACAACTTAGTCGCGTTTTACAGCAGTACACGAGCGTTTCCGTGAAGTCCACTGGAGAAGCCAATACGGTTTCAAGACATTGCGCGAGTGCGCAGACGGCGCTCTTAAGACTTAACGTGAGTGAAAGCATGCGCTGCTGCTTCGTACAAAAGCACGCGCTGAATACGCGAAATTGGGACACGCTGTGCGACGCCGCTACAACTTAGTCGCGTTTCACAGCAGTACACAAGCGTTGCCGTGAAGCCCGCTGGAGAAGCCAATACGGTTTCAAGACATTGCGCGAGTGCGCAGACGACGCATTTCAGACTTAACGTGAGTGAAAGCATGCGCTGCTGCTTCGCACAAAAGCACGCGCTGAATACGCGAAACTGGGACACGCTGTTCAACGCCGCTACAACTTAGTCGCGTTTCACAGCAGTACACGAGCGTTTCCGTGAAGTACGCTGGATAAGCCAATACGGTTTCAAGACATTGCGCCAGTGCGCAGACGGCACTCTTAAGACTTAAAGTGAGTGAAAGCATGCGCTGCTACTTCGCACAAAAGCACGCGCCTGAATGCGCGTAATTGGGACACGCTGTGCGAAGCCACTACACCTTTTTCACGCTTTACAGCAGAAAACGAGCGTTGCCGTGAAGCCCGCTGGAGAAGCCAACCAGGTTTCAAGACTTTGCATGAGTTCGCAAACGGCACTCTTAAGACTTAACATGAGCGAAAGCATGCGTTGGTGCTTCGCAAAAGAGCACGCGCCTGAATGCGCGAAATTGAGACACACTTTGTGACGCCATTCGACCGTAGTGGAGTTTCACAGCAGTGCACAAGCATTGCTGTAAAGCTCGCTGGAGAAGCCAATACGGTTTCAAGACATTGCGCGTGTGCGCAGACGACGCATTTCAGACTTAACGTGAGAGAAAGCATGCGCTGCTGCTTCGCACAAAAGCACGCGCTGAATACGCGAAATTGGGACACGCTGTGCAACGCCGCTACAACTTAGTCGCGTTTCACAGCAGTACACGAGCGTTTCCGTGAAGTCCGCTGGATAAGCCAATACGGTTTCAAGACATTGCGCCAGTGCGCAGACGGCGCTCTTAAGACTTAACGTGAGTGAAAGCATGCGCTGCAGCTTCGCACAAAAGCACGCGCCTGAATGCGCGAAATTGGGACACACTGTGCGACGCCACTACTACTTAGTCGCGTTTTACAGCAGTACATGAGCGTTGCGGTGAAGTCCGCTGGAGAAGCCAACACAGTTTCAAGACATTGTACGTGTTCGCAAACGGTGCTCTTAAGACTAGACGTGAATGAAAGCATGCGTTGCTGCTTCGCACAAAAGCACGCGCCTGAATGCGCGAAATTGGGACACGCTGTGCGACGCCACTACACCTTATTCATGCTTTACAGCAGTACACGAGCTTTGCCGTGAAGCCCGCTGGAGAAACCAACACAGTTTCAAGACATCGCACGAGTTCACAGACGGCGCGCTTAAGATTTAACGTGAGTGAAAGCAAGCGTTCCTGCTTAGTACAAATGCACGCGCCTAAATGCGCGAAAGCGAGACACACTGTGCGACGCCATTCGACCTTAGTCGAGTTTCACAGCAGTGCACAAGCGTCTCCGTGAAGCCCGCTGGAGAAGCCAATACGGTTTCAAGACATTGCGCGAGTGCGCAGACGACGCATTTCAGACTTAACGTGAGTGAAAGCATGCGCTGACGCTTCGCACAAAAGCACGCGCCTGAATGCGCGAAGTTGGGACACGCTGTGCGACGCCACTACACATTCACGCTTTATAGCAGTACACGAGCTTTGCCGTGAAGCCCGCTGGAGAAGGCAACACAGTTTCAAGACATTACAGGAGTGTGCAGAAGACGCATTTCACAGTTAAAGTGAGTGAAAGCATGCGCTGCTGCTTCGCACAAAAGCACGCGCCTGCATGCGTGAAATTTAGACACACAGTTCGACGCCACTACAACTTAGTCGCGTTTTACAGCAGTACACGAGCGTTTCCGTGAAGTCCGCTGGAGAAGCCAATACGGTTTCAAGACGTTGCGCGAGTGCGCAGAAGGCGCTCTTAAGACTTAACGTGAGTGAAAGCATGCGCTGCTGCTTCGCACAAAAGCACGCGCCTGAATACGCGAAATTGGGACACGCTGTGCGACGCCGCTACAACTTAGCCGCGTTTCACAGCAGTACACGAGCGTTTCCGTGAAGTACGCTGGATAAGCCAATACGGTTTCAAGACATTGCGCCACTGCGCAGACGGCGTTCTTAAGACTTAACGTGAGTGAAAACATGCGCTGCTGCTTCCCACAAAAGCACGCGCCTGAATGCGCGAAATTGGGTCAGGCTGTGCGACGCCACTACAACTTAGACGCGTTTTACAGCAGTACACGAGCGTTGCCGTGAAGTCCGCTGCAGAAGCCAACATGGTTTCAAGAGATTGCAAGGGTGTGCAGACGGCGCTCTTAAGACTTAACGTGAGTGAAAGCATGCGCTGCTGCTTCGCACAAAAGCCCGCGCGTGAATGCGTGTAATTTAGACACACGGTACGACGCCACTACAACTTAGTCGCGTTTTACAGCAGTATACGAGCGTTTCCGTGAAGTCCACTGGAGAAGCCAATACGGTTTCAAGACATTGCGCGAGTGCGCAGACGACGCTCTTTAGACTTAACGTGAGTGAAAGCATGCGCTGCTGCTTCGCACAAAAGCACGCGCTGAATACGCGAAATTGGGACACGCTGTGCGACGCCGCTACAACTTAGTCGCGTTTCACAGCAGTACACGAGCGTTTCCGTGAAGTCCGCTGGATAAGCCAATACGGTTTCAAGTCATTGCGCCAGTGCGCAGACGGCGCTCTTAAGACTTACGTGAGTGAAAGCATGCGCTGCTGCTTCGCACAAAAGCACGCGCTGAATAGGCGAAATTGGGACACGCTGTGCGACGCCGCTACAACTTAGTCGCGTTTCACAGCAGTACACGAGCGTTTCCGTGAAGTCCGCTGGACAAGCCAATACGGTTTCAAGTCATTGCGCCAGTGCGCAGACGGCGCTCTTAAGACTTAACGTGAGTGAAAGCATGCGCTGCTGCTTCGCACAAAAGCACGTGCCTGAATGCGCGATATTGTGACACGCTGTGCGACGCCACCACAACATAGTCGCGTCTTACAGCAGTGCACACGCTTTCCCGTGAAGTCCTCTGGAGAAGACAATAGCGTTTCAAGACATTGCACGAGTTCGCAGACGGCGCACTTAAGACTTAACGTGAGTGAAAGCATGCGTTGCTGCTTCGCACAAAAGCACGCGCCTGAATGCGCGAAAATAGAACACGCTGTGCGACGCCACTACACATTCACGCTTTATAGCAGTACACGAGCGTTGCCGTGAAGCCCACTGGAGAAGGCAACACAGTTTCAAGACATTGCAGGAGTGCGCAGACGACGCATTTAAGACTTAAAGTGAGTGAAAGCATGCGCTGCTACTTCGCACAAAAGCACGCGCCTGAATGCGCGAAATTGGGACACGCTGTGCGAAGCCACGACACCTTATGCACGCTTTACAGCAGAAAACGAGCGTTGCCGTGAAGCCCGCTGGAGAAGCCAACCAGGTTTCAACACTTTGCATGAGTTCGCAAACGGCGCTCTTAAGACTTAACATGAGCGAAAGCATGCGTTGGTGCTTCGCACAAAAGCACGCGCCTGAATGCGCGAAATTGAGACACACTTTGTGACGCCATTCGACCGTAGTGGAGTTTCACAGCAGTGCACAAGCATTGCTGTAAAGCTCGCTGGAGAAGCCAATACGGTTTCAAGACATTGCGCGTGTGCGCAGACGACGCATTTCAGACTTAACGTGAGAGAAAGCATGCGCTGCTGCTTCGCACAAAAGCACGCGCTGAATACGCGAAATTGGGACACGCTGTGCAACGCCGCTACAACTTAGTCGCGTTTCACAGCAGTACACGAGCGTTTCCGTGAAGTCCGCTGGATAAGCCAATACGGTTTCAAGACATTGCGCCAGTGCGCAGACGGCGCTCTTAAGACTCAACGTTAGTGAAAGCATGCGCTGCTGCTTCGCACAAAAGCACGCGCCTGAATGCGCGAAATTGGGACACACTGTGCGACGCCACTACTACTTAGTCGCGTTTTACAGCAGTACATGAGCGTTGCGGTGAAGTCCGCTGGAGAAGCCAACACAGTTTCAAGACATTGTACGTGTTCGCAAACGGTGCTCTTAAGACTAGACGTGAATGAAAGCATGCGTTGCTGCTTCGCACAAAAGCACGCGCCTGAATGCGCGAAATTGGGACACGCTGTGCGACGCCACTACACCTTATTCATGCTTTACAGCAGTACACGAGCTTTGCCGTGAAGCCCGCTGGAGAAACCAACACAGTTTCAAGACATCGCACGAGTTCACAGACGGCGCGCTTAAGATTTAACGTGAGTGAAAGCAAGCGTTCCTGCTTAGTACAAATGCACGCGCCTAAATGCGCGAAAGCGAGACACACTGTGCGACGCCATTCGACCTTAGTCGAGTTTCACAGCAGTGCACAAGCGTCTCCGTGAAGCCCGCTGGAGAAGCCAATACGGTTTCAAGACATTGCGCGAGTGCGCAGACGACGCATTTCAGACTTAACGTGAGTGAAAGCATGCGCTGACGCTTCGCACAAAAGCACGCGCCTGAATGCGCGAAGTTGGGACACGCTGTGCGACGCCACTACACATTCACGCTTTATAGCAGTACACGAGCTTTGCCGTGAAGCCCGCTGGAGAAGGCAACACAGTTTCAAGACATTACAGGAGTGTGCAGAAGACGCATTTCACAGTTAAAGTGAGTGAAAGCATGCGCTGCTGCTTCGCACAAAAGCACGCGCCTGCATGCGTGAAATTTAGACACACAGTTCGACGCCACTACAACTTAGTCGCGTTTTACAGCAGTACACGAGCGTTTCCGTGAAGTCCGCTGGAGAAGCCAATACGGTTTCAAGACGTTGCGCGAGTGCGCAGAAGGCGCTCTTAAGACTTAACGTGAGTGAAAGCATGCGCTGCTGCTTCGCACAAAAGCACGCGCCTGAATACGCGAAATTGGGACACGCTGTGCGACGCCGCTACAACTTAGCCGCGTTTCACAGCAGTACACGAGCGTTTCCGTGAAGTACGCTGGATAAGCCAATACGGTTTCAAGACATTGCGCCACTGCGCAGACGGCGTTCTTAAGACTTAACGTGAGTGAAAACATGCGCTGCTGCTTCCCACAAAAGCACGCGCCTGAATGCGCGAAATTGGGTCAGGCTGTGCGACGCCACTACAACTTAGACGCGTTTTACAGCAGTACACGAGCGTTGCCGTGAAGTCCGCTGCAGAAGCCAACATGGTTTCAAGAGATTGCAAGGGTGTGCAGACGGCGCTCTTAAGACTTAACGTGAGTGAAAGCATGCGCTGCTGCTTCGCACAAAAGCCCGCGCGTGAATGCGTGTAATTTAGACACACGGTACGACGCCACTACAACTTAGTCGCGTTTTACAGCAGTATACGAGCGTTTCCGTGAAGTCCACTGGAGAAGCCAATACGGTTTCAAGACATTGCGCGAGTGCGCAGACGACGCTCTTTAGACTTAACGTGAGTGAAAGCATGCGCTGCTGCTTCGCACAAAAGCACGCGCTGAATACGCGAAATTGGGACACGCTGTGCGACGCCGCTACAACTTAGTCGCGTTTCACAGCAGTACACGAGCGTTTCCGTGAAGTCCGCTGGATAAGCCAATACGGTTTCAAGTCATTGCGCCAGTGCGCAGACGGCGCTCTTAAGACTTACGTGAGTGAAAGCATGCGCTGCTGCTTCGCACAAAAGCACGCGCTGAATAGGCGAAATTGGGACACGCTGTGCGACGCCGCTACAACTTAGTCGCGTTTCACAGCAGTACACGAGCGTTTCCGTGAAGTCCGCTGGACAAGCCAATACGGTTTCAAGTCATTGCGCCAGTGCGCAGACGGCGCTCTTAAGACTTAACGTGAGTGAAAGCATGCGCTGCTGCTTCGCACAAAAGCACGTGCCTGAATGCGCGAAAATAGAACACGCTGTGCGACGCCACTACACATTCACGCTTTATAGCAGTACACGAGCGTTGCCGTGAAGCCCACTGGAGAAGGCAACACAGTTTCAAGACATTGCAGGAGTGCGCAGACGACGCATTTAAGACTTAAAGTGAGTGAAAGCATGCGCTGCTACTTCGCACAAAAGCACGCGCCTGAATGCGCGAAATTGGGACACGCTGTGCGAAGCCACGACACCTTATGCACGCTTTACAGCAGAAAACGAGCGTTGCCGTGAAGCCCGCTGGAGAAGCCAACCAGGTTTCAACACTTTGCATGAGTTCGCAAACGGCGCTCTTAAGACTTAACATGAGCGAAAGCATGCGTTGGTGCTTCGCACAAAAGCACGCGCCTGAATGCGCGAAATTGAGACACACTTTGTGACGCCATTCGACCGTAGTGGAGTTTCACAGCAGTGCACAAGCATTGCTGTAAAGCTCGCTGGAGAAGCCAATACGGTTTCAAGACATTGCGCGTGTGCGCAGACGACGCATTTCAGACTTAACGTGAGAGAAAGCATGCGCTGCTGCTTCGCACAAAAGCACGCGCTGAATACGCGAAATTGGGACACGCTGTGCAACGCCGCTACAACTTAGTCGTGTTTCCGTGAAGTCCGCTGGATAAGCCAATACGGTTTCAAGACATTGCGCCAGTGCGCAGACGGCGCTCTTAAGACTCAACGTTAGTGAAAGCATGCGCTGCTGCTTCGCACAAAAGCACGCGCCTGAATGCGCGAAATTGGGACACACTGTGCGACGCCACTACTACTTAGTCGCGTTTTACAGCAGTACATGAGCGTTGCGGTGAAGTCCGCTGGAGAAGCCAACACAGTTTCAAGACATTGTACGTGTTCGCAAACGGTGCTCTCAAGACTAGACGTGAATGAAAGCATGCGTTGCTGCTTCGCACAAAAGCACGCGCCTGAATGCGCGAAATTCGGACACGCTGTGCGACGCCACTACACCTAATTCACGCTTTACAGCAGTACACGAGCTTTGCCGTGAAGCCCGCTGGAGAAACCAACACAGTTTCAAGACATCGCACGAGTTCACAGACGGCGTGCTTAAGATTTACCGTGAGTGAAAGCAAGCGTTCCTGCTTAGTACAAATGCACGCGCCTAAATGCGCGAAAGCGAGACACACTGTGCGACGCCATTCGACCTTAGTCAAGTTTCACAGCAGTGCACAAGCGTCTCCGTGAAGCCCGCTGGAGAAGCCAATACGGTTTCAAGACATTGCGCGAGTGCGCAGACGACGCATTTCAGACATAACGTGAGTGAAAGCATGCGCTGATGCTTCGCACAAAAGCACGCGCCTGAATGCGCGAAGTTGGGACACGCTGTGCGACGCCACTACACATTCACGCTTTATAGCAGTACACGAGCGTTGCCGTGAAGCCCGCTGGAGAAGGCAACACAGGTTCAAGACATTACAGGAGTGTGCAGAAGACGCATTTAAGACTTAAAGTGAGTGAAAGCATGCGCTGCTGCTTCGCACAAAAGCACGCGCCTGAATGTGCGAAATTGAGACACACTGTGCGACGCCACTACAACTTAGTCGCGCATTACAGCTGTACACGAGCGTTGCCGTGAAGTCCGCTGCTGAAGCCAATACGGTTTCAAAAGATTGCAAGGGTGTGCAGACGGCGCTCTTAAGACTTAACGTGAGTGAAAGCATGCGCTGCTGCTTCGCACAAAAGCACGCGCCTGCATGCGTGAAATTTAGACACACAGTGCGACGCCACTACAACTTAGTCGCGTTTTACAGCAGTACACGAGCGTTTCCGTGAAGTCCGCTGGAGAAGCCAATACGGTTTAAAGACGTTGCGCGAGTGCGCAGACGGTGCTCTTAAGACTTAACGTGAGTGAAAGCATGCGCTGCTGCTTCGCACAAAAGCACGCGCCTGAATACGCGAAATTGAGACACGCTGTGCGACGCCGCTACAACATAGCCGCGTTTCACAGCAGTACACGAGCGTTTCCGTGAAGTACGCTGGATAAGCCAATACGGTTTCAAGACATTGCGCCACTGCGCAGACGGCGTTCTTAAGACTTAACGTGAGTGAAAACATGCGCTGCTGCTTCCCTCAAAAGCACGCGCCTGAATGCGCGAAATTGGGTCAGGCTGTGCGACGCCACTACAACTTAGACGCGTTTTACAGCAGTACACGAGCGTTGCCGTGAAGTCCGCTGCAGAAGCCAACACGGTTTCAAGAGATTGCAAGGGTGTGCAGACGGCGCTCTTAAGATATAACGTGAGTGAAAGCATGCGCTGCTGCTTCGCACAAAAGCACGCGCCTGAATGCGTGAAATTTAGACACACAGTACGACGCCACTACAACTTAGTCGCGTTTTACAGCAGTACACGAGCGTTTCCGTGAAGTCCACTGGAGAAGCCAATACGGTTTCAAGACATTGCGCGAGTGCGCAGACGGCGCTCTTAAGACTTAACGTGAGTGAAAGCATGCGCTGCTGCTTCGCACAAAAGCACGCGCTGAATACGCGAAATTGGGACACGCTGTGCGACGCCGCTACAACTTAGTCGCGTTTCACAGCAGTAGACGAGCGTTTCCGTGAAGTCCGCTGCATAAGCCAATACGGTTTCGACATTGCGCCAGTGCTCAGACGGCGCTCTTAAGACTTAACGTGAGTGAAAGCATGCGCTGCTGCTTCGCACAAAAGCACGCGCCTGAATGCGCGAAATTTAGACACACAGTACGACGCCACTACAACTTAGTCGCGTTTTACAGCAGTACACGAGCGTTTCCGTGAAGTCCACTGGAGAAGCCAATACGGTTTCAAGACATTGCGCGAGTGTGCAGACGGCGCTCTTAAGACTTAACGTGAGTGAAAGCATGCGCTGCTGCTTCGCACAAAAGCACGCGCTGAATACGCGAAATTGGGACACGCTGTGCGACGCCGCTACAACTTAGTCGCGTTTCACAGCAGTACACGAGCGTTTCCGTGAAGTCCGCTGGATAAGCCAATACGGTTTCAAGACATTGCGCCAGTGCGCAGACGGCGCTCTTAAGACTTAACGTGAGTGAAAGCATGCGCTGCTGCTTCGCACAAAAGCACGCGCCTGAATGCGCGAAATTGGGACACGCTGTGCGACGCCGCTACAACTTAGCCGCGTTTCACAGCAGTACACGAGCGTTTCCGTGAAGTACGCTGGATAAGCCAATACAGTTTCAAGACATTGCGCCACTGCGCAGACGGCGTTCTTAAGACTTAACGTGAGTGAAATCATGCGCTGCTGCTTCCCACAAAAGCACGCGCCTGAATGCGCGAAATTGGGTCAGGCTGTGCGACGCCACTACAACTTAGACGCGTTTTACAGCGGTACACGAGCGTTGCCGTGAAGTCCGCTGCAGAAGCCAACACGGTTTCAAGAGATTGCAAAGGAGTGCAGACGGCGCTCTTGAGACTTAACGTGAGTGAAAGCATGCGCTGCTGCTTCGCACAAAAGCACGCGCCTGAATGCGTGAAATTTAGACACACAGTACGACGCCACTACAACTTAGTCGCGTTTTACAGCAGTACACGAGCGTTTCCGTGAAGTCCGCTGGATAAGCCAATACGGTTTCATGACATTGCGCCAGTGCGCAGACGGCGCTCTTAAGACTTAACGTGAGTGAAAGCATGCGCTGCTGCTTCGCACAAAAGCACGCGCCTGAATGCGCGAAATTGGGACACGCTGTGCGACGCCGCTACAACTTAGTCGCGTTTCACAGCAGTGCACGAGCATTTCCGTGAAGTCCGCTGGATAAGCCAATACGGTTTCAAGACATTGCGCCAGTGCGCAGACGGCGCTCTTAAGACTTAACGTGAGTGAAAGCATGAGCTGCTGCTTCGCACAAAAGCACGCGCCTGAATGCGCGAAATTGGGACACACTGTGCGACGCCACTACTACTTAGTCGCGTTTTACAGCAGTACATGAGCGTTGCCGTGAAGTCTGCTGGAGAAGCCAACACAGTTTCAAGACATTGTACGTGTTCGCAAACGGCGCTCTTAAGACTGGACATGAATGAAAGCATGCGTTGCTGCTTCGCACAAAAGCACGCGCCTGAATGCGCGAAATTGGGAAACGCTGTGCGACGCCACTACACCTTATTCACGCTTTAAAGCTGTACACGAGCGTTGCCGTGAAGCCCGCTGGAGAAGCCAACACAGTCTCAAGACATTGCACGAGTTCGCAGACGGCGCTCTTAAGACTTAGCGTGAGTGAAAGCATGCGTTGCTGCTTCGCACAAAAGCACGCGCTTGAATGCGCTGAAAAGCAATGTGCGACGCCGTTGGACCTTAGTCGAGTTTCACAGCAGTGCACAAGCGTTGCCGTGAAGCCCGCTGGAGAAGCAATAACGGTTTCAAGACATTGCGCGAGTGCGCAGACGACGCATTTCAGACTTAACGTGAATGAAAGCATGCGCTGCTGCTTCGCACAAAAGTACGCACCTGAATGCGCGATATTGTGACACGCTGTGCGACGCCACCACAACTTAGTCGCGTCTTACAGCAGTGCACACGCTTTGCCGTGAGGTCCGCTGGAGAAGACAATAGGGTTTCAAGACATTACACGAGTTCGGGGACGGCGCTCTTAAGACTTAACGTGAGTGAAAGCATGCGTTGCTCCTTCGCACCAAAGCACGCGCCTGAATGCGCGAAAATGGGACACGCTGTGCGACGCCGCTACAACTTAGTCGCGTTTCACAGCAGTACACGAGCGTTGCCCTGAAGTCCACTAGAGAAGCCAACACAGTTTCAAGACATTGCACGAGTTCGCAGACGGCGCTTTTAAGACTTGACGTGAGTGAAAGCATGCGTTACTGCTTCGTACAAAAGCACGCACCTGAATGCGCGAAATTCAGAAGCAATGTGCGACGCCATTCAACCTTAGTCGAGTTTCACAGCAGTGCACAAGCGTTGCCGTGAAGCCCGCTGGAGAAGCCAATACGGTTTCAAGACATTGCGCGAGTGCGCAGACGACGCATTTCAGACTTAACGTGAGTGAAAGCATGCGCTGCTGCTTGGCACAAAAGCACGCGCTGAATACGCGAAATTGGGACACGCTGTGCGACGCCGCTACAACTTAGTCGCGTTTCACAGCAGTACACGAGCGTTTCCGTGAAGTCCGCTGGATAAGCCAATACGGTTTCAAGACATTGCGCCAGTGCGCAGACGGCGCTCTTAAGACTTAACGTGAGTGAAACCATGCGCTGCTGCTTCGCACAAAAGCACGTGCCTGAATGCGCGATATTGTGACACGCTGTGCGACGCCACCACAACTTAGTCGCGTCTTACAGCAGTGCACACGCTTTGCCGTGAAGTCCGCTGGAGAAGACAATAGCGTTTCAAGACATTGCACGAGTTCGCAGACGGCGCACTTAAGACTTAACGTGAGTGAAAACATGCGTTGCTGCTTCGCACAAAAGCACGCGCTGAATACGCGAAATTGGGACACGCTGTGCGACGCCGCTACAACTTAGTCGCGTTTCACAGCAGTACACGAGCGTTTCCGTGAAGTCCGCTGGATAAGCCAATACGGTTTCAAGAGATTGCAAGGGTGTGCAGACGGCGCTCTTAAGACTTAACGTGAGTGAAAGCATGCGCTGCTACTTCGCACAAAAGCACGCGCCTGAATGCGTGAAATTTAGACACACAGTACGACGCCACTACAACTTAGTCGCGTTTTACAGCAGTACACGAGCGTTTCCGTGAAGTCCACTGGAGAAGCCAATACGGTTTCAAGACATTGCGCGAGTGCGCAGACGGCGCTCTTAAGACTTAACGTGAGTGAAAGCATGCGCTGCTGCTTCGCACAAAAGCACGCGCTGAATACGCGAAATTGGGACACGCTGTGCGACGCCGCTACAACTTAGTCGCGTTTCACAGCAGTAGACGAGCGTTTCCGTGAAGTCCGCTGCATAAGCCAATACGGTTTCGACATTGCGCCAGTGCTCAGACGGCGCTCTTAAGACTTAACGTGAGTGAAAGCATGCGCTGCTGCTTCGCACAAAAGCACGCGCCTGAATGCGCGAAATTTAGACACACAGTACGACGCCACTACAACTTAGTCGCGTTTTACAGCAGTACACGAGCGTTTCCGTGAAGTCCACTGGAGAAGCCAATACGGTTTCAAGACATTGCGCGAGTGTGCAGACGGCGCTCTTAAGACTTAACGTGAGTGAAAGCATGCGCTGCTGCTTCGCACAAAAGCACGCGCTGAATACGCGAAATTGGGACACGCTGTGCGACGCCGCTACAACTTAGTCGCGTTTCACAGCAGTACACGAGCGTTTCCGTGAAGTCCGCTGGATAAGCCAATACGGTTTCAAGACATTGCGCCAGTGCGCAGACGGCGCTCTTAAGACTTAACGTGAGTGAAAGCATG
The DNA here is from genome assembly GCF_050947875.1 of Dermacentor variabilis. NCBI lineage: Eukaryota > Metazoa > Arthropoda > Arachnida > Ixodida > Ixodidae > Dermacentor > Dermacentor variabilis. Next base: position 22,148,010 of record NC_134574.1, on the reverse strand, counting down.
CGCTGCTGCTTCGCACAAAAGCACGCGCCTGAATGCGCGAAATTGGGACACGCTGTGCGACGCCGCTACAACTTAGTCGCGTTTCACAGCAGTGCACGAGCATTTCCGTGAAGTCCGCTGGATAAGCCAATACGGTTTCAAGACATTGCGCCAGTGCGCAGACGGCGCTCTTAAGACTTAACGTGAGTGAAAGCATGAGCTGCTGCTTCGCACAAAAGCACGCGCCTGAATGCGCGAAATTGGGACACACTGTGCGACGCCACTACTACTTAGTCGCGTTTTACAGCAGTACATGAGCGTTGCCGTGAAGTCTGCTGGAGAAGCCAACACAGTTTCAAGACATTGTACGTGTTCGCAAACGGCGCTCTTAAGACTGGACATGAATGAAAGCATGCGTTGCTGCTTCGCACAAAAGCACGCGCCTGAATGCGCGAAATTGGGAAACGCTGTGCGACGCCACTACACCTTATTCACGCTTTAAAGCTGTACACGAGCGTTGCCGTGAAGCCCGCTGGAGAAGCCAACACAGTCTCAAGACATTGCACGAGTTCGCAGACGGCGCTCTTAAGACTTAGCGTGAGTGAAAGCATGCGTTGCTGCTTCGCACAAAAGCACGCGCTTGAATGCGCTGAAAAGCAATGTGCGACGCCGTTGGACCTTAGACGAGTTTCACAGCAGTGCACAAGCGTTGCCGTGAAGCCCGCTGGAGAAGCAATAACGGTTTCAAGACATTGCGCGAGTGCGCAGACGACGCATTTCAGACTTAACGTGAATGAAAGCATGCGCTGCTGCTTCGCACAAAAGTACGCACCTGAATGCGCGATATTGTGACACGCTGTGCGACGCCACCACAACTTAGTCGCGTCTTACAGCAGTGCACACGCTTTGCCGTGAGGTCCGCTGGAGAAGACAATAGGGTTTCAAGACATTACACGAGTTCGGGGACGGCGCTCTTAAGACTTAACGTGAGTGAAAGCATGCGTTGCTCCTTCGCACCAAAGCACGCGCCTGAATGCGCGAAAATGGGACACGCTGTGCGACGCCGCTACAACTTAGTCGCGTTTCACAGCAGTACACGAGCGTTGCCCTGAAGTCCACTAGAGAAGCCAACACAGTTTCAAGACATTGCACGAGTTCGCAGACGGCGCTTTTAAGACTTGACGTGAGTGAAAGCATGCGTTACTGCTTCGTACAAAAGCACGCACCTGAATGCGCGAAATTCAGAAGCAATGTGCGACGCCATTCAACCTTAGTCGAGTTTCACAGCAGTGCACAAGCGTTGCCGTGAAGCCCGCTGGAGAAGCCAATACGGTTTCAAGACATTGCGCGAGTGCGCAGACGACGCATTTCAGACTTAACGTGAGTGAAAGCATGCGCTGCTGCTTGGCACAAAAGCACGCGCTGAATACGCGAAATTGGGACACGCTGTGCGACGCCGCTACAACTTAGTCGCGTTTCACAGCAGTACACGAGCGTTTCCGTGAAGTCCGCTGGATAAGCCAATACGGTTTCAAGACATTGCGCCAGTGCGCAGACGGCGCTCTTAAGACTTAACGTGAGTGAAACCATGCGCTGCTGCTTCGCACAAAAGCACGTGCCTGAATGCGCGATATTGTGACACGCTGTGCGACGCCACCACAACTTAGTCGCGTCTTACAGCAGTGCACACGCTTTGCCGTGAAGTCCGCTGGAGAAGACAATAGCGTTTCAAGACATTGCACGAGTTCGCAGACGGCGCACTTAAGACTTAACGTGAGTGAAAACATGCGTTGCTGCTTCGCACAAAAGCACGCGCCTGAATACGCGAAAATGGAACACGCTGTGCGACGCCACTACACGTTCACGCTTTATAGCTATACACGAGCGTTGCCGTGAAGCCCACTGGAGAAGGCAACACAATTTCAAGACATTGCAGGAGTGCGCAGACGACGCATTTAAGACTTAAAGTGAGTGAAAGCATGCGCTGCTGCTTCGCACAAAAGCACGCGCCTGAATGCGCGAAATTTGGACACGCTGTGCGAAGCCACTACACCTTATTCACGCTTTACAGCAGAAAACGTGCGTTGCCGTGAAGCCCGCTGGAGAAGCCAACCAGGTTTCAAGACTTTGCATGAGTTCGCAAACGGCGCTCTTAAGACTTAACATGAGCGAAAGCATGCGTTGGTGCTTCGCACAAAAGCACGCGCCTGAATGCGCGAAATTGAGACACACTTTGTGACGCCATTCGACCGTAGTGGAGTTTCACAGCAGTGCACAAGCATTGCTGTAAAGCTCGCTGGAGAAGCCAATGCGGTTTCAAGACATTGCGCGTGTGCGCAGACGACGCATTTCAGACTTAACGTGAGAGAAAGCATGCGCTGCTGCTTGGCACAAAAGCACGCGCTGAATACGCGAAATTGGGACACGCTGTGCGACGCCGCTACAACTTAGTCGCGTTTCACAGCAGTACACGAGCGTTTCCGTGAAGTCCGCTGGATAAGCCAATACGGTTTCAAGACATTGCGCCAGTGCGCAGACGGCGCTCTTAAGACTTAACGTGAGTGAAACCATGCGCTGCTGCTTCGCACAAAAGCACGCGCCTGAATGCGCGAAGTTGGGACACGCTGTGCGACGCCACTACACATTCACGCTTTATAGCAGTACACGAGCGTTGCCGTGAAGCCCGCTGGAGAAGGCAACACAGTTTCAAGACATTGCAGGAGTGTTAGAAGACGCACTTAAGACTTAACGTGAGTGAAAACATGCGCTGCTGCTTCCCACAAAAGCACGCGCCTGAATGCGCGAAATTGGGTCAGGCTATGCGACGCCACTACAACTTAAACGCGTTTTACAGCAGTACACGAGCGTTGCCGTGAAGTCCGCTGCAGAAGCCAACACGGTTTCAAGAGATTGCAAGGGTGTGCAGACGGCGCTCTTAAGACTTAACGTGAGCGAAAGCATGCGCTGCTGCTTCGCACAAAAGCACGCGCCTGAATGCGTGAAATTTAGACACACAGTACGACGCCACTACAACTTAGTCGCGTTTTACAGCAGTACACGAGCGTTTCCGTGAAGTCCACTGGAGAAGCCAATACGGTTTCAAGACATTGCGCGAGTGCGCAGACGGCGCTCTTAAGACTTAACGTGAGTGAAAGCATGCGCTGCTGCTTCGCACAAAAGCACGCGCTGTATACGCGAAATTGGGACACGCTGTGCGACGCCGCTACAACTTAGTCGCGTTTCACAGCAGTACACGAGCGTTTCCGTGAAGTCCGCTGGATAAGCCAATACGGTTTCAAGACATTGCGCCAGTGCGCAGACGGCGCTCTTAAGACTTAACGTGAGTGAAAGCATGCGCTGCTGCTTCGCACAAAAGCACGCGCCTGAATGCGCGAAATTGGGACACGCTGTGCGACGCCGCTACAACTTAGCCGCGTTTCACAGCAGTACACGAGCGTTTCCGTGAAGTACGCTTGATAAGCCAATACGGTTTCAAGACATTGCGCCACTGCGCAGACGGCGTTCTTAAGACTTAACGTGAGTGAAAACATGCGCTGCTGCTTCCCACAAAAGCACGCGCCTGAATGCGCGAAATTGGGTCAGGCTGTGCGACGCCGCTACAACTTAGACGCGTTTTACAGCAGTACACGAGCGTTGCCGTGAAGTCCGCTGCAGAAGCCAACACGGTTTCAAGAGATTGCAAGGGTGTGTAGACGGCGCTCTTAAGACTTAACGTGAGTGAAAGCATGCGCTGCTGCTTCGCACAAAAGCACGCGCCTGAATGCGTGAAATTTAGACACACAGTACGACGCCACTACAACTTAGTCGCGTTTTACAGCAGTACACGAGCGTTTCCGTGAAGTCCACTGGAGAAGCCAATACGGTTTCAAGACATTGCGCGAGTGCGCAGACGGCGCTCTTAAGACTTAACGTGGGTGAAAGCATGCGCTGCTGCTTCGCACAAAAGCACGCGCTGAATACGCGAAATTGGGACACGCTGTGCGACGCCGCTACAACTTAGTCGCGTTTCACAGCAGTACACGAGCGTTTCCGTGAAGTCCGCTGGATAAGCCAATACGGTTTCAAGACATTGCGCCAGTGCGCAGACGGCGCTCTTAAGACTTAACGTGAGTGAAAGCATGCGCTGCTGCTTCGCACAAAACCACACGCGCCTGAATGCGCGAAATTGGGACACACTGTGCGACGCCACTACTACTTAGTCGAGTTTCACAGCAGTGCACAAGCGTTGCCGTGAAGCCCGCTGGAGAAGCAATAACGGTTTCAAGACATTGCGCGAGTGCGCAGACGACGCATTTCAGACTTAACGTGAATGAAAGCATGCGCTGCTGCTTCGCACAAAAGCACGCACCTGAATGCGCGATATTGTGACACGCTGTGCGACGCCAGCACAACTTAGTCGCGTCTTACAGCAGTCCACACGCTTTGCCGTGAGGTCCGCTGGAGAAGACAATAGGGTATCAAGACATTACACGAGTTCGGAGACGGCGCTCTTAAGACTTAACGTGAGTGAAAGCATGCGTTGCTCCTTCGCACCAAAGCACGCGCCTGAATGCGCGAAAATGGGACACGCTGTGCGACGCCGCTACAACTTAGTCGCGTTTCACAGCAGTACACGAGCGTTGCCCTGAAGTCCACTAGAGAAGCCAACACAGTTTCAAGACATTGCACGAGTTCGCAGACGGCGCTCTTAAGACTTGACGTGAGTGAAAGCAAGCGTTACTGCTTCGTACAAAAGCACGCACCTGAATGCGCGAAATTCAGAAGCAATGTGCGACGCCGTTCGACCTTAGTCGAGTTTCACAGCAGTGCACAAGCGTTCCCGTGAAGCCCGCTGGAGAAGCCAATACGGTTTCAAGACATTGTGCGAGTGCGCAGACGACGCATTTCAGCCTTAACGTGAGTGAAAGCATGCGCTGCTGCTTCGCACAAAAGCACGTGCCTGAATGCGCGATATTGTGACACGCTGTGCGACGCCACCACAACTTAGTCGCGTCTTACAGCAGTGCACACGCTTTCCCGTGAAGTCCGCTGGAGAAGACAATAGCGTTTCAAGACATTGCACGAGTTCGCAGACGGCGCACTCAAGACTTAACGTGAGTGAAAACATGCGTTGCTGCTTCGCACAAAAGCACGCGCCTGAATGCGCGAAAATGGAACACGCTGTGCAACGCCACTACAAATTCACGCTTTAGAGCAGTACACGAGCGTTGCCGTGAAGCCCACTGGAGAAGGCAACATAGTTTCAAGACATTGCACGAGTTCGCAGACGGCGCTCTTAAGACTTGACGTGAGTGAAAGCAAGCGTTACTGCTTCGTACAAAAGCACGCACCTGAATGCGCGAAATTCAGAAGCAATGTGCGACGCCGTTCGACCTTAGTCGAGTTTCACAGCAGTGCACAAGCGTTCCCGTGAAGCCCGCTGGAGAAGCCAATACGGTTTCAAGACATTGTGCGAGTGCGCAGACGACGCATTTAAGACTTAAAGTGAGTGAAAGCATGCGCTGCTGCTTCGCACAAAAGCACGCGCCTGAATGCGCGAAATTGGGACACGCTGTGCGAAGCCACTACACCTTATTCACGCTTTACAGCAGAAAATGTGCGTTGCCGTGAAGCCCGCTGGAGAAGCCAACCAGGTTTCAAGACTTTGCATGAGTTCGCAAACGGCGCTCTTAAGACTTAACATGAGCGAAAGCATGCGTTGGTGCTTCGCACAAAAGCACGCGCCTGAATGCGCGAAATTGAGACACACTTTGTGACGCCATTCGACCGTAGTGGAGTTTCACACCAGTGCACAAGCATTGCTGTAAAGCTCGCTGGAGAAGCCAATACGGTTTCAAGACATTGCGCGTGTGCGCAGACGACGCATTTCAGACTTAACGTGAGAGAAAGCATGCGCTGCTGCTTCGCACAAAAGCACGCGCCTGAATGCGCGATATTGGGACACGATGTGCGACGCCACTACACCTTATTCAGGCTTTACAGCAGTAATCGAGCGTTGCCGTGAAGCCCGCTGGATAAGCCAATACGGTTTCAAGACATTGCGCCAGTGCGCAGACGACGCATTTAAGACTTAAAGTGAGTGAAAGCATGCGCTGCTACTTCGCACAAAAGCACGCGCCTGAATGCGCGAAATTGGGACACGCTGTGCGAAGCCACGACACCTTATGCACGCTTTACAGCAGAAAACGAGCGTTGCCGTGAAGCCCGCTGGAGAAGCCAACCAGGTTTCAACACTTTGCATGAGTTCGCAAACGGCGCTCTTAAGACTTAACATGAGCGAAAGCATGCGTTGGTGCTTCGCACAAAAGCACGCGCCTGAATGCGCGAAATTGAGACACACTTTGTGACGCCATTCGACCGTAGTGGAGTTTCACAGCAGTGCACAAGCATTGCTGTAAAGCTCGCTGGAGAAGCCAATACGGTTTCAAGACATTGCGCGTGTGCGCAGACGACGCATTTCAGACTTAACGTGAGAGAAAGCATGCGCTGCTGCTTCGCACAAAAGCACGCGCTGAATACGCGAAATTGGGACACGCTGTGCAACGCCGCTACAACTTAGTCGCGTTTCACAGCAGTACACGAGCGTTTCCGTGAAGTCCGCTGGATAAGCCAATACGGTTTCAAGACATTGCGCCAGTGCGCAGACGGCGCTCTTAAGACTCAACGTTAGTGAAAGCATGCGCTGCTGCTTCGCACAAAAGCACGCGCCTGAATGCGCGAAATTGGGACACACTGTGCGACGCCACTACTACTTAGTCGCGTTTTACAGCAGTACATGAGCGTTGCGGTGAAGTCCGCTGGAGAAGCCAACACAGTTTCAAGACATTGTACGTGTTCGCAAACGGTGCTCTTAAGACTAGACGTGAATGAAAGCATGCGTTGCTGCTTCGCACAAAAGCACGCGCCTGAATGCGCGAAATTGGGACACGCTGTGCGACGCCACTACACCTTATTCATGCTTTACAGCAGTACACGAGCTTTGCCGTGAAGCCCGCTGGAGAAACCAACACAGTTTCAAGACATCGCACGAGTTCACAGACGGCGCGCTTAAGATTTAACGTGAGTGAAAGCAAGCGTTCCTGCTTAGTACAAATGCACGCGCCTAAATGCGCGAAAGCGAGACACACTGTGCGACGCCATTCGACCTTAGTCGAGTTTCACAGCAGTGCACAAGCGTCTCCGTGAAGCCCGCTGGAGAAGCCAATACGGTTTCAAGACATTGCGCGAGTGCGCAGACGACGCATTTCAGACTTAACGTGAGTGAAAGCATGCGCTGACGCTTCGCACAAAAGCACGCGCCTGAATGCGCGAAGTTGGGACACGCTGTGCGACGCCACTACACATTCACGCTTTATAGCAGTACACGAGCTTTGCCGTGAAGCCCGCTGGAGAAGGCAACACAGTTTCAAGACATTACAGGAGTGTGCAGAAGACGCATTTCACAGTTAAAGTGAGTGAAAGCATGCGCTGCTGCTTCGCACAAAAGCACGCGCCTGCATGCGTGAAATTTAGACACACAGTTCGACGCCACTACAACTTAGTCGCGTTTTACAGCAGTACACGAGCGTTTCCGTGAAGTCCGCTGGAGAAGCCAATACGGTTTCAAGACGTTGCGCGAGTGCGCAGAAGGCGCTCTTAAGACTTAACGTGAGTGAAAGCATGCGCTGCTGCTTCGCACAAAAGCACGCGCCTGAATACGCGAAATTGGGACACGCTGTGCGACGCCGCTACAACTTAGCCGCGTTTCACAGCAGTACACGAGCGTTTCCGTGAAGTACGCTGGATAAGCCAATACGGTTTCAAGACATTGCGCCACTGCGCAGACGGCGTTCTTAAGACTTAACGTGAGTGAAAACATGCGCTGCTGCTTCCCACAAAAGCACGCGCCTGAATGCGCGAAATTGGGTCAGGCTGTGCGACGCCACTACAACTTAGACGCGTTTTACAGCAGTACACGAGCGTTGCCGTGAAGTCCGCTGCAGAAGCCAACATGGTTTCAAGAGATTGCAAGGGTGTGCAGACGGCGCTCTTAAGACTTAACGTGAGTGAAAGCATGCGCTGCTGCTTCGCACAAAAGCCCGCGCGTGAATGCGTGTAATTTAGACACACGGTACGACGCCACTACAACTTAGTCGCGTTTTACAGCAGTATACGAGCGTTTCCGTGAAGTCCACTGGAGAAGCCAATACGGTTTCAAGACATTGCGCGAGTGCGCAGACGACGCTCTTTAGACTTAACGTGAGTGAAAGCATGCGCTGCTGCTTCGCACAAAAGCACGCGCTGAATACGCGAAATTGGGACACGCTGTGCGACGCCGCTACAACTTAGTCGCGTTTCACAGCAGTACACGAGCGTTTCCGTGAAGTCCGCTGGATAAGCCAATACGGTTTCAAGTCATTGCGCCAGTGCGCAGACGGCGCTCTTAAGACTTACGTGAGTGAAAGCATGCGCTGCTGCTTCGCACAAAAGCACGCGCTGAATAGGCGAAATTGGGACACGCTGTGCGACGCCGCTACAACTTAGTCGCGTTTCACAGCAGTACACGAGCGTTTCCGTGAAGTCCGCTGGACAAGCCAATACGGTTTCAAGTCATTGCGCCAGTGCGCAGACGGCGCTCTTAAGACTTAACGTGAGTGAAAGCATGCGCTGCTGCTTCGCACAAAAGCACGTGCCTGAATGCGCGATATTGTGACACGCTGTGCGACGCCACCACAACATAGTCGCGTCTTACAGCAGTGCACACGCTTTCCCGTGAAGTCCTCTGGAGAAGACAATAGCGTTTCAAGACATTGCACGAGTTCGCAGACGGCGCACTTAAGACTTAACGTGAGTGAAAGCATGCGTTGCTGCTTCGCACAAAAGCACGCGCCTGAATGCGCGAAAATAGAACACGCTGTGCGACGCCACTACACATTCACGCTTTATAGCAGTACACGAGCGTTGCCGTGAAGCCCACTGGAGAAGGCAACACAGTTTCAAGACATTGCAGGAGTGCGCAGACGACGCATTTAAGACTTAAAGTGAGTGAAAGCATGCGCTGCTACTTCGCACAAAAGCACGCGCCTGAATGCGCGAAATTGGGACACGCTGTGCGAAGCCACGACACCTTATGCACGCTTTACAGCAGAAAACGAGCGTTGCCGTGAAGCCCGCTGGAGAAGCCAACCAGGTTTCAACACTTTGCATGAGTTCGCAAACGGCGCTCTTAAGACTTAACATGAGCGAAAGCATGCGTTGGTGCTTCGCACAAAAGCACGCGCCTGAATGCGCGAAATTGAGACACACTTTGTGACGCCATTCGACCGTAGTGGAGTTTCACAGCAGTGCACAAGCATTGCTGTAAAGCTCGCTGGAGAAGCCAATACGGTTTCAAGACATTGCGCGTGTGCGCAGACGACGCATTTCAGACTTAACGTGAGAGAAAGCATGCGCTGCTGCTTCGCACAAAAGCACGCGCTGAATACGCGAAATTGGGACACGCTGTGCAACGCCGCTACAACTTAGTCGTGTTTCCGTGAAGTCCGCTGGATAAGCCAATACGGTTTCAAGACATTGCGCCAGTGCGCAGACGGCGCTCTTAAGACTCAACGTTAGTGAAAGCATGCGCTGCTGCTTCGCACAAAAGCACGCGCCTGAATGCGCGAAATTGGGACACACTGTGCGACGCCACTACTACTTAGTCGCGTTTTACAGCAGTACATGAGCGTTGCGGTGAAGTCCGCTGGAGAAGCCAACACAGTTTCAAGACATTGTACGTGTTCGCAAACGGTGCTCTCAAGACTAGACGTGAATGAAAGCATGCGTTGCTGCTTCGCACAAAAGCACGCGCCTGAATGCGCGAAATTCGGACACGCTGTGCGACGCCACTACACCTAATTCACGCTTTACAGCAGTACACGAGCTTTGCCGTGAAGCCCGCTGGAGAAACCAACACAGTTTCAAGACATCGCACGAGTTCACAGACGGCGTGCTTAAGATTTACCGTGAGTGAAAGCAAGCGTTCCTGCTTAGTACAAATGCACGCGCCTAAATGCGCGAAAGCGAGACACACTGTGCGACGCCATTCGACCTTAGTCAAGTTTCACAGCAGTGCACAAGCGTCTCCGTGAAGCCCGCTGGAGAAGCCAATACGGTTTCAAGACATTGCGCGAGTGCGCAGACGACGCATTTCAGACATAACGTGAGTGAAAGCATGCGCTGATGCTTCGCACAAAAGCACGCGCCTGAATGCGCGAAGTTGGGACACGCTGTGCGACGCCACTACACATTCACGCTTTATAGCAGTACACGAGCGTTGCCGTGAAGCCCGCTGGAGAAGGCAACACAGGTTCAAGACATTACAGGAGTGTGCAGAAGACGCATTTAAGACTTAAAGTGAGTGAAAGCATGCGCTGCTGCTTCGCACAAAAGCACGCGCCTGAATGTGCGAAATTGAGACACACTGTGCGACGCCACTACAACTTAGTCGCGCATTACAGCTGTACACGAGCGTTGCCGTGAAGTCCGCTGCTGAAGCCAATACGGTTTCAAAAGATTGCAAGGGTGTGCAGACGGCGCTCTTAAGACTTAACGTGAGTGAAAGCATGCGCTGCTGCTTCGCACAAAAGCACGCGCCTGCATGCGTGAAATTTAGACACACAGTGCGACGCCACTACAACTTAGTCGCGTTTTACAGCAGTACACGAGCGTTTCCGTGAAGTCCGCTGGAGAAGCCAATACGGTTTAAAGACGTTGCGCGAGTGCGCAGACGGTGCTCTTAAGACTTAACGTGAGTGAAAGCATGCGCTGCTGCTTCGCACAAAAGCACGCGCCTGAATACGCGAAATTGAGACACGCTGTGCGACGCCGCTACAACATAGCCGCGTTTCACAGCAGTACACGAGCGTTTCCGTGAAGTACGCTGGATAAGCCAATACGGTTTCAAGACATTGCGCCACTGCGCAGACGGCGTTCTTAAGACTTAACGTGAGTGAAAACATGCGCTGCTGCTTCCCTCAAAAGCACGCGCCTGAATGCGCGAAATTGGGTCAGGCTGTGCGACGCCACTACAACTTAGACGCGTTTTACAGCAGTACACGAGCGTTGCCGTGAAGTCCGCTGCAGAAGCCAACACGGTTTCAAGAGATTGCAAGGGTGTGCAGACGGCGCTCTTAAGATATAACGTGAGTGAAAGCATGCGCTGCTGCTTCGCACAAAAGCACGCGCCTGAATGCGTGAAATTTAGACACACAGTACGACGCCACTACAACTTAGTCGCGTTTTACAGCAGTACACGAGCGTTTCCGTGAAGTCCACTGGAGAAGCCAATACGGTTTCAAGACATTGCGCGAGTGCGCAGACGGCGCTCTTAAGACTTAACGTGAGTGAAAGCATGCGCTGCTGCTTCGCACAAAAGCACGCGCTGAATACGCGAAATTGGGACACGCTGTGCGACGCCGCTACAACTTAGTCGCGTTTCACAGCAGTAGACGAGCGTTTCCGTGAAGTCCGCTGCATAAGCCAATACGGTTTCGACATTGCGCCAGTGCTCAGACGGCGCTCTTAAGACTTAACGTGAGTGAAAGCATGCGCTGCTGCTTCGCACAAAAGCACGCGCCTGAATGCGCGAAATTTAGACACACAGTACGACGCCACTACAACTTAGTCGCGTTTTACAGCAGTACACGAGCGTTTCCGTGAAGTCCACTGGAGAAGCCAATACGGTTTCAAGACATTGCGCGAGTGTGCAGACGGCGCTCTTAAGACTTAACGTGAGTGAAAGCATGCGCTGCTGCTTCGCACAAAAGCACGCGCTGAATACGCGAAATTGGGACACGCTGTGCGACGCCGCTACAACTTAGTCGCGTTTCACAGCAGTACACGAGCGTTTCCGTGAAGTCCGCTGGATAAGCCAATACGGTTTCAAGACATTGCGCCAGTGCGCAGACGGCGCTCTTAAGACTTAACGTGAGTGAAAGCATGCGCTGCTGCTTCGCACAAAAGCACGCGCCTGAATGCGCGAAATTGGGACACGCTGTGCGACGCCGCTACAACTTAGCCGCGTTTCACAGCAGTACACGAGCGTTTCCGTGAAGTACGCTGGATAAGCCAATACAGTTTCAAGACATTGCGCCACTGCGCAGACGGCGTTCTTAAGACTTAACGTGAGTGAAATCATGCGCTGCTGCTTCCCACAAAAGCACGCGCCTGAATGCGCGAAATTGGGTCAGGCTGTGCGACGCCACTACAACTTAGACGCGTTTTACAGCGGTACACGAGCGTTGCCGTGAAGTCCGCTGCAGAAGCCAACACGGTTTCAAGAGATTGCAAAGGAGTGCAGACGGCGCTCTTGAGACTTAACGTGAGTGAAAGCATGCGCTGCTGCTTCGCACAAAAGCACGCGCCTGAATGCGTGAAATTTAGACACACAGTACGACGCCACTACAACTTAGTCGCGTTTTACAGCAGTACACGAGCGTTTCCGTGAAGTCCGCTGGATAAGCCAATACGGTTTCATGACATTGCGCCAGTGCGCAGACGGCGCTCTTAAGACTTAACGTGAGTGAAAGCATGCGCTGCTGCTTCGCACAAAAGCACGCGCCTGAATGCGCGAAATTGGGACACGCTGTGCGACGCCGCTACAACTTAGTCGCGTTTCACAGCAGTGCACGAGCATTTCCGTGAAGTCCGCTGGATAAGCCAATACGGTTTCAAGACATTGCGCCAGTGCGCAGACGGCGCTCTTAAGACTTAACGTGAGTGAAAGCATGAGCTGCTGCTTCGCACAAAAGCACGCGCCTGAATGCGCGAAATTGGGACACACTGTGCGACGCCACTACTACTTAGTCGCGTTTTACAGCAGTACATGAGCGTTGCCGTGAAGTCTGCTGGAGAAGCCAACACAGTTTCAAGACATTGTACGTGTTCGCAAACGGCGCTCTTAAGACTGGACATGAATGAAAGCATGCGTTGCTGCTTCGCACAAAAGCACGCGCCTGAATGCGCGAAATTGGGAAACGCTGTGCGACGCCACTACACCTTATTCACGCTTTAAAGCTGTACACGAGCGTTGCCGTGAAGCCCGCTGGAGAAGCCAACACAGTCTCAAGACATTGCACGAGTTCGCAGACGGCGCTCTTAAGACTTAGCGTGAGTGAAAGCATGCGTTGCTGCTTCGCACAAAAGCACGCGCTTGAATGCGCTGAAAAGCAATGTGCGACGCCGTTGGACCTTAGTCGAGTTTCACAGCAGTGCACAAGCGTTGCCGTGAAGCCCGCTGGAGAAGCAATAACGGTTTCAAGACATTGCGCGAGTGCGCAGACGACGCATTTCAGACTTAACGTGAATGAAAGCATGCGCTGCTGCTTCGCACAAAAGTACGCACCTGAATGCGCGATATTGTGACACGCTGTGCGACGCCACCACAACTTAGTCGCGTCTTACAGCAGTGCACACGCTTTGCCGTGAGGTCCGCTGGAGAAGACAATAGGGTTTCAAGACATTACACGAGTTCGGGGACGGCGCTCTTAAGACTTAACGTGAGTGAAAGCATGCGTTGCTCCTTCGCACCAAAGCACGCGCCTGAATGCGCGAAAATGGGACACGCTGTGCGACGCCGCTACAACTTAGTCGCGTTTCACAGCAGTACACGAGCGTTGCCCTGAAGTCCACTAGAGAAGCCAACACAGTTTCAAGACATTGCACGAGTTCGCAGACGGCGCTTTTAAGACTTGACGTGAGTGAAAGCATGCGTTACTGCTTCGTACAAAAGCACGCACCTGAATGCGCGAAATTCAGAAGCAATGTGCGACGCCATTCAACCTTAGTCGAGTTTCACAGCAGTGCACAAGCGTTGCCGTGAAGCCCGCTGGAGAAGCCAATACGGTTTCAAGACATTGCGCGAGTGCGCAGACGACGCATTTCAGACTTAACGTGAGTGAAAGCATGCGCTGCTGCTTGGCACAAAAGCACGCGCTGAATACGCGAAATTGGGACACGCTGTGCGACGCCGCTACAACTTAGTCGCGTTTCACAGCAGTACACGAGCGTTTCCGTGAAGTCCGCTGGATAAGCCAATACGGTTTCAAGACATTGCGCCAGTGCGCAGACGGCGCTCTTAAGACTTAACGTGAGTGAAACCATGCGCTGCTGCTTCGCACAAAAGCACGTGCCTGAATGCGCGATATTGTGACACGCTGTGCGACGCCACCACAACTTAGTCGCGTCTTACAGCAGTGCACACACTTTGCCGTGAAGTCCGCTGGAGAAGACAATAGCGTTTCAAGACATTGCACGAGTTCGCAGACGGCGCACTTAAGACTTAACGTGAGTGAAAACATGCGTTGCTGCTTCGCACAAAAGCACGCGCTGAATACGCGAAATTGGGACACGCTGTGCGACGCCGCTACAACTTAGTCGCGTTTCACAGCAGTACACGAGCGTTTCCGTGAAGTCCGCTGGATAAGCCAATACGGTTTCAAGAGATTGCAAGGGTGTGCAGACGGCGCTCTTAAGACTTAACGTGAGTGAAAGCATGCGCTGCTACTTCGCACAAAAGCACGCGCCTGAATGCGTGAAATTTAGACACACAGTACGACGCCACTACAACTTAGTCGCGTTTTACAGCAGTACACGAGCGTTTCCGTGAAGTCCACTGGAGAAGCCAATACGGTTTCAAGACATTGCGCGAGTGCGCAGACGGCGCTCTTAAGACTTAACGTGAGTGAAAGCATGCGCTGCTGCTTCGCACAAAAGCACGCGCTGAATACGCGAAATTGGGACACGCTGTGCGACGCCGCTACAACTTAGTCGCGTTTCACAGCAGTAGACGAGCGTTTCCGTGAAGTCCGCTGCATAAGCCAATACGGTTTCGACATTGCGCCAGTGCTCAGACGGCGCTCTTAAGACTTAACGTGAGTGAAAGCATGCGCTGCTGCTTCGCACAAAAGCACGCGCCTGAATGCGCGAAATTTAGACACACAGTACGACGCCACTACAACTTAGTCGCGTTTTACAGCAGTACACGAGCGTTTCCGTGAAGTCCACTGGAGAAGCCAATACGGTTTCAAGACATTGCGCGAGTGTGCAGACGGCGCTCTTAAGACTTAACGTGAGTGAAAGCATGCGCTGCTGCTTCGCACAAAAGCACGCGCTGAATACGCGAAATTGGGACACGCTGTGCGACGCCGCTACAACTTAGTCGCGTTTCACAGCAGTACACGAGCGTTTCCGTGAAGTCCGCTGGATAAGCCAATACGGTTTCAAGACATTGCGCCAGTGCGCAGACGGCGCTCTTAAGACTTAACGTGAGTGAAAGCATGCGCTGCTGCTTCGCACAAAAGCACGCGCCTGAATGCGCGAAATTGGGACACGCTGTGCGACGCCGCTACAACTTAGTCGCGTTTCACAGCAGTGCACGAGCATTTCCGTGAAGTCCGCTGGATAAGCCAATACGGTTTCAAGACATTGCGCCAGTGCGCAGACGGCGCTCTTAAGACTTAACGTGAGTGAAAGCATGAGCTGCTGCTTCGCACAAAAGCACGCGCCTGAATGCGCGAAATTGGGACACACTGTGCGACGCCACTACTACTTAGTCGCGTTTTACAGCAGTACATGAGCGTTGCCGTGAAGTCTGCTGGAGAAGCCAACACAGTTTCAAGACATTGTACGTGTTCGCAAACGGCGCTCTTAAGACTGGACATGAATGAAAGCATGCGTTGCTGCTTCGCACAAAAGCACGCGCCTGAATGCGCGAAATTGGGAAACGCTGTGCGACGCCACTACACCTTATTCACGCTTTAAAGCTGTACACGAGCGTTGCCGTGAAGCCCGCTGGAGAAGCCAACACAGTCTCAAGACATTGCACGAGTTCGCAGACGGCGCTCTTAAGACTTAGCGTGAGTGAAAGCATGCGTTGCTGCTTCGCACAAAAGCACGCGCTTGAATGCGCTGAAAAGCAATGTGCGACGCCGTTGGACCTTAGACGAGTTTCACAGCAGTGCACAAGCGTTGCCGTGAAGCCCGCTGGAGAAGCAATAACGGTTTCAAGACATTGCGCGAGTGCGCAGACGACGCATTTCAGACTTAACGTGAATGAAAGCATGCGCTGCTGCTTCGCACAAAAGTACGCACCTGAATGCGCGATATTGTGACACGCTGTGCGACGCCACCACAACTTAGTCGCGTCTTACAGCAGTGCACACGCTTTGCCGTGAGGTCCGCTGGAGAAGACAATAGGGTTTCAAGACATTACACGAGTTCGGGGACGGCGCTCTTAAGACTTAACGTGAGTGAAAGCATGCGTTGCTCCTTCGCACCAAAGCACGCGCCTGAATGCGCGAAAATGGGACACGCTGTGCGACGCCGCTACAACTTAGTCGCGTTTCACAGCAGTACACGAGCGTTGCCCTGAAGTCCACTAGAGAAGCCAACACAGTTTCAAGACATTGCACGAGTTCGCAGACGGCGCTTTTAAGACTTGACGTGAGTGAAAGCATGCGTTACTGCTTCGTACAAAAGCACGCACCTGAATGCGCGAAATTCAGAAGCAATGTGCGACGCCATTCAACCTTAGTCGAGTTTCACAGCAGTGCACAAGCGTTGCCGTGAAGCCCGCTGGAGAAGCCAATACGGTTTCAAGACATTGCGCGAGTGCGCAGACGACGCATTTCAGACTTAACGTGAGTGAAAGCATGCGCTGCTGCTTGGCACAAAAGCACGCGCTGAATACGCGAAATTGGGACACGCTGTGCGACGCCGCTACAACTTAGTCGCGTTTCACAGCAGTACACGAGCGTTTCCGTGAAGTCCGCTGGATAAGCCAATACGGTTTCAAGACATTGCGCCAGTGCGCAGACGGCGCTCTTAAGACTTAACGTGAGTGAAACCATGCGCTGCTGCTTCGCACAAAAGCACGTGCCTGAATGCGCGATATTGTGACACGCTGTGCGACGCCACCACAACTTAGTCGCGTCTTACAGCAGTGCACACGCTTTGCCGTGAAGTCCGCTGGAGAAGACAATAGCGTTTCAAGACATTGCACGAGTTCGCAGACGGCGCACTTAAGACTTAACGTGAGTGAAAACATGCGTTGCTGCTTCGCACAAAAGCACGCGCCTGAATACGCGAAAATGGAACACGCTGTGCGACGCCACTACACATTCACGCTTTATAGCTATACACGAGCGTTGCCGTGAAGCCCACTGGAGAAGGCAACACAATTTCAAGACATTGCAGGAGTGCGCAGACGACGCATTTAAGACTTAAAGTGAGTGAAAGCATGCGCTGCTGCTTCGCACAAAAGCACGCGCCTGAATGCGCGAAATTTGGACACGCTGTGCGAAGCCACTACACCTTATTCACGCTTTACAGCAGAAAACGTGCGTTGCCGTGAAGCCCGCTGGAGAAGCCAACCAGGTTTCAAGACTTTGCATGAGTTCGCAAACGGCGCTCTTAAGACTTAACATGAGCGAAAGCATGCGTTGGTGCTTCGCACAAAAGCACGCGCCTGAATGCGCGAAATTGAGACACACTTTGTGACGCCATTCGACCGTAGTGGAGTTTCACAGCAGTGCACAAGCATTGCTGTAAAGCTCGCTGGAGAAGCCAATGCGGTTTCAAGACATTGCGCGTGTGCGCAGACGACGCATTTCAGACTTAACGTGAGAGAAAGCATGCGCTGCTGCTTGGCACAAAAGCACGCGCTGAATACGCGAAATTGGGACACGCTGTGCGACGCCGCTACAACTTAGTCGCGTTTCACAGCAGTACACGAGCGTTTCCGTGAAGTCCGCTGGATAAGCCAATACGGTTTCAAGACATTGCGCCAGTGCGCAGACGGCGCTCTTAAGACTTAACGTGAGTGAAACCATGCGCTGCTGCTTCGCACAAAAGCACGCGCCTGAATGCGCGAAGTTGGGACACGCTGTGCGACGCCACTACACATTCACGCTTTATAGCAGTACACGAGCGTTGCCGTGAAGCCCGCTGGAGAAGGCAACACAGTTTCAAGACATTGCAGGAGTGTTAGAAGACGCACTTAAGACTTAACGTGAGTGAAAACATGCGCTGCTGCTTCCCACAAAAGCACGCGCCTGAATGCGCGAAATTGGGTCAGGCTATGCGACGCCACTACAACTTAAACGCGTTTTACAGCAGTACACGAGCGTTGCCGTGAAGTCCGCTGCAGAAGCCAACACGGTTTCAAGAGATTGCAAGGGTGTGCAGACGGCGCTCTTAAGACTTAACGTGAGCGAAAGCATGCGCTGCTGCTTCGCACAAAAGCACGCGCCTGAATGCGTGAAATTTAGACACACAGTACGACGCCACTACAACTTAGTCGCGTTTTACAGCAGTACACGAGCGTTTCCGTGAAGTCCACTGGAGAAGCCAATACGGTTTCAAGACATTGCGCGAGTGCGCAGACGGCGCTCTTAAGACTTAACGTGAGTGAAAGCATGCGCTGCTGCTTCGCACAAAAGCACGCGCTGTATACGCGAAATTGGGACACGCTGTGCGACGCCGCTACAACTTAGTCGCGTTTCACAGCAGTACACGAGCGTTTCCGTGAAGTCCGCTGGATAAGCCAATACGGTTTCAAGACATTGCGCCAGTGCGCAGACGGCGCTCTTAAGACTTAACGTGAGTGAAAGCATGCGCTGCTGCTTCGCACAAAAGCACGCGCCTGAATGCGCGAAATTGGGACACGCTGTGCGACGCCGCTACAACTTAGCCGCGTTTCACAGCAGTACACGAGCGTTTCCGTGAAGTACGCTTGATAAGCCAATACGGTTTCAAGACATTGCGCCACTGCGCAGACGGCGTTCTTAAGACTTAACGTGAGTGAAAACATGCGCTGCTGCTTCCCACAAAAGCACGCGCCTGAATGCGCGAAATTGGGTCAGGCTGTGCGACGCCGCTACAACTTAGACGCGTTTTACAGCAGTACACGAGCGTTGCCGTGAAGTCCGCTGCAGAAGCCAACACGGTTTCAAGAGATTGCAAGGGTGTGTAGACGGCGCTCTTAAGACTTAACGTGAGTGAAAGCATGCGCTGCTGCTTCGCACAAAAGCACGCGCCTGAATGCGTGAAATTTAGACACACAGTACGACGCCACTACAACTTAGTCGCGTTTTACAGCAGTACACGAGCGTTTCCGTGAAGTCCACTGGAGAAGCCAATACGGTTTCAAGACATTGCGCGAGTGCGCAGACGGCGCTCTTAAGACTTAACGTGGGTGAAAGCATGCGCTGCTGCTTCGCACAAAAGCACGCGCTGAATACGCGAAATTGGGACACGCTGTGCGACGCCGCTACAACTTAGTCGCGTTTCACAGCAGTACACGAGCGTTTCCGTGAAGTCCGCTGGATAAGCCAATACGGTTTCAAGACATTGCGCCAGTGCGCAGACGGCGCTCTTAAGACTTAACGTGAGTGAAAGCATGCGCTGCTGCTTCGCACAAAACCACACGCGCCTGAATGCGCGAAATTGGGACACACTGTGCGACGCCACTACTACTTAGTCGAGTTTCACAGCAGTGCACAAGCGTTGCCGTGAAGCCCGCTGGAGAAGCAATAACGGTTTCAAGACATTGCGCGAGTGCGCAGACGACGCATTTCAGACTTAACGTGAATGAAAGCATGCGCTGCTGCTTCGCACAAAAGCACGCACCTGAATGCGCGATATTGTGACACGCTGTGCGACGCCAGCACAACTTAGTCGCGTCTTACAGCAGTCCACACGCTTTGCCGTGAGGTCCGCTGGAGAAGACAATAGGGTATCAAGACATTACACGAGTTCGGAGACGGCGCTCTTAAGACTTAACGTGAGTGAAAGCATGCGTTGCTCCTTCGCACCAAAGCACGCGCCTGAATGCGCGAAAATGGGACACGCTGTGCGACGCCGCTACAACTTAGTCGCGTTTCACAGCAGTACACGAGCGTTGCCCTGAAGTCCACTAGAGAAGCCAACACAGTTTCAAGACATTGCACGAGTTCGCAGACGGCGCTCTTTAGACTTGACGTGAGTGAAAGCAAGCGTTACTGCTTCGTACAAAAGCACGCACCTGAATGCGCGAAATTCAGAAGCAATGTGCGACGCCGTTCGACCTTAGTCGAGTTTCACAGCAGTGCACAAGCGTTCCCGTGAAGCCCGCTGGAGAAGCCAATACGGTTTCAAGACATTGTGCGAGTGCGCAGACGACGCATTTCAGCCTTAACGTGAGTGAAAGCATGCGCTGCTGCTTCGCACAAAAGCACGTGCCTGAATGCGCGATATTGTGACACGCTGTGCGACGCCACCACAACTTAGTCGCGTCTTACAGCAGTGCACACGCTTTCCCGTGAAGTCCGCTGGAGAAGACAATAGCGTTTCAAGACATTGCACGAGTTCGCAGACGGCGCACTCAAGACTTAACGTGAGTGAAAACATGCGTTGCTGCTTCGCACAAAAGCACGCGCCTGAATGCGCGAAAATGGAACACGCTGTGCAACGCCACTACAAATTCACGCTTTAGAGCAGTACACGAGCGTTGCCGTGAAGCCCACTGGAGAAGGCAACATAGTTTCAAGACATTGCACGAGTTCGCAGACGGCGCTCTTAAGACTTGACGTGAGTGAAAGCAAGCGTTACTGCTTCGTACAAAAGCACGCACCTGAATGCGCGAAATTCAGAAGCAATGTGCGACGCCGTTCGACCTTAGTCGAGTTTCACAGCAGTGCACAAGCGTTCCCGTGAAGCCCGCTGGAGAAGCCAATACGGTTTCAAGACATTGTGCGAGTGCGCAGACGACGCATTTAAGACTTAAAGTGAGTGAAAGCATGCGCTGCTGCTTCGCACAAAAGCACGCGCCTGAATGCGCGAAATTGGGACACGCTGTGCGAAGCCACTACACCTTATTCACGCTTTACAGCAGAAAATGTGCGTTGCCGTGAAGCCCGCTGGAGAAGCCAACCAGGTTTCAAGACTTTGCATGAGTTCGCAAACGGCGCTCTTAAGACTTAACATGAGCGAAAGCATGCGTTGGTGCTTCGCACAAAAGCACGCGCCTGAATGCGCGAAATTGAGACACACTTTGTGACGCCATTCGACCGTAGTGGAGTTTCACACCAGTGCACAAGCATTGCTGTAAAGCTCGCTGGAGAAGCCAATACGGTTTCAAGACATTGCGCGTGTGCGCAGACGACGCATTTCAGACTTAACGTGAGAGAAAGCATGCGCTGCTGCTTCGCACAAAAGCACGCGCCTGAATGCGCGATATTGGGACACGATGTGCGACGCCACTACACCTTATTCAGGCTTTACAGCAGTAATCGAGCGTTGCCGTGAAGCCCGCTGGATAAGCCAATACGGTTTCAAGACATTGCGCCAGTGCGCAGACGGCGCTCTTAAGACTTAACGTGAGTGAAAGTATGCGCTGCTGATTCGCACAAAAGCACGCGCCTGAATGCGCGAAATATGGACACACTGTGCGACGCCACTACTACTTAGTCGCGTTTTAGAGCAGTACATGAGCGTTGCCGTGAAGTCTGCTGGAGAAGCCAACACAGTTTCAAGACATTGTGCGTGTTCGCAAACGGCGCTCTTAAGACTAGACATGAATGAAAGCATGCGTTGCTGCTTCGCACAAAAGCACGCGCCTGAATGCGCGAAAATGGGACACGCTGTGCGACGCCGCTACAACTTAGTCGCGTTTCACAGCAGTACACGAGCGTTGCCCTGAAGTCCACTAGAGCAGCCAACACAGTTTCAAGACATTGCACGAGTTCGCAGACGGCGCTCTTAAGACTTGACGTGAGTGAAAGCATGCGTTACTGCTTCGTACAAACGCACGCACCTGAATGCGCGAAATTCAGAAGCAATGTGCGACGCCGTTCAACCTTAGTCGAGTTTCACAGCAGTGCACAAGCGTTGCCGTGAAGCCCGCTGGAGAAGCCAATACGGTTTCAAGACATTGCGCGAGTGCGCAGACGACGCATTTCAGACTTAACGTGAGTGAAAGCATGCACTGCTGCTTCACACAAAAGCACGTGCCTGAATGCGCGATATTGTGACACGCTGTGCGACGCCACCACAACTTAGTCGCGTCTTACAGGAGTGCACACGCTTTGCCGTGAAGTCCACTGGAGAAGACAATAGCGTTTCAAGACATTGCACGAGTTCGCAGACGGCGCACTTAAGACTTAACGTGAGTGAAAACATGCGTTGCTGCTTCGCACAAAAGCACGCGCCTGAATGCGCGAAAATGGAACACGCTGTGCGACGCCACTACACATTCACGCTTTATAGCTATACACGAGCGTTGCCGTGAAGCCCACTGGAGAAGGCAACACAGTTTCAAGACATTGCAGGAGTGCGCAGACGACGCATTTAAGACTTAAAGTGAGTGAAAGCATGCGCTGCTGCTTCGCACAAAAGCACGCGCCTGAATGCGCGAAATTGGGACACGCTGTGCGAAGCCACTACACCTTATTCACGCTTTACAGCAGAAAACGTGCGTTGCTGTGAAGCCCGCTGGAGAAGCCAACCAGGTTTCAAGACTTTGCATGAGTTCGCAAACGGCGCTCTTAAGACTTAACATGAGCGAAAGCATGCGTTGGTGCTTCGCACAAAAGCACGCGCCTGAATGCGCGAAATTGAGACACACTTTGTGACGCCATTCGACCGTAGTGGAGTTTCACAGCAGTGCACAAGCATTGCTGTAAAGCTCGCTGGAGAAGCCAATACGGTTTCAAGGCATTGCGCGTGTGCGCAGACGACGCATTTCAGACTTAACGTGAGAGAAAGCATGCGCTGCTGCTTCGCACAAAAGCACGCGCTGAATACGCGAAATTGGGACACGCTGTGCGACGCCGCTACAACTTAGTCGCGTTTCACAGCAGTACACGAGAGTTTCCGTGAAGTCCGCTGGATAAGCCAATACGGTTTCAAGACATTGCGCCAGTGCGCAGACGGCGCTCTTAAGACTTAACGTGAGTGAAACCATGCGCTGCTGCTTCGCACAAAAGCACGCGCCTGAATGCGCGAAGTTGGGACACGCTGTGCGACGCCACTACACATTCACGCTTTATAGCAGTACACGAGCGTTGCCGTGAAGCCCGCTGGAGAAGGCAACACAGTTTCAAGACATTGCAGGAGTGTGCAGAAGACGCATTTAAGACTTAAAGTGAGTAAAAGCATGCGCTGCTGCTTCGCACAAAAGCACGCGCCTGAATGTGCGAAATTGAGACACACTGTGCGACGCCACTACAACTTAGTCGCGCATTTAAGCAGTACACGAGCGTTGCCGTGAAGTCCGCTGCAGAAGCCAATACGGTTTCAAAAGATTGCAAGGGTGTGCAGACGGCGCTCTTAAGACTTAACGTGAGTGAAAGCTAGCGCTGCTGCTTCGCACAAAAGCACGCGCCTGAATGCGCGAAAATGGAACACGCTGTGCGACGCCACTACACATTCACGCTTTATAGCAGTACACGAGCGTTGCCGTGAAGCCCACTGGAGAAGGCAACATAGTTTCAAGATATTGCAGGAGTGCGCAGACGACGCATTTAAGACTTAAAGTGAGTGAAAGCATGCGCTGCTGCTTCGCACAAAAGCACGCGCCTGAATGCGCGAAATTGGGACACGCTGTGCGAAGCCACTACACCTTATTCACGCTTTACAGCAGAAAATGTGCGTTGCCGTGAAGCCCGCTGGAGAAGCCAACCAGGTTTCAAGACTTTGCATGAGTTCGCAAACGGCGCTCTTAAGACTTAACATGAGCGAAAGCATGCGTTGGTCCTTCGCACAAAAGCACGCGCCTGAATGCGCGAAATTGAGACACACTTTGTGACGCCATTCGACCGTAGTGGAGTTTCACACCAGTGCACAAGCATTGCTGTAAAGCTCGCTGGAGAAGCCAATACGGTTTCAAGACATTGCGCGTGTGCGCAGACGACGCATTTCAGACTTAACGTGAGAGAAAGCATGCGCTGCTGCTTCGCACAAAAGCACGCGCCTGAATGCGCGATATTGGGACACGCTGTGCGACGCCACTACACCTTATTCAGGCTTTACAGCAGTAATCGAGCGTTGCCGTGAAGCCCGCTGGATAAGCCAATACGGTTTCAAGACATTGCGCCAGTGCGCAGACGGCGCTCTTAAGACTTAACGTGAGTGAAAGTATGCGCTGCTGATTCGCACAAAAGCACGCGCCTGAATGCGCGAAATTGGGACACACTGTGCGACGCCACTACTACTTAGTCGCGTTTTACAGCAGTACATGAGCGTTGCCGTGAAGTCTGCTGGAGAAGCCAACACAGTTTCAAGATATTGTGCGTGTTCGCAAACGGCGCTCTTAAGACTAGACATGAATGAAAGCATGCGTTGCTGCTTCGCACAAAAGCACGCGCCTGAATGCGCGAAAATGGGACACGCTGTGCGACGCTGCTACAACTTAGTCGCGTTTCACAGCAGTACACGAGCGTTGCCCTGAAGTCCACTAGAGAAGCCAACACAGTTTCAAGACATTGCACGAGTTCGCAGACGGCGCTCTTAAGACTTGACGTGAGTGAAAGCATGCGTTACTGCTTCGTACAAAAGCACGCACCTGAATGCGCGAAATTCAGAAGCAATGTGCGACGCCGTTCAACCTTAGTCGAGTTTCACAGCAGTGCACAAGCGTTGCCGTGAAGCCCGCTGGAGAAGCCAATACGGTTTCAAGACATTGCGCGAGTGCGCAGACGACGCATTTCAGACTTAACGTGAGTGAAAGCATGCACTGCTGCTTCACACAAAAGCACGTGCCTGAATGCGCGATATTGTGACACGCTGTGCGACGCCACCACAACTTAGTCGCGTCTTACAGGAGTGCACACGCTTTGCCGTGAAGTCCACTGGAGAAGACAATAGCGTTTCAAGACATTGCACGAGTTCGCAGACGGCGCACTTAAGGCTTAACGTGAGTGAAAACATGCGTTGCTGCTTCGCACAAAAGCACGCGCCTGAATGCGCGAAAATGGAACACGCTGTGCGACGGCACTACACATTCACGCTTTATAGCTATACACGAGCGTTGCCGTGAAGCCCACTGGAGAAGGCAACACAGTTTCAAGACATTGCAGGAGTGCGCAGACGACGCATTTAAGACTTAAAGTGAGTGAAAGCATGCGCTGCTGCTTCGCACAAAAGCACGCGCCTGAATGCGCGAAATTGGGACACGCTGTGCGAAGCCACTACACCTTATTCACGCTTTACAGCAGAAAACGTGCGTTGCCGTGAAGCCCGCTGGAGAAGCCAACCAGGTTTCAAGACTTTGCATGAGTTCGCAAACGGCGCTCTTAAGACTTAACATGAGCGAAAGCATGCGTTGGTGCTTCGCACAAAAGCACGCGCCTGAATGCGCGAAATTGAGACACACTTTGTGACGCCATTCGACCGTAGTGGAGTTTCACAGCAGTGCACAAGCATTGCTGTAAAGCTCGCTGGAGAAGCCAATACGGTTTCAAGGCATTGCGCGTGTGCGCAGACGACGCATTTCAGACTTAACGTGAGAGAAAGCATGCGCTGCTGCTTCGCACAAAAGCACGCGCTGAATACGCGAAATTGGGACACGCTGTGCGACGCCGCTACAACTTAGTCGCGTTTCACAGCAGTACACGAGAGTTTCCGTGAAGTCCGCTGGATAAGCCAATACGGTTTCAAGACATTGCGCCAGTGTGCAGACGGCGCTCTTAAGACTTAACGTGAGTGAAACCATGCGCTGCTGCTTCGCACAAAAGCACGCGCCTGAATGCGCGAAGTTGGGACACGCTGTGCGACGCCACTACACATTCACGCTTTATAGCAGTACACGAGCGTTGCCGTGAAGCCCGCTGGAGAAGGCAACACAGTTTCAAGACATTGCAGGAGTGTGCAGAAGACGCATTTAAGACTTAAAGTGAGTAAAAGCATGCGCTGCTGCTTCGCACAAAAGCACGCGCCTGAATGTGCGAAATTGAGACACACTGTGCGACGCCACTACAACTTAGTCGCGCATTTAAGCAGTACACGAGCGTTGCCGTGAAGTCCGCTGCAGAAGCCAATACGGTTTCAAAAGATTGCAAGGGTGTGCAGACGGCGCTCTTAAGACTTAACATGAGTGAAAGCTAGCGCTGCTGCTTCGCACAAAAGCACGCGCCTGAATACGCGAAATTGGGACACGCTGTGCGACGCCGCTACAACTTAGCCGCGTTTCACAGCAGTACACGAGCGTTACCGTGAACTACGCTGGATAAGCCAATACGGTTTCAAGACATTGCGCCACTGCGCAGACGGCGTTCTTAAGACTTAACGTGAGTGAAAACATGGGCTGCTGCTTCCCACAAAAGCACGCGCCTGAATGCGCGAAATTGGGTCAGGCTGTGCGACGCCACTACAACTTAGACGCGTTTTACAGCAGTACACGAGCGTTGCCGTGAAGTCCGCTGCAGAAGCCAACACGGTTTCAAGAGATTGCAAGGGTGTGCAGACGGCGCTCTTAAGACTTAACGTGAGCGAAAGCATGCGCTGCTGCTTCGCACAAAAGCACGCGCCTGAATGCGTGAAATTTAGACACACAGTACGACGCCACTACAACTTAGTCGCGTTTTACAGCAGTACACGAGCGTTTCCGTGAAGTCCACTGGAGAAGCCAATACGGTTTCAAGACATTGCGCGAGTGCGCAGACGGCGCTCTTAAGACTTAACGTGAGTGAAAGCATGCGCTGCTGCTTCGCACAAAAGCACGCGCTGTATACGCGAAATTGGGACACGCTGTGCGACGCCGCTACAACTTAGTCGCGTTTCACAGCAGTACACGAGCGTTACCGTGAAGTCCGCTGGATAAGCCAATACGGTTTCAAGACATTGCGCCAGTGCGCAGACGGCGCTCTTAAGACTTAACGTGAGTGAAAGCATGCGCTGCTGCTTCGCACAAAAGCACGCGCCTGAATGCGTGAAATTTAGACACACAGTACGACGCCACTACAACTTAGTCGCGTTTTACAGCAGTACACGAGCGTTTCCGTGAAGTCCACTGGAGAAGCCAATACGGTTTCAAGACATTGCGCGAGTGCGCAGACGGCGCTCTTAAGACTTAACGTGAGTGAAAGCATGCTGCTGCTTCGAACAAAAGCACGCGCTGAATACGCGAAATTGGGACACGCTGTGCGACGCCGCTACAACTTAGTCGCGTTTCACAGCAGTACACGAGCGTTTCCGTGAAGTCCGCTGGATAAGCCAATACGGTTTCAAGACATTGCGCCAGTGCGCAGACGGCGCTCTTAAGACTTAACGTGAGTGAAAGCATGCGCTGCTGCTTCGCACAAAAGCACGCGCTTGAATGCGCGAAATTGGGACACGCTGTGCGACGCCGCTACAACTTAGCCGCGTTTCACAGCAGTACACGAGCGTTGCCCTGAAGTCCACTAGAGAAGCCAACACAGTTTCAAGACATTGCACGAGTTCGCAGACGGCGCTCTTAAGACTTGACGTGAGTGAAAGCATGCGTTACTGCTTCGTACAAAAGCACGCACCTGAATGCGCGAAATTCAGAAGCAATGTGCGACGCCGTTCGACCTTAGTCGAGTTTCACAGCAGTGCACAAGCGTTCCCGTGAAGCCCGCTGGAGAAGCCAATACGGTTTCAAGACATTGTGCGAGTGCGCAGACGACGCATTTCAGACTTAACGTGAGTGAAAGCATGCGCTGCTGCTTCGCACAAAAGCACGTGCCTGAATGCGCGATATTGTGACACGCTGTGCGACGCCACCACAACTTAGTCGCGTCTTACAGCAGTGCACACGCTTTCCCGTGAAGTCCGCTGGAGAAGACAATAGCGTTTCAAGACATTGCACGAGTTCGCAGACGGCGCACTCAAGACTTAACGTGAGTGAAAACATGCGTTGCTGCTTCGCACAAAAGCACGCGCCTGAATGCGCGAAAATGGAACACACTGTGCGACGCCACTACACATTCACGCTTTATAGCAGTACACGAGCGTTGCCGTGAAGCCCACTGGAGAAGGCAACATAGTTTCAAGACATTGCAGGAGTGCGCAGACGACGCATTTAAGACTTAAAGTGAGTGAAAGCATGCGCTGCTGCTTCGCACAAAAGCACGCGCCTGAATGCGCGAAATTGGGACAAGCTGTGCGAAGCCACTACACCTTATTCACGCTTTACAGCAGAAAACGTGCGTTGCCGTGAAGCCCGCTGGAGAAGCCACCAGGTTTCAAGACTTTGCATGACTTCGCAAACGGCGCTCTTAAGAATTAACATGAGCGAAAGCATGCGTTGGTGCTTCGCACAAAAGCACGCGCCTGAATGCGCGAAATTGAGACACACTTTGTGACGCCATTCGACCGTAGTGGAGTTTCACACCAGTGCACAAGCATTGCTGTAAAGCTCGCTGGAGAAGCGAATACGGTTTCAAGACATTGCGCGTGTGCGGAGACGACGCATTTCAGACTTAACGTGAGAGAAAGCATGCGCTGCTGCTTCGCACAAAAGCACGCGCCTGAATGCGCGATATTGGGACACGCTGTGCGACGCCACTACAACTTATTCAGGCTTTACAGCAGTAATCGAGCGTTGCCGCGAAGCCCGCTGGATAAGCCAATACGGTTTCAAGACATTGCGCCAGTGCGCAGACGGCGCTCTTAAGACTTAACGTGAGTGAAAGCATGCGCTGCTGCTTCGCACAAAAGCACGCGCCTGAATGCGCGAAATTGGGACACACTGTGCGACGCCACTACTACTTAGACGCGTTTTACAGCAGTACATGAGCGTTGCCGTGAAGTCTGCTGGAGAAGTCAACACAGTTTCAAGACATTGTGCGTGTTCGCAAACGGCGCTCTTAAGACTAGACATGAATGAAAGCATGCGTTGCTGCTTCGCACAAAAGCACGCGCCTGAATGCGCGAAATTGGGACACGCTGTGCGACGCCACTACACCTTATTCACGCTTTAAAGCTGTACACGAGCGTTGCCGTGAGGCCCGCTGGAGAAGCCAACACAGTCTCAAGACATTGCACGAGTTCGCAGACGGCGCTCTTAAGACTTAACGTGAGTGAAAGCATGCGTTGCTGCTTCGCACAAAAGCACGCGCTTGAATGCGCTAAATTGAAAAGCAATGTGCGACGCCGTTGGACCTTAGTCGAGTTTCACAGCAGTGCACAAGCGTTGCCGTGAAGCCCGCTGGAGAAGCAATAACGGTTTCAAGACATTGCGCGAGTGCGCAGACGACGCATTTCAGACTTAACGTGAATGAAAGCATGCGCTGCTGCTTTGCACAAAAGCACGCACCTGAATGCGCGATATTGTGACACGCTGTGCGACGCCACCACAACTTAGTCGCGTCTTACAGCAGTGCACACGCTTTGCCGTGAGGTCCGCTGGAGAAGACAATAGGGTTTCAAGACATTACACGAGTTCGGAGACGGCGCTCTTAAGACTTAACGTGAGTGAAAGCATGCGTTGCTCCTTCGCACCAAAGCACGCGCCTGAATGCGCGAAAATGGGACACGCTGTGCGACGCCGCTACAACTTAGTCGCATTTCACAGCAGTACACGAGCGTTGCCCTGAAGTCCACTAGAGAAGCCAACACAGTTTCAAGACATTGCACGAGTTCGCAGACGGCGCTCTTAAGACTTGATGTGAGTGAAAGCATGCGTTACTGCTTCGTACAAAAGCACGCACCTGAATGCGCGAAATTCAGAAGCAATGTGCGACGCCGTTCAACCTTAGTCGAGTTTCACAGCAGTGCACAAGCGTTGCCGTGAAGCCCGCTGGAGAAGCCAATACGGTTTCAAGACATTGCGCGAGTGCGCAGACGACGCATTTCAGACTTAACGTGAGTGAAAGCATGCACTGCTGCTTCACACAAAAGCACGTGCCTGAATGCGCGATATTGTGACACGCTGTGCGACGCCACCACAACTTAGTCGCGTCTTACAGCAGTGCACACGCTTTGCCGTGAAGTCCGCTGGAGAAGACAATAGCGTTTCAAGACATTGCACGAGTTCGCAGACGGCGCACTTAAGACTTAACGTGAGTGAAAACATGCGTTGCTGCTTCGCACAAAAGCACGCGCCTGAATGCGCGAAATTGGGACACGCTGTGCGAAGCCACTACACCTTATTCACGCTTTACAGCAGAAAACGTGCGTTGCCGTGAAGCCCGCTGGAGAAGCCAACCAGGTTTCAAGACTTTGCATGAGTTCGCAAACGGCGCTCTTAAGACTTAACATGAGCGAAAGCATGCGTTGGTGCTTCGCACAAAAGCACGCGCCTGAATGCGCGAAGTTGAGACACACTTTGTGACGCCATTCGACCGTAGTGGAGTTTCACAGCAGTGCACAAGCATTGCTGTAAAGCTCGCTGGAGAAGCCAATACGGTTTCAAGGCATTGCGCGTGTGCGCAGACGACGCATTTCAGACTTAACGTGAGAGAAAGCATGCGCTGCTGCTTCGCACAAAAGCACGCGCTGAATACGCGAAATTGGGACACGCTGTGCGACGCCGCTACAACTTAGTCGCGTTTCACAGCAGTACACGAGAGTTTCCGTGAAGTCCGCTGGATAAGCCAATACGGTTTCAAGACATTGCGCCAGTGCGCAGACGGCGCTCTTAAGACTTAACGTG
Source organism: Dermacentor variabilis (assembly GCF_050947875.1). NCBI lineage: Eukaryota > Metazoa > Arthropoda > Arachnida > Ixodida > Ixodidae > Dermacentor > Dermacentor variabilis. Next base: position 22,117,400 of record NC_134574.1, on the reverse strand, counting down.
AGTGAAAACATGCGTTGCTGCTTCGCACAAAAGCACGCGCCTGAATGCGCGAAATTGGGACACGCTGTGCGAAGCCACTACACCTTATTCACGCTTTACAGCAGAAAACGTGCGTTGCCGTGAAGCCCGCTGGAGAAGCCAACCAGGTTTCAAGACTTTGCATGAGTTCGCAAACGGCGCTCTTAAGACTTAACATGAGCGAAAGCATGCGTTGGTGCTTCGCACAAAAGCACGCGCCTGAATGCGCGAAATTGAGACACACTTTGTGACGCCATTCGACCATAGTGGAGTTTCACAGCAGTGCACAAGCATTGCTGTAAAGCTCGCTGGAGAAGCCAATACGGTTTCAAGGCATTGCGCGTGTGCGCAGACGACGCATTTCAGACTTAACGTGAGAGAAAGCATGCGCTGCTGCTTCGCACAAAAGCACGCGCTGAATACGCGAAATTGGGACACGCTGTGCGACGCCGCTACAACTTAGTCGCGTTTCACAGCAGTACACGAGAGTTTCCGTGAAGTCCGCTGGATAAGCCAATACGGTTTCAAGACATTGCGCCAGTGCGCAGACGGCGCTCTTAAGACTTAACGTGAGTGAAAGCATGCGCTGCTGCTTCGCACAAAAGCACGCGCCTGAATGCGCGAAGTTGGGACACGCTGTGCGACGCCACTACACATTCACGCTTTATAGCAGTACACGAGCGTTGCCGTGAAGCCCGCTGGAGAAGGCAACACAGTTTCAAGACATTGCAGGAGTGTGCAGAAGACGCATTTAAGACTTAAAGTGAGTAAAAGCATGCGCTGCTGCTTCGCACAAAAGCACGCGCCTGAATACGCGAAATTGGGACACGCTGTGCGACGCCGCTACAACTTAGCCGCGTTTCACAGCAGTACACGAGCGTTACCGTGAAGTACGCTGGATAAGCCAATACGGTTTCAAGACATTGCGCCACTGCGCAGACGGCGTTCTTAAGACTTAACGTGAGTGAAAACATGCGCTGCTGCTTCCCACAAAAGCACGCGCCTGAATGCGCGAAATTGGGTCAGGCTGTGCGACGCCACTACAACTTAGACGCGTTTTACAGCAGTACACGAGCGTTGCCGTGAAGTCCGCTGCAGAAGCCAACACGGTTTCAAGAGATTGCAAGGGTGTGCAGACGGCGCTCTTAAGACTTAACGTGAGCGAAAGCATGCGCTGCTGCTTCGCACAAAAGCACGCGCCTGAATGCGTGAAATTTAGACACACAGTACGACGCCACTACAACTTAGTCGCGTTTTACAGCAGTACACGAGCGTTTCCGTGAAGTCCACTGGAGAAGCCAATACGGTTTCAAGACATTGCGCGAGTGCGCAGACGGCGCTCTTAAGACTTAACGTTAGTGAAAGCATGCGCTGCTGCTTCGCACAAAAGCACGCGCTGTATACGCGAAATTGGGACACGCTGTGCGACGCCGCTACAACTTAGTCGCGTTTCACAGCAGTACACGAGCGTTTCCGTGAAGTCCGCTGGATAAGCCAATACGGTTTCAAGACATTGCGCCAGTGCGCAGACGGCGCTCTTAAGACTTAACGTGAGGGAAAGCATGCGCTGCTGCTTCGCACAAAAGCACGCGCCTGAATGCGTGAAATTTAGACACACAGTACGACGCCACTACAACTTAGTCGCGTTTTACAGCAGTACACGAGCGTTTCCGTGAAGTCCACTGGAGAAGCCAATACGGTTTCAAGACATTGCGCGAGTGCGCAGACGGCGCTCTTAAGACTTAACGTGAGTGAAAGCATGCTGCTGCTTCGAACAAAAGCACGCGCTGAATACGCGAAATTGGAAAACGCTGTGCGACGCCGCTACAACTTAGTCGCGTTTCACAGCAGTACACGAGCGTTTCCGTGAAGTCCGCTGGATAAGCCAATACGGTTTCAAGACATTGCGCCAGTGCGCAGACGGCGCTCTTAAGACTTAACGTGAGTGAAAGCATGCGCTGCTGCTTCGCACAAAAGCACGCGCTTCAATGCGCGAAATTGGGACACGCTGTGCGACGCCGCTACAACTTAGCCGCGTTTCACAGCAGTACACGGGCGTTTCCGTGAAGTACGCTGGATAAGCCAATACGGTTTCAAGACATTGCGCCACTGCGCAGACGGCGTTCTTAAGACTTAACGTGAGTGAAAACATGCGCTGCTGCTTCCCACAAAAGCACGCGCCTGAATGCGCGAAATTGGGTCAGGCTGTGCGACGCCTCTACAACTTAGACGCGTTTTACAGCAGTACACGAGCGTTGCCGTGAAGTCCGCTGCAGAAGCCAACACGGTTTCAAGAGATTGCAAGGGTGTGCAGACGGCGCTCTTAAGACTTAACGTGAGTGAAAGCATGCGCTGCTGCTTCGCACAAAAGCACGCGCCTGAATGCGTGAAATTTAGACACACAGTACGACGCCACTACAACTTAGTCGCGTTTTACAGCAGTACACGAGCGTTTCCGTGAAGTCCATTGGAGAGGCCAATACGGTTTCAAGACATTGCGCGAGTGCGCAGACGGCGCTCTTAAGACTTAACGTGAGTGAAAGCATGCGCTGCTGCTTCGCACAAAAGCACGCGCCGAATACGCGAAATTGGGACACGCTGTGCGATGCCGCTACAACTTAGTCGCGTTTCACAGCAGTACACGAGCGTTTCCGTGAAGTCCGCTGGATAAGCCAATACGGTTTCAAGACATAGCGCCAGTGCGCAGACGGCGCTCTTAAGACTTAACGTGAGTGAAAGCGTGCGCTGCTGCTTCGCACAAAAGCACGCGCCTGAATGCGTGAAATTTAGACACACAGTACGACGCCACTACAACTTAGTCGCGTTTTACAGCAGTACACGAGCGTTTCCGTGAAGTCCACTGGAGAAGCCAATACCGTTTCAAGACATTGCGCGAGTGCGCAGACGGCGCTCTTAAGACTTAACGTGAGTGAAAGCATGCGCTGCTGCTTCGCACAAAAGCACGCGCTGAATACGCGAAATTGGGACACGCTGTGCGACGCCGCTACAACTTAGTCGCGTTTCACAGCAGTACACGAGCGTTTCCGTGAAGTCCGCTGGATAAGCCAATACGGTTTCAAGACATTGCGCCAGTGCGCAGACGGCGCTCTTAAGACTTAACGTGAGTGAAAGCATGCTGCTGCTTCGAACAAAAGCACGCGCTGAATACGCGAAATTGGGACACGCTGTGCGACGCCGCTACAACTTAGTCGCGTTTCACAGCAGTACACGAGCGTTTCCGTGAAGTCTGCTGGATAAGCCAATACGGTGTCAAGACATTGCGCCAGTGCGCAGACGGCGCTCTTAAGACTTAACGTGAGTGAAAGCATGCGCTGCAGCTTCGCACAAAAGCACGCGCCTGAATGCGTGAAATTTAGACACACAGTACGACGCCACTACAACTTAGTCGCGTTTTACAGCAGTACACGAGCGTTTCCGTGAAGTCCACTGGAGAAGCCAATACGGTTTCAAGACATTGCGCGAGTGCGCAGACGGCGCTCTTAAGACTTAACGTGAGTGAAAGCATGCTGCTGCTTCGAACAAAAGCACGCGCTGAATACGCGAAATTGGGACACGCTGTGCGACGCCGCTACAACTTAGTCGCGTTTCACAGCAGTACACGAGCGTTTCCGTGAAGTCCGCTGGATAAGCCAATACGGTTTCAAGACATTGCGCGAGTGCGCAGACGACGCATTTCAGACTTAACGTGAATGAAAGCATGCGCTGCTGCTTTGCACAAAAGCACGCACCTGAATGCGCGATATTGTGACACGCTGTGCGACGCCACCACAACTTAGTCGCGTCTTACAGCAGTGCACACGCTTTGCCGTGAGGTCCGCTGGAGAAGACAATAGGGTTTCAAGACATTACACGAGTTCGGAGACGGCGCTCTTAAGACTTAACGTGAGTGAAAGCATGCGTTGCTCCTTCGCACCAAAGCACGCGCCTGAATGCGCGAAAATGGGACACGCTGTGCGACGCCGCTACAACTTAGTCGCGTTTCACAGCAGTACACGAGCGTTGCCCTGAAGTCCACTAGAGAAGCCAACACAGTTTCAAGACATTGCACGAGTTCGCAGACGGCGCTCTTAAGACTTGATGTGAGTGAAAGCATGCGTTACTGCTTCGTACAAAAGCACGCACCTGAATGCGCGAAATTCAGAAGCAATGTGCGACGCCGTTCAACCTTAGTCGAGTTTCACAGCAGTGCACAAGCGTTGCCGTGAAGCCCGCTGGAGAAGCCAATACGGTTTCAAGACATTGCGCGAGTGCGCAGACGACGCATTTCAGACTTAACGTGAGTGAAAGCATGCACTGCTGCTTCACACAAAAGCACGTGCCTGAATGCGCGATATTGTGACACGCTGTGCGACGCCACCACAACTTAGTCGCGTCTTACAGCAGTGCACACGCTTTGCCGTGAAGTCCGCTGGAGAAGACAATAGCGTTTCAAGACATTGCACGAGTTCGCAGACGGCGCACTTAAGACTTAACGTGAGTGAAAACATGCGTTGCTGCTTCGCACAAAAGCACGCGCCTGAATGCGCGAAATTGGGACACGCTGTGCGAAGCCACTACACCTTATTCACGCTTTACAGCAGAAAACGTGCGTTGCCGTGAAGCCCGCTGGAGAAGCCAACCAGGTTTCAAGACTTTGCATGAGTTCGCAAACGGCGCTCTTAAGACTTAACATGAGCGAAAGCATGCGTTGGTGCTTCGCACAAAAGCACGCGCCTGAATGCGCGAAGTTGAGACACACTTTGTGACGCCATTCGACCGTAGTGGAGTTTCACAGCAGTGCACAAGCATTGCTGTAAAGCTCGCTGGAGAAGCCAATACGGTTTCAAGGCATTGCGCGTGTGCGCAGACGACGCATTTCAGACTTAACGTGAGAGAAAGCATGCGCTGCTGCTTCGCACAAAAGCACGCGCTGAATACGCGAAATTGGGACACGCTGTGCGACGCCGCTACAACTTAGTCGCGTTTCACAGCAGTACACGAGAGTTTCCGTGAAGTCCGCTGGATAAGCCAATACGGTTTCAAGACATTGCGCCAGTGCGCAGACGGCGCTCTTAAGACTTAACGTGAGTGAAAACATGCGTTGCTGCTTCGCACAAAAGCACGCGCCTGAATGCGCGAAATTGGGACACGCTGTGCGAAGCCACTACACCTTATTCACGCTTTACAGCAGAAAACGTGCGTTGCCGTGAAGCCCGCTGGAGAAGCCAACCAGGTTTCAAGACTTTGCATGAGTTCGCAAACGGCGCTCTTAAGACTTAACATGAGCGAAAGCATGCGTTGGTGCTTCGCACAAAAGCACGCGCCTGAATGCGCGAAATTGAGACACACTTTGTGACGCCATTCGACCATAGTGGAGTTTCACAGCAGTGCACAAGCATTGCTGTAAAGCTCGCTGGAGAAGCCAATACGGTTTCAAGGCATTGCGCGTGTGCGCAGACGACGCATTTCAGACTTAACGTGAGAGAAAGCATGCGCTGCTGCTTCGCACAAAAGCACGCGCTGAATACGCGAAATTGGGACACGCTGTGCGACGCCGCTACAACTTAGTCGCGTTTCACAGCAGTACACGAGAGTTTCCGTGAAGTCCGCTGGATAAGCCAATACGGTTTCAAGACATTGCGCCAGTGCGCAGACGGCGCTCTTAAGACTTAACGTGAGTGAAAGCATGCGCTGCTGCTTCGCACAAAAGCACGCGCCTGAATGCGCGAAGTTGGGACACGCTGTGCGACGCCACTACACATTCACGCTTTATAGCAGTACACGAGCGTTGCCGTGAAGCCCGCTGGAGAAGGCAACACAGTTTCAAGACATTGCAGGAGTGTGCAGAAGACGCATTTAAGACTTAAAGTGAGTAAAAGCATGCGCTGCTGCTTCGCACAAAAGCACGCGCCTGAATACGCGAAATTGGGACACGCTGTGCGACGCCGCTACAACTTAGCCGCGTTTCACAGCAGTACACGAGCGTTACCGTGAAGTACGCTGGATAAGCCAATACGGTTTCAAGACATTGCGCCACTGCGCAGACGGCGTTCTTAAGACTTAACGTGAGTGAAAACATGCGCTGCTGCTTCCCACAAAAGCACGCGCCTGAATGCGCGAAATTGGGTCAGGCTGTGCGACGCCACTACAACTTAGACGCGTTTTACAGCAGTACACGAGCGTTGCCGTGAAGTCCGCTGCAGAAGCCAACACGGTTTCAAGAGATTGCAAGGGTGTGCAGACGGCGCTCTTAAGACTTAACGTGAGCGAAAGCATGCGCTGCTGCTTCGCACAAAAGCACGCGCCTGAATGCGTGAAATTTAGACACACAGTACGACGCCACTACAACTTAGTCGCGTTTTACAGCAGTACACGAGCGTTTCCGTGAAGTCCACTGGAGAAGCCAATACGGTTTCAAGACATTGCGCGAGTGCGCAGACGGCGCTCTTAAGACTTAACGTTAGTGAAAGCATGCGCTGCTGCTTCGCACAAAAGCACGCGCTGTATACGCGAAATTGGGACACGCTGTGCGACGCCGCTACAACTTAGTCGCGTTTCACAGCAGTACACGAGCGTTTCCGTGAAGTCCGCTGGATAAGCCAATACGGTTTCAAGACATTGCGCCAGTGCGCAGACGGCGCTCTTAAGACTTAACGTGAGGGAAAGCATGCGCTGCTGCTTCGCACAAAAGCACGCGCCTGAATGCGTGAAATTTAGACACACAGTACGACGCCACTACAACTTAGTCGCGTTTTACAGCAGTACACGAGCGTTTCCGTGAAGTCCACTGGAGAAGCCAATACGGTTTCAAGACATTGCGCGAGTGCGCAGACGGCGCTCTTAAGACTTAACGTGAGTGAAAGCATGCTGCTGCTTCGAACAAAAGCACGCGCTGAATACGCGAAATTGGAAAACGCTGTGCGACGCCGCTACAACTTAGTCGCGTTTCACAGCAGTACACGAGCGTTTCCGTGAAGTCCGCTGGATAAGCCAATACGGTTTCAAGACATTGCGCCAGTGCGCAGACGGCGCTCTTAAGACTTAACGTGAGTGAAAGCATGCGCTGCTGCTTCGCACAAAAGCACGCGCTTCAATGCGCGAAATTGGGACACGCTGTGCGACGCCGCTACAACTTAGCCGCGTTTCACAGCAGTACACGGGCGTTTCCGTGAAGTACGCTGGATAAGCCAATACGGTTTCAAGACATTGCGCCACTGCGCAGACGGCGTTCTTAAGACTTAACGTGAGTGAAAACATGCGCTGCTGCTTCCCACAAAAGCACGCGCCTGAATGCGCGAAATTGGGTCAGGCTGTGCGACGCCTCTACAACTTAGACGCGTTTTACAGCAGTACACGAGCGTTGCCGTGAAGTCCGCTGCAGAAGCCAACACGGTTTCAAGAGATTGCAAGGGTGTGCAGACGGCGCTCTTAAGACTTAACGTGAGTGAAAGCATGCGCTGCTGCTTCGCACAAAAGCACGCGCCTGAATGCGTGAAATTTAGACACACAGTACGACGCCACTACAACTTAGTCGCGTTTTACAGCAGTACACGAGCGTTTCCGTGAAGTCCATTGGAGAGGCCAATACGGTTTCAAGACATTGCGCGAGTGCGCAGACGGCGCTCTTAAGACTTAACGTGAGTGAAAGCATGCGCTGCTGCTTCGCACAAAAGCACGCGCCGAATACGCGAAATTGGGACACGCTGTGCGATGCCGCTACAACTTAGTCGCGTTTCACAGCAGTACACGAGCGTTTCCGTGAAGTCCGCTGGATAAGCCAATACGGTTTCAAGACATAGCGCCAGTGCGCAGACGGCGCTCTTAAGACTTAACGTGAGTGAAAGCGTGCGCTGCTGCTTCGCACAAAAGCACGCGCCTGAATGCGTGAAATTTAGACACACAGTACGACGCCACTACAACTTAGTCGCGTTTTACAGCAGTACACGAGCGTTTCCGTGAAGTCCACTGGAGAAGCCAATACCGTTTCAAGACATTGCGCGAGTGCGCAGACGGCGCTCTTAAGACTTAACGTGAGTGAAAGCATGCGCTGCTGCTTCGCACAAAAGCACGCGCTGAATACGCGAAATTGGGACACGCTGTGCGACGCCGCTACAACTTAGTCGCGTTTCACAGCAGTACACGAGCGTTTCCGTGAAGTCCGCTGGATAAGCCAATACGGTTTCAAGACATTGCGCCAGTGCGCAGACGGCGCTCTTAAGACTTAACGTGAGTGAAAGCATGCTGCTGCTTCGAACAAAAGCACGCGCTGAATACGCGAAATTGGGACACGCTGTGCGACGCCGCTACAACTTAGTCGCGTTTCACAGCAGTACACGAGCGTTTCCGTGAAGTCTGCTGGATAAGCCAATACGGTGTCAAGACATTGCGCCAGTGCGCAGACGGCGCTCTTAAGACTTAACGTGAGTGAAAGCATGCGCTGCAGCTTCGCACAAAAGCACGCGCCTGAATGCGTGAAATTTAGACACACAGTACGACGCCACTACAACTTAGTCGCGTTTTACAGCAGTACACGAGCGTTTCCGTGAAGTCCACTGGAGAAGCCAATACGGTTTCAAGACATTGCGCGAGTGCGCAGACGGCGCTCTTAAGACTTAACGTGAGTGAAAGCATGCTGCTGCTTCGAACAAAAGCACGCGCTGAATACGCGAAATTGGGACACGCTGTGCGACGCCGCTACAACTTAGTCGCGTTTCACAGCAGTACACGAGCGTTTCCGTGAAGTCCGCTGGATAAGCCAATACGGTTTCAAGACATTGCGCCAGTGCGCAGACGGCGCTCTTAAGACTTAACGTGAGTGAAAGCATGCGCTGCTGCTTCGCACAAAAGCACGCGCCTGAATGCGCGAAATTGGGACACGCTGTGCGACGCCGCTACAACTTAGCCGCGTTTCACAGCAGTACACGAGCGTTTCCGTGAAGTACGCTGGATAAGCCAATACGGTTTCAAGACATTGCGCCACTGCGCAGACGGCGTTCTTAAGACTTAACGTGAGTGAAAACATGCGCTGCTGCTTCCCACAAAAGCACGCGCCTGAATGCGCGAAATTGGGTCAGGCTGTGCGACGCCGCTACAACTTAGACGCGTTTTACAGCAGTACACGAGCGTTGCCGTGAAGTCCGCTGCAGAAGCCAACACGGTTTCAAGAGATTGCAAGGGTGTGTAGACGGCGCTCTTAAGACTTAACGTGAGTGAAAGCATGCGCTGCTGCTTCGCACAAAAGCACGCGCCTGAATGCGTGAAATTTAGACACACAGTACGACGCCACTACAACTTAGTCGCGTTTTACAGCAGTACACGAGCGTTTCCGTGAAGTCCACTGGAGAAGCCAATACGGTTTCAAGACATTGCGCGAGTGCGCAGACGGCGCTCTTAAGACTTAACGTGGGTGAAAGCATGCGCTGCTGCTTCGCACAAAAGCACGCGCTGAATACGCGAAATTGGGACACGCTGTGCGACGCCGCTACAACTTAGTCGCGTTTCACAGCAGTACACGAGCGTTTCCGTGAAGTCCGCTGGATAAGCCAATACGGTTTCAAGACATTGCGCCAGTGCGCAGACGGCGCTCTTAAGACTTAACGTGAGTGAAAGCATGCGCTGCTGCTTCGCACAAAAGCACGCGCCTGAATGCGCGAAATTGGGACACACTGTGCGACGCCACTACTACTTTGACGCGTTTTACAGCAGTACATGAGCGTTGCCGTGAAGTCTGCTGGAGAAGTCAACACAGTTTCAAGACATTGTGCGTGTTCGCAAACGGCGCTCTTAAGACTAGACATGAATGAAAGCATGCGTTGCTGCTTCGCACAAAAGCACGCCCCTGAATGCGCGAAATTGGGACACGCTGTGCGACGCCACTACACCTTAATCACGCTTTAAAGCTGTACACGAGCGTTGCCGTGAGGCCCGCTGGAGAAGCCAACACAGTCTCAAGACATTGCAGGAGTTCGCAGACGGCGCTCTTAAGACTTAACGTGAGTGAAAGCATGCGTTGCTGCTTCGCACAAAAGCACGCGCTTGAATGCGCTAAATTGAAAAGCAATGTGCGACGCCGTTGGACCTTAGTCGAGTTTCACAGCAGTGCACAAGCGTTGCCGTGAAGCCCGCTGGAGAAGCAATAACGGTTTCAAGACATTGCGCGAGTGCGCAGACGACGCATTTCAGACTTAACGTGAATGAAAGCATGCGCTGCTGCTTTGCACAAAAGCACGCACCTGAATGCGCGATATTGTGACACGCTGTGCGACGCCACCACAACTTAGTCGCGTCTTACAGCAGTGCACACGCTTTGCCGTGAGGTCCGCTGGAGAAGACAATAGGGTTTCAAGACATTACACGAGTTCGGAGACGGCGCTCTTAAGACTTAACGTGAGTGAAAGCATGCGTTGCTCCTTCGCACCAAAGCACGCGCCTGAATGCGCGAAAATGGGACACGCTGTGCGACGCCGCTACAACTTAGTCGCGTTTCACAGCAGTACACGAGCGTTGCCCTGAAGTCCACTAGAGAAGCCAACACAGTTTCAAGACATTGCACGAGTTCGCAGACGGCGCTCTTAAGACTTGATGTGAGTGAATGCATGCGTTACTGCTTCGTACAAAAGCACGCACCTGAATGCGCGAAATTCAGAAGCAATGTGCGACGCCGTTCAACCTTAGTCGAGTTTCACAGCAGTGCACAAGCGTTGCCGTGAAGCCCGCTGGAGAAGCCAATACGGTTTCAAGACATTGCGCGAGTGCGCAGACGACGCATTTCAGACTTAACGTGAGTGAAAGCATGCACTGCTGCTTCACACAAAAGCACGTGCCTGAATGCGCGATATTGTGACACGCTGTGCGACGCCACCACAACTTAGTCGCGTCTTACAGCAGTGCACACGCTTTGCCGTGAAGTCCGCTGGAGAAGACAATAGCGTTTCAAGACATTGCACGAGTTCGCAGACGGCGCACTTAAGACTTAACGTGAGTGAAAACATGCGTTGCTGCTTCGCACAAAAGCACGCGCCTGAATGCGCGAAATTGGGACACGCTGTGCGAAGCCACTACACCTTATTCACGCTTTACAGCAGAAAACGTGCGTTGCCGTGAAGCCCGCTGGAGAAGCCAACCAGGTTTCAAGACTTTGCATGAGTTCGCAAACGGCGCTCTTAAGACTTAACATGAGCGAAAGCATGCGTTGGTGCTTCGCACAAAAGCACGCGCCTGAATGCGCGAAATTGAGACACACTTTGTGACGCCATTCGACCGTAGTGGAGTTTCACAGCAGTGCACAAGCATTGCTGTAAAGCTCGCTGGAGAAGCCAATACGGTTTCAAGGCATTGCGCGTGTGCGCAGACGACGCATTTCAGACTTAACGTGAGAGAAAGCATGCGCTGCTGCTTCGCACAAAAGCACGCGCTGAATACGGGAAATTGGGACACGCTGTGCGACGCCGCTACAACTTAGTCGCGTTTCACAGCAGTACACGAGAGTTTCCGTGAAGTCCGCTGGATAAGCCAATACGGTTTCAAGACATTGCGCCAGTGCGCAGACGGCGCTCTTAAGACTTAACGTGAGTGAAAACATGCGTTGCTGCTTCGCACAAAAGCACGCGCCTGAATGCGCGAAATTGGGACACGCTGTGCGAAGCCACTACACCTTATTCACGCTTTACAGCAGAAAACGTGCGTTGCCGTGAAGCCCGCTGGAGAAGCCAACCAGGTTTCAAGACTTTGCATGAGTTCGCAAACGGCGCTCTTAAGACTTAACATGAGCGAAAGCATGCGTTGGTGCTTCGCACAAAAGCACGCGCCTGAATGCGCGAAATTGAGACACACTTTGTGACGCCATTCGACCATAGTGGAGTTTCACAGCAGTGCACAAGCATTGCTGTAAAGCTCGCTGGAGAAGCCAATACGGTTTCAAGGCATTGCGCGTGTGCGCAGACGACGCATTTCAAACTTAACGTGAGAGAAAGCATGCGCTGCTGCTTCGCACAAAAGCACGCGCTGAATACGCGAAATTGGGACACGCTGTGCGACGCCGCTACAACTTAGTCGCGTTTCACAGCAGTACACGAGAGTTTCCGTGAAGTCCGCTGGATAAGCCAATACGGTTTCAAGACATTGCGCCAGTGCGCAGACGGCGCTCTTAAGACTTAACGTGAGTGAAAGCATGCGCTGCTGCTTCGCACTAAAGCACGCGCCTGAATGCGCGAAGTTGGGACACGCTGTGCGACGCCACTACACATTCACGCTTTATAGCAGTACACGAGCGTTGCCGTGAAGCCCGCTGGAGAAGGCAACACAGTTTCAAGACATTGCAGGAGTGTGCAGAAGACGCATTTAAGACTTAAAGTGAGTAAAAGCATGCGCTGCTGCTTCGCACAAAAGCACGCGCCTGAATACGCGAAATTGGGACACGCTGTGCGACGCCGCTACAACTTAGCCGCGTTTCACAGCAGTACACGAGCGTTACCGTGAAGTACGCTGGATAAGCCAATACGGTTTCAAGACATTGCGCCACTGCGCAGACGGCGTTCTTAAGACTTACCGTGAGTGAAAACATGCGCTGCTGCTTCCCACAAAAGCACGCGCCTGAATGCGCGAAAATGGGTCAGGCTGTGCGACGCCACTACAACTTAGACGCGTTTTACAGCAGTACACGAGCGTTGCCGTGAAGTCCGCTGCAGAAGCCAACACGGTTTCAAGAGATTGCAAGGGTGTGCAGACGGCGCTCTTAAGACTTAACGTGAGCGAAAGCATGCGCTGCTGCTTCGCACAAAAGCACGCGCCTGAATGCGTGAAATTTAGACACACAGTACGACGCCACTACAACTTAGTCGCGTTTTACAGCAGTACACGAGCGTTTCCGTGAAGTCCACTGGAGAAGCCAATACGGTTTCAAGACATTGCGCGAGTGCGCAGACGGCGCTCTTAAGACTTAACGTGAGTGAAAGCATGCTGCTGCTTCGAACAAAAGCACGCGCTGAATACGCGAAATTGGAAAACGCTGTGCGACGCCGCTACAACTTAGTCGCGTTTCACAGCAGTACACGAGCGTTTCCGTGAAGTCCGCTGGATAAGCCAATACGGTTTCAAGACATTGCGCCAGTGCGCAGACGGCGCTCTTAAGACTTAACGTGAGTGAAAGCATGCGCTGCTGCTTCGCACAAAAGCACGCGCTTGAATGCGCGAAATTGGGACACGCTGTGCGACGCCGCTACAACTTAGCCGCGTTTCACAGCAGTACACGGGCGTTTCCGTGAAGTACGCTGGATAAGCCAATACGGTTTCAAGACATTGCGCCACTGCGCAGACGGCGTTCTTAAGACTTAACGTGAGTGAAAACATGCGCTGCTGCTTCCCACAAAAGCACGCGCCTGAATGCGCGAAATTGGGTCAGGCTGTGCGACGCCTCTACAACTTAGACGCGTTTTACAGCAGTACACGAGCGTTGCCGTGAAGTCCGCTGCAGAAGCCAACACGGTTTCAAGAGATTGCAAGGGTGTGCAGACGGCGCTCTTAAGACTTAACGTGAGTGAAAGCATGCGCTGCTGCTTCGCACAAAAGCACGCGCCTGAATGCGTGAAATTTAGACACACAGTACGACGCCACTACAACTTAGTCGCGTTTTACAGCAGTACACGAGCGTTTCCGTGAAGTCCATTGGAGAGGCCAATACGGTTTCAAGACATTGCGCGAGTGCGCAGACGGCGCTCTTAAGACTTAACGTGAGTGAAAGCATGCGCTGCTGCTTCGCACAAAAGCACGCGCCGAATACGCGAAATTGGGACACGCTGTGCGATGCCGCTACAACTTAGTCGCGTTTCACAGCAGTACACGAGCGTTTCCGTGAAGTCCGCTGGATAAGCCAATACGGTTTCAAGACATAGCGCCAGTGCGCAGACGGCGCTCTTAAGACTTAACGTGAGTGAAAGCGTGCGCTGCTGCTTCGCACAAAAGCACGCGCCTGAATGCGTGAAATTTAAACACACAGTACGACGCCACTACAACTTAGTCGCGTTTTACAGCAGTACACGAGCGTTTCCGTGAAGTCCACTGGAGAAGCCAATACCGTTTCAAGACATTGCGCGAGTGCGCAGACGGCGCTCTTAAGACTTAACGTGAGTGAAAGCATGCGCTGCTGCTTCGTACAAAAGCACGCGCTGAATACGCGAAATTGGGACACGCTGTGCGACGCCGCTACAACTTAGTCGCGTTTCACAGCAGTACACGAGCGTTTCCGTGAAGTCCGCTGGATAAGCCAATACGGTTTCAAGACATTGCGCCAGTGCGCAGACGGCGCTCTTAAGACTTAACGTGAGTGAAAGCATGCTGCTGCTTCGAACAAAAGCACGCGCTGAATACGCGAAATTGGGACACGCTGTGCGACGCCGCTACAACTTAGTCGCGTTTCACAGCAGTACACGAGCGTTTCCGTGAAGTCTGCTGGATAAGCCAATACGGTGTCAAGACATTGCGCCAGTGCGCAGACGGCGCTCTTAAGACTTAACGTGAGTGAAAGCATGCGCTGCAGCTTCGCACAAAAGCACGCGCCTGAATGCGTGAAATTTAGACACACAGTACGACGCCACTACAACTTAGTCGCGTTTTACAGCAGTACACGAGCGTTTCCGTGAAGTCCACTGGAGAAGCCAATACGGTTTCAAGACATTGCGCGAGTGCGCAGACGGCGCTCTTAAGACTTAACGTGAGTGAAAGCATGCTGCTGCTTCGAACAAAAGCACGCGCTGAATACGCGAAATTGGGACACGCTGTGCGACGCCGCTACAACTTAGTCGCGTTTCACAGCAGTACACGAGCGTTTCCGTGAAGTCCGCTGGATAAGCCAATACGGTTTCAAGACATTGCGCCAGTGCGCAGACGGCGCTCTTAAGACTTAACGTGAGTGAAAGCATGCGCTGCTGCTTCGCACAAAAGCACGCGCCTGAATGCGCGAAATTGGGACACGCTGTGCGACGCCGCTACAACTTAGCCGCGTTTCACAGCAGTACACGAGCGTTTCCGTGAAGTACGCTGGATAAGCCAATACGGTTTCAAGACATTGCGCCACTGCGCAGACGGCGTTCTTAAGACTTAACGTGAGTGAAAACATGCGCTGCTGCTTCCCACAAAAGCACGCGCCTGAATGCGCGAAATTGGGTCAGGCTGTGCGACGCCGCTACAACTTAGACGCGTTTTACAGCAGTACACGAGCGTTGCCGTGAAGTCCGCTGCAGAAGCCAACACGGTTTCAAGAGATTGCAAGGGTGTGTAGACGGCGCTCTTAAGACTTAACGTGAGTGAAAGCATGCGCTGCTGCTTCGCACAAAAGCACGCGCCTGAATGCGTGAAATTTAGACACACAGTACGACGCCACTACAACTTAGTCGCGTTTTACAGCAGTACACGAGCGTTTCCGTGAAGTCCACTGGAGAAGCCAATACGGTTTCAAGACATTGCGCGAGTGCGCAGACGGCGCTCTTAAGACTTAACGTGGGTGAAAGCATGCGCTGCTGCTTCGCACAAAAGCACGCGCTGAATACGCGAAATTGGGACACGCTGTGCGACGCCGCTACAACTTAGTCGCGTTTCACAGCAGTACACGAGCGTTTCCGTGAAGTCCGCTGGATAAGCCAATACGGTTTCAAGACATTGCGCCAGTGCGCAGACGGCGCTCTTAAGACTTAACGTGAGTGAAAGCGTGCGCTGCTGCTTCGCACAAAAGCACGCGCCTGAATGCGTGAAATTTAGACACACAGTACGACGCCACTACAACTTAGTCGCGTTTTACAGCAGTACACGAGCGTTTCCGTGAAGTCCGCTGGATAAGCCAATACGGTTTCAAGACATTGCGCCAGTGCGCAGACGCGCTCTTAAGACTTAACGTGAGTGAAAGCATGCGCTGCTGCTTCGCACAAAAGCACGCGCCTGAATGCGCGAAATTGGGACACGCTGTGAGACGCCGCTACAACTTAGCCGCGTTTCACAGCAGTACACGAGCGTTTCCGTGAAGTACGCTGGATAAGCCCATACGGTTTCAAGACACTGCGCCACTGCGCAGACGGCGTTCTTAAGACTTAACGTGAGTGAAAACATGCGCTGCTGCTTCCCACAAAAGCACGCGCCTGAATGCGCGAAATTGGGTCAGGCTGTGCGACGCCGCTACAACTTAGACGCGTTTTACAGCAGTACACGAGCGTTGCCGTGAAGTCCGCTGCAGAAGCCAACACGGTTTCAAGAGATTGCAAGGGTGTGCAGACGGCGCTCTTAAGACTTAACGTGAGTGAAAGCATGCGCTGCTGCTTCGCACAAAAGCACGCGCCTGAATGCGTGAAATTTAGACACACAGTACGACGCCACTACAACTTAGTCGCGTTTTACAGCAGTACACGAGCGTTTCCGTGAAGTCCACTGGAGAAGCCAATACGGTTTCAAGACATTGCGCGAGTGCGCAGACGGCGCTCTTAAGACTTAACGTGAGTGAAAGCATGCTGCTGCTTCGAACAAAAGCACGCGCTGAATACGCGAAATTGGGACACTCTGTGCGACGCCGCAACAACTTAGTCGCGTTTCACAGCAGTACACGAGCGTTTCCGTGAAGTCCGCTGGATAAGTCAATACGGTTTCAAGACATTGCGCCAGTGCGCAGACGGCGCTCTTAAGACTTAACGTGAGTGAAAGCATGCGCTGCTGCTTCGCACAAAAGCACGCGCCTGAATGCGCGAAATTGGGACACGCTGTGCAACGCCGCTACAACTTAGCCGCGTTTCACAGCAGTACACGAGCGTTTCCGTGAAGTACGCTGGATAAGCCAATACGGTTTCAAGACATTGCGCCACTGCGCAGACGGCGTACTTAAGACTTAACGTGAGTGAAAACATGCGCTGCTGCTTCCCACAAAAGCACGCGCCTGAATGCGCGAAATTGGGTCAGGCTGTGCGACGCCGCTACAACTTAGACGCGTTTTACAGCAGTACACGAGCGTTGCCGTGAAGTCCGCTGCAGAAGCCAACACGGTTTCAAGAGATTGCAAGGGTGTGTAGACGGCGCTCTTAAGACTTAACGTGAGTGAAAGCATGCGCTGCTGCTTCGCACAAAAGCACGCGCCTGAATGCGTGAAATTTAGACACACAGTACGACGCCACTACAACTTAGTCGCGTTTTACAGCAGCACACGAGCGTTTCCGTGAAGTCCACTGGAGAAGCCAATACGGTTTCAAGACTTTGCGCGAGTGCGCAGACGGCGCTCTTAAGACTTAACGTGGGTGAAAGCATGCGCTGCTGCTTCGCACAAAAGCACGCGCTGAATACGCGAAATTGGGACACGCTGTGCGACGCCGCTACAACTTAGTCGCGTTTCACAGCAGTACACGAGCGTTTCCGTGAAGTCCGCTGGATAAGCCAATACGGTTTCAAGACATTGCGCCAGTGCGCAGACGGCGCTCTTAAGACTTAACGTGAGTGAAAGCGTGCGCTGCTGCTTCGCACAAAAGCACGCGCCTGAATGCGTGAAATTTAGACACACAGTACGACGCCACTACAACTTAGTCGCGTTTTACAGCAGTACACGAGCGTTTCCGTGAAGTCCACTGGAGAAGCCAATACGGTTTCAAGACATTGCGCGAGTGCGCTGACGGCGCTCTTAAGACTTAACGTGATTGAAAGCATGCGCTGCTGCTTCGCACAAAAGCACGCGCTGAATACGCGAAATTGGGACACGCTGTGCGACGCCGCTACAACTTAGTCGCGTTTCACAGCAGTACACGAGCGTTTCCGTGAAGTCCGCTGGATAAGCCAATACGGTTTCAAGACATTGCGCCAGTGCGCAGACGGCGCTCTTAAGACTTAACGTGAGTGAAAGCATGCGCTGCTGCTTCGCACAAAAGCACGCGCCTGAATGCGCGAAATTGGGACACGCTGTGCGACGCCGCTACAACTTAGCCGCGTTTCACAGCAGTACACGAGCGTTTCCGTGAAGTACGCTGGATAAGCCCATACGGTTTCAAGACACTGCGCCACTGCGCAGACGGCGTTCTTAAGACTTAACGTGAGTGAAAACATGCGCTGCTGCTTCCCACAAAAGCACGCGCCTGAATGCGCGAAATTGGGTCAGGCTGTGCGACGCCGCTACAACTTAGACGCGTTTTACAGCAGTACACGAGCGTTGCCGTGAAGTCCGCTGCAGAAGCCAACACGGTTTCAAGAGATTGCAAGGGTGTGCAGACGGCGCTCTTAAGACTTAACGTGAGTGAAAGCATGCGCTGCTGCTTCGCACAAAAGCACGCGCCTGAATGCGTGAAATTTAGACACACAGTACGACGCCACTACAACTTAGTCGCGTTTTACAGCAGTACACGAGCGTTTCCGTGAAGTCCACTGGAGAAGCCAATACGGTTTCAAGACATTGCGCGAGTGCGCAGACGGCGCTCGTAAGACTTAACGTGAGTGAAAGCATGCGCTGCTGCTTCGCACAAAAGCACGCGCTGAATATGCGAAATTGGGACACGCTGTGCGACGCCGCTACAACTTAGTCGCGTTTCACAGCAGTACACGAGCGTTTCCGTGAAGTCCGCTGGATAAGCCAATACGGTTTCAAGACATTGTGCCAGTGCGCAGACGGCGCTCTTAAGACTTAACGTGAGTGAAAGCGTGCGCTGCTGCTTCGCACAAAACCACACGCGCCTGAATGCGCGAAATTGGGACACACTGTGCGACGCCACTACTACTTAGTCGAGTTTCACAGCAGTGCACAAGCGTTGCCGTGAAGCCCGCTGGAGAAGCAATAACGGTTTCAAGACATTGCGCGAGTGCGCAGACGACGCATTTCAGACTTAACGTGAATGAAAGCATGCGCTGCTGCTTCGCACAAAAGCACGCACCTGAATGCGCGATATTGTGACACGCTGTGCGACGCCACCACAACTTAGTCGCGTCTTACAGCAGTCCACACGCTTTGCCGTGAGGTCCGCTGGAGAAGACAATAGGGTTTCAAGACATTACACGAGTTCGGAGACGGCGCTCTTAAGACTTAACGTGAGTGAAAGCATGCGTTGCTCCTTCGCACAAAAGCACGCGCCTGAATGCGCGAAATTGGGACACGCTGTGCGACGCCGCTACAACTTAGCCGCGTTTTACAGCAGTACACGAGCGTTTCCGTGAAGTACGCTGGATAAGCCCATACGGTTTCAAGACACTGCGCCACTGCGCAGACGGCGTTCTTAAGACTTAACGTGAGTGAAAACATGCGCTGCTGCTTCCCACAAAAGCACGCGCCTGAATGCGCGAAATTGGGTCAGCCTGTGCGACGCCGCTACAACTTAGACGCGTTTTACAGCAGTACACGAGCGTTTCCGTGAAGTACGCTGGATAAGCCCATACGGTTTCAAGACACTGCGCCACTGCGCAGACGGCGTTCTTAAGACTTAACGTGAGTGAAAACATGCGCTACTGCTTCCCACAAAAGCACGCGCCTGAATGCGCGAAATCGGGTCAGGTGCGACGCCGCTACAACTTAGACGCGTTTTACAGCAGTACACGAGCGTTGCCGTGAAGTCCGCTGGAGAAGACAATAGCGTTTCAAGACATTGCACGAGTTCGCAGACGGCGCACTCAAGACTTAACGTGAGTGAAAACATGCGTTGCTGCTTCGCACAAAAGCACGCGCCTGAATGCGCGAAAATGGAACACGCTGTGCGACGCCACTACACATTCACGCTTTATAGCAGTACACGAGCGTTGCCGTGAAGCCCACTGGAGAAGGCAACATAGTTTCAAGACATTGCAGGAGTGCGCAGACGACGCATTTAAGACTTAAAGTGAGTGAAAGCATGCGCTGCTGCTTCGCACAAAAGCACGCGCCTGAATGCGCGAAATTGGGACACGCTGTGCGAAGCCACTACACCTTATTCACGCTTTACAGCAAAAAACGTGCGTTGCCGTGAAGCCCGCTGGAGAAGCCAACTAGGTTTCAAGACTTTGCATGAGTTCGCAAGCGGCGCTCTTAAGACTTAACATGAGCGAAAGCATGCGTTGGTGCTTCGCACAAAAGCACGCGCCTGAATGCGCGAAATTGAGACACACTTTGTGACGCCATTCGACCGTAGTGGAGTTTCACACCAGTGCACAAGCATTGCTGTAAAGCTCGCTGGAGAAGCCAATACGGTTTCAAGACATTGCGCGTGTGCGCAGACGACGCATTTCAGACTTAACGTGAGAGAAAGCATGCGCTGCTGCTTCGCACAAAAGCACGCGCCTGAATGCGCGATATTGGGACACGCTGTGCGACGCCACTACACCTTATTCAGGCTTTACATCAGTAATCGAGCGTTGCCGTGAAGCCCGCTGGATAAGCCAATACGGTTTCAAGACATTGCGCCAGTGCGCAGACGGCGCTCTTAAGACTTAACGTGAGTGAAAGCATGCGCTGCTGCTTCGCACAAAAGCACGCGCCTGAATGCGCGAAATTGGGACACACTGTGCGACGCCACTACTACTTAGTCGCGTTTTACAGCAGTACATGAGCGTTGCCGTGAAGTCTGCTAGAGAAGCCAACACAGTTTCAAGACATTGTGCGTGTTCGCAAACGGCGCTCTTAAGACTAGACATGAATGAAAGCATGCGTTGCTGCTTCGCACAAAAGCACGCGCCTGAATGCGCGAAATTGGGACACGCTGTGCGACGCCACACCTTATTCACGCTTTAAAGCTGTACACGAGCGTTGCTGTGAAGCCCGCTGGAGAAGCCAACACAGTCTCAAGACATTGCACGAGTTCGCAGACGGCGCTCTTAAGACTTAACGTGAGTGAAAGCATGCGTTGCTGCTTCGCACAAAAGCACGCGCTTGAATGCGCTAAATTGAAAAGCAATGTGCGACGCCGTTGGACCTTAGTCGAGTTTCACAGCAGTGCACAAGCGTTGCCGTGAAGCCCGCTGGAGAAGCAATAACGGTTTCAAGACATTGCGCGAGTGCTCAGACGACGCATTTCAGACTTAACGTGAATGAAAGCATGCGCTGCTGCTTCGCACAAAAGCACGCACCTGAATGCGCGATATTGTGACACGCTGTGCGACGCCACCACAACTTAGTCGCGTCTTACAGCAGTGCACACGCTTTGCCGTGAGGTCCGCTGGAGAAGACAGTAGGGTTTCAAGACATTACACGAGTTCGCAGACGGCGCACTTAAGACTTAACGTGAGTGAAAACATGCGTTGCTGCTTCGCACAAAAGCACGCGCCTGAATGCGCGAAAATGGGACACGCTGTGCGACGCCGCTACAACTTAGTCGCGTTTCACAGCAGTACACGAGCGTTGCCCTGAAGTCCACTAGAGAAGCCAACACAGTTTCAAGACATTGCACGAGTTCGCAGACGGCGCTCTTAAGACTTGACGTGAGTGAAAGCATGCGTTACTGCTTCGTACAAAAGCACGCACCTGAATGCGCGAAATTCAGAAGCAATGTGCGACGCCGTTCAACCTTAGTGGAGTTTCACAGCAGTGCTCAAGCGTTGCCGTGAAGCCCGCTGGAGAAGCCAATACGGTTTCAAGACATTGCGCGAGTGCGCAGACGACGCATTTCAGACTTAACGTGAGTGAAAGCATGCGCTGCTGCTTCACACAAAAGCACGTGCCTGAATGCGCGATATTGTGACACGCTGTGCGACGCCACCACAACTTAGTCGCGTCTTACAGCAGTGCACACGCTTTGCCGTGAAGTCCGCTGGAGAAGACAATAGCGTTTCAAGACATTGCACGAGTTCGCAGACGGCGCACTTAAGACTTAACGTGAGTGAAAACATGCGTTGCTGCTTCGCACAAAAGCACGCGCCTGAATGCGCGAAAATGGAACACGCTGTGCGACGCCACTACACATTCACGCTTTATAGCAGTACACGAGCGTTGCCGTGAAGCCCACTGGAGAAGGCAACATAGTTTCAAGACATTGCAGGAGTGCGCAGACGACGCATTTAAGACTTAAAGTGAGTAAAAGCATGTGCTGCTGCTTCGCACAAAAGCACGCGCCTGAATGCGCGAAATTGGGACACGCTGTGCGAAGCCACTACACCTTATTCACGCTTTACAGCAGAAAACGTGCGTTGCCGTGAAGCCCGCTGGAGAAGCCAACCAGGTTTCAAGACTTTGCATGAGTTCGCAAACGGCGCTCTTAAGACTTAACATGAGCGAAAGCATGCGTTGGTGCTTCGCACAAAAGCACGCGCCTGAATGCGCGAAATTGAGACACACTTTGTGACGCCATTCGACCGTAGTGGAGTTTCACACCAGTGCACAAGCATTGCTGTAAAGCTCGCTGGAGAAGCCAATACGGTTTCAAGACATTGCGCGTGTGCGCAGACGACGCATTTCAGACTTAACGTGAGAGAAAGCATGCGCTGCTGCTTCGCACAAAAGCACGCGCCTGAATGCGCGATATTGGGACACGCTGTGCGACGCCACTACACCTTATTCAGGCTTTACAGCAGTAAACGAGCGTTGCCCTGAAGCCCGCTGGATAAGCCAATACGGTTTCAAGACATTGCGCCAGTGCGCAGACGGCGCTCTTAAGACTTAACGTGAGTGAAAGCATGCGCTGCTGCTTCGCACAAAAGCACGCGCCTGAATGCGCGAAATTGGGACACACTGTGCGACGCCACTACTACTTAGTCGCGTTTTACAGCAGTACATGAGCGTTGCCGTGAAGTCTGCTGGAGAAGCCAACACAGTTTCAAGACATTGTGCGTGTTCGCAAACGGCGCTCTTAAGACTAGACATGAATGAAAGCATGCGTTGCTGCTTCGCACAAAAGCACGCGCCTGAATGCGCGAAATTGGGACACGCTGTGCGATGCCACTACACCTTATTCACGCTTTAAAGTTGTACACGAGCGTTGCCGTGAAGTCCACTAGAGAAGCCCACACAGTTTCAAGACATTGCACGAGTTCGCAGACGGCGCTCTTAAGACTTAACGTGAGTGAAAGCATGCGTTGCTGCTTCGCACAAAAGCACGCGCTTGAATGCGCTTAATTGAAAAGCAATGTGCGACGCCGTTGGACCTTAGTCGAGTTTCACAGCAGTGCACAAGCGTTGCCGTGAAGCCCGCTGGAGAAGCAATAACGGTTTCAAGACATTGCGCGAGTGCGCAGACGACGCATTTCAGACTTAACGTGAATGAAAGCATGCGCTGCTGCTTCGCACAAAAGCACGCACCTGAATGCGCGATATTGTGACACGCTGTGCGACGCCACCACAACTTAGTCGCGTCTTACAGCAGTGCACACGCTTTGCCGTGAGGTCCGCTGGAGAAGACAGTAGGGTTTCAAGACATTACACGAGTTCGCAGACGGCGCACTTAAGACTTAACGTGAGTGAAAACATGCGTTGCTGCTTCGCACAAAAGCACGCGCCTGAATGCGCGAAAATGGGACACGCTGTGCGACGCCGCTACAACTTAGTCGCGTTTCACAGCAGTACACGAGCGTTGCCCTCAAGTCCACTAGAGAAGCCAACACAGTTTCAAGACATTGCACGAGTTCGCAGACGGCGCTCTTAAGACTTGACGTGAGTGAAAGCATGCGTTACTGCTTCGTACAAAAGCACGCACCTGAATGCGCGAAATTCAGAAGCAATGTGCGACGCCGTTCAACCTTAGTCGAGTTTCACAGCAGTGCACAAGCGTTGCCGTGAAGCCCGCTGGAGAAGCCAATACGGTTTCAAGACATTGCGCGAGTGCGCAGACGACGCATTTCAGACTTAACGTGAGTGAAAGCATGCGCTGCTGCTTCACACAAAAGCACGTGCCTGAATGCGCGATATTGTGACACGCTGTGCGACGCCACCACAACTTAGTCGCGTCTTACAGCAGTGCACACGCTTTGCCGTGAAGTCCGCTGGAGAAGACAATAGCGTTTCAAGACATTGCACGAGTTCGCAGACGGCGCACTTAAGACTTAACGTGAGTGAAAACATGCGTTGCTGCTTCGCACAAAAGCACGCGCCTGAATGCGCGAAAATGGAACACGCTGTGCGACGCCACTACACATTCACGCTTTATAGCTATACACGAGCGTTGCCGTGAAGCCCACTGGAGAAGGCAACACAGTTTCAAGACATTGCAGGAGTGCGCAGACGACGCATTTAAGACTTAAAGTGAGTGAAAGCATGCGCTGCTGCTTCGCACAAAAGCACGCGCCTGAATGCGCGAAATTGGGACACGCTGTGCGAAGCCACTACACCTTATTCACGCTTTACAGCAGAAAACGTGCGTTGCCGTGAAGCCCGCTGGAGAAGCCAACCAGGTTTCAAGACTTTGCATGAGTTCGCAAACGGCGCTCTTAAGACTTAACATGAGCGAAAGCATGCGTTGGTGCTTCGCACAAAACCACGCGCCTGAATGCGCGAAATTGAGACACACTTTGTGACGCCATTCGACCGTAGTGGAGTTTCACAGCAGTGCACAAGCATTGCTGTAAAGCTCGCTGGAGAAGCCAATACGGTTTCAAGACATTGCGCGTGTGCGCAGACGACGCATTTCAGACTTAACGTGAGAGAAAGCATGCGCTGCTGCTTCGCACAAAAGCACGCGCTGAATACGCGAAATTGGGACACGCTGTGCGACGCCGCTACAACTTAGTCGCGTTTCACAGCAGTACACGAGAGTTTCCGTGAAGTCCGCTGGATAAGCCAATACGGTTTCAAGACATTGCGCCAGTGCGCAGACGGCGCTCTTAAGACTTAACGTGAGTGAAACCATGCGCTGCTGCTTCGCACAAAGCACGCGCCTGAATGCGCGAAGTTGGGACACGCTGTGCGACGCCACTACACATTCACGCTTTATAGCAGTACACGAGCGTTGCCGTGAAGCCCGCTGGAGAAGGCAACACAGTTTCAAGACATTGCAGGAGTGTGCAGAAGACGCATTTAAGACTTAAAGTGAGTAAAAGCATGCGCTGCTGCTTCGCACAAAAGCACGCGCCTGAATGTGCGAAATTGAGACACACTGTGCGCCGCCACTACAACTTAGTCGCGCATTTAAGCAGTACACGAGCGTTGCCGTGAAGTCCGCTGCAGAAGCCAATACGGTTTCAAAAGATTGCAAGGGTGTGCAGACGGCGCTCTTAAGACTTAACGTGAGTGAAAGCTAGCGCTGCTGCTTCGCACAAAAGCACGCGCCTGAATACGCGAAATTGGGACATGCTGTGCGACGCCGCTACAACTTAGCCGCGTTTCACAGCAGTACACGAGCGTTACCGTGAAGTACGCTGGATAAGCCAATACGGTTTCAAGACATTGCGCCACTGCGCAGACGGCGTTCTTAAGACTTAACGTGAGTGAAAACATGCGCTGCTGCTTCCCACAAAAGCACGCGCCTGAATGCGCGAAATTGGGTCAGGCTGTGCGACGCCACTACAACTTAGACGCGTTTTACAGCAGTACACGAGCGTTGCCGTGAAGTCCGCTGCAGAAGCCAACACGGTTTCAAGAGATTGCAAGGGTGTGCAGACGGCGCTCTTAAGACTTAACGTGAGCGAAAGCATGCGCTGCTGCTTCGCACAAAAGCACGCGCCTGAATGCGTGAAATTTAGACACACAGTACGACACCACTACAACTTAGTCGCGTTTTACAGCAGTACACGAGCGTTTCCGTGAAGTCCACTGGAGAAGCCAATACGGTTTCAAGACATTGCGCGAGTGCGCAGACGGCGCTCTTAAGACTTAACGTGAGTGAAAGCATGCGCTGCTGCTTCGCACAAAAGCACGCGCTGTATACGCGAAATTGGGACACGCTGTGCGACGCCGCTACAACTTAGTCGCGTTTCACAGCAGTACACGAGCGTTTCCGTGAAGTCCGCTGGATAAGCCAATACGGTTTCAAGACATTGCGCCAGTGCGCAGACGGCGCTCTTAAGACTTAACGTGAGTGAAAGCATGCGCTGCTGCTTCGCACAAAAGCACGCGCCTGAATGCGTGAAATTTAGACACACAGTACGACGCCACTACAACTTAGTCGCGTTTTACAGCAGTACACGAGCGTTTCCGTGAAGTCCACTGGAGAAGCCAATACGGTTTCAAGACATTGCGCGAGTGCGCAGACGGCGCTCTTAAGACTTAACGTGAGTGAAAGCATGCGCTGCTGCTTCGCACAAAAGCACGCGTTGAATATGCGAAATTGGGACACGCTGTGCGACGCCGCTACAACTTAGTCGCGTTTCACAGCAGTACACGAGCGTTTCCGTGAAGTCCGCTGGATAAGCCAATACGGTTTCAAGACATTGCGCCAGTGCGCAGACGGCGCTCTTAAGACTTAACGTGAGTGAAAGCATGCGCTGCTGCTTCGCACAAAAGCACGCGCTTGAATGCGCGAAATTGGGACACGCTGTGCGATGCCGCTACAACTTAGCCGCGTTTCACAGCAGTACACGGGCGTTTCCGTGAAGTACGCTGGATAAGCCAATACGGTTTCAAGACATTGCGCCACTGCGCAGACGGCGTTCTTAAGACTTAACGTGAGTGAAAACATGCGCTGCTGCTTCCCACAAAAGCACGCGCCTGAATGCGCGAAATTGGGTCAGGCTGTGCGACGCCTCTACAACTTAGACGCGTTTTACAGCAGTACACGAGCGTTGCCGTGAAGTCCGCTGCAGAAGCCAACACGGTTTCAAGAGATTGCAAGGGAGTGCAGACGGCGCTCTTAAGACTTAACGTGAGTGAAAGCATGCGCTGCTGCTTCGCACAAAAGCACGCGCCTGAATGCGTGAAATTTAGACACACAGTACGACGCCACTACAACTTAGTCGCGTTTTACAGCAGTACACGAGCGTTTCCGTGAAGTCCACTGGAGAAGCCAATACGGTTTCAAGACATTGCGCGAGTGCGCAGACGGCGCTCTTAAGACTTAACGTGAGTGAAAGCATGCGCTGCTGCTTCGCACAAAAGCACGCGCTGAATACGCGAAATTGGGACACGCTGTGCGACGCCGCTACAACTTAGTCGCGTTTCACAGCAGTACACGAGCGTTTCCGTGAAGTCCGCTGGATAAGCCAATACGGTTTCAAGACATTGCGCCAGTGCGCAGACGGCGCTCTTAAGACTTAACGTGAGTGAAAGCGTGCGCTGCTGCTTCGCACAAAAGCACGCGCCTGAATGCGTGAAATTTAGACACACAGTACGACGCCACTACAACTTAGTCGCGTTTTACAGCAGTACACGAGCGTTTCCGTGAAGTCCACTGGAGAAGCCAATACGGTTTCAAGACATTGCGCGAGTGTGCAGACGGCGCTCTTAAGACTTAACGTGAGTGAAAGCATGCGCTGCTGCTTCGCACAAAAGCATGCGCTGAATACGCGAAATTGGGACACGCTGTGCGACGCCGCTACAACTTAGTCGCGTTTCACAGCAGTACACGAGCGTTTCCGTGAAGTCCGCTGGATAAGCCAATACGGTTTCAAGACATTGCGCCAGTGCGCGGACGGCGCTCTTAAGACTTAACGTGAGTGAAAGCATGCGCTGCTGCTTCGCACAAAAGCACGCGCCTGAATGCGCGAAATTGGGACACGCTGTGCGACGCCGCTACAACTTAGCCGCGTTTCACAGCAGTACACGAGCGTTTCCGTGAAGTACGCTGGATAAGCCCATACGGTTTCAAGACACTGCGCCACTGCGCAGACGGCGTTCTTAAGACTTCATCATCATCATCAGCCTGGTTACGCCCACTGCAGGGCAAAGGCCTCTCCCATACTTCTTCAACAACCCCGGTCATGTACTAATTGTGGCCATGCCGTCCCTGCAAACTTCTTAATCTCATCCGCCCACCTAACTTTCTGCCGCCCCCTGCTACGCTTCCCTTCCCTTGGGATCCAGTCCGTAACCCTTAATGACCATCGGTTATCTTCCCTCCTCATTACATGTCCTGCCCATGCCCATTTCTTTTTCTTGATTTCAACTAAGATGTCATTAACTCGCGTTTGTTGCCTCACCCAATCAGCTCTTTTCTTATCCCTTAACGTTACACCTATCATTCTTCTTTCCATAGCTCGTTGTGTCGTCCTCAATTTGAGCAGAACCCTTTTCGTAAGCCTCCAGGTTTCTGCCCCGTAGGTGAGTACTGGTAAGACACAGCTATTATATACTTTTCTCTTGAGGGATAACGGCAACCTGCTGTTCATGATTTGGGAATGCCTGCCAAACGCACTCCAGCCCATTCTTATTCTTCTGATTATTTCCGTCTCATGATCCGGATTCGCCGTCACTACCTGCCCTAAGTAGATGTATTCCCTTACGACTTCCAGTGCCTCGCTGCCTATTGTAAATTGCTGTTCTCTCCCGAGACTGTTAAGCATTACTTTAGTTTTCTGCATATTAATTTTTAGACCAACTCTTCTGCTTTGCCTCTCCAGGTCAGTGAGCATGCATTGCAATTGGTCCCCTGAGTTACTAAGCAAGGCAATATCATCAGCGAATCGCAAGTTACTAAGGTATTCTCCATTAACTTTTATCCCCAATTCTTCCCAATCCAGGTCTCTGAATACCTCCTGTAAACACGCTGTGAATAGCATTGGAGATATCGTATCTCCCTGCCTGACGCCTTTCTTTATTGGGATTTTGTTGCTTGCTTTATGGAGGACTACGGTGGCTGTGGAGCCGCTATAGATATCTTGCAGTATTTTTACATATGGCTCATCTACACCCTGATTCCGTAATGCCTCCACGACTGCTGAGGTTTCGACTGAATCAAACGCTTTCTCGTAATCAATGAAAGCTATATATAACGGTTGCTTATATTCTGCACATTTCTCTATCACTTGATTGATAGTGTGAATATGGTCTATTGTTGAGTAGCCTTTACGGAATCCTGCCTGGTCCTTTGGTTGACAGAAGTCTAAGGTGTTCCTGATTCTATTTGCAATTACCTTAGTAAATACTTTGTAGGCAACAGACAGTAAGCTGATCGGTCTATAATTTTTCAAGTCTTTGGCGTCCCCTTTCTTATGGATTAGGATTATGTTAGCGTTCTTCCAAGATTCCGGTACGCTCGAGGTCATGAGGCATTGGGTATACAGGGTGGCCAGTTTCTCTAGAACAATCTGTCCACCATCCTTCAACAAATCTGCTGTTACCTGATCCTCCCCAGCTGCCTTCCCCCTTTGCATATCTCCTAAGGCTTTCTTTACTTCTTCCGGCGTTACCATCGGGATTTCGAATTCCTCTAGACTATTTTCTCTTCCATTATCGTCGTGGGTGCCACTGGTACTGTATAAATCTCTATAGAACTCCTCAGCCACTTGAACTATCTCATCCATATTAGTAATGATATTGCCGGCTTTGTCTCTTAACGCATACATCTGATTCTTGCCAATTCCTAGTTTCTTCTTCACTGTTTTTAGGCTTCCCCCGTTCCTGAGAGCCTGTTCAATTCTATCCATATTATACTTCCTTATGTCAGCTGTCTTACGCTTGTTGATTAACTTCGAAAGTTCTGCCAGTTCTATTCTAGCTGTAGGGTTAGATGCCTTCATACATTGGCGTTTCTTGATCAGATCTTTCGTCTCCTGGGATAGTTTGCTGGTATCCTGCCTAACAGAGTTACCACCGACTTCCATTGCACACTCCTTAATGATGCCCACAAGATTGTCGTTCATTGCTTCAACACTAAGGTCCTCTTCCTGAGTTAAAGCTGAATACGTGTTCTGTAGCTTGATCTGGAATTCCTCTATTTTCCCTCTTACCGCTAACTCATTGATCGGCTTCTTATGTACCAGTTTCTTCCGTTCCCTCCTCAGGTCTAGGCTAATTCGAGTTCTTACCATCCTGTGGTCACTGCAGCGCACCTTGCCGAGCACGTCCACATCTTGTATGATGCCAGGGTTAGCGCAGAGTATGAAGTCTATTTCATTTCTAGTCTCGCCGTTCGGGCTCCTCCACGTCCACTTTCGGCTTTCCCGCTTGCGGAAGAAGGTATTCATTATCCTCATATTATTCTGTTCCGCAAACTCTACTAATAGCTCTCCCCTGCTGTTCCTAGTGCCTATGCCATATTCCCCCACTGCCTTGTCTCCAGCCTGCTTCTTGCCTACCTTGGCATTAAAGTCGCCCATTAGTATAGTGTTTTTAGTTTTCACTCTACCCACCGCCGATTTCACGTCTTCATAGAAGCTTTCGACTTCCTGGTCATCATGACTGGATGTAGGGGCGTAGACCTGTACAATCTTCATTTTGTACCTCTTATTAAGTTTTAGAACAAGACCTGCCACCCTCTCGTTAATGCTATAGAATTCCTGTATGTTACCAGCTATATTCTTATTAACCAGGAATCCGACTCCTAGTTCTCTTCTATCCGCTAAGCCCCGGTAGCACAGGACGTGCCCGCTATTTAGCACTGTATATGCCTCTTTTGGCCTCCTAACTTCACTGAGCCCTATTATATCCCATTTACTGCCCTCTAATTCCTGCAATAGCACTGCTAGACTCGCCTCACTAGATAACGTTCTAGCGTTAAACGTTGCCAGGTTCATATTCCAATGGCGGCCTGTCCGGAGCCAGTGATTCTTAGCACCCTCTGCTGCGTCGCAGGTCTGACCGCCGCCGTGGTCAGTTGCTTCGCAGCTGCTGGGGACTGAGGGCCGGGGTTTGATTGTTGTGTTCATAGGAGGTTGTGGCCAAGTACTGCACCAGGGTGGCCAATCCTGCTCTGGTGAGGGAGTGCGTTACCGGTTCTGGTCACCGGGATCAGGCCACACTCCAGGCCTGTTTGTGCAATTTTATCAACACGCGGATTTTTTTTTTAATCCGGTGGAAAATTGCCGGCACCGGGATTCGAACCACGGGCCTCTTGCACGCGAGGCGGGTGTTCTACCTCTACGCCACCGCTGCACTCTTAAGACTTAACGTGAGTGAAAACATGCGCTGCTGCTTCCCACAAAAGTACGCGCCTGAATGCGCGAAATTGGGTCAGGCTGTGCGACGCCGCTACAACTTAGACGCGTTTTACAGCAGTACACGAGCGTTGCCGTGAAGTCCGCTGCAGAAGCCAACACGGTTTCAAGAAATTGCAAGGGTGTGCAGACGGCGCTCTTAAGACTTAACGTGAGTGAAAGCATGCGCTGCTGCTTCGCACAAAAGCACGCGCCTGAATGCGTGAAATTTAGACACACAGTACGACGCCACTACAACTTAGTCGCGTTTTACAGCAGTACACGAGCGTTTCCGTGAAGTCCACTGGAGAAGCCAATACGGTTTCAAGACATTGCGCGAGTGCGCAGACGGCGCTCTTAAGACTTAACGTGAGTGAAAGCATGCTGCTGCTTCGAACAAAAGCACGCGCTGAATACGCGAAATTGGGACACGCTGTGCGACGCCGCTACAACTTAGTCGCGTTTCACAGCAGTACACGAGCGTTTCCGTGAAGTCCGCTGGATAAGCCAATACGGTTTCAAGATATTGCGCCACTGCGCAGACGGCGTTCTTAAGACTTAACGTGAGTGAAAACATGCGCTGCTGCTTCCCACAAAAGCACGCGCCTGAATGCGCGAAATTGGGTCAGGCTGTGCGACGCCGCTACAACTTAGACGCGTTTTACAGCAGTACACGAGCGTTGCCGTGAAGTCCGCTGCAGAAGCCAACACGGTTTCAAGAGATTGCAAGGGTGTGCAGACGGCGCTCTTAAGACTTAACGTGAGTGAAAGCATGCGCTGCTGCTTCGCACAAAAGCACGCGCCTGAATGCGTGAAATTTAGACACACAGTACGACGCCACTACAACTTAGTCGCGTTTTACAGCAGTACACGAGCGTTTCCGTGAAGTCCACTGGAGAAGCCAATACGGTTTCAAGACATTGCGCCAGTGCGCAGAGGGCGCTCTTAAGACTTTACGTGAGTGAAACCATGCGCTGCTGCTTCGCACAAAAGCACGCGCCTGAATGCGCGAAGTAGGGACACGCTGTGCGAGGCCACTACACATTCACGCTTTATAGCAGTACACGAGCGTTGCCGTGAAGCCCGCTGGAGAAGGCAACACAGTTTCAAGACATTGCAGGAGTGTGCAGAAGACGCATTTAAGACTTAAAGTGAGTAAAAGCATGCGCTGCTGCTTCGCACAAAAGCACGCGCCTGAATGCGCGAAATTGGGACACGCTGTGCGAAGCCACTACACCTTATTCACGCTTTACAGCAGAAAACGTGCGTTGCCGTGAAGCCCGCTGGAGAAGCCAACCAGGTTTCAAGACTTTGCATGAGTTCGCAAACGGCGCTCTTAAGACTTAACATGAGCGAAAGCATGCGTTGGTGCTTCGCACAAAAGCACGCGCCTGAATGCGCGAAATTGAGACACACTTTGTGACGCCATTCGACCGTAGTGGAGTTTCACACCAGTGCACAAGCATTGCTGTAAAGCTCGCTGGAGAAGCCAATACGGTTTCAAGACATTGCGCGTGTGCGCAGACGACGCATTTCAGACTTAACGTGAGAGAAAGCATGCGCTGCTGCTTCGCACAAAAGCACGCGCCTGAATGCGCGATATTGGGACACGCTGTGCGACGCCACTACACCTTATTCAGGCTTTACAGCAGTAAACGAGCGTTGCCGTGAAGCCCGCTGGATAAGCCAATACGGTTTCAAGACATTGCGCCAGTGCGCAGACGGCGCTCTTAAGACTTAACGTGAGTGAAAGCATGCGCTGCTGCTTCGCACAAAAGCACGCGCCTGAATGCGCGAAATTGGGACACACTGTGCGACGCCACTACTACTTAGTCGCGTTTTACAGCAGTACATGAGCGTTGCCGTGAAGTCTGCTGGAGAAGCCAACACAGTTTCAAGACATTGTGCGTGTTCGCAAACGGCGCTCTTAAGACTAGACATGAATGAAAGCATGCGTTGCTGCTTCGCACAAAAGCACGCGCCTGAATGCGCGAAATTGGGACACGCTGTGCGACGCCACTACACCTTATTCACGCTTTAAAGTTGTACACGAGCGTTGCCGTGAAGTCCACTAGAGAAGCCCACACAGTTTCAAGACATTGCACGAGTTCGCAGACGGCGCTCTTAAGACTTAACGTGAGTGAAAGCATGCGTTGCTGCTTCGCACAAAAGCACGCGCTTGAATGCGCTTAATTGAAAAGCAATGTGCGACGCCGTTGGACCTTAGTCGAGTTTCACAGCAGTGCACAAGCGTTGCCGTGAAGCCCGCTGGAGAAGCAATAACGGTTTCAAGACATTGCGCGAGTGCGCAGACGACGCATTTCAGACTTAACGTGAATGAAAGCATGCGCTGCTGCTTCGCACAAAAGCACGCACCTGAATGCGCGATATTGTGACACGCTGTGCGACGCCACCACAACTTAGTCGCGTCTTACAGCAGTGTCACGCTTTGCCGTGAGGTCCGCTGGAGAAGACAATAGGGTTTCAAGACATTACACGAGTTCGCAGACGGCGCACTTAAGACTTAACGTGAGTGAAAACATGCGTTGCTGCTTCGCACAAAAGCACGCGCCTGAATGCCCGAAAATGGGACACGCTGTGCGACGCCGCTACAACTTAGTCGCGTTTCACAGCAGTACACGAGCGTTGCCCTGAAGTCCACTAGAGAAGCCAACACAGTTTCAAGACATTGCACGAGTTCGCAGACGGCGCTCTTAAGACTTGACGTGAGTGAAAGCATGCGTTACTGCTTCGTACAAAAGCACGCACCTGAATGCGCGAAATTCAGAAGCAATGTGCGACGCCGTTCAACCTTAGTCGAGTTTCACAGCAGTGCGCAAGCGTTGCCGTGAAGCCCGCTGGAGAAGCCAATACGGTTTCAAGACATTGCGCGAGTGCGCAGACGACGCATTTCAGACTTAACGTGAGTGAAAGCATGCGCTGCTGCTTCACACAAAAGCACGTGCCTGAATGCGCGATATTGTGACACGCTGTGCGACGCCACCACAACTTAGTCGCGTCTTACAGCAGTGCACACGCTTTGCCGTGAAGTCCGCTGGAGAAGACAATAGCGTTTCAAGACATTGCACGAGTTCGCAGACGGCGCACTTAAGACTTAACGTGAGTGAAAACATGCGTTGCTGCTTCGCACAAAAGCACGCGCCTGAATGCGCGAAAATGGAACACGCTGTGCGACGCCACTACACATTCACGCTTTATAGCTATACACGAGCGTTGCCGTGAAGCCCACTGGAGAAGGCAACACAGTTTCAAGACATTGCAGGAGTGCGCAGACGACGCATTTAAGACTTAAAGTGAGTGAAAGCATGCGCTGCTGCTTCGCACAAAAGCACGCGCCTGAATGCGCGAAATTGGGACACGCTGTGCGAAGCCACTACACCTTATTCACGCTTTACAGCAGAAAACGTGCGTTGCCGTGAAGCCCGCTGGAGAAGCCAACCAGGTTTCAAGACTTTGCATGAGTTCGCAAACGGCGCTCTTAAGACTTAACATGAGCGAAAGCATGCGTTGGTGCTTCGCACAAAAGCACGCGCCTGAATGCGCGAAATTGAGACACACTTTGTGACGCCATTCGACCGTAGTGGAGTTTCACAGCAGTGCACAAGCATTGCTGTAAATCTCGCTGGAGAAGCCAATACGGTTTCAAGACATTGCGCGTGTGCGCAGACGACGCATTTCAGACTTAACGTGAGAGAAAGCATGCGCTGCTGCTTCGCACAAAAGCACGCGCTGAATACGCGAAATTGGGACACGCTGTGCGACGCCGCTACAACTTAGTCGCGTTTCACAGCAGTACACGAGAGTTTCCGTGAAGTCCGCTGGATAAGCCAATACGGTTTCAAGACATTGCGCCAGTGCGCAGACGGCGCTCTTAAGACTTAACGTGAGTGAAACCATGCGCTGCTGCTTCGCACAAAAGCACGCGCCTGAATGCGCGAAGTGGGGACACGCTGTGCGACGCCACTACACATTCACGCTTTATAGCAGTACACGAGCGTTGCCGTGAAGCCCGCTGGAGAAGGCAACACAGTTTCAAGACATTGCAGGAGTGTGCAGAAGACGCATTTAAGACTTAAAGTGAGTAAAAGCATGCGCTGCTGCTTCGCACAAAAGCACGCGCCTGAATGTGCGAAATTGAGACACACTGTGCGACGCCACTACAACTTAGTCGCGCATTTAAGCAGTACACGAGCGTTGCCGTGAAGTCCGCTGCAGAAGCCAATACGGTTTCAAAAGATTGCAAGGGTGTGCAGACGGCGCTCTTAAGACTTAACGTGAGTGAAAGCTAGCGCTGCTGCTTCGCACAAAAGCACGCGCCTGAATACGCGAAATTGGGACATGCTGTGCGACGCCGCTACAACTTAGCCGCGTTTCACAGCAGTACACGAGCGTTACCGTGAAGTACGCTGGATAAGCCAATACGGTTTCAAGACATTGCGCCACTGGGCAGACGGCATTCTTAAGACTTAACGTGAGTGAAAACATGCGCTGCTGCTTCCCACAAAAGCACGCGCCTGAATGCGCGAAATTGGGTCAGGCTGTGCGACGCCACTACAACTTAGACGCGATTTACAGCAGTACACGAGCGTTGCCGTGAAGTCCGCTGTAGAAGCCAACACGGTTTCAAGAGATTGCAAGGGTGTGCAGACGGCGCTCTTAAGACTTAACGTGAGCGAAAGCATGCGCTGCTGCTTCGCACAAAAGCACGCGCCTGAATGCGTGAAATTTAGACACACAGTACGACACCACTACAACTTAGTCGCGTTTTACAGCAGTACACGAGCGTTTCCGTGAAGTCCACTGGAGAAGCCAATACGGTTTCAAGACATTGCGCGAGTGCGCAGACGGCGCTCTTAAGACTTAACGTGAGTGAAAGCATGCGCTGCTGCTTCGCACAAAAGCACGCGCTGTATACGCGAAATTGGGACACGCTGTGCGACGCCGCTACAACTTAGTCGCGTTTCACAGCAGTACACGAGCGTTTCCGTGAAGTCCGCTGGATAAGCCAATACGGTTTCAAGACATTGCGCCAGTGCGCAGACGGCGCTCTTAAGACTTAACGTGAGTGAAAGCATGCGCTGCTGCTTCGCACAAAAGCACGCGCCTGAATGCGTGAAATTTAGACACACAGTACGACGCCACTACAACTTAGTCGCGTTTTACAGCAGTACACGAGCGTTTCCGTGAAGTCCACTGGAGAAGCCAATACGGTTTCAAGACATTGCGCGAGTGCGCAGACGGCGCTCTTAAGACTTAACGTGAGTGAAAGCATGCTGCTGCTTCGAACAAAAGCACGCGCTGAATACGCGAAATTGGGAGACGCTGTGCGACGCCGCTACAACTTAGTCGCGTTTCACAGCAGTACACGAGCGTTTCCGTGAAGTCCGCAGGATAAGCCAATACGGTTTCAAGACATTGCGCCAGTGCGCAGACGGCGCTCTTAAGACTTAACGTGAGTGAAAGCATGCGCTGCTGCTTCGCACAAAAGCACGCGCTTGAATGCGCGAAATTGGGACACGCTGTGCGACGCCGCTACAACTTAGCCGCGTTTCACAGCAGTACACGGGCGTTTCCGTGAAGTACGCTGGATAAGCCAATACGGTTTCAAGACATTGCGCCACTGCGCAGACGGCGTTCTTAAGACTTAACGTGAGTGAAAACATGCGCTGCTGCTTCCCACAAAAGCACGCGCCTGAATGCGCGAAATTGGGTCAGGCTGTGCGACGCCTCTACAACTTAGACGCGTTTTACAGCAGTACACGAGCGTTGCCGTGAAGTCCGCTGCAGAAGCCAACACGGTTTCAAGAGATTGCAAGGGAGTGCAGACGGCGCTCTTAAGACTTAACGTGAGTGAAAGCATGCGCTGCTGCTTCGCACAAAAGCACGCGCCTGAATGCGTGAAATTTAGACACACAGTACGACGCCACTACAACTTAGTGGCGTTTTACAGCACTACACGAGCGTTTCCGTGAAGTCCACTGGAGAAGCCAATACGGTTTCAAGACATTGCGCGAGTGCGCAGACGGCGCTCTTAAGACTTAACGTGAGTGAAAGCATGCGCTGCTGCTTCGCACAAAAGCACGCGCTGAATACGCGAAATTGGGACACGCTGTGCGACGCCGCTACAACTTAGTCGCGTTTCACAGCAGTACACGAGCGTTTCCGTGAAGTCCGCTGGATAAGCCAATACGGTTTCAAGACATTGCGCCAGTGCGCAGACGGCGCTCTTAAGACTTAACGTGAGTGAAAGCGTGCGCTGCTGCTTCGCACAAAAGCACGCGCCTGAATGCGTGAAATTTAGACACACAGTACGACGCCACTACAACTTAGTCGCGTTTTACAGCAGTACACGAGCGTTTCCGTGAAGTCCACTGGAGAAGCCAATACGGTTTCAAGACATTGCGCGAGTGTGCAGACGGCGCTCTTAAGACTTAACGTTAGTGAAAGCATGCGCTGCTGCTTCGCACAAAAGCATGCGCTGAATACGCGAAATTGGGACACGCTGTGCGACGCCGCTACAACTTAGTCGCGTTTCACAGCAGTACACGAGCGTTTCCGTGAAGTCCGCTGGATAAGCCAATACGGTTTCAAGACATTGCGCCAGTGCGCGGACGGCGCTCTTAAGACTTAACGTGAGTGAAAGCATGCGCTGCTGCTTCGCACAAAAGCACGCGCCTGAATGCGCGAAATTGGGACACGCTGTGCGACGCCGCTACAACTTAGCCGCGTTTCACAGCAGTACACGAGCGTTTCCGTGAAGTACGCTGGATAAGCCCATACGGTTTCAAGACACTGCGCCACTGCGCAGACGGCGTTCTTAAGACTTAACGTGAGTGAAAACATGCGCTGCTGCTTCCCACAAAAGTACGCGCCTGAATGCGCGAAATTGGGTCAGGCTGTGCGACGCCGCTACAACTTAGACGCGTTTTACAGCAGTACACGAGCGTTGCCGTGAAGTCCGCTGCAGAAGCCAACACGGTTTCAAGAGATTGCAAGGGTGTGCAGACGGCGCTCTTAAGACTTAACGTGAGTGAAAGCATGCGCTGCTGCTTCGCACAAAAGCACGCGCCTGAATGCGTGAAATTTAGACACACAGTACGACGCCACTACAACTTAGTCGCGTTTTACAGCAGTACACGAGCGTTTCCGTGAAGTCCACTGGAGAAGCCAATACGGTTTCAAGACATTGCGCGAGTGCGCAGACGGCGCTCTTAAGACTTAACGTGAGTGAAAGCATGCTGCTGCTTCGAACAAAAGCACGCGCTGAATACGCGAAATTGGGACACGCTGTGCGACGCCGCTACAACTTAGTCGCGTTTCACAGCAGTACACGAGCGTTTCCGTGAAGTCCGCTGGATAAGCCAATACGGTTTCAAGATATTGCGCCACTGCGCAGACGGCGTTCTTAAGACTTAACGTGAGTGAAAACATGCGCTGCTGCTTCCCACAAAAGCACGCGCCTGAATGCGCGAAATTGGGTCAGGCTGTGCGACGCCGCTACAACTTAGACACGTTTTACAGCAGTACACGAGCGTTGCCGTGAAGTCCGCTGCAGAAGCCAACACGATTTCAAGAGATTGCAAGGGTGTGCAGACGGCGCTCTTAAGACTTAACGTGAGTGAAAGCATGCGCTGCTGCTTCGCACAAAAGCACGCGCCTGAATGCGTGAAATTTAGACACACAGTACGACGCCACTACAACTTAGTCGCGTTTTACAGCAGTACACGAGCGTTTCCGTGAAGTCCACTGGAGAAGCCAATACGGTTTCAAGACATTGCGCGAGTGCGCAGACGGCGCTCTTAAGACTTAACGTGAGTGAAAGCATGCTGCTGCTTCGAACAAAAGCACGCGCTGAATACGCGAAATTGGGACACGCTGTGCGACGCCGCTACAACTTAGTCGCGTTTCACAGCAGTACACGAGCGTTTCCGTGAAGTCCGCTGGATAAGCCAATACGGTTTCAAGATATTGCGCCACTGCGCAGACGGCGTTCTTAAGACTTAACGTGAGTGAAAACATGCGCTGCTGCTTCCCACAAAAGCACGCGCCTGAATGCGCGAAATTGGGTCAGGCTGTGCGACGCCGCTACAACTTAGACACGTTTTACAGCAGTACACGAGCGTTGCCGTGAAGTCCGCTGCAGAAGCCAACACGGTTTCAAGAGATTGCAAGGGTGTGCAGACGGCGCTCTTAAGACTTAACGTGAGTGAAAGCATGCGCTGCTGCTTCGCACAAAAGCACGCGCCTGAATGCGTGAAATTTAGACACACAGTACGACGCCACTACAACTTAGTCGCGTTTTACAGCAGTACACGAGCGTTTCCGTGAAGTCCACTGGAGAAGCCAATACGGTTTCAAGACATTGCGCGAGTGCGCAGACGGCGCTCTTAAGACTTAACGTGAGTGAAAGCATGCGCTGCTGCTTCGCACAAAAGCACGCGCCTGAATGCGCGAAATTGGGACACACTGTGCGACGCCACTACTACTTAGTCGCGTTTTACAGCAGTACATGAGCGTTGCCGTGAAGTCTGCTGGAGAAGCCAACACAGTTTCAAGACATTGTGCGTGTTCGCAAACGGCGCTCTTAAGACTAGACATGAATGAAAGCATGCGTTGCTGCTTCGCACAAAAGCACGCGCCTGAATGCGCGAAATTGGGACACGCTGTGCGACGCCACACCTTATTCACGCTTTAAAGCTGTACACGAGCGTTGCTGTGAAGCCCGCTGGAGAAGCCAACACAGTCTCAAGACATTGCACGAGTTCGCAGACGGCGCTCTTAAGACTTAACGTGAGTGAAAGCATGCGTTGCTGCTTCGCACAAAAGCACGCGCTTGAATGCGCTAAATTGAAAAGCAATGTGCGAGGCCGTTGGACCTTAGTCGAGTTTCACAGCAGTGCACAAGCGTTGCCGTGAAGCCCGCTGGAGAAGCAATAACGGTTTCAAGACATTGCGCGAGTGCGCAGACGACGCATTTCAGACTTAACGTGAATGAAAGCATGCGCTGCTGCTTCGCACAAAAGCACGCACCTGAATGCGCGATATTGTGACACGCTGTGCGACGCCACCACAACTTAGTCGCGTCTTACAGCAGTGCACACGCTTTGCCGTGAGGTCCGCTGGAGAAGACAGTAGGGTTTCAAGACATTACACGAGTTCGCAGACGGCGCACTTAAGACTTAACGTGAGTGAAAACATGCGTTGCTGCTTCGCACAAAAGCACGCGCCTGAATGCGCGAAAATGGGACACGCTGTGCGACGCCGCTACAACTTAGTCGCGTTTCACAGCAGTACACGAGCGTTGCCCTCAAGTCCACTAGAGAAGCCAACACAGTTTCAAGACATTGCACGAGTTCGCAGACGGCGCACTTAAGACTTGACGTGAGTGAAAGCATGCGTTACTGCTTCGTACAAAAGCACGCACCTGAATGCGCGAAATTCAGAAGCAATGTGCGACGCCGTTCAACCTTAGTCGAGTTTCACAGCAGTGCACAAGCGTTGCCGTGAAGCCCGCTGGAGAAGCCAATACGGTTTCAAGACATTGCGCGAGTGCGCAGACGACGCATTTCAGACTTAACGTGAGTGAAAGCATGCGCTGCTGCTTCACACAAAAGCACGTGCCTGAATGCGCGATATTGTGACACGCTGTGCGACGCCACCACAACTTAGTCGCGTCTTACAGCAGTGCACACGCTTTGCCGTGAAGTCCGCTGGAGAAGACAATAGCGTTTCAAGACATTGCAGGAGTGCGCAGACGACGCATTTAAGACTTAAAGTGAGTGAAAGCATGCGCTGCTGCTTCGCACAAAAGCACGCGCCTGAATGCGCGAAATTGGGACACGCTGTGCGAAGCCACTACACCTTATTCACGCTTTACAGCAGAAAACGTGCGTTGCCGTGAAGCCCGCTGGAGAAGCCAACCAGGTTTCAAGACTTTGCATGAGTTCGCAAACGGCGCTCTTAAGACTTAACATGAGCGAAAGCATGCGTTGGTGCTTCGCACAAAAGCACGCGCCTGAATGCGCGAAATTGAGACACACTTTGTGACGCCATTCGACCGTAGTGGAGTTTCACAGCAGTGCACAAGCATTGCTGTAAAGCTCGCTGGAGAAGCCAATACGGTTTCAAGACATTGCGCGTGTGCGCAGACGACGCATTTCAGACTTAACGTGAGAGAAAGCATGCGCTGCTGCTTCGCACAAAAGCACGTGCTGAATACGCGAAATTGGGACACGCTGTGCGACGCCGCTACAACTTAGTCGCGTTTCACAGCAGTACACGAGAGTTTCCGTGAAGTCCGCTGGATAAGCCAATACGGTTTCAAGACATTGCGCCAGTGCGCAGACGGCGCTCTTAAGACTTAACGTGAGTGAAACCATGCGCTGCTGCTTCGCACAAAAGCACGCGCCTGAATGCGCGAAGTTGGGACACGCTGTGCGACGCCACTACACATTCACGCTTTATAGCAGTACACGAGCGTTGCCGTGAAGCCCGCTGGAGAAGGCAACACAGTTTCAAGACATTGCAGGAGTGTGCAGAAGACGCATTTAAGACTTAAA
This sequence comes from Dermacentor variabilis, assembly GCF_050947875.1. Taxonomy (NCBI): domain Eukaryota; kingdom Metazoa; phylum Arthropoda; class Arachnida; order Ixodida; family Ixodidae; genus Dermacentor; species Dermacentor variabilis. The sequence goes on along the minus strand of NC_134574.1, from coordinate 22,075,902 downwards.
GTGAGTAAAAGCATGCGCTGCTGCTTCGCACAAAAGCACGCGCCTGAATGTGCGAAATTGAGACACACTGTGCGCCGCCACTACAACTTAGTCGCGCATTTAAGCAGTACACGAGCGTTGCCGTGAAGTCCGCTGCAGAAGCCAATACGGTTTCAAAAGATTGCAAGGGTGTGCAGACGGCGCTCTTAAGAGTTAACGTGAGTGAAAGCTAGCGCTGCTGCTTCGCACAAAAGCACGCGCCTGAATACGCGAAATTGGGACATGCTGTGCGACGCCGCTACAACTTAGCCGCGTTTCACAGCAGTACACGAGCGTTACCGTGAAGTACGCTGGATAAGCCAATACGGTTTCAAGACATTGCGCCACTGCGCAGACGGCGTTCTTAAGACTTAACGTGAGTGAAAACATGCGCTGCTGCTTCCCACAAAAGCACGCGCCTGAATGCGCGAAATTGGGTCAGGCTGTGCGACGCCACTACAACTTAGACGCGTTTTACAGCAGTACACGAGCGTTGCCGTGAAGTCCGCTGCAGAAGCCAACACGGTTTCAAGAGATTGCAAGGGTGTGCAGACGGCGCTCTTAAGACTTAACGTGAGCGAAAGCATGCGCTGCTGCTTCGCACAAAAGCACGCGCCTGAATGCGTGAAATTTAGACACACAGTACGACACCACTACAACTTAGTCGCGTTTTACAGCAGTACACGAGCGTTTCCGTGAAGTCCACTGGAGAAGCCAATACGGTTTCAAGACATTGCGCGAGTGCGCAGACGGCGCTCTTAAGACTTAACGTGAGTGAAAGCATGCGCTGCTGCTTCGCACAAAAGCACGCGCTGTATCGCGAAATTGGGACACGCTGTGCGACGCCGCTACAACTTAGTCGCGTTTCACAGCAGTACACGAGCGTTTCCGTGAAGTCCGCTGGATAAGCCAATACGGTTTCAAGACATTGCGCCAGTGCGCAGACGGCGCTCTTAAGACTTAACGTGAGTGAAAGCATGCGCTGCTGCTTCGCACAAAAGCACGCGCCTGAATGCGTGAAATTTAGACACACAGTACGACGCCACTACAACTTAGTCGCGTTTTACAGCAGTACACGAGCGTTTCCGTGAAGTCCACTGGAGAAGCCAATACGGTTTCAAGACATTGCGCGAGTGCGCAGACGGCGCTCTTAAGACTTAACGTGAGTGAAAGCATGCGCTTCTGCTTCGCACAAAAGCACGCGTTGAATATGCGAAATTGGGACACGCTGTGCGACGCCGCTACAACTTAGTCGCGTTTCACAGCAGTACACGAGCGTTTCCGTGAAGTCCGCTGGATAAGCCAATACGGTTTCAAGACATTGCGCCAGTGCGCAGACGGCGCTCTTAAGACTTAACGTGAGTGAAAGCATGCGCTGCTGCTTCGCACAAAAGCACGCGCTTGAATGCGCGAAATTGGGACACGCTGTGCGATGCCGCTACAACTTAGCCGCGTTTCACAGCAGTACACGGGCGTTTCCGTGAAGTACGCTGGATAAGCCAATACGGTTTCAAGACATTGCGCCACTGCGCAGACGGCGTTCTTAAGACTTAACGTGAGTGAAAACATGCGCTGCTGCTTCCCACAAAAGCACGCGCCTGAATGCGCGAAATTGGGTCAGGCTGTGCGACGCCTCTACAACTTAGACGCGTTTTACAGCAGTACACGAGCGTTGCCGTGCAGTCCGCTGCAGAAGCCAACACGGTTTCAAGAGATTGCAAGGGAGTGCAGACGGCGCTCTTAAGACTTAACGTGAGTGAAAGCATGCGCTCCTGCTTCGCACAAAAGCACGCGCCTGAATGCGTGAAATTTAGACACACAGTACGACGCCACTACAACTTAGTCGCGTTTTACAGCAGTACACGAGCGTTTCCGTGAAGTCCACTGGAGAAGCCAATACGGTTTCAAGACATTGCGCGAGTGCGCAGACGGCGCTCTTAAGACTTAACGTGAGTGAAAGCATGCGCTGCTGCTTCGCACAAAAGCACGCGCTGAATACGCGAAATTGGGACACGCTGTGCGACGCCGCTACAACTTAGTCGCGTTTCACAGCAGTACACGAGCGTTTCCGTGAAGTCCGCTGGATAAGCCAATACGGTTTCAAGACATTGCGCCAGTGCGCAGACGGCGCTCTTAAGACTTAACGTGAGTGAAAGCGTGCGCTGCTGCTTCGCACAAAAGCAGGCGCCTGAATGCGTGAAATTTAGACACACAGTACGACGCCACTACAACTTAGTCGCGTTTTACAGCAGTACACGAGCGTTTCCGTGAAGTCCACTGGAGAAGCCAATACGGTTTCAAGACATTGCGCGAGTGTGCAGACGGCGCTCTTAAGACTTAACGTGAGTGAAAGCATGCGCTGCTGCTTCGCACAAAAGCATGCGCTGAATACGCGAAATTGGGACACGCTGTGCGACGCCGCTACAACTTAGTCGCGTTTCACAGCAGTACACGAGCGTTTCCGTGAAGTCCGCTGGATAAGCCAATACGGTTTCAAGACATTGCGCCAGTGCGCGGACGGCGCTCTTAAGACTTAACGTGAGTGAAAGCATGCGCTGCTGCTTCGCACAAAAGCACGCGCCTGAATGCGCGAAATTGGGACACGCTGTGCGACGCCGCTACAACTTAGCCGCGTTTCACAGCAGTACACGAGCGTTTCCGTGAAGTACGCTGGATAAGCCCATACGGTTTCAAGACACTGCGCCACTGCGCAGACGGCGTTCTTAAGACTTCATCATCATCATCAGCCTGGTTACGCCCACTGCAGGGCAAAGGCCTCTCCCATACTTCTTCAACAACCCCGGTCATGTACTAATTGTGGCCATGCCGTCCCTGCAAACTTCTTAATCTCATCCGCCCACCTAACTTTCTGCCGCCCCCTGCTACGCTTCCCTTCCCTTGGGATCCAGTCCGTAACCCTTAATGACCATCGGTTATCTTCCCTCCTCATTACATGTCCTGCCCATGCCCATTTCTTTTTCTTGATTTCAACTAAGATGTCATTAACTCGCGTTTGTTGCCTCACCCAATCAGCTCTTTTCTTATCCCTTAACGTTACACCTATCATTCTTCTTTCCATAGCTCGTTGTGTCGTCCTCAATTTGAGCAGAACCCTTTTCGTAAGCCTCCAGGTTTCTGCCCCGTAGGTGAGTACTGGTAAGACACAGCTATTATATACTTTTCTCTTGAGGGATAACGGCAACCTGCTGTTCATGATTTGGGAATGCCTGCCAAACGCACTCCAGCCCATTCTTATTCTTCTGATTATTTCCGTCTCATGATCCGGATTCGCCGTCACTACCTGCCCTAAGTAGATGTATTCCCTTACGACTTCCAGTGCCTCGCTGCCTATTGTAAATTGCTGTTCTCTCCCGAGACTGTTAAGCATTACTTTAGTTTTCTGCATATTAATTTTTAGACCAACTCTTCTGCTTTGCCTCTCCAGGTCAGTGAGCATGCATTGCAATTGGTCCCCTGAGTTACTAAGCAAGGCAATATCATCAGCGAATCGCAAGTTACTAAGGTATTCTCCATTAACTTTTATCCCCAATTCTTCCCAATCCAGGTCTCTGAATACCTCCTGTAAACACGCTGTGAATAGCATTGGAGATATCGTATCTCCCTGCCTGACGCCTTTCTTTATTGGGATTTTGTTGCTTGCTTTATGGAGGACTACGGTGGCTGTGGAGCCGCTATAGATATCTTGCAGTATTTTTACATATGGCTCATCTACACCCTGATTCCGTAATGCCTCCACGACTGCTGAGGTTTCGACTGAATCAAACGCTTTCTCGTAATCAATGAAAGCTATATATAACGGTTGCTTATATTCTGCACATTTCTCTATCACTTGATTGATAGTGTGAATATGGTCTATTGTTGAGTAGCCTTTACGGAATCCTGCCTGGTCCTTTGGTTGACAGAAGTCTAAGGTGTTCCTGATTCTATTTGCAATTACCTTAGTAAATACTTTGTAGGCAACAGACAGTAAGCTGATCGGTCTATAATTTTTCAAGTCTTTGGCGTCCCCTTTCTTATGGATTAGGATTATGTTAGCGTTCTTCCAAGATTCCGGTACGCTCGAGGTCATGAGGCATTGGGTATACAGGGTGGCCAGTTTCTCTAGAACAATCTGTCCACCATCCTTCAACAAATCTGCTGTTACCTGATCCTCCCCAGCTGCCTTCCCCCTTTGCATATCTCCTAAGGCTTTCTTTACTTCTTCCGGCGTTACCATCGGGATTTCGAATTCCTCTAGACTATTTTCTCTTCCATTATCGTCGTGGGTGCCACTGGTACTGTATAAATCTCTATAGAACTCCTCAGCCACTTGAACTATCTCATCCATATTAGTAATGATATTGCCGGCTTTGTCTCTTAACGCATACATCTGATTCTTGCCAATTCCTAGTTTCTTCTTCACTGTTTTTAGGCTTCCCCCGTTCCTGAGAGCCTGTTCAATTCTATCCATATTATACTTCCTTATGTCAGCTGTCTTACGCTTGTTGATTAACTTCGAAAGTTCTGCCAGTTCTATTCTAGCTGTAGGGTTAGATGCCTTCATACATTGGCGTTTCTTGATCAGATCTTTCGTCTCCTGGGATAGTTTGCTGGTATCCTGCCTAACAGAGTTACCACCGACTTCCATTGCACACTCCTTAATGATGCCCACAAGATTGTCGTTCATTGCTTCAACACTAAGGTCCTCTTCCTGAGTTAAAGCTGAATACGTGTTCTGTAGCTTGATCTGGAATTCCTCTATTTTCCCTCTTACCGCTAACTCATTGATCGGCTTCTTATGTACCAGTTTCTTCCGTTCCCTCCTCAGGTCTAGGCTAATTCGAGTTCTTACCATCCTGTGGTCACTGCAGCGCACCTTGCCGAGCACGTCCACATCTTGTATGATGCCAGGGTTAGCGCAGAGTATGAAGTCTATTTCATTTCTAGTCTCGCCGTTCGGGCTCCTCCACGTCCACTTTCGGCTTTCCCGCTTGCGGAAGAAGGTATTCATTATCCTCATATTATTCTGTTCCGCAAACTCTACTAATAGCTCTCCCCTGCTGTTCCTAGTGCCTATGCCATATTCCCCCACTGCCTTGTCTCCAGCCTGCTTCTTGCCTACCTTGGCATTAAAGTCGCCCATTAGTATAGTGTATTTAGTTTTCACTCTACCCACCGCCGATTCCACGTCTTCATAGAAGCTTTCGACTTCCTGGTCATCATGACTGGATGTAGGGGCGTAGACCTGTACAATCTTCATTTTGTACCTCTTATTAAGTTTTAGAACAAGACCTGCCACCCTCTCGTTAATGCTATAGAATTCCTGTATGTTACCAGCTATATTCTTATTAACCAGGAATCCGACTCCTAGTTCTCTTCTATCCGCTAAGCCCCGGTAGCACAGGACGTGCCCGCTATTTAGCACTGTATATGCCTCTTTTGGCCTCCTAACTTCACTGAGCCCTATTATATCCCATTTACTGCCCTCTAATTCCTGCAATAGCACTGCTAGACTCGCCTCACTAGATAACGTTCTAGCGTTAAACGTTGCCAGGTTCATATTCCAATGGCGGCCTGTCCGGAGCCAGTGATTCTTAGCACCCTCTGCTGCGTCGCAGGTCTGACCGCCGCCGTGGTCAGTTGCTTCGCAGCTGCTGGGGACTGAGGGCCGGGGTTTGATTGTTGTGTTCATAGGAGGTTGTGGCCAAGTACTGCACCAGGGTGGCCAATCCTGCTCTGGTGAGGGAGTGCGTTACCGGTTCTGGTCACCGGGATCAGGCCACACTCCAGGCCTGTTTGTGCAATTTTATCAACACGCGGATTTTTTTTTTAATCCGGTGGAAAATTGCCGGCACCGGGATTCGAACCACGGGCCTCTTGCACGCGAGGCGGGTGTTCTACCTCTACGCCACCGCTGCACTCTTAAGACTTAACGTGAGTGAAAACATGCGCTGCTGCTTCCCACAAAAGTACGCGCCTGAATGCGCGAAATTGGGTCAGGCTGTGCGACGCCGCTACAACTTAGACGCGTTTTACAGCAGTACACGAGCGTTGCCGTGAAGTCCGCTGCAGAAGCCAACACGGTTTCAAGAAATTGCAAGGGTGTGCAGACGGCGCTCTTAAGACTTAACGTGAGTGAAAGCATGCGCTGCTGCTTCGCACAAAAGCACGCGCCTGAATGCGTGAAATTTAGACACACAGTACGACGCCACTACAACTTAGTCGCGTTTTACAGCAGTACACGAGCGTTTCCGTGAAGTCCACTGGAGAAGCCAATACGGTTTCAAGACATTGCGCGAGTGCGCAGACGGCGCTCTTAAGACTTAACGTGAGTGAAAGCATGCTGCTGCTTCGAACAAAAGCACGCGCTGAATACGCGAAATTGGGACACGCTGTGCGACGCCGCTACAACTTAGTCGCGTTTCACAGCAGTACACGAGCGTTTCCGTGAAGTCCGCTGGATAAGCCAATACGGTTTCAAGATATTGCGCCACTGCGCAGACGGCGTTCTTAAGACTTAACGTGAGTGAAAACATGCGCTGCTGCTTCCCACAAAAGCACGCGCCTGAATGCGCGAAATTGGGTCAGGCTGTGCGACGCCGCTACAACTTAGACGCGTTTTACAGCAGTACACGAGCGTTGCCGTGAAGTCCGCTGCAGAAGCCAACACGGTTTCAAGAGATTGCAAGGGTGTGCAGACGGCGCTCTTAAGACTTAACGTGAGTGAAAGCATGCGCTGCTGCTTCGCACAAAAGCACGCGCCTGAATGCGTGAAATTTAGACACACAGTACGACGCCACTACAACTTAGTCGCGTTTTACAGCAGTACACGAGCGTTTCCGTGAAGTCCACTGGAGAAGCCAATACGGTTTCAAGACATTGCGCCAGTGCGCAGAGGGCGCTCTTAAGACTTAACGTGAGTGAAACCATGCGCTGCTGCTTCGCACAAAAGCACGCGCCTGAATGCGAGAAGTAGGGACACGCTGTGCGACGCCACTACACATTCACGCTTTATAGCAGTACACGAGCGTTGCCGTGAAGCCCGCTGGAGAAGGCAACACAGTTTCAAGACATTGCAGGAGTGTGCAGAAGACGCATTTAAGACTTAAAGTGAGTAAAAGCATGCGCTGCTGCTTCGCACAAAAGCACGCGCCTGAATGCGCGAAATTGGGACACGCTGTGCGAAGCCACTACACCTTATTCACGCTTTACAGCAGAAAACGTGCGTTGCCGTGAAGCCCGCTGGAGAAGCCAACCAGGTTTCAAGACTTTGCATGAGTTCGCAAACGGCGCTCTTAAGACTTAACATGAGCGAAAGCATGCGTTGGTGCTTCGCACAAAAGCACGCGCCTGAATGCGCGAAATTGAGACACACTTTGTGACGCCATTCGACCGTAGTGGAGTTTCACACCAGTGCACAAGCATTGCTGTAAAGCTCGCTGGAGAAGCCAATACGGTTTCAAGACATTGCGCGTGTGCGCAGACGACGCATTTCAGACTTAACGTGAGAGAAAGCATGCGCTGCTGCTTCGCACAAAAGCACGCGCCTGAATGCGCGATATTGGGACACGCTGTGCGACGCCACTACACCTTATTCAGGCTTTACAGCAGTAAACGAGCGTTGCCGTGAAGCCCGCTGGATAAGCCAATACGGTTTCAAGACATTGCGCCAGTGCGCAGACGGCGCTCTTAAGACTTAACGTGAGTGAAAGCATGCGCTGCTGCTTCGCACAAAAGCACGCGCCTGAATGCGCGAAATTGGGACACACTGTGCGACGCCACTACTACTTAGTCGCGTTTTACAGCAGTACATGAGCGTTGCCGTGAAGTCTGCTGGAGAAGCCAACACAGTTTCAAGACATTGTGCGTGTTCGCAAACGGCGCTCTTAAGACTAGACATGAATGAAAGCATGCGTTGCTGCTTCGCACAAAAGCACGCGCCTGAATGCGCGAAATTGGGACACGCTGTGCGACGCCACTACACCTTATTCACGCTTTAAAGTTGTACACGAGCGTTGCCGTGAAGTCCACTAGAGAAGCCCACACAGTTTCAAGACATTGCACGAGTTCGCAGACGGCGCTCTTAAGACTTAACGTGAGTGAAAGCATGCGTTGCTGCTTCGCACAAAAGCACGCGCTTGAATGCGCTTAATTGAAAAGCAATGTGCGACGCCGTTGGACCTTAGTCGAGTTTCACAGCAGTGCACAAGCGTTGCCGTGAAGCCCGCTGGAGAAGCAATAACGGTTTCAAGACATTGCGCGAGTGCGCAGACGACGCATTTCAGACTTAACGTGAATGAAAGCATGCGCTGCTGCTTCGCACAAAAGCACGCACCTGAATGCGCGATATTGTGACACGCTGTGCGACGCCACCACAACTTAGTCGCGTCTTACAGCAGTGTCACGCTTTGCCGTGAGGTCCGCTGGAGAAGACAATAGGGTTTCAAGACATTACACGAGTTCGCAGACGGCGCACTTAAGACATAACCTGAGTGAAAACATGCGTTGCTGCTTCGCACAAAAGCACGCGCCTGAATGCGCGAAAATGGGACACGCTGTGCGACGCCGCTACAACTTAGTCGCGTTTCACAGCAGTACACGAGCGTTGCCCTGAAGTCCACTAGAGAAGCCAACACAGTTTCAAGACATTGCACGAGTTCGCAGACGGCGCTCTTAAGACTTGACGTGAGTGAAAGCATGCGTTACTGCTTCGTACAAAAGCACGCACCTGAATGCGCGAAATTCAGAAGCAATGTGCGACGCCGTTCAACCTTAGTCGAGTTTCACAGCAGGGCGCAAGCGTTGCCGTGAAGCCCGCTGGAGAAGCCAATACGGTTTCAAGACATTGCGCGAGTGCGCAGACGACGCATTTCAGACTTAACGTGAGTGAAAGCATGCGCTGCTGCTTCACACAAAAGCACGTGCCTGAATGCGTGATATTGTGACACGCTGTGCGACGCCACCACAACTTAGTCGCGTCTTACAGCAGTGCACACGCTTTGCCGTGAAGTCCGCTGGAGAAGACAATAGCGTTTCAAGACATTGCACGAGTTCGCAGACGGCGCACTTAAGACTTAACGTGAGTGAAAACATGCGTTGCTGCTTCGCACAAAAGCACGCGCCTGAATGCGCGAAAATGGAACACGCTGTGCGACGCCACTACACATTCACGCTTTATAGCTATACACGAGCGTTGCCGTGAAGCCCACTGGAGAAGGCAACACAGTTTCAAGACATTGCAGGAGTGCGCAGACGACGCATTTAAGACTTAAAGTGAGTGAAAGCATGCGCTGCTGCTTCGCACAAAAGCACGCGCCTGAATGCGCGAAATTGGGACACGCTGTGCGAAGCCACTACACCTTATTCACGCTTTACAGCAGAAAACGTGCGTTGCCGTGAAGCCCGCTGGAGAAGCCAACCAGGTTTCAAGACTTTGCATGAGTTCGCAAACGGCGCTCTTAAGACTTAACATGAGCGAAAGCATGCGTTGGTGCTTCGCACAAAAGCACGCGCCTGAATGCGCGAAATTGAGACACACTTTGTGACGCCATTCGACCGTAGTGGAGTTTCACAGCAGTGCACAAGCATTGCTGTAAATCTCGCTGGAGAAGCCAATACGGTTTCAAGACATTGCGCGTGTGCGCAGACGACGCATTTCAGACTTAACGTGAGAGAAAGCATGCGCTGCTGCTTCGCACAAAAGCACGCGCTGAATACGCGAAATTGGGACACGCTGTGCGACGCCGCTACAACTTAGTCGCGTTTCACAGCAGTACACGAGAGTTTCCGTGAAGTCCGCTGGATAAGCCAATACGGTTTCAAGACATTGCGCCAGTGCGCAGACGGCGCTCTTAAGACTTAACGTGAGTGAAACCATGCGCTGCTGCTTCGCACAAAAGCACGCGCCTGAATGCGCGAAGTTGGGACACGCTGTGCGACGCCACTACACATTCACGCTTTATAGCAGTACACGAGCGTTGCCGTGAAGCCCGCTGGAGAAGGCAACACAGTTTCAAGACATTGCAGGAGTGTGCAGAAGACGCATTTAAGACTTAAAGTGAGTAAAAGCATGCGCTGCTGCTTCGCACAAAAGCACGCGCCTGAATGTGCGAAATTGAGACACACTGTGCGACGCCACTACAACTTAGTCGCGCATTTAAGCAGTACACGAGCGTTGCCGTGAAGTCCGCTGCAGAAGCCAATACGGTTTCAAAAGATTGCAAGGGTGTGCAGACGGCGCTCTTAAGACTTAACGTGAGTGAAAGCTAGCGCTGCTGCTTCGCACAAAAGCACGCGCCTGAATACGCGAAATTGGGACATGCTGTGCGACGCCGCTACAACTTAGCCGCGTTTCACAGCAGTACACGAGCGTTACCGTGAAGTACGCTGGATAAGCCAATACGGTTTCAAGACATTGCGCCACTGCGCAGACGGCATTCTTAAGACTTAACGTGAGTGAAAACATGCGCTGCTGCTTCCCACAAAAGCACGCGCCTGAATTCGCGAAATTGGGTCAGGCTGTGCGACGCCACTACAACTTAGACGCGATTTACAGCAGTACACGAGCGTTGCCGTGAAGTCCGCTGCAGAAGCCAACACGGTTTCAAGAGATTGCAAGGGTGTGCAGACGGCGCTCTTAAGACTTAACGTGAGCGAAAGCATGCGCTGCTGCTTCGCACAAAAGCACGCGCCTGAATGCGTGAAATTTAGACACACAGTACGACACCACTACAACTTAGTCGCGTTTTACAGCAGTACACGAGCGTTTCCGTGAAGTCCACTGGAGAAGCCAATACGGTTTCAAGACATTGCGCGAGTGCGCAGACGGCGCTCTTAAGACTTAACGTGAGTGAAAGCATGCGCTGCTGCTTCGCACAAAAGCACGCGCTGTATACGCGAAATTGGGAGACGCTGTGCGACGCCGCTACAACTTAGTCGCGTTTCACAGCAGTACACGAGCGTTTCCGTGAAGTCCGCTGGATAAGCCAATACGGTTTCAAGACATTGCGCCAGTGCGCAGACGGCGCTCTTAAGACTTAACGTGAGTGAAAGCATGCGCTGCTGCTTCGCACAAAAGCACGCGCTTGAATGCGCGAAATTGGGACACGCTGTGCGACGCCGCTACAACTTAGCCGCGTTTCACAGCAGTACACGGGCGTTTCCGTGAAGTACGCTGGATAAGCCAATACGGTTTCAAGACATTGCGCCACTGCGCAGACGGCGTTCTTAAGACTTAACGTGAGTGAAAACATGCGCTGCTGCTTCCCACAAAAGCACGCGCCTGAATGCGCGAAATTGGGTCAGGCTGTGCGACGCCTCTACAACTTAGACGCGTTTTACAGCAGTACACGAGCGTTGCCGTGAAGTCCGCTGGATAAGCCAATACGGTTTCAAGACATTGCGCCAGTGCGCAGACGGCGCTCTTAAGACTTAACGTGAGTGAAAGCGTGCGCTGCTGCTTCGCACAAAAGCACGCGCCTGAATGCGTGAAATTTAGACACACAGTACGACGCCACTACAACTTAGTCGCGTTTTACAGCAGTACACGAGCGTTTCCGTGAAGTCCACTGGAGAAGCCAATACGGTTTCAAGACATTGCGCGAGTGTGCAGACGGCGCTCTTAAGACTTAACGTGAGTGAAAGCATGCGCTGCTGCTTCGCACAAAAGCATGCGCTGAATACGCGAAATTGGGACACGCTGTGCGACGCCGCTACAACTTAGTCGCGTTTCACAGCAGTACACGAGCGTTTCCGTGAAGTCCGCTGGATAAGCCAATACGGTTTCAAGACATTGCGCCAGTGCGCGGACGGCGCTCTTAAGACTTAACGTGAGTGAAAGCATGCGCTGCTGCTTCGCACAAAAGCACGCGCCTGAATGCGCGAAATTGGGACACGCTGTGCGACGCCGCTACAACTTAGCCGCGTTTCACAGCAGTACACGAGCGTTTCCGTGAAGTACGCTGGATAAGCCCATACGGTTTCAAGACACTGCGCCACTGCGCAGACGGCGTTCTTAAGACTTCATCATCATCATCAGCCTGGTTACGCCCACTGCAGGGCAAAGGCCTCTCCCATACTTCTTCAACAACCCCGGTCATGTACTAATTGTGGCCATGCCGTCCCTGCAAACTTCTTAATCTCATCCGCCCACCTAACTTTCTGCCGCCCCCTGCTACGCTTCCCTTCCCTTGGGATCCAGTCCGTAACCCTTAATGACCATCGGTTATCTTCCCTCCTCATTACATGTCCTGCCCATGCCCATTTCTTTTTCTTGATTTCAACTAAGATGTCATTAACTCGCGTTTGTTGCCTCACCCAATCAGCTCTTTTCTTATCCCTTAACGTTACACCTATCATTCTTCTTTCCATAGCTCGTTGTGTCGTCCTCAATTTGAGCAGAACCCTTTTCGTAAGCCTCCAGGTTTCTGCCCCGTAGGTGAGTACTGGTAAGACACAGCTATTATATACTTTTCTCTTGAGGGATAACGGCAACCTGCTGTTCATGATTTGGGAATGCCTGCCAAACGCACTCCAGCCCATTCTTATTCTTCTGATTATTTCCGTCTCATGATCCGGATTCGCCGTCACTACCTGCCCTAAGTAGATGTATTCCCTTACGACTTCCAGTGCCTCGCTGCCTATTGTAAATTGCTGTTCTCTCCCGAGACTGTTAAGCATTACTTTAGTTTTCTGCATATTAATTTTTAGACCAACTCTTCTGCTTTGCCTCTCCAGGTCAGTGAGCATGCATTGCAATTGGTCCCCTGAGTTACTAAGCAAGGCAATATCATCAGCGAATCGCAAGTTACTAAGGTATTCTCCATTAACTTTTATCCCCAATTCTTCCCAATCCAGGTCTCTGAATACCTCCTGTAAACACGCTGTGAATAGCATTGGAGATATCGTATCTCCCTGCCTGACGCCTTTCTTTATTGGGATTTTGTTGCTTGCTTTATGGAGGACTACGGTGGCTGTGGAGCCGCTATAGATATCTTGCAGTATTTTTACATATGGCTCATCTACACCCTGATTCCGTAATGCCTCCACGACTGCTGAGGTTTCGACTGAATCAAACGCTTTCTCGTAATCAATGAAAGCTATATATAACGGTTGCTTATATTCTGCACATTTCTCTATCACTTGATTGATAGTGTGAATATGGTCTATTGTTGAGTAGCCTTTACGGAATCCTGCCTGGTCCTTTGGTTGACAGAAGTCTAAGGTGTTCCTGATTCTATTTGCAATTACCTTAGTAAATACTTTGTAGGCAACAGACAGTAAGCTGATCGGTCTATAATTTTTCAAGTCTTTGGCGTCCCCTTTCTTATGGATTAGGATTATGTTAGCGTTCTTCCAAGATTCCGGTACGCTCGAGGTCATGAGGCATTGGGTATACAGGGTGGCCAGTTTCTCTAGAACAATCTGTCCACCATCCTTCAACAAATCTGCTGTTACCTGATCCTCCCCAGCTGCCTTCCCCCTTTGCATATCTCCTAAGGCTTTCTTTACTTCTTCCGGCGTTACCATCGGGATTTCGAATTCCTCTAGACTATTTTCTCTTCCATTATCGTCGTGGGTGCCACTGGTACTGTATAAATCTCTATAGAACTCCTCAGCCACTTGAACTATCTCATCCATATTAGTAATGATATTGCCGGCTTTGTCTCTTAACGCATACATCTGATTCTTGCCAATTCCTAGTTTCTTCTTCACTGTTTTTAGGCTTCCCCCGTTCCTGAGAGCCTGTTCAATTCTATCCATATTATACTTCCTTATGTCAGCTGTCTTACGCTTGTTGATTAACTTCGAAAGTTCTGCCAGTTCTATTCTAGCTGTAGGGTTAGATGCCTTCATACATTGGCGTTTCTTGATCAGATCTTTCGTCTCCTGGGATAGTTTGCTGGTATCCTGCCTAACAGAGTTACCACCGACTTCCATTGCACACTCCTTAATGATGCCCACAAGATTGTCGTTCATTGCTTCAACACTAAGGTCCTCTTCCTGAGTTAAAGCTGAATACGTGTTCTGTAGCTTGATCTGGAATTCCTCTATTTTCCCTCTTACCGCTAACTCATTGATCGGCTTCTTATGTACCAGTTTCTTCCGTTCCCTCCTCAGGTCTAGGCTAATTCGAGTTCTTACCATCCTGTGGTCACTGCAGCGCACCTTGCCGAGCACGTCCACATCTTGTATGATGCCAGGGTTAGCGCAGAGTATGAAGTCTATTTCATTTCTAGTCTCGCCGTTCGGGCTCCTCCACGTCCACTTTCGGCTTTCCCGCTTGCGGAAGAAGGTATTCATTATCCTCATATTATTCTGTTCCGCAAACTCTACTAATAGCTCTCCCCTGCTGTTCCTAGTGCCTATGCCATATTCCCCCACTGCCTTGTCTCCAGCCTGCTTCTTGCCTACCTTGGCATTAAAGTCGCCCATTAGTATAGTGTATTTAGTTTTCACTCTACCCACCGCCGATTCCACGTCTTCATAGAAGCTTTCGACTTCCTGGTCATCATGACTGGATGTAGGGGCGTAGACCTGTACAATCTTCATTTTGTACCTCTTATTAAGTTTTAGAACAAGACCTGCCACCCTCTCGTTAATGCTATAGAATTCCTGTATGTTACCAGCTATATTCTTATTAACCAGGAATCCGACTCCTAGTTCTCTTCTATCCGCTAAGCCCCGGTAGCACAGGACGTGCCCGCTATTTAGCACTGTATATGCCTCTTTTGGCCTCCTAACTTCACTGAGCCCTATTATATCCCATTTACTGCCCTCTAATTCCTGCAATAGCACTGCTAGACTCGCCTCACTAGATAACGTTCTAGCGTTAAACGTTGCCAGGTTCATATTCCAATGGCGGCCTGTCCGGAGCCAGTGATTCTTAGCACCCTCTGCTGCGTCGCAGGTCTGACCGCCGCCGTGGTCAGTTGCTTCACAGCTGCTGGGGACTGAGGGCCGGGGTTTGATTGTTGTGTTCATAGGAGGTTGTGGCCAAGTACTGCACCAGGGTGGCCAATCCTGCTCTGGTGAGGGAGTGCGTTACCGGTTCTGGTCACCGGGATCAGGCCACACTCCAGGCCTGTTTGTGCAATTTTATCAACACGCGGATTTTTTTTTTAATCCGGTGGAAAATTGCCGGCACCGGGATTCGAACCACGGGCCTCTTGCACGCGAGGCGGGTGTTCTACCTCTACGCCACCGCTGCACTCTTAAGACTTAACGTGAGTGAAAACATGCGCTGCTGCTTCCCACAAAAGTACGCGCCTGAATGCGCGAAATTGGGTCAGGCTGTGCGACGCCGCTACAACTTAGACGCGTTTTACAGCAGTACACGAGCGTTGCCGTGAAGTCCGCTGCAGAAGCCAACACGGTTTCAAGAAATTGCAAGGGTGTGCAGACGGCGCTCTTAAGACTTAACGTGAGTGAAAGCATGCGCTGCTGCTTCGCACAAAAGCACGCGCCTGAATGCGTGAAATTTAGACACACAGTACGACGCCACTACAACTTAGTCGCGTTTTACAGCAGTACACGAGCGTTTCCGTGAAGTCCACTGGAGAAGCCAATACGGTTTCAAGACATTGCGCGAGTGCGCAGACGGCGCTCTTAAGACTTAACGTGAGTGAAAGCATGCTGCTGCTTCGAACAAAAGCACGCGCTGAATACGCGAAATTGGGACACGCTGTGCGACGCCGCTACAACTTAGTCGCGTTTCACAGCAGTACACGAGCGTTTCCGTGAAGTCCGCTGGATAAGCCAATACGGTTTCAAGATATTGCGCCACTGCGCAGACGGCGTTCTTAAGACTTAACGTGAGTGAAAACATGCGCTGCTGCTTCCCACAAAAGCACGCGCCTGAATGCGCGAAATTGGGTCAGGCTGTGCGACGCCGCTACAACTTAGACGCGTTTTACAGCAGTACACGAGCGTTGCCGTGAAGTCCGCTGCAGAAGCCAACACGGTTTCAAGAGATTGCAAGGGTGTGCAGACGGCGCTCTTAAGACTTAACGTGAGTGAAAGCATGCGCTGCTGCTTCGCACAAAAGCACGCGCCTGAATGCGTGAAATTTAGACACACAGTACGACGCCACTACAACTTAGTCGCGTTTTACAGCAGTACACGAGCGTTTCCGTGAAGTCCACTGGAGAAGCCAATACGGTTTCAAGACATTGCGCCAGTGCGCAGAGGGCGCTCTTAAGACTTAACGTGAGTGAAACCATGCGCTGCTGCTTCGCACAAAAGCACGCGCCTGAATGCGCGAAGTAGGGACACGCTGTGCGACGCCACTACACATTCACGCTTTATAGCAGTACACGAGCGTTGCCGTGAAGCCCGCTGGAGAAGGCAACACAGTTTCAAGACATTGCAGGAGTGTGCAGAAGACGCATTTAAGACTTAAAGTGAGTAAAAGCATGCGCTGCTGCTTCGCACAAAAGCACGCGCCTGAATGCGCGAAATTGGGACACGCTGTGCGAAGCCACTACACCTTATTCACGCTTTACAGCAGAAAACGTGCGTTGCCGTGAAGCCCGCTGGAGAAGCCAACCAGGTTTCAAGACTTTGCATGAGTTCGCAAACGGCGCTCTTAAGACTTAACATGAGCGAAAGCATGCGTTGGTGCTTCGCACAAAAGCACGCGCCTGAATGCGCGAAATTGAGACACACTTTGTGACGCCATTCGACCGTAGTGGAGTTTCACACCAGTGCACAAGCATTGCTGTAAAGCTCGCTGGAGAAGCCAATACGGTTTCAAGACATTGCGCGTGTGCGCAGACGACGCATTTCAGACTTAACGTGAGAGAAAGCATGCGCTGCTGCTTCGCACAAAAGCACGCGCCTGAATGCGCGATATTGGGACACGCTGTGCGACGCCACTACACCTTATTCAGGCTTTACAGCAGTAAACGAGCGTTGCCGTGAAGCCCGCTGGATAAGCCAATACGGTTTCAAGACATTGCGCCAGTGCGCAGACGGCGCTCTTAAGACTTAACGTGAGTGAAAGCATGCGCTGCTGCTTCGCACAAAAGCACGCGCCTGAATGCGCGAAATTGGGACACACTGTGCGACGCCACTACTACTTAGTCGCGTTTTACAGCAGTACATGAGCGTTGCCGTGAAGTCTGCTGGAGAAGCCAACACAGTTTCAAGACATTGTGCGTGTTCGCAAACGGCGCTCTTAAGACTAGACATGAATGAAAGCATGCGTTGCTGCTTCGCACAAAAGCACGCGCCTGAATGCGCGAAATTGGGACACGCTGTGCGACGCCACTACACCTTATTCACGCTTTAAAGTTGTACACGAGCGTTGCCGTGAAGTCCACTAGAGAAGCCCACACAGTTTCAAGACATTGCACGAGTTCGCAGACGGCGCTCTTAAGACTTAACGTGAGTGAAAGCATGCGTTGCTGCTTCGCACAAAAGCACGCGCTTGAATGCGCTTAATTGAAAAGCAATGTGCGACGCCGTTGGACCTTAGTCGAGTTTCACAGCAGTGCACAAGCGTTGCCGTGAAGCCCGCTGGAGAAGCAATAACGGTTTCAAGACATTGCGCGAGTGCGCAGACGACGCATTTCAGACTTAACGTGAATGAAAGCATGCGCTGCTGCTTCGCACAAAAGCACGCACCTGAATGCGCGATATTGTGACACGCTGTGCGACGCCACCACAACTTAGTCGCGTCTTACAGCAGTGTCACGCTTTGCCGTGAGGTCCGCTGGAGAAGACAATAGGGTTTAAAGACATTACACGAGTTCGCAGACGGCGCACTTAAGACTTAACGTGAGTGAAAACATGCGTTGCTGCTTCGCACAAAAGCACGCGCCTGAATGCGCGAAAATGGGACACGCTGTGCGACGCCGCTACAACTTAGTCGCGTTTCACAGCAGTACACGAGCGTTGCCCTGAAGTCCACTAGAGAAGCCAACACAGTTTCAAGACATTGCACGAGTTCGCAGACGGCGCTCTTAAGACTTGACGTGAGTGAAAGCATGCGTTACTGCTTCGTACAAAAGCACGCACCTGAATGCGCGAAATTCAGAAGCAATGTGCGACGCCGTTCAACCTTAGTCGAGTTTCACAGCAGTGCGCAAGCGTTGCCGTGAAGCCCGCTGGAGAAGCCAATACGGTTTCAAGACATTGCGCGAGTGCGCAGACGACGCATTTCAGACTTAACGTGAGTGAAAGCATGCGCTGCTGCTTCACACAAAAGCACGTGCCTGAATGCGCGATATTGTGACACGCTGTGCGACGCCACCACAACTTAGTCGCGTCTTACAGCAGTGCACACGCTTTGCCGTGAAGTCCGCTGGAGAAGACAATAGCGTTTCAAGACATTGCACGAGTTCGCAGACGGCGCACTTAAGACTTAACGTGAGTGAAAACATGCGTTGCTGCTTCGCACAAAAGCACGCGCCTGAATGCGCGAAAATGGAACACGCTGTGCGACGCCACTACACATTCACGCTTTATAGCTATACACGAGCGTTGCCGTGAAGCCCACTGGAGAAGGCAACACAGTTTCAAGACATTGCAGGAGTGCGCAGACGACGCATTTAATACTTAAAGTGAGTGAAAGCATGCGCTGCTGCTTCGCACAAAAGCACGCGCCTGAATGCGCGAAATTGGGACACGCTGTGCGAAGCCACTACACCTTATTCACGCTTTACAGCAGAAAACGTGCGTTGCCGTGAAGCCCGCTGGAGAAGCCAACCAGGTTTCAAGACTTTGCATGAGTTCGCAAACGGCGCTCTTAAGACTTAACATGAGCGAAAGCATGCGTTGGTGCTTCGCACAAAAGCACGCGCCTGAATGCGCGAAATTGAGACACACTTTGTGACGCCATTCGACCGTAGTGGAGTTTCACAGCAGTGCACAAGCATTGCTGTAAATCTCGCTGGAGAAGCCAATACGGTTTCAAGACATTGCGCGTGTGCGCAGACGACGCATTTCAGACTTAACGTGAGAGAAAGCATGCGCTGCTGCTTCGCACAAAAGCACGCGCTGAATACGCGAAATTGGGACACGCTGTGCGACGCCGCTACAACTTAGTCGCGTTTCACAGCAGTACACGAGAGTTTCCGTGAAGTCCGCTGGATAAGCCAATACGGTTTCAAGACATTGCGCCAGTGCGCAGACGGCGCTCTTAAGACTTAACGTGAGTGAAACCATGCGCTGCTGCTTCGCACAAAAGCACGCGCCTGAATGCGCGAAGTTGGGACACGCTGTGCGACGCCACTACACATTCACGCTTTATAGCAGTACACGAGCGTTGCCGTGAAGCCCGCTGGAGAAGGCAACACAGTTTCAAGACATTGCAGGAGTGTGCAGAAGACGCATTTAAGACTTAAAGTGAGTAAAAGCATGTGCTGCTGCTTCGCACAAAAGCACGCGCCTGAATGTGCGAAATTGAGACACACTGTGCGACGCCACTACAACTTAGTCGCGCATTTAAGCAGTACACGAGCGTTGCCGTGAAGTCCGCTGCAGAAGCCAATACGGTTTCAAAAGATTGCAAGGGTGTGCAGACGGCGCTCTTAAGACTTAACGTGAGTGAAAGCTAGCGCTGCTGCTTCGCACAAAAGCACGCGCCTGAATACGCGAAATTGGGACATGCTGTGCGACGCCGCTACAACTTAGTCGCGTTTCACAGCAGTACACGAGCGTTTCCGTGAAGTCCGCTGGATAAGCCAATACGGTTTCAAGACATAGCGCCAGTGCGCAGACGGCGCTCTTAAGACTTAACGTGAGTGAAAGCATGCGCTGCTGCTTCGCACAAAAGCACGCGCCTGAATGTGCGAAATTGGGACACACTGTGCGACGCCACTACTACTTAGTCGCGTTTTACAGCAGTACATGAGCGTTGCCGTGAAGTCTGCTGGAGAAGCCAACACAGTTTCAAGACATTGTGCGTGTTCGCAAACGGCGCTCTTAAGACTAGACATGAATGAAAGCATGCGTTGCTGCTTCGCACAAAAGCACGCGCCTGAATGCGCGAAATTGGGACACGCTGTGCGACGCCACTACACCTTATTCACGCTTTAAAGCTGTACACGAGCGTTTCCGTGAAGTCCGCTGGATAAGCCAATACGGTTTCAAGACATTGCGCCAGTGCGCAGACGGCGCTCTTAAGACTTAACGTGAGTGAAAGCATGCGCTGCTGCTTCGCACAAAAGCACGCGCCTGAATGCGTGAAATTTAGACACACAGTACGACGCCACTACAACTTAGTCGCGTTTTACAGCAGTACACGAGCGTTTCCGTGAAGTCCACTGGAGAAGCCAATACGGTTTCAAGACATTGCGCGAGTGCGCAGACGGCGCTCTTAAGACTTAACGTGAGTGAAAGCATGCTGCTGCTTCGAACAAAAGCACGCGCTGAATACGCGAAATTGGGAGACGCTGTGCGACGCCGCTACAACTTAGTCGCGTTTCACAGCAGTACACGAGCGTTTCCGTGAAGTCCGCTGGATAAGCCAATACGGTTTCAAGACATTGCGCCAGTGCGCAGACGGCGCTCTTAAGACTTAACGTGAGTGAAAGCATGCGCTGCTGCTTCGCACAAAAGCACGCGCTTGAATGCGCGAAATTGGGACACGCTGTGCGACGCCGCTACAACTTAGCCGCGTTTCACAGCAGTACACGGGCGTTTCCGTGAAGTACGCTGGATAAGCCAATACGGTTTCAAGACATTGCGCCACTGCGCAGACGGCGTTCTTAAGACTTAACGTGAGTGAAAACATGCGCTGCTGCTTCCCACAAAAGCACGCGCCTGAATGCGCGAAATTGGGTCAGGCTGTGCGACGCCTCTACAACTTAGACGCGTTTTACAGCAGTACACGAGCGTTGCCGTGAAGTCCGCTGCAGAAGCCAACACGGTTTCAAGAGATTGCAAGGGAGTGCAGACGGCGCTCTTAAGACTTAACGTATGTGAAAGCATGCGCTGCTGCTTCGCACAAAAGCACGCGCCTGAATGCGTGAAATTTAGACACACAGTACGACGCCACTACAACTTAGTCGCGTTTTACAGCAGTACACGAGCGTTTCCGTGAAGTCCACTGGAGAAGCCAATACGGTTTCAAGACATTGCGCGAGTGCGCAGACGGCGCTCTTAAGACTTAACGTGAGTGAAAGCATGCGCTGCTGCTTCGCACAAAAGCACGCGCTGAATACGCGAAATTGGGACACGCTGTGCGACGCCGCTACAACTTAGTCGCGTTTCACAGCAGTACACGAGCGTTTCCGTGAAGTCCGCTGGATAAGCCAATACGGTTTCAAGACATTGCGCCAGTGCGCAGACGGCGCTCTTAAGACTTAACGTGAGTGAAAGCGTGCGCTGCTGCTTCGCACAAAAGCACGCGCCTGAATGCGTGAAATTTAGACACACAGTACGACGCCACTACAACTTAGTCGCGTTTTACAGCAGTACACGAGCGTTTCCGTGAAGTCCACTGGAGAAGCCAATACGGTTTCAAGACATTGCGCGAGTGTGCAGACGGCGCTCTTAAGACTTAACGTTAGTGAAAGCATGCGCTGCTGCTTCGCACAAAAGCATGCGCTGAATACGCGAAATTGGGACACGCTGTGCGACGCCGCTACAACTTAGTCGCGTTTCACAGCAGTACACGAGCGTTTCCGTGAAGTCCGCTGGATAAGCCAATACGGTTTCAAGACATTGCGCCAGTGCGCGGACGGCGCTCTTAAGACTTAACGTGAGTGAAAGCATGCGCTGCTGCTTCGCACAAAAGCACGCGCCTGAATGCGCGAAATTGGGACACGCTGTGCGACGCCGCTACAACTTAGCCGCGTTTCACAGCAGTACACGAGCGTTTCCGTGAAGTACGCTGGATAAGCCCATACGGTTTCAAGACACTGCGCCACTGCGCAGACGGCGTTCTTAAGACTTAACGTGAGTGAAAACATGCGCTGCTGCTTCCCACAAAAGTACGCGCCTGAATGCGCGATATTGGGTCAGGCTGTGCGACGCCGCTACAACTTAGACGCGTTTTACAGCAGTACACGAGCGTTGCCGTGAAGTCCGCTGCAGAAGCCAACACGGTTTCAAGAGATTGCAAGGGTGTGCAGACGGCGCTCTTAAGACTTAACGTGAGTGAAAGCATGCGCTGCTGCTTCGCACAAAAGCACGCGCCTGAATGCGTGAAATTTAGACACACAGTACGACGCCACTACAACTTAGTCGCGTTTTACAGCAGTACACGAGCGTTTCCGTGAAGTCCACTGGAGAAGCCAATACGGTTTCAAGACATTGCGCGAGTGCGCAGACGGCGCTCTTAAGACTTAACGTGAGTGAAAGCATGCTGCTGCTTCGAACAAAAGCACGCGCTGAATACGCGAAATTGGGACACGCTGTGCGACGCCGCTACAACTTAGTCGCGTTTCACAGCAGTACACGAGCGTTTCCGTGAAGTCCGCTGGATAAGCCAATACGGTTTCAAGATATTGCGCCACTGCGCAGACGGCGTTCTTAAGACTTAACGTGAGTGAAAACATGCGCTGCTGCTTCCCACAAAAGCACGCGCCTGAATGCGCGAAATTGGGTCAGGCTGTGCGACGCCGCTACAACTTAGACACGTTTTACAGCAGTACACGAGCGTTGCCGTGAAGTCCGCTGCAGAAGCCAACACGGTTTCAAGAGATTGCAAGGGTGTGCAGACGGCGCTCTTAAGACTTAACGTGAGTGAAAGCATGCGCTGCTGCTTCGCACAAAAGCACGCGCCTGAATGCGTGAAATTTAGACACACAGTACGACGCCACTACAACTTAGTCGCGTTTTACAGCAGTACACGAGCGTTTCCGTGAAGTCCACTGGAGAAGCCAATACGGTTTCAAGACATTGCGCGAGTGCGCAGACGGCGCTCTTAAGACTTAACGTGAGTGAAAGCATGCGCTGCTGCTTCGCACAAAAGCATGCGCTGAATACGCGAAATTGGGACACGCTGTGCGACGCCGCTACAACTTAGTCGCGTTTCACAGCAGTACACGAGCGTTTCCGTGAAGTCCGCTGGATAAGCCAATACGGTTTCAAGACATTGCGCCAGTGCGCAGATGGCGCTCTTAAGACTTAACGTGAGTGAAAGCATGCGCTGCTGCTTCGCACAAAAGCACGCGCCTGAATGCGCGAAATTGGGACACGCTGTGCGACGCCGCTACAACTTAGCCGCGTTTCACAGCAGTACACGAGCGTTTCCGTGAAGTAGGCTGGATAAGCCCATACGGTTTCAAGACACTGCGCCACTGCGCAGACGGCGTTCTTAAGACTTAACGTGAGTGAAAACATGCGCTGCTGCTTCCCACAAAAGCACGCGCCTGAATGCGCGAAATTGGGTCAGGCTGTGCGACGCCACTACAACTTAGACGCGTTTTACAGCAGTACACGAGCGTTGCCGTGAAGTCCGCTGCAGAAGCCAACACGGTTTCAAGAGATTGCAAGGGTGTGCAGACGGCGCTCTTAAGACTTAACGTGAGTGAAAGCATGCGCTGCTGCTTCGCACAAAAGCACGCGCCTGAATGCGTGAAATTTAGACACACAGTACGACGCCACTACAACTTAGTCGCGTTTTACAGCAGTACACGAGCGTTTCCGTGAAGTCCACTGGAGAAGCCAATACGGTTTCAAGACATTGCAGGAGTGTGCAGAAGACGCATTTAAGACTTAAAGTGAGTAAAAGCATGTGCTGCTGCTTCGCACAAAAGCACGCGCCTGAATGTGCGAAATTGAGACACACTGTGCGACGCCACTACAACTTAGTCGCGCATTTAAGCAGTACACGAGCGTTGCCGTGAAGTCCGCTGCAGAAGCCAATACGGTTTCAAAAGATTGCAAGGGTGTGCAGACGGCGCTCTTAAGACTTAACGTGAGTGAAAGCTAGCGCTGCTGCTTCGCACAAAAGCACGCGCCTGAATACGCGAAATTGGGACATGCTGTGCGACGCCGCTACAACTTAGTCGCGTTTCACAGCAGTACACGAGAGTTTCCGTGAAGTCCGCTGGATAAGCCAATACGGTTTCAAGACATTGCGCCAGTGCGCAGACGGCGCTCTTAAGACTTAACGTGAGTGAAACCATGCGCTGCTGCTTCGCACAAAAGCACGCGCCTGAATGCGCGAAGTTGGGACACGCTGTGCGACGCCACTACACATTCACGCTTTATAGCAGTACACGAGCGTTGCCGTGAAGCCCGCTGGAGAAGGCAACACAGTTTCAAGACATTGCAGGAGTGTGCAGAAGACGCATTTAAGACTTAAAGTGAGTAAAAGCATGTGCTGCTGCTTCGCACAAAAGCACGCGCCTGAATGTGCGAAATTGAGACACACTGTGCGACGCCACTACAACTTAGTCGCGCATTTAAGCAGTACACGAGCGTTGCCGTGAAGTCCGCTGCAGAAGCCAATACGGTTTCAAAAGATTGCAAGGGTGTGCAGACGGCGCTCTTAAGACTTAACGTGAGTGAAAGCTAGCGCTGCTGCTTCGCACAAAAGCACGCGCCTGAATACGCGAAATTGGGACATGCTGTGCGACGCCGCTACAACTTAGTCGCGTTTCACAGCAGTACACGAGCGTTTCCGTGAAGTCCGCTGGATAAGCCAATACGGTTTCAAGACATAGCGCCAGTGCGCAGACGGCGCTCTTAAGACTTAACGTGAGTGAAAGCATGCGCTGCTGCTTCGCACAAAAGCACGCGCCTGAATGTGCGAAATTGGGACACACTGTGCGACGCCACTACTACTTAGTCGCGTTTTACAGCAGTACATGAGCGTTGCCGTGAAGTCTGCTGGAGAAGCCAACACAGTTTCAAGACATTGTGCGTGTTCGCAAACGGCGCTCTTAAGACTAGACATGAATGAAAGCATGCGTTGCTGCTTCGCACAAAAGCACGCGCCTGAATGCGCGAAATTGGGACACGCTGTGCGACGCCACTACACCTTATTCACGCTTTAAAGCTGTACACGAGCGTTTCCGTGAAGTCCGCTGGATAAGCCAATACGGTTTCAAGACATTGCGCCAGTGCGCAGACGGCGCTCTTAAGACTTAACGTGAGTGAAAGCATGCGCTGCTGCTTCGCACAAAAGCACGCGCCTGAATGCGTGAAATTTAGACACACAGTACGACGCCACTACAACTTAGTCGCGTTTTACAGCAGTACACGAGCGTTTCCGTGAAGTCCACTGGAGAAGCCAATACGGTTTCAAGACATTGCGCGAGTGCGCAGACGGCGCTCTTAAGACTTAACGTGAGTGAAAGCATGCTGCTGCTTCGAACAAAAGCACGCGCTGAATACGCGAAATTGGGAGACGCTGTGCGACGCCGCTACAACTTAGTCGCGTTTCACAGCAGTACACGAGCGTTTCCGTGAAGTCCGCTGGATAAGCCAATACGGTTTCAAGACATTGCGCCAGTGCGCAGACGGCGCTCTTAAGACTTAACGTGAGTGAAAGCATGCGCTGCTGCTTCGCACAAAAGCAGGCGCTTGAATGCGCGAAATTGGGACACGCTGTGCGACGCCGCTACAACTTAGCCGCGTTTCACAGCAGTACACGGGCGTTTCCGTGAAGTACGCTGGATAAGCCAATACGGTTTCAAGACATTGCGCCACTACGCAGACGGCGTTCTTAAGACTTAACGTGAGTGAAAACATGCGCTGCTGCTTCCCACAAAAGCACGCGCCTGAATGCGCGAAATTGGGTCAGGCTGTGCGACGCCTCTACAACTTAGACGCGTTTTACAGCAGTACACGAGCGTTGCCGTGAAGTCCGCTGCAGAAGCCAACACGGTTTCAAGAGATTGCAAGGGAGTGCAGACGGCGCTCTTAAGACTTAACGTGAGTGAAAGCATGCGCTGCTGCTTCGCACAAAAGCACGCGCCTGAATGCGTGAAATTTAGACACACAGTACGACGCCACTACAACTTAGTCGCGTTTTACAGCACTACACGAGCGTTTCCGTGAAGTCCACTGGAGAAGCCAATACGGTTTCAAGACATTGCGCGAGTGCGCAGACGGCGCTCTTAAGACTTAACGTGAGTGAAAGCATGCGCTGCTGCTTCGCACAAAAGCACGCGCTGAATACGCGAAATTGGGACACGCTGTGCGACGCCGCTACAACTTAGTCGCGTTTCACAGCAGTACACGAGCGTTTCCGTGAAGTCCGCTGGATAAGCCAATACGGTTTCAAGACATTGCGCCAGTGCGCAGACGGCGCTCTTAAGACTTAACGTGAGTGAAAGCGTGCGCTGCTGCTTCGCACAAAAGCACGCGCCTGAATGCGTGAAATTTAGACACACAGTACGACGCCACTACAACTTAGTCGCGTTTTACAGCAGTACACGAGCGTTTCCGTGAAGTCCACTGGAGAAGCCAATACGGTTTCAAGACATTGCGCGAGTGTGCAGACGGCGCTCTTAAGACTTAACGTTAGTGAAAGCATGCGCTGCTGCTTCGCACAAAAGCATGCGCTGAATACGCGAAATTGGGACACGCTGTGCGACGCCGCTACAACTTAGTCGCGTTTCACAGCAGTACACGAGCGTTTCCGTGAAGTCCGCTGGATAAGCCAATACGGTTTCAAGACATTGCGCCAGTGCGCGGACGGCGCTCTTAAGACTTAACGTGAGTGAAAGCATGCGCTGCTGCTTCGCACAAAAGCACGCGCCTGAATGCGCGAAATTGGGACACGCTGTGCGACGCCGCTACAACTTAGCCGCGTTTCACAGCAGTACACGAGCGTTTCCGTGAAGTACGCTGGATAAGCCCATACGGTTTCAAGACACTGCGCCACTGCGCAGACGGCGTTCTTAAGACTTAACGTGAGTGAAAACATGCGCTGCTGCTTCCCACAAAAGTACGCGCCTGAATGCGCGATATTGGGTCAGGCTGTGCGACGCCGCTACAACTTAGACGCGTTTTACAGCAGTACACGAGCGTTGCCGTGAAGTCCGCTGCAGAAGCCAACACGGTTTCAAGAGATTGCAAGGGTGTGCAGACGGCGCTCTTAAGACTTAACGTGAGTGAAAGCATGCGCTGCTGCTTCGCACAAAAGCACGCGCCTGAATGCGTGAAATTTAGACACACAGTACGACGCCACTACAACTTAGTCGCGTTTTACAGCAGTACACGAGCGTTTCCGTGAAGTCCACTGGAGAAGCCAATACGGTTTCAAGACATTGCGCGAGTGCGCAGACGGCGCTCTTAAGACTTAACGTGAGTGAAAGCATGCTGCTGCTTCGAACAAAAGCACGCGCTGAATACGCGAAATTGGGACACGCTGTGCGACGCCGCTACAACTTAGTCGCGTTTCACAGCAGTACACGAGCGTTTCCGTGAAGTCCGCTGGATAAGCCAATACGGTTTCAAGATATTGCGCCACTGCGCAGACGGCGTTCTTAAGACTTAACGTGAGTGAAAACATGCGCTGCTGCTTCCCACAAAAGCACGCGCCTGAATGCGCGAAATTGGGTCAGGCTGTGCGACGCCGCTACAACTTAGACACGTTTTACAGCAGTACACGAGCGTTGCCGTGAAGTCCGCTGCAGAAGCCAACACGGTTTCAAGAGATTGCAAGGGTGTGCAGACGGCGCTCTTAAGACTTAACGTGAGTGAAAGCATGCGCTGCTGCTTCGCACAAAAGCACGCGCCTGAATGCGTGAAATTTAGACACACAGTACGACGCCACTACAACTTAGTCGCGTTTTACAGCAGTACACGAGCGTTTCCGTGAAGTCCACTGGAGAAGCCAATACGGTTTCAAGACATTGCGCGAGTGCGCAGACGGCGCTCTTAAGACTTAACGTGAGTGAAAGCATGCGCTGCTGCTTCGCACAAAAGCATGCGCTGAATACGCGAAATTGGGACACGCTGTGCGACGCCGCTACAACTTAGTCGCGTTTCACAGCAGTACACGAGCGTTTCCGTGAAGTCCGCTGGATAAGCCAATACGGTTTCAAGACATTGCGCCAGTGCGCAGATGGCGCTCTTAAGACTTAACGTGAGTGAAAGCATGCGCTGCTGCTTCGCACAAAAGCACGCGCCTGAATGCGCGAAATTGGGACACGCTGTGCGACGCCGCTACAACTTAGCCGCGTTTCACAGCAGTACACGAGCGTTTCCGTGAAGTACGCTGGATAAGCCCATACGGTTTCAAGACACTGCGCCACTGCGCAGACGGCGTTCTTAAGACTTAACGTGAGTGAAAACATGCGCTGCTGCTTCCCACAAAAGCACGCGCCTGAATGCGCGAAATTGGGTCAGGCTGTGCGACGCCGCTACAACTTAGACGCGTTTTACAGCAGTACACGAGCGTTGCCGTGAAGTCCGCTGCAGAAGCCAACACGGTTTCAAGAGATTGCAAGGGTGTGCAGACGGCGCTCTTAAGACTTAACGTGAGTGAAAGCATGCGCTGCTGCTTCGCACAAAAGCACGCGCCTGAATGCGTGAAATTTAGACACACAGTACGACGCCACTACAACTTAGTCGCGTTTTACAGCAGTACACGAGCGTTTCCGTGAAGTCCACTGGAGAAGCCAATACGGTTTCAAGACATTGCGCGAGTGCGCAGACGGCGCTCTTAAGACTTAACGTGAGTGAAAGCATGCTGCTGCTTCGAACAAAAGCACGCGCTGAATACGCGAAATTGGGACACGCTGTGCGACGCCGCTACAACTTAGTCGCGTTTCACAGCAGTGCACGAGCGTTTCCGTGAAGTCCGCTGGATAAGCCAATACGGTTTCAAGATATTGCGCCACTGCGCAGACGGCGTTCTTAAGACTTAACGTGAGTGAAAACATGCGCTGCTGCTTCCCACAAAAGCACGCGCCTGAATGCGCGAAATTGGGTCAGGCTGTGCGACGCCGCTACAACTTAGACGCGTTTTACAGCAGTACACGAGCGTTGCCGTGAAGTCCGCTGCAGAAGCCAACACGGTTTCAAGAGATTGCAAGGGTGTGCAGACGGCGCTCTTAAGACTTAACGTGAGTGAAAGCATGCGCTGCTGCTTCGCACAAAAGCACGCGCCTGAATGCGTGAAATTTAGACACACAGTACGACGCCACTACAACTTAGTCGCGTTTTACAGCAGTACACGAGCGTTTCCGTGAAGTCCACTGGAGAAGCCAATACGGTTTCAAGACATTGCGCGAGTGCGCAGACGGCGCTCTTAAGACTTAACGTGAGTGAAAGCATGCTGCTGCTTCGAACAAAAGCACGCGCTGAATACGCGAAATTGGGACACGCTGTGCGACGCCGCTACAACTTAGTCGCGTTTCACAGCAGTACACGAGCGTTTCCGTGAAGTCCGCTGGATAAGCCAATACGGTTTCAAGATATTGCGCCACTGCGCAGACGGCGTTCTTAAGACTTAACGTGAGTGGAAACATGCGCTGCTGCTTCACACAAAAGCACGCGCCTGAATGCGCGAAATTGGGTCAGGCTGTGCGACGCCTCTACAACTTAGACGCGTTTTACAGCAGCACACGAGCGTTGCCGTGAAGTCCGCTGCAGAAGCCAACACGGTTTCAAGAGATTGCAAGGGTGTGCGGACGGCGCTCTTAAGACTTAACGTGAGTGAAAGCATGCGCTGCTGCTTCGCACAAAAGCACGC
Organism: Dermacentor variabilis; assembly: GCF_050947875.1. Lineage (NCBI taxonomy): Eukaryota > Metazoa > Arthropoda > Arachnida > Ixodida > Ixodidae > Dermacentor > Dermacentor variabilis. The sequence goes on along the minus strand of NC_134574.1, from coordinate 22,046,279 downwards.
GCCTGAATGCGTGAAATTTAGACACACAGTACGACGCCACTACAACTTAGTCGCGTTTTACAGCAGTACACGAGCGTTTCCGTGAAGTCCACTGGAGAAGCCAATACGGTTTCAAGACATTGCGCGAGTGCGCAGACGGCGCTCTTAAGACTTAACGTGAGTGAAAGCATGCGCTGCTGCTTCGCACAAAAGCACGCGCTGAATACGTGAAATTGGGACACGCTGTGCGACGCCGCTACAACTTAGTCGCGGTTTCACAGCAGTACACGAGCGTTTCCGTGAAGTCCGCTGGATAAGCCAATACGGTTTAAGACATAGCGCCAGTGCGCAGACGGCGCTCTTAAGACTTAACGTGAGTGAAAGCGTGCGCTGCTGCTTCGCACAAAAGCACGCGCCTGAATGCGTGAAATTTAGACACACAGTACGACGCCACTACAACTTAGTCGCGTTTTACAGCAGTACACGAGCGTTTCCGTGAAGTCCACTGGAGAAGCCAATACGGTTTCAAGACATTGCGCGAGTGCGCAGACGGCGCTCTTAAGACTTAACGTGAGTGAAAGCATGCGCTGCTGCTTCGCACAAAAGCTCGCGCTGAATACGCGAAATTGGGACACGCTGTGCGACGCCGCTACAACTTAGTCGCGTTTCACAGCAGTACACGAGCGTTTCCGTGAAGTCCGCTGGATAAGCCAATACGGTTTCAAGACATTGCGCCAGTGCGCAGACGGCGCTCTTAAGACTTAACGTGAGTGAAAGCATGCTGCTGCTTCGAACAAAAGCACGCGCTGAATACGCGAAATTGGGACACGCTGTGCGACGCCGCTACAACTTAGTCGCGTTTCACAGCAGTACACGGGCGTTTCCGTGAAGTCCGCTGGATAAGCCAATACGGTTTCAAGACATTGCGCGAGTGCGCAGACGGCGCTCTTAAGACTTAACGTGAGTGAAAGCATGCGCTGCAGCTTCGCACAAAAGCACGCGCCTGAATGCGTGAAATTTATACACACAGTACGACGCCACTACAACTTAGTCGCGTTTTACAGCAGTACACGAGCGTTTCCGTGAAGTCCACTGGAGAAGCCAATACGGTTTCAAGACATTGCGCGAGTGCGCAGACGGCGCTCTTAAGACTTAACGTGAGTGAAAGCATGCTGCTGCTTTGCACAAAAGCACGCGCCTGAATGCGCGAAATTGGGACACGCTGTGCGACGCCGCTACAACTTAGTCGCGTTTCACAGCAGTACACGAGCGTTTCCGTGAAGTCCGCTGGATAAGCCAATACGGTTTCAAGACATTGCGCCAGTGCGCAGACGGCGCTCTTAAGACTTAACGTGAGTGAAAGCATGCGCTGCTGCTTCGCACAAAAGCACGCGCCTGAATGCGCGAAATTGGGACACGCTGTGCGACGCCACTACAACTTAGTCGCGTTTTACAGCAGTACACGAGCGTTTCCGTGAAGTCCGCTGCAGAAGCCAACACGGTTTCAAGAGATTGCAAGGGTGTGTAGACGGCGCTCTTAAGACAACGTGAGTGAAAGCATGCGCTGCTGCTTCGCACAAAAGCACGCGCCTGAATGCGTGAAATTTAGACACACAGTACGACGCCACTACAACTTAGTCGCGTTTTACAGCAGTACACGAGCGTTTCCGTGAAGTCCACTGGAGAAGCCAATACGGTTTCAAGACATTGCGCGAGTGCGCAGACGGCGCTCTTAAGACTTAACGTGGGTGAGAGCATGCGCTGCTGCTTCGCACAAAAGCACGCGCCTGAATGCGTGAAATTTAGACACACAGTACGACGCCACTACAACTTAGTCGCGTTTTACAGCAGTACACGAGCGTTTCCGTGAAGTCCACTGGAGAAGCCAATACGGTTTCAAGACATTGCGCGAGTGCGCAGACGGCGCTCTTAAGACTTAACGTGATTGAAAGCATGCGCTGCTGCTTCGCACAAAAGCACGCGCTGAATACGCGAAATTGGGACACGCTGTGCGACGCCGCTACAACTTAGTCGCGTTTCACAGCAGTACACGAGCGTTTCCGTGAAGTCCACTGGAGAAGCCAATACGGTTTCAAGACATTGCGCGAGTGCGCAGACGGCGCTCTTAAGACTTAACGTGAGTGAAAGCATGCGCTGCTGCTTCGCACAAAAGCTCGCGCTGAATACGCGAAATTGGGACACGCTGTGCGACGCCGCTACAACTTAGTCGCGTTTCACAGCAGTACACGAGCGTTTCCGTGAAGTCCGCTGGATAAGCCAATACGGTTTCAAGACATTGCGCCAGTGCGCAGACGGCGCTCTTAAGACTTAACGTGAGTGAAAGCATGCTGCTGCTTCGAACAAAAGCACGCGCTGAATACGCGAAATTGGGACACGCTGTGCGACGCCGCTACAACTTAGTCGCGTTTCACAGCAGTACACGGGCGTTTCCGTGAAGTCCGCTGGATAAGCCAATACGGTTTCAAGACATTGCGCGAGTGCGCAGACGGCGCTCTTAAGACTTAACGTGAGTGAAAGCATGCGCTGCTGCTTCGCACAAAAGCACGCGCTGTATACGCGAAATTGGGACACGCTGTGCGACGCCGCTACAACTTAGTCGCGTTTCACAGCAGTACACGGGCGTTTCCGTGAAGTCTGCTGGATAAGCCAATACGGTGTCAAGACATTGCGCCAGTGCGCAGACGGCGCTATTAAGACTTAACGTGAGTGAAAGCATGCGCTGCAGCTTCGCACAAAAGCACGCGCCTGAATGCGTGAAATTTATACACACAGTACGACGCCACTACAACTTAGTCGCGTTTTACAGCAGTACACGAGCGTTTCCGTGAAGTCCACTGGAGAAGCCAATACGGTTTCAAGACATTGCGCGAGTGCGCAGACGGCGCTCTTAAGACTTAACGTGAGTGAAAGCATGCTGCTGCTTCGCACAAAAGCACGCGCCTGAATGCGCGAAATTGGGACACGCTGTGCGACGCCGCTACAACTTAGTCGCGTTTCACAGCAGTACACGAGCGTTTCCGTGAAGTCCGCTGGATAAGCCAATACGGTTTCAAGACATTGCGCCAGTGCGCAGACGGCGCTCTTAAGACTTAACGTGAGTGAAAGCATGCGCTGCTGCTTCGCACAAAAGCACGCGCCTGAATGCGCGAAATTGGGACACGCTGTGCGACGCCACTACAACTTAGTCGCGTTTTACAGCAGTACACGAGCGTTTCCGTGAAGTCCGCTGCAGAAGCCAACACGGTTTCAAGAGATTGCAAGGGTGTGTAGACGGCGCTCTTAAGACTTAACGTGAGTGAAAGCATGCGCTGCTGCTTCGCACAAAAGCACGCGCCTGAATGCGTGAAATTTAGACACACAGTACGACGCCACTACAACTTAGTCGCGTTTTACAGCAGTACACGAGCGTTTCCGTGAAGTCCACTGGAGAAGCCAATACGGTTCCAAGACATTGCGCGAGTGCGCAGACGGCGCTCTTAAGACTTAACGTGGGTGAAAGCATGCGCTGCTGCTTCGCACAAAAGCACGCGCCTGAATGCGTGAAATTTAGACACACAGTACGACGCCACTACAACTTAGTCGCGTTTTACAGCAGTACACGAGCGTTTCCGTGAAGTCCACTGGAGAAGCCAATACGGTTTCAAGACATTGCGCGAGTGCGCAGACGGCGCTCTTGAGACTTAACGTGGGTGAAAGCATGCGCTGCTGCTTCGCACAAAAGCACGCGCCTGAATGCGTGAAATTTAGACACACAGTACGACGCCACTACAACTTAGTCGCGTTTTACAGCAGTACACGAGCGTTTCCGTGAAGTCCACTGGAGAAGCCAATACGGTTTCAAGACATTGCGCGAGTGCGCAGACGGCGCTCTTAAGACTTAACGTGATTGAAAGCATGCGCTGCTGCTTCGCACAAAAGCACGCGCTGAATACGCGAAATCGGGACACGCTGTGCGACGCCGCTACAACTTAGTCGCGTTTCACAGCAGTACACGAGCGTTTCCGTGAAGTCCGCTGGATAAGCCAATACGGTTTCAAGACATTGCGCCAGTGCGCAGACGGCGCTCTTAAGACTTAACGTGAGTGAAAGCATGCGCTGCTGCTTCGCACAAAAGCACGCGCCTGAATGAGCGAAATTGGGACACGCTGTGCGACGCCGCTAAAACTTAGCCGCGTTTCACAGCAGTACACGAGCGTTTCCGTGAAGTACGCTGGATAAGCCCATACGGTTTCAAGACACTGCGCCACTGCGCAGACGGCGTTCTTAAGACTTAACGTGAGTGAAAACATGCGCTGCTGCTTCCCACAAAAGCACGCGCCTGAATGCGCGAAATTGGGTCAGGCTGTGCGACGCCGCTACAACTTAGACGCGTTTTACAGCAGTACACGAGCGTTGCCGTGAAGTCCGCTGCAGAAGCCAACACGGTTTCAAGAGATTGCAAGGGTGTGCAGACGGCGCTCTTAAGACTTAACGTGAGTGAAAGCATGCGCTGCTGCTTCGCACAAAAGCACGCGCCTGAATGCGTGAAATTTAGACACACAGTACGACGCCACTACAACTTAGTCGCGTTTTACAGCAGTACACGAGCGTTTCCGTGAAGTCCACTGGAGAAGCCAATACGGTTTCAAGACATTGCGCGAGTGCGCAGACGGCGCTCTTAAGACTTAACGTGAGTGAAAGCATGCGCTGCTGCTTCGCACAAAAGCACGCGCTGAATATGCGAAATTGGGACACGCTGTGCGACGCCGCTACAACTTAGTCGCGTTTCACAGGAGTACACGAGCGTTTCCGTGAAGTCTGCTGGATAAGCCAATACGGTTTCATGACATTGCGCCAGTGCGCAGACGGCGCTCTTAAGACTTAACGTGAGTGAAAGCATGCGCTGCTGCTTCGCACAAAACCACACGCGCCTGAATGCGCGAAATTGGGACACACTGTGCGACGCCACTACTACTTAGTCGAGTTTCACAGAAGTGCACAAGCGTTGCCGTGAAGCCCGCTGGAGAAGCAATAACGGTTTCAAGACATTGCGCGAGTGCGCAGACGACGCATTTCAGACTTAACGTGAATGAAAGCATGCGCTGCTGCTTCGCACAAAAGCACGCACCTGAATGCGCGATATTGTGACACGCTGTGCGACGCCACCACAACTTTGTCGCGTCTTACAGCAGTCCACACGCTTTGCCGTGAGGTCCGCTGGAGAAGACAATAGGGTTTCAAGACATTACACGAGTTCGGAGACGGCGCTCTTAAGACTTAACGTGAGTGAAAGCATGCGTTGCTCCTTCGCACAAAAGCACGCGCCTGAATGCGCGAAATTGGGACACGCTGTGCGACGCCGCTACAACTTAGCCGCGTTTCACAGCAGTACACGAGCGTTTCCGTGAAGTACGCTGGATAAGCCCATACGGTTTCAAGACACTGCGCCACTGCGCAGACGGCGTTCTTAAGACTTAACGTGAGTGAAAACATGCGCTGCTGCTTCCCACAAAAGCACGCGCCTGAATGCGCGAAATTGGGTCAGGCTGTGCGACGCCGCTACAACTTAGACGCGTTTTACAGCAGTACACGAGCGTTTCCGTGAAGTACGCTGGATAAGCCCATACGGTTTCAAGACACTGCGCCACTGCGCAGACGGCGTTCTTAAGACTTAACGTGAGTGAAAACATGCGCTGCTGCTTCCCACAAAAGCACGCGCCTGAATGCGCGAAATTGGGTCAGGCTGTGCGACGCCGCTACAACTTAGACGCGTTTTACAGCAGTACACGAGCGTTGCCGTGAAGTCCGCTGGAGAAGACAATAGCGTTTCAAGACATTGCACGAGTTCGCAGACGGCGCACTCAAGACTTAACGTGAGTGAAAACATGCGTTGCTGCTTCGCACAAAAGCACGCGCCTGAATGCGCGAAAATGGAACACGCTGTGCGACGCCACTACACATTCACGCTTTATAGCAGTACACGAGCGTTGCCGTGAAGCCCACTGGAGAAGGCAACATAGTTTCAAGACATTGCAGGAGTGCGCAGACGACGCATTTAAGACTTAAAGTGAGTGAAAGCATGGGCTGTTGCTTCGCACAAAAGCACGCGCCTGAATGCGCGAAATTGGGACACGCTGTGCGAAGCCACTACACCTTATTCACGCTTTACAGCAGAAAACGTGCGTTGCCGTGAAGCCCGCTGGAGAAGCCAACCAGGTTTCAAGACTTTGCATGAGTTCGCAAACGGCGCTCTTAAGACTTAACATGAGCGAAAGCATGCGTTGGTGCTTCGCACAAAAGCACGCGCCTGAATGCGCGAAATTGAGACACACTTTGTGACGCCATTCGACCGTAGTGGAGTTTCACACCAGTGCACAAGCATTGCTGTAAAGCTCGCTGGAGAAGCCAATACGGTTTCAAGACATTGCGCGTGTGCGCAGACGACGCATTTCAGACTTAACGTGAGAGAAAGCATGCGCTGCTGCTTCGCACAAAAGCACGCGCCTGAATGCGCGATATTGGGACACGCTGTGCGACGCCACTACACCTTATTCAGGCTTTACAGCAGTAATCGAGCGTTGCCGTGAAGCCCGCTGGATAAGCGAATACGGTTTCAAGACATTGCGCCAGTGCGCAGACGGCGCTCTTAAGACTTAACGTGAGTGAAAGCATGCGCTGCTGCTTCGCACAAAAGCACGCGCCTGAATGCGCGAAATTGGGACACACTGTGCGACGCCACTACTACTTAGTCGCGTTTTACAGCAGTACATGAGCGTTGCCGTGAAGTCTGCTGGAGAAGCCAACACAGTTTCAAGACATTGTGCGTGTTCGCAAACGGCGCTCTTAAGACAACACATGAATGAAAGCATGCGTTGCTGCTTCGCACAAAAGCACGCGCCTGAATGCGCGAAATTGGGACACGCTGTGCGACGCCACACCTTATTCACGCTTTAAAGCTGTACACGAGCGTTGCCGTGAAGCCCGCTGGAGAAGCCAACACAGTCTCAAGACATTGCACGAGTTCGCAGACGGCGCTCTTAAGACTTAACGTGAGTGAAAGCATGCGTTGCTGCTTCGCACAAAAGCACGCGCTTGAATGCACTAAATTGAAAAGCAATGTGCGACGCCGTTGGACCTTAGTCGAGTTTCACAGCAGTGCACAAGCGTTGCCGTAAAGCCCGCTGGAGAAGCAATAACGGTTTCAAGACATTGCGCGAGTGCGCAGACGACGCATTTCAGACTTAACGTGAATGAAAGCATGCGCTGCTGCTTCGCACAAAAGCACGCACCTGAATGCGCGATATTGTGACACGCTGTGCGACGCCACCACAACTTAGTCGCGTCTTACAGCAGTGCACACGCTTTGACGTGAGGTCCGCTGGAGAAGACAATAGGGTTTCAAGACATTACACGAGTTCGGAGACGGCGCTCTTAAGACTTAACGTGAGTGAAAGCATGCGTTGCTCCTTCGCACCAAAGCACGCGCCTGAATGCGCGAAAATGGGACACGCTGTGCGACGCCGCTACAACTTAGTCGCGTTTCACAGCAGTACACCAGCGTTGCCCTGAAGTCCACTAGAGAAGCCAACACAGTTTCAAGACATTGCACGAGTTCGCAGACGGCGCTCTTAAGACTTGACGTGAGTGAAAGCATGCGTTACTGCTTCGTACAAAAGCACGCACCTGAATGCGCGAAATTCAGAAGCAATGTGCGACGCCGTTCAACCTTAGTCGAGTTTCACAGCAGTGCACAAGCGTTGCCGTGAAGCCCGCTGGAGAAGCCAATACGGTTTCAAGACATTGCGCGAGTGCGCAGACGACGCATTTCAGACTTAACGTGAGTGAAAGCATGCGCTGCTGCTTCACACAAAAGCACGTGCCTGAATGCGCGATATTGTGACACGCTGTGCGACGCCACCACAACTTAGTCGCGTCTTACAGCAGTGCACACGCTTTGCCGTGAAGTCCGCTGGAGAAGACAATAGCGTTTCAAGACATTGCACGAGTTCGCAGACGGCGCACTTAAGACTTAACGTGAGTGAAAACATGCGCTGCTGCTTCGCACAAAAGCACGCGCCTGAATGCGCGAAAATGGAACACGCTGTGCGACGCCACTACACATTCACGCTTTATAGCTATACACGAGCGTTGCCGTGAAGCCCACTGGAGAAGGCAACACAGTTTCAAGACATTGCAGGAGTGCGCAGACGACGTATTTAAGACTTAAAGTGAGTGAAAGCATGCGCTGCTGCTTCGCACAAAAGCACGCGCCTGAATGCGCGAAATTGGGACACGCTGTGCGAAGCCACTACACCTTATTCACGCTTTACAGCAGAAAACGTGCGCTGCCGTGAAGCCCGCTGGAGAAGCCAACCAGGTTTCAAGACTTTGCATGAGTTCGCAAACGGCGCTCTTAAGACTTAACATGAGCGAAAGCATGCGTTGGTGCTTCGCACAAAAGCACGCGCCTGAATGCGCGAAATTGAGACACACTTTGTGACGCCATTCGACCGTAGTGGAGTTTCACAGCAGTGCACAAGCATTGCTGTAAAGTTCGCTGGAGAAGCCAATACGGTTTCAAGACATTGCGCGTGTGCGCAGACGACGCATTTCAGACTTAACGTGAGAGAAAGCATGCGCTGCTGCTTCGCACAAAAGCACGCGCTGAATACGCGAAATTGGGACACGCTGTGCGACGCCGCTACAACTTAGTCGCGTTTCACAGCAGTACACGAGAGTTTCCGTGAAGTCCGCTGGATAAGCCAATACGGTTTCAAGACATTGCGCCAGTGCGCAGACGGCGCTCTTAAGACTATAGGTGAGTGAAACCATGCGCTGCTGCTTCGCACAAAAGCACGCGCCTGAATGCGCGAAGTTGGGACACGCTGTGCGACGCCACTACACATTCACGCTTTATAGCAGTACAGGAGCGTTGCCGTGAAGCCCGCTGGAGAAGGCAACACAGTTTCAAGACATTGCAGGAGTGTGCAGAAGACGCATTTAAGACTTAAAGTGAGTAAAAGCATGCGCTGCTGCTTCGCACAAAAGCACGCGCCTGAATGTGCGAAATTGAGACACACTGTGCGACGCCACTACAACTTAGTCGCGCATTTAAGCAGTACTCGAGCGTTGCCGTGAAGTCCGCTGCAGAAGCCAATACGGTTTCAAAAGATTGCAAGGGTGTGCAGACGGCGCTCTTAAGACTTAACGTGAGTGAAAGCTAGCGCTGCTGCTTCGCACAAAAGCACGCGCCTGAATACGCGAAATTGGGACATGCTGTGCGACGCCGCTACAACTTAGACGCGTTTTACAGCAGTACACGAGCGTTGCCGTGAAGTCCGCTGCAGAAGCCAACACGGTTTCAAGAGATTGCAAGGGTGTGCAGACGGCGCTCTTAAGACTTAACGTGAGCGAAAGCATGCGCTGCTGCTTCGCACAAAAGCACGCGCCTGAATGCGTGAAATTTAGACACACAGTACGACGCCACTACAACTTAGTCGCGTTTTACAGCAGTACACGAGCGTTTCCGTGAAGTCCACTGGAGAAGCCAATACGGTTTCAAGACATTGCGCGAGTGCGCAGACGGCGCTCTTAAGACTTAACGTGAGTGAAAGCATGCGCTGCTGCTTCGCACAAAAGCACGCGCTGTATACGCGAAATTGGGACACGCTGTGCGACGCCGCTACAACTTAGTCGCGTTTCACAGCAGTACACGAGCGTTTCCGTGAAGTCCGCTGGATAAGCCAATACGGTTTCAAGACATTGCGCCAGTGCGCAGACGGCGCTCTTAAGACTTAACGTGAGTGAAAGCATGCTGCTGCTTCGAACAAAAGCACGCGCTGAATACGCGAAATTGGGACACGCTGTGCGACGCCGCTACAACTTAGTCGCGTTTCACAGCAGTACACGAGCGTTTCCGTGAAGTCCCCTGGATAAGCCAATACGGTTTCAAGACATTGCGCCAGTGCGCAGACGGCGCTCTTAAGACTTGACGTGAGTGAAAGCATGCGTTACTGCTTCGTACAAAAGCACGCACCTCAATGCGCGAAATTCAGAAGCAATGTGCGACGCCGTTCGACCGTAGTCGAGTTTCACAGCAGTGCACAAGCGTTCCCGTGAAGCCCGCTGGAGAAGCCAATACGGTTTCAAGACATTGTGCGAGTGCGCAGACGACGCATTTCAGACTTAACGTGAGTGAAAGCATGCGCTGCTGCTTCGCACAAAAGCACGTGCCTGAATGCGCGATATTGTGACACGCTGTGCGACGCCACCACAACTTAGTCGCGTCTTACAGCAGTGCACACGCTTTCCCGTGAAGTCCGCAGGAGAAGACAATAGCGTTTCAAGACATTGCACGAGTTCGCAGACGGCGCACTCAAGACTTAACGTGAGTGAAAACATGCGTTGCTGCTTCGCACAAAAGCACGCGCCTGAATGCGCGAAAATGGAACACACTGTGCGACGCCACTACACATTCACGCTTTATAGCAGTACACGAGCGTTGCCGTGAAGCCCACTGGAGAAGGCAACATAGTTTCAAGACATTGCAGGAGTGCGCAGACGACGCATTTAAGACTTAAAGTGAGTGAAAGCATGCGCTGCTGCTTCGCACAAAAGCACGCGCCTGAATGCGCGAAATTGGGACACGCTGTGCGAAGCCACTACACCTTATTCACGCTTTACAGCAGAAAACGTGCGTTGCCGTGAAGCCCGCTGGAGAAGCCAACCAGGTTTCAAGACTTTGCATGAGTTCGCAAACGGCGCTCTTAAGACTTAACATGAGCGAAAGCATGCGTTGGTGCTTCGCACAAAAGCACGCGCCTGAATGCGCGAAATTGAGACACACTTTGTGACGCCATTCGACCGTAGTGGAGTTTCACACCAGTGCACAAGCATTGCTGTAAAGCTCGCTGGAGAAGCCAATACGGTTTCAAGACATTGCGCGTGTGCGCAGACGACGAATTTCAGACTTAACGTGAGAGAAAGCATGCGCTGCTGCTTCGCACAAAAGCACGCGCCTGAATGCGCGATATTGGGACACGCTGTGCGACGCCACTACACCTTATTCAGGCTTTACAGCAGTAATCGAGCGTTGCCGTGAAGCCCGCTGGATAAGCCAATACGGTTTCAAGACATTGCGCCAGTGCGCAGACGGCGCTCTTAAGACTTAACGTGAGTGAAAGCATGCGCTGCTGCTTCGCACAAAAGCACGCACCTGAATGCGCGAAATTGGGACACACTGTGCGACGCCACTACTACTTAGTCGCGTTTTACAGCAGTACATGAGCGTTGCCGTGAAGTCTGCTGGAGAAGCCAACACAGTTTCAAGACATTGTGCGTGTTCGCAAACGGCGCTCTTAAGACTAGACATGAATGAAAGCATGCGTTGCTGCTTCGCACAAAAGCACGCGCCTGAATGCGCGAAATTGGGACACGCTGTGCGACGCCACTACACCTTATTCACGCTTTAAAGCTGTACACGAGCGTTGCCGTGAAGCCCGCTGGAGAAGCCAACACAGTCTCAAGACATTGCAGGAGTGTGCAGAAGACGCATTTAAGACTTAAAGTGAGTAAAAGCATGCGCTGCTGCTTCGCACAAAAGCACGCGCCTGAATGTGCGAAATTGAGACACACTGTGCGACGCCACTACAACTTAGTCGCGCATTTAAGCAGTACTCGAGCGTTGCCGTGAAGTCCGCTGCAGAAGCCAATACGGTTTCAAAAGATTGCAAGGGTGTGCAGACGGCGCTCTTAAGACTTAACGTGAGTGAAAGCTAGCGCTGCTGCTTCGCACAAAAGCACGCGCCTGAATACGCGAAATTGGGACATGCTGTGCGACGCCGCTACAACTTAGCCGCGTTTCACAGCAGTACACGAGCGTTACCGTGAAGTACGCTGGATAAGCCAATACGGTTTCAAGACATTGCGCCACTGCGCAGACGGCGTTCTTAAGACTTAACGTGAGTGAAAACATGCGCTGCTGCTTCCCACAAAAGCACGCGCCTGAATGCGCGAAATTGGGTCAGGCTGTGCGACGCCACTACAACTTAGACGCGTTTTACAGCAGTACACGAGCGTTGCCGTGAAGTCCGCTGCAGAAGCCAACACGGTTTCAAGAGATTGCAAGGGTGTGCAGACGGCGCTCTTAAGACTTAACGTGAGCGAAAGCATGCGCTGCTGCTTCGCACAAAAGCACGCGCCTGAATGCGTGAAATTTAGACACACAGTACGACGCCACTACAACTTAGTCGCGTTTTACAGCAGTACACGAGCGTTTCCGTGAAGTCCACTGGAGAAGCCAATACGGTTTCAAGACATTGCGCGAGTGCGCAGACGGCGCTCTTAAGACTTAACGTGAGTGAAAGCATGCGCTGCTGCTTCGCACAAAAGCACGCGCTGTATACGCGAAATTGGGACACGCTGTGCGACGCCGCTACAACTTAGTCGCGTTTCACAGCAGTACACGAGCGTTTCCGTGAAGTCCGCTGGATAAGCCAATACGGTTTCAAGACATTGCGCCAGTGCGCAGACGGCGCTCTTAAGACTTAACGTGAGTGAAAGCATGCTGCTGCTTCGAACAAAAGCACGCGCTGAATACGCGAAATTGGGACACGCTGTGCGACGCCGCTACAACTTAGTCGCGTTTCACAGCAGTACACGAGCGTTTCCGTGAAGTCCCCTGGATAAGCCAATACGGTTTCAAGACATTGCGCCAGTGCGCAGACGGCGCTCTTAAGACTTGACGTGAGTGAAAGCATGCGTTACTGCTTCGTACAAAAGCACGCACCTCAATGCGCGAAATTCAGAAGCAATGTGCGACGCCGTTCGACCGTAGTCGAGTTTCACAGCAGTGCACAAGCGTTCCCGTGAAGCCCGCTGGAGAAGCCAATACGGTTTCAAGACATTGTGCGAGTGCGCAGACGACGCATTTCAGACTTAACGTGAGTGAAAGCATGCGCTGCTGCTTCGCACAAAAGCACGTGCCTGAATGCGCGATATTGTGACACGCTGTGCGACGCCACCACAACTTAGTCGCGTCTTACAGCAGTGCACACGCTTTCCCGTGAAGTCCGCAGGAGAAGACAATAGCGTTTCAAGACATTGCTCGAGTTCGCAGACGGCGCACTCAAGACTTAACGTGAGTGAAAACATGCGTTGCTGCTTCGCACAAAAGCACGCGCCTGAATGCGCGAAAATGGAACACACTGTGCGACGCCACTACACATTCACGCTTTATAGCAGTACACGAGCGTTGCCGTGAAGCCCACTGGAGAAGGCAACATAGTTTCAAGACATTGCAGGAGTGCGCAGACGACGCATTTAAGACTTAAAGTGAGTGAAAGCATGCGCTGCTGCTTCGCACAAAAGCACGCGCCTGAATGCGCGAAATTGGGACACGCTGTGCGAAGCCACTACACCTTATTCACGCTTTACAGCAGAAAACGTGCGTTGCCGTGAAGCCCGCTGGAGAAGCCAACCAGGTTTCAAGACTTTGCATGAGTTCGCAAACGGCGCTCTTAAGACTTAACATGAGCGAAAGCATGCGTTGGTGCTTCGCACAAAAGCACGCGCCTGAATGCGCGAAATTGAGACACACTTTGTGACGCCATTCGACCGTAGTGGAGTTTCACACCAGTGCACAAGCATTGCTGTAAAGCTCGCTGGAGAAGCCAATACGGTTTCAAGACATTGCGCGTGTGCGCAGACGACGAATTTCAGACTTAACGTGAGAGAAAGCATGCGCTGCTGCTTCGCACAAAAGCACGCGCCTGAATGCGCGATATTGGGACACGCTGTGCGACGCCACTACACCTTATTCAGGCTTTACAGCAGTAATCGAGCGTTGCCGTGAAGCCCGCTGGATAAGCCAATACGGTTTCAAGACATTGCGCCAGTGCGCAGACGGCGCTCTTAAGACTTAACGTGAGTGAAAGCATGCGCTGCTGCTTCGCACAAAAGCACGCACCTGAATGCGCGAAATTGGGACACACTGTGCGACGCCACTACTACTTAGTCGCGTTTTACAGCAGTACATGAGCGTTGCCGTGAAGTCTGCTGGAGAAGCCAACACAGTTTCAAGACATTGTGCGTGTTCGCAAACGGCGCTCTTAAGACTAGACATGAATGAAAGCATGCGTTGCTGCTTCGCACAAAAGCACGCGCCTGAATGCGCGAAATTGGGACACGCTGTGCGACGCCACTACACCTTATTCACGCTTTAAAGCTGTACACGAGCGTTGCCGTGAAGCCCGCTGGAGAAGCCAACACAGTCTCAAGACATTGCACGAGTTCGCAGACGGCGCTCTTAAGACTTAACGTGAGTGAAAGCATGCGTTGCTGCTTCGCACAAAAGCACGCGCTTGAATGCGCTAAATTGAAAAGCAATGTGCGACGCCGTTGGACCTTAGTCGAGTTTCACAGCAGTCCACAAGCGTTGCCGTGAAGCCCGCTGGAGAAGCAATAACGGTTTCAAGACATTGCGCGAGTGCGCAGACGACGCATTTCAGACTTAACGTGAATGAAAGCATGCGCTGCTGCTTTGCACAAAAGCACGCACCTGAATGCGCGATATTGTGACACGCTGTGCGACGCCACCACAACTTAGTCGCGTCTTACAGCAGTGCACACGCTTTGCCGTGAGGTCCGCTGGAGAAGACAATAGGGTTTCAAGACATTACACGAGTTCGGAGACGGCGCTCTTAAGACTTAACGTGAGTGAAAGCATGCGTTGCTCCTTCGCACCAAAGCACGCGCCTGAATGCGCGAAAATGGGACACGCTGTGCGACGCCGCTACAACTTAGTCGCGTTTCACAGCAGTACACGAGCGTTGCCCTGAAGTCCACTAGAGAAGCCAACACAGTTTCAAGACATTGCACGAGTTCGCAGACGGCGCTCTTAAGACTTGACGTGAGTGAAAGCATGCGTTACTGCTTCGTAAAAAAGGACGCACCTGAATGCGCGAAATTCAGAAGCAATGTGCGACGCCGTTCAACCTTAGTCGAGTTTCACAGCAGTGCACAAGCGTTGCCGTGAAGCCCGCTGGAGAAGCCAATAAGGTTTCAAGACATTGCGCGAGTGCGCAGACGACGCATTTCAGACTTAACGTGACTGAAAGCATGCACTGCTGCTTCACACAAAAGCACGTGCCTGAATGCGCGATATTGTGACACGCTGTGCGACGCCACCACAACTTAGTCGCGTCTTACAGCAGTGCACACGCTTTGCCGTGAAGTCCGCTGGAGAAGACAATAGCGTTTCAAGACATTGCACGAGTTCGCAGACGGCGCACTTAAGACTTAACGTGAGTGAAAACATGCGTTGCTGCTTCGCACAAAAGCACGCGCCTGAATGCGCGAAATTGGGACACGCTGTGCGAAGCCACTACACCTTATTCACGCTTTACAGCAGAAAACGTGCGTTGCCGTGAAGCCCGCTGGAGAAGCCAACCAGGTTTCAAGACTTTGCATGAGTTCGCAAACGGCGCTCTTAAGACTTAACATGAGCGAAAGCATGCGTTGGTGCTTCGCACAAAAGCACGCGCCTGAATGCGCGAAATTGAGACACACTTTGTGATGCCATTCGACCGTAGTGGAGTTTCACAGCAGTGCACAAGCATTGCTGTAAAGCTCGCTGGAGAAGCCAATACGGTTTCAAGGCATTGCGCGTGTGCGCAGACGACGCATTTCAGACTTAACGTGAGAGAAAGCATGCGCTGCTGCTTCGCACAAAAGCACGCGCTGAATACGCGAAATTGGGACACGCTGTGCGACGCCGCTACAACTTAGTCGCGTTTCACAGCAGTACACGAGAGTTTCCGTGAAGTCCGCTGGATAAGCCAATACGGTTTCAAGACATTGCGCCAGTGCGCAGACGGCGCTCTTAAGACTTAACGTGAGTGAAACCATGCGCTGCTGCTTCGCACAAAAGCACGCGCCTGAATGCGCGAAGTTGGGACACGCTGTGCGACGCCACTACACATTCACGCTTTATAGCAGTACACGAGCGTTGCCGTGAAGCCCGCTGGAGAAGGCAACACAGTTTCAAGACATTGCAGGAGTGTGCAGAAGACGCATTTAAGACTTAAAGTGAGTAAAAGCATGCTCTGCTGCTTCGCACAAAAGCACGCGCCTGAATACGCGAAATTGGGACACGCTGTGCGACGCCGCTACAACTTAGCCGCGTTTCACAGCAGTACACGAGCGTTACCGTGAAGTACGCTGGATAAGCCAATACGGTTTCAAGACATTGCGCCACTGCGCAGACGGCGTTCTTAAGACTTAACGTGAGTGAAAACATGCGCTGCTGCTTCCCACAAAAGCACGCGCCTGAATGCGCGAAATTGGGTCAGGCTGTGCGACGCCACTACAACTTAGACGCGTTTTACAGCAGTACACGAGCGTTGCCGTGAAGTCCGCTGCAGAAGCCAACACGGTTTCAAGAGATTGCAAGGGTGTGCAGACGGCGCTCTTAAGACTTAACGTGAGCGAAAGCATGCGCTGCTGCTTCGCACAAAAGCACGCGCCTGAATGCGTGAAATTTAGACACACAGTACGACGCCACTACAACTTAGTCGCGTTTTACAGCAGTACACGAGCGTTTCCGTGAAGTCCACCGGAGAAGCCAATACGGTTTCAAGACATTGCGCGAGTGCGCAGACGGCGCTCTTAAGACTTAACGTGAGTGAAAGCATGCGCTGCTGCTTCGCACAAAAGCACGCGCTGAATACGCGAAATTGGGACACGCTGTGCGACGCCGCTACAACTTAGTCGCGTTTCACAGCAGTACACGAGCGTTTCCGTGAAGTCCGCTGGATAAGCCAATACGGTTTCAAGACATTGCGCCAGTGCGCAGACGGCGCTCTTAAGACTTAACGTGAGGGAAAGCATGCGCTGCTGCTTCGCACAAAAGCACGCGCCTGAATGCGTGAAATTTAGACACACAGTACGACGCCACTACAACTTAGTTGCGTTTTACAGCAGTACACGAGCGTTTCCATAAAGTCCACTGGAGAAGCCAATACGGTTTCAAGACATTGCGCGAGTGCGCAGACGGCGCTCTTAAGACTTAACGTGAGTGAAAGCATGCTGCTGCTTCGAACAAATGCACGCGCTGAATACGCGAAATTGGGAAACGCTGTGAGACGCCGCTACAACTTAGTCGCGTTTCACAGCAGTACACGAGCGTTTCCGTGAAGTCCGCTGGATAAGCCAATACGGTTTCAAGACATTGCGCCAGTGCGCAGACGGCGCTCTTAAGACTTAACGTGAGTGAAAGCATGCGCTGCTGCTTCGCACAAAAGCACGCGCTTGAATGCGCGAAATTGGGACACGCTGTGCGACGCCGCTACAACTTAGCCGCGTTTCACAGCAGTACACGGGCGTTTCCGTGAAGTACGCTGGATAAGCCAATACGGTTTCAAGACATTGCGCCACTGCGCAGACGGCGTTCTTAAGACTTAACGTGAGTGAAAACATGCGCTGCTGCTTCCCACAAAAGCACGCGCCTGAATGCGCGAAATTGGGTCAGGCTGTGCGACGCCTCTACAACTTAGACGCGTTTTACAGCAGTACACGAGCGTTGCCGTGAAGTCCGCTGCAGAAGCCAACACGGTTTCAAGAGATTGCAAGGGTGTGCAGACGGCGCTCTTAAGACTTAACGTGAGTGAAAGCATGCGCTGCTGCTTCGCACAAAAGCACGCGCCTGAATGCGTGAAATTTAGACACACAGTACGACGCCACTACAACTTAGTCGCGTTTTACAGCAGTACACGAGCGTTTCCGTGAAGTCCACTGGAGAAGCCAATACGGTTTCAAGACATTGCGCGAGTGCCCAGACGGCGCTCTTAAGACTTAACGTGAGTGAAAGCATGCGCTGCTGCTTCGCACAAAAGCACGCGCTGAATACGCGAAATTGGGACACGCTGTGCGACGCCGCTACAACTTAGTCGCGTTTCACAGCAGTACACGAGCGTTTCCGTGAAGTCCGCTGGATAAGCCAATACGGTTTCAAGACATTGCGCCAGTGCGCAGACGGCGCTGTTAAGACTTAACGTGAGTGAAAGCATGCTGCTGCTTCGAACAAAAGCACGCGCTGAATACGCGAAATTGGGACACGCTGTGCGACGCCGCTACAACTTAGTCGCGTTTCACAGCAGTACACGAGCGTTTCCGTGAAGTCTGCTGGATAAGCCAATATGGTGTCAAGACATTGCGCCAGTGCGCAGACGGCGCTCTTAAGACTTAACGTGAGTGAAAGCATGCGCTGCAGCTTCGCACAAAAGCACGCGCCTGAATGCGTGAAATTTAGACACACAGTTCGACGCCACTACAACTTAGTCGCGTTTTACAGCAGTACACGAGCGTTTCCGTGAAGTCCACTGGAGAAGCCAATACGGTTTCAAGACATTGCGCGAGTGCGCAGACGGCGCTCTTAAGACTTAACGTGAGTGAAAGCATGCTGCTGCTTCGAACAAAAGCACACGCTGATTACGCGAAATTGGGACACGCTGTGCGACGCCGCTACAACTTAGTCGCGTTTCACAGCAGTACACGAGCGTTTCCGTGAAGTCCGCTGGATAAGCCAATACGGTTTCAAGACATTGCGCCAGTGCGCAGACGGCGCTCTTAAGACTTAACGTGAGTGAAAGCATGCGCTGCTGCTTCGCACAAAAGCACGCGCCTGAATGCGCGAAATTGGGACACGCTGTGCGACGCCGCTACAACTTAGCCGCGTTTCACAGCAGTACACGAGCGTTTCCGTGAAGTACGCTGGATAAGCCAATACGGTTTCAAGACATTGCGCCACTGCGCAGACGGCGTTCTTAAGACTTAACGTGAGTGAAAACATGCGCTGCTGCTTCCCACAAAAGCACGCGCCTGAATGCGCGAAATTGGGTCAGGCTGTGCGACGCCGCTACAACTTAGACGCGTTTTACAGCAGTACACGAGCGTTGCCGTGAAGTCCGCTGCAGAAGCCAACACGGTTTCAAGAGATTGCAAGGGTGTGTAGACGGCGCTCTTAAGACTTCACGTGAGTGAAAGCATGCGCTGCTGCTTCGCACAAAAGCACGCGCCTGAATGCGTGAAATTTAGACACACAGTACGACGCCACTACAACTTAGTCGCGTTTTACAGCAGTACACGAGCGTTTCCGTGAAGTCCACTGGAGAAGCCAATACGGTTTCAAGACATTGCGCGAGTGCGCAGACGGCGCTCTTAAGACTTAACGTGGGTGAAAGCATGCGCTGCTGCTTCGCACAAAAGCACGCGCTGAATACGCGAAATTGGGACACGCTGTGCGACGCCGCTACAACTTAGTCGCGTTTCACAGCAGTACACGAGCGTTTCCGTGAAGTCCGCTGGATAAGCCAATACGGTTTCAAGACATTGCGCCAGTGCGGAGACGGCGCTCTTAAGACTTAACGTGAGTGAAAGCGTGCGCTGCTGCTTCGCACAAAAGCACGCGCCTGAATGCGTGAAATTTAGACACACAGTACGACGCCGCTACAACTTAGTCGCGTTTCACAGCAGTACACGAGCGTTTCCGTGAAGTCCGCTGGATAAGCCAATACGGTTTCAAGACATTGCGCCAGTGCGCAGA
This sequence comes from Dermacentor variabilis, assembly GCF_050947875.1. Lineage (NCBI taxonomy): Eukaryota > Metazoa > Arthropoda > Arachnida > Ixodida > Ixodidae > Dermacentor > Dermacentor variabilis. The sequence goes on along the minus strand of NC_134574.1, from coordinate 22,026,700 downwards.
CGGCGCTCTTAAGACTTAACGTGAGTGAAAGCATGCGTTGCTGCTTCGCACAAAAGCACGCGCCTGAATGCGCGAAATTGGGACACGCTGTGAGACGCCGCTACAACTTAGCCGCGTTTCACAGCAGTACACGAGCGTTTCCGTGAAGTACGCTGGATAAGCCCATACGGTTTCAAGACACTGCGCCAGTGCGCAGACGGCGTTCTTAAGACTTAACGTGAGTGAAAACATGCGCTGCTGCTTCCCACAAAAGCACGCGCCTGAATGCGCGAAATTGGGTCAGGCTGTGCGACGCCGCTACAACTTAGACGCGTTTTACAGCAGTACACGAGCGTTGCCGTGAAGTCCGCTGCAGAAGCCAACACGGTTTCAAGAGATTGCAAGGGTGTGCAGACAGCGCTCTTAAGACTTAACGTGAGTGAAAGCATGCGCTGCTGCTTCGCACAAAAGCACGCGCCTGAATGCGTGAAATTTAGACACACAGTACGACGCCACTACAACTTAGTCGCGTTTTACAGCAGTACACGAGCGTTTCCGTGAAGTCCACTGGAGAAGCCAATACGGTTTCAAGACATTGCGCGAGTGCGCAGACGGCGCTCTTAAGACTTAACGTGAGTGAAAGCATGCGCTGCTGCTTCGCACAAAAGCACGCGCTGAATATGCGAAATTGGGACACGCTGTGCGACGCCGCTACAACTTAGTCGCGTTTCACAGCAGTACACGAGCGTTTCCGTGAAGTCCGCTGGATAAGCCAATACGGTTTCAAGACATTGCGCCAGTGCGCAGACGGCGCTCTTAAGACTTAACGTGAGTGAAAGCATGCGCTGCTGCTTCGCACAAAACCACACACGCCTGAATGCGCGAAATTGGGACACACTGTGCGACGCCACTACTACTTAGTCGAGTTTCACAGCAGTGCACAAGCGTTGCCGTGAAGCCCGCTGGAGAAGCAATAACGGTTTCAAGACATTGCGCGAGTGCGCAGACGACGCATTTCAGACTTAACGTGAATGAAAGCATGCGCTGCTGCTTCGCACAAAAGCACGCACCTGAATGCGCGATATTGTGACACGCTGTGCGACGCCACCACAACTTAGTCGCGTCTTACAGCAGTCCACACGCTTTGCCGTGAGGTCCGCTGGAGAAGACAATAGGGTTTCAACACATTACACGAGTTCGGAGACGGCGCTCTTAAGACTTAACGTGAGTGAAAGCATGCGCTGCTCCTTCGCACCAAAGCACGCGCCTGAATGCGCGAAAATGGGACACGCTGTGCGACGCCGCTACAACTTAGTCGCGTTTCATAGCAGTACACGAGCGTTGCCCTGAAGTCCACTAGAGAAGCCAACACAGTTTCAAGACATTGCACGAGTTCGCAGACGGCGCTCTTAAGACTTGACGTGAGTGAAAGCATGCGTTACTGCTTCGTACAAAAGCACGCACCTGAATGCGCGAAATTCAGAAGCAATGTGCGACGCCGTTCGACCTTAGTCGAGTTTCACAGCAGTGCACAAGCGTTCCCGTGAAGCCCGCTGGAGAAGCCAATACGGTTTCAAGACATTGTGCGAGTGCGCAGACGACGCATTTCAGACTTAACGTGAGTGAAAGCATGCGCTGCTGCTTCGCACAAAAGCACGTGCCTGAATGCGCGATATTGTGACACGCTGTGCGACGCCACCACAACTTAGTCGCGTCTTACAGCAGTGCACACGCTTTCCCGTGAAGTCCGCTGGAGAAGACAATAGCGTTTCAAGACATTGCACGAGTTCGCAGACGGCGCACTCAAGACTTAACGTGAGTGAAAACATGCGTTGCTGCTTCGCACAAAAGCACGCGCCTGAATGCGCGAAAATGGAACACGCTGTGCGACGCCACTACACATTCACGCTTTATAGCAGTACACGAGCGTTGCCGTGAAGCCCACTGGAGAAGGCAACATAGTTTCAAGACATTGCAGGAGTGCGCAGACGACGCATTTAAGACTTAAAGTGAGTGAAAGCATGCGCTGCTGCTTCGCACAAAAGCACGCGCCTGAATGCGCGAAATTGGGACACGCTGTGCGAAGCCACTACACCTTATTCACGCTTTACAGCAGAAAACGTGCGTTGCCGTGAAGCCCGCTGGAGAAGCCAACTAGGTTTCAAGACTTTGCATGAGTTCGCAAACGGCGCTCTTAAGACTTAACATGAGCGAAAGCATGTGTTGGTGCTTCGCACAAAAGCACGCGCCTGAATGCGCGAAATTGAGACACACTTTGTGACGCCATTCGACCGTAGTGGAGTTTCACAGCAGTGCACAAGCATTGCTGTAAAGCTCGCTGGAGAAGCCAATACGGTTTCAAGACATTGCGCGTGTGCGCACACGACGCATTTCAGACTTAACGTGAGAGAAAGCATGCGCTGCTGCTTCGCACAAAAGCACGCGCTGAATACGCGAAATTGGGACACGCTGTGCGACGCCGCTACAACTTAGTCGCGTTTCACAGCAGTACACGAGAGTTTCCGTGAAGTCCGCTGGATAAGCCAATACGGTTTCAAGACATTGCGCCAGTGCGCCGACAGCGCTCTTAAGACTTAACGTGAGTGAAACCATGCGCTGCTGCTTCGCACAAAAGCACGCGCCTGAATGCGCGAAGTTGGGACACGCTGTGCGACGCCGCTACAACTTAGTCGCGTTTCACAGCAGTACACGAGCGTTTCCGTGAAGTCCGCTGGATAAGCCAATACGGTTTCAAGACATTGCGCCAGTGCGCAGACGGCGCTCTTAAGACTTAACGTGAGTGAAAGCATGCTGCTGCTTCGAACAAAAGCACGCGCTGAATACGCGAAATTGGGACACGCTGTGCGACGCCGCTACAACTTAGTCGCGTTTCACAGCAGTACACGAGCGTTTCCGTGAAGTACGCTGGATAAGCCCATACGGTTTCAAGACACTGCGCCAGTGCGCAGACGGCGTTCTTAAGACTTAACGTGAGTGAAAACATGCGCTGCTGCTTCCCACAAAAGCACGCGCCTGAATGCGCGAAATTGGGTCAGGCTGTGCGACGCCGCTACAACTTAGACGCGTTTTACAGCAGTACACGAGCGTTGCCGTGAAGTCCGCTGCAGAAGCCAACACGGTTTCAAGAGATTGCAAGGGTGTGCAGACAGCGCTCTTAAGACTTAACGTGAGTGAAAGCATGCGCTGCTGCTTCGCACAAAAGCACGCGCCTGAATGCGTGAAATTTAGACACACAGTACGACGCCACTACAACTTAGTCGCGTTTTACAGCAGTACACGAGCGTTTCCGTGAAGTCCACTGGAGAAGCCAATACGGTTTCAAGACATTGCGCGAGTGCGCAGACGGCGCTCTTAAGACTTAACGTGAGTGAAAGCATGCGCTGCTGCTTCGCACAAAAGCACGCGCTGAATATGCGAAATTGGGACACGCTGTGCGACGCCGCTACAACTTAGTCGCGTTTCACAGCAGTACACGAGCGTTTCCGTGAAGTCCGCTGGATAAGCCAATACGGTTTCAAGACATTGCGCCAGTGCGCAGACGGCGCTCTTAAGACTTAACGTGAGTGAAAGCATGCGCTGCTGCTTCGCACAAAACCACACACGCCTGAATGCGCGAAATTGGGACACACTGTGCGACGCCACTACTACTTAGTCGAGTTTCACAGCAGTGCACAAGCGTTGCCGTGAAGCCCGCTGGAGAAGCAATAACGGTTTCAAGACATTGCGCGAGTGCGCAGACGACGCATTTCAGACTTAACGTGAATGAAAGCATGCGCTGCTGCTTCGCACAAAAGCACGCACCTGAATGCGCGATATTGTGACACGCTGTGCGACGCCACCACAACTTAGTCGCGTCTTACAGCAGTCCACACGCTTTGCCGTGAGGTCCGCTGGAGAAGACAATAGGGTTTCAACACATTACACGAGTTCGGAGACGGCGCTCTTAAGACTTAACGTGAGTGAAAGCATGCGCTGCTCCTTCGCACCAAAGCACGCGCCTGAATGCGCGAAAATGGGACACGCTGTGCGACGCCGCTACAACTTAGTCGCGTTTCATAGCAGTACACGAGCGTTGCCCTGAAGTCCACTAGAGAAGCCAACACAGTTTCAAGACATTGCACGAGTTCGCAGACGGCGCTCTTAAGACTTGACGTGAGTGAAAGCATGCGTTACTGCTTCGTACAAAAGCACGCACCTGAATGCGCGAAATTCAGAAGCAATGTGCGACGCCGTTCGACCTTAGTCGAGTTTCACAGCAGTGCACAAGCGTTCCCGTGAAGCCCGCTGGAGAAGCCAATACGGTTTCAAGACATTGTGCGAGTGCGCAGACGACGCATTTCAGACTTAACGTGAGTGAAAGCATGCGCTGCTGCTTCGCACAAAAGCACGTGCCTGAATGCGCGATATTGTGACACGCTGTGCGACGCCACCACAACTTAGTCGCGTCTTACAGCAGTGCACACGCTTTCCCGTGAAGTCCGCTGGAGAAGACAATAGCGTTTCAAGACATTGCACGAGTTCGCAGACGGCGCACTCAAGACTTAACGTGAGTGAAAACATGCGTTGCTGCTTCGCACAAAAGCACGCGCCTGAATGCGCGAAAATGGAACACGCTGTGCGACGCCACTACACATTCACGCTTTATAGCAGTACACGAGCGTTGCCGTGAAGCCCACTGGAGAAGGCAACATAGTTTCAAGACATTGCAGGAGTGCGCAGACGACGCATTTAAGACTTAAAGTGAGTGAAAGCATGCGCTGCTGCTTCGCACAAAAGCACGCGCCTGAATGCGCGAAATTGGGACACGCTGTGCGAAGCCACTACACCTTATTCACGCTTTACAGCAGAAAACGTGCGTTGCCGTGAAGCCCGCTGGAGAAGCCAACTAGGTTTCAAGACTTTGCATGAGTTCGCAAACGGCGCTCTTAAGACTTAACATGAGCGAAAGCATGTGTTGGTGCTTCGCACAAAAGCACGCGCCTGAATGCGCGAAATTGAGACACACTTTGTGACGCCATTCGACCGTAGTGGAGTTTCACAGCAGTGCACAAGCATTGCTGTAAAGCTCGCTGGAGAAGCCAATACGGTTTCAAGACATTGCGCGTGTGCGCACACGACGCATTTCAGACTTAACGTGAGAGAAAGCATGCGCTGCTGCTTCGCACAAAAGCACGCGCTGAATACGCGAAATTGGGACACGCTGTGCGACGCCGCTACAACTTAGTCGCGTTTCACAGCAGTACACGAGAGTTTCCGTGAAGTCCGCTGGATAAGCCAATACGGTTTCAAGACATTGCGCCAGTGCGCCGACAGCGCTCTTAAGACTTAACGTGAGTGAAACCATGCGCTGCTGCTTCGCACAAAAGCACGCGCCTGAATGCGCGAAGTTGGGACACGCTGTGCGACGCCGCTACAACTTAGTCGCGTTTCACAGCAGTACACGAGCGTTTCCGTGAAGTCCGCTGGATAAGCCAATACGGTTTCAAGACATTGCGCCAGTGCGCAGACGGCGCTCTTAAGACTTAACGTGAGTGAAAGCATGCTGCTGCTTCGAACAAAAGCACGCGCTGAATACGCGAAATTGGGACACGCTGTGCGACGCCGCTACAACTTAGTCGCGTTTCACAGCAGTACACGAGCGTTTCCGTGAAGTACGCTGGATAAGCCCATACGGTTTCAAGACACTGCGCCAGTGCGCAGACGGCGTTCTTAAGACTTAACGTGAGTGAAAACATGCGCTGCTGCTTCCCACAAAAGCACGCGCCTGAATGCGCGAAATTGGGTCAGGCTGTGCGACGCCGCTACAACTTAGACGCGTTTTACAGCAGTACACGAGCGTTGCCGTGAAGTCCGCTGCAGAAGCCAACACGGTTTCAAGAGATTGCAAGGGTGTGCAGACAGCGCTCTTAAGACTTAACGTGAGTGAAAGCATGCGCTGCTGCTTCGCACAAAAGCACGCGCCTGAATGCGTGAAATTTAGACACACAGTACGACGCCACTACAACTTAGTCGCGTTTTACAGCAGTACACGAGCGTTTCCGTGAAGTCCACTGGAGAAGCCAATACGGTTTCAAGACATTGCGCGAGTGCGCAGACGGCGCTCTTAAGACTTAACGTGAGTGAAAGCATGCGCTGCTGCTTCGCACAAAAGCACGCGCTGAATATGCGAAATTGGGACACGCTGTGCGACGCCGCTACAACTTAGTCGCGTTTCACAGCAGTACACGAGCGTTTCCGTGAAGTCCGCTGGATAAGCCAATACGGTTTCAAGACATTGCGCCAGTGCGCAGACGGCGCTCTTAAGACTTAACGTGAGTGAAAGCATGCGCTGCTGCTTCGCACAAAACCACACACGCCTGAATGCGCGAAATTGGGACACACTGTGCGACGCCACTACTACTTAGTCGAGTTTCACAGCAGTGCACAAGCGTTGCCGTGAAGCCCGCTGGAGAAGCAATAACGGTTTCAAGACATTGCGCGAGTGCGCAGACGACGCATTTCAGACTTAACGTGAATGAAAGCATGCGCTGCTGCTTCGCACAAAAGCACGCACCTGAATGCGCGATATTGTGACACGCTGTGCGACGCCACCACAACTTAGTCGCGTCTTACAGCAGTCCACACGCTTTGCCGTGAGGTCCGCTGGAGAAGACAATAGGGTTTCAACACATTACACGAGTTCGGAGACGGCGCTCTTAAGACTTAACGTGAGTGAAAGCATGCGCTGCTCCTTCGCACCAAAGCACGCGCCTGAATGCGCGAAAATGGGACACGCTGTGCGACGCCGCTACAACTTAGTCGCGTTTCATAGCAGTACACGAGCGTTGCCCTGAAGTCCACTAGAGAAGCCAACACAGTTTCAAGACATTGCACGAGTTCGCAGACGGCGCTCTTAAGACTTGACGTGAGTGAAAGCATGCGTTACTGCTTCGTACAAAAGCACGCACCTGAATGCGCGAAATTCAGAAGCAATGTGCGACGCCGTTCGACCTTAGTCGAGTTTCACAGCAGTGCACAAGCGTTCCCGTGAAGCCCGCTGGAGAAGCCAATACGGTTTCAAGACATTGTGCGAGTGCGCAGACGACGCATTTCAGACTTAACGTGAGTGAAAGCATGCGCTGCTGCTTCGCACAAAAGCACGTGCCTGAATGCGCGATATTGTGACACGCTGTGCGACGCCACCACAACTTAGTCGCGTCTTACAGCAGTGCACACGCTTTCCCGTGAAGTCCGCTGGAGAAGACAATAGCGTTTCAAGACATTGCACGAGTTCGCAGACGGCGCACTCAAGACTTAACGTGAGTGAAAACATGCGTTGCTGCTTCGCACAAAAGCACGCGCCTGAATGCGCGAAAATGGAACACGCTGTGCGACGCCACTACACATTCACGCTTTATAGCAGTACACGAGCGTTGCCGTGAAGCCCACTGGAGAAGGCAACATAGTTTCAAGACATTGCAGGAGTGCGCAGACGACGCATTTAAGACTTAAAGTGAGTGAAAGCATGCGCTGCTGCTTCGCACAAAAGCACGCGCCTGAATGCGCGAAATTGGGACACGCTGTGCGAAGCCACTACACCTTATTCACGCTTTACAGCAGAAAACGTGCGTTGCCGTGAAGCCCGCTGGAGAAGCCAACTAGGTTTCAAGACTTTGCATGAGTTCGCAAACGGCGCTCTTAAGACTTAACATGAGCGAAAGCATGTGTTGGTGCTTCGCACAAAAGCACGCGCCTGAATGCGCGAAATTGAGACACACTTTGTGACGCCATTCGACCGTAGTGGAGTTTCACAGCAGTGCACAAGCATTGCTGTAAAGCTCGCTGGAGAAGCCAATACGGTTTCAAGACATTGCGCGTGTGCGCACACGACGCATTTCAGACTTAACGTGAGAGAAAGCATGCGCTGCTGCTTCGCACAAAAGCACGCGCTGAATACGCGAAATTGGGACACGCTGTGCGACGCCGCTACAACTTAGTCGCGTTTCACAGCAGTACACGAGAGTTTCCGTGAAGTCCGCTGGATAAGCCAATACGGTTTCAAGACATTGCGCCAGTGCGCCGACAGCGCTCTTAAGACTTAACGTGAGTGAAACCATGCGCTGCTGCTTCGCACAAAAGCACGCGCCTGAATGCGCGAAGTTGGGACACGCTGTGCGACGCCACTACACATTCACGCTTTATAGCAGTACACGAGCGTTGCCGTGAAGCCCGCTGGAGAAGGCAACACAGTTTCAAGACATTGCAGGAGTGTGCTGAAGACGCATTTAAGACTTAAAGTGAGTAAAAGCATGCGCTGCTGTTTCGCACAAAAGCACGCGCCTGAATGTGCGAAATTGAGACACACTGTGCGACGCCACTACAACTTAGTCGCGCATTTAAGCAGTACACGAGCGTTGCCGTGAAGTCCGCTGCAGAAGCCAATACGGTTTCAAAAGATTGCAAGGGTGTGCAGACGGCGCTCTTAAGACTTAACGTGAGTGAAAGCTAGCGCTGCTGCTTCGCACAAAAGCACGCGCCTGAATACGCGAAATTGGGACATGCTGTGCGACGCCGCTACAACTTAGCCGCGTTTCACAGCAGTACACGAGCGTTACCGTGAAGTACGCTGGATAAGCCAATACGGTTTCAAGACATTGCGCCACTGCGTAGACGGCGTTCTTAAGACTTAACGTGAGTGAAAACATGCGCTGCTGCTTCCCACAAAAGCACGCGCCTGAATGCGCGAAATTGGGTCAGGCTGTGCGACGCCACTACAACTTAGACGCGTTTTACAGCAGTACACGAGCGTTGCCGTGAAGTCCTTTGCAGAAGCCAACACGGTTTCAAGAGATTGCAAGGGTGTGCAGACGGCGCTCTTAAGACTTAACGTGAGCGAAAGCATGCGCTGCTGCTTCGCACAAAAGCACGCGCCTGAATGCGTGAAATTTAGACACACAGTACGACGCCACTACAACTTAGTCGCGTTTTACAGCAGTACACGAGCGTTTCCGTGAAGTCCGCTGGATAAGCCAATACGGTTTCAAGACATTGCGCCAGTGCGCAGACGGCGCTCTTAAGACTTAACGTGAGTGAAAGCATGCGCTGCTGCTTCGCACAAAAGCACGCGCCTGAATGCGTGAAATTTAGACACACAGTACGACGCCACTACAACTTAGTCGCGTTTTACAGCAGTACACGAGCGTTTCCGTGAAGTCCACTGGAGAAGCCAATACGGTTTCAAGACATTGCGCGAGTGCGCAGACGGCGCTCTTAAGACTTAACGTGAGTGAAAGCATGCTGCTGCTTCGAACAAAAGCACGCGCTGAATACGCGAAATTGGGACACGCTGTGCGACGCCGCTACAACTTAGTCGCGTTTCACAGCAGTACACGAGCGTTTCCGTGAAGTCCGCTGGATAAGCCAATACGGTTTCAAGACATTGCGCCAGTGCGCAGACGGCGCTCTTAAGACTTAACGTGAGTGAAAGCATGCGCTGCTGCTTCGCACAAAAGCACGCGCTTGAATGCGCGAAATTGGGACACGCTGTGCGACGCCGCTACAACTTAGCCGCGTCTCACAGCAGTACACGGGCGTTTCCGTGAAGTACGCTGGATAAGCCAATACGGTTTCAAGACATTGCGCCACTGCGCAGACGGCGTTCTTAAGACTTAACGTGAGTGAAAACATGCGCTGCTGCTTCCCACAAAAGCACGCGCCTGAATGCGCGAAATTGGGTCAGGCTGTGCGACGCCTCTACAACTTAGACGCGTTTTACAGCAGTACACGAGCGTTGCCGTGAAGTCCGCTGCAGAAGCCAACACGGTTTCAAGAGATTGCAAGGGTGTGCAGACGGCGCTCTTAAGACTTAACGTGAGTGAAAGCATGCGCTGCTGCTTCGCACAAAAGCACGCGCCTGAATGCGTGAAATTTAGACACACAGTACGACGCCACTACAACTTAGTCGCGTTTTACAGCAGTACACGAGCGTTTCCGTGAAGTCCACTGGAGAAGCCAATACGGTTTCAAGACATTGCGCGAGTGCGCAGACGGCGCTCTTAAGACTTAACGTGAGTGAAAGCATGCGCTGCTTCTTCGCACAAAAGCACGCGCTGAATACGCGAAATTGGGACACGCTGTGCGACGCCGCTACAACTTAGTCGCGTTTCACAGCAGTACACGAGCGTTTCCGTGAAGTCCGCTGGATAAGCCAATACGGTTTCAAGACATTGCGCCAGTGCGCAGACGGCGCTCTTAAGACTTAACGTGAGTGAAAGCGTGCGCTGCTGCTTCGCACAAAAGCACGCGCCTGAATGCGTGAAATTTAGACACACAGTACGACGCCACTACAACTTAGTCGCGTTTTACAGCAGTACACGAGCGTTTCCGTGAAGTCCACTGGAGAAGCCAATACGGATTCAAGACATTGCGCGAGTGCGCAGACGGCGCTCTTAAGACTTAACGTGAGTGAAAGCATGCGCTGCTGCTTCGCACAAAAGCATGCGCTGAATACGCGAAATTGGGACACGCTGTGCGACGCCGCTACAACTTAGTCGCGTTTCACAGCAGTACACGAGCGTTTCCGTGAAGTCCGCTGGATAAGCCAATACGGTTTCAAGACATTGCGCCAGTGCGCAGACGGCGCTCTTAAGACTTAACGTGAGTGAAAGCATGCGCTGCTGCTTCGCACAAAAGCACGCGCCTGAATGCGCGAAATTGGGACACGCTGTGCGACGCCGCTACAACTTAGCCGCGTTTCACAGCAGTACACGAGCGTTTCTGCGAAGTACGCTGGATAAGCCCATACGGTTTCAAGACACTGCGCCACTGCGGAGACGGCGTTTTTAAGACTTAACGTGAGTGAAAACATGCGCTGCTGCTTCCCACAAAAGCACGCGCCTGAATGCGCGAAATTGGGTCAGGCTGTGCGACGCCGCTACAACTTAGACGCGTTTTACAGCAGTACACGAGCGTTGCCGTGAAGTCCGCTGCAGAAGCCAACACGGTTGCAAGAGATTGCAAGGGTGTGCAGACGGCGCTCTTAAGACTTAACGTGAGTGAAAGCATGCGCTGCTGCTTCGCACAAAAGCACGCGCCTGAATGCGTGAAATTTAGACACACAGTACGACGCCACTACAACTTAGTCGCGTTTTACAGCAGTACACGAGCGTTTCCGTGAAGTCCACTGGAGAAGCCAATACGGTTTCAAGACATTGCGCGAGTGCGCAGACGGCGCTCTTAAGACTTAACGTGAGTGAAAGCATGCTGCCGCTTCGAACAAAAGCACGCGCTGAATACGCGAAATTGGGACACGCTGTGCGACGCCGCTACAACTTAGTCGCGTTTCACAGCAGTACACGAGCGTTTCCGTGAAGTCCGCTGGATAAGCCAATACGGTTTCAAGACATTGCGCCAGTGCGCAGACGGCGCTCTTAAGACTTAACGTCAGTGAAAGCATGCGCTGCTGCTTCGCACAAAAGCACGCGCTTGAATGCGCGAAATTGGGACACGCTGTGCAACGCCGCTACAACTTAGCCGCGTTTCACAGCAGTACACGGGCGTTTCCGTGAAGTACGCTGGATAAGCCAATACGGTTTCAAGACATTGCGCCACTGCGCAGACGGCGTTCTTAAGACTTAACGTGAGTGAAAACATGCGCTGCTGCTTCCCACAAAAGCACGCGCCTGAATGCGCGAAATTGGGTCAGGCTGTGCGACGCCTCTACAACTTAGACGCGTTTTACAGCAGTACACGAGCGTTGCCGTGAAGTCCGCTGCAGAAGCCAACACGGTTTCAAGAGATTGCAAAGGTCTGCAGACGGCGCTCTTAAGACTTAACGTGAGTGAAAGCATGCGCTGCTGCTTCGCACAAAAGCACGCGCCTGAATGCGTGAAATTTAGACACACAGTACGACGCCACTACAACTTAGTCGCGTTTTACAGCAGCACACGAGCGTTTCCGTGAAGTCCACTGGAGAAGCCAATACGGTTTCAAGACATTGCGCGAGTGCGCAGACGGCGCTCTTAAGACTTAACGTGAGTGAAAGCATGCGCTGCTGCTTCGCACAAAAGCACGCGCTGAATACGCGAAATTGGGACACGCTGTGCGACGCCGCTACAACTTAGTCGCGTTTCACAGCAGTACACGAGCGTTTCCGTGAAGTCCGCTGGATAAGCCAATACGGTTTCAAGACATAGCGCCAGTGCGCAGACGGCGCTCTTAACACTTAACGTGAGTGAAAGCGTGCGCTGCTGCTTCGCACAAAAGCACGCGCCTGAATGCGTGAAATTTAGACACAGTGTACGACGCCACTACAACTTAGTCGCGTTTTACAGCAGTACACGAGCGTTTCCGTGAAGTCCACTGGAGAAGTCAATACGGTTTCAAGACATTGCGCGAGTGCGCAGACGGCGCTCTTAAGACTTAACGTGAGTGAAAGCATGCGCTGCTGCTTCGCACAAAAGCACGCGCTGAATACGCGAAATTGGGACACGCTGTGCGACGCCGCTACAACTTAGTCGCGTTTCACAGCAGTACACGAGCGTTTCCGTGAAGTCCGCTGGATAAGCCAATACGGTTTCAAGACATTGCGCCAGTGCGCAGACGGCGCTCTTAAGACTTAACGTGAGTGAAAGCATGCTGCTGCTTCGAACAAAAGCACGCGCTGAATACGCGAAATTGGGACACGCTGTGCGACGCCGCTACAACATAGTCGCGTTTCACAGCAGTACACGGGCGTTTCCGTGAAGTCCGCTGGATAAGCCAATACGGTTTCAAGACATTGCGCGAGTGCGCAGACGGCGCTCTTAAGACTTAACGTGAGTGAAAGCATGCGCTGCTGCTTCGCACAAAAGCACGCGCTGTATACGCGAAATTGGGACACGCTGTGCGACGCCGCTACAACTTAGTCGCGTTTCACAGCAGTACACGAGCGTTTACGTGAAGTCTGCTGGATAAGCCAATACGGTGTCAAGACATTGCGCCAGTGCGCAGACGGCGCTCTTAAGACTTAACGTGAGTGAAAGCATGCGCTGCAGCTTCGCAGAAAAGCACGCGCCTGAATGCGTGAAATTTATACACACAGTACGACGCCACTACAACTTAGTCGCGTTTTACAGCAGTACACGAGCGTTTCCGTGAAGTCCACTGGAGAAGCCAATACGGTTTCAAGACATTGCGCGAGTGCGCAGACGGCGCTCTTAAGACTTAACGTGAGTGAAAGCATGCTGCTGCTTCGAACAAAAGCACGCGCTGAATACGCGAAATTGGGACACGCTGTGCGACGCCGCTACAACTTAGTCGCGTTTCACAGCAGTACACGAGCGTTTCCGTGAAGTCCGCTGGATAAGCCAATACGGTTTCAAGACATTGCGCCAGTGCGCAGACGGCGCTCTTAAGACTTAACGTGAGTGAAAGCATGCGCTGCTGCTTCGCACAAAAGCACGCGCCTGAATGCGCGAAATTGGGACACGCTGTGCGACGCCGCTACAACTTAGCCGCGTTTCACAGCAGTACACGAGCGTTTCCGTGAAGTACGCTGGATAAGCCAATACGGTTTCAAGACATTGCGCCACTGCGCAGACGGCGTTCTTAAGACTTAACGTGAGTGAAAACATGCGCTGCTGCTTCCCACAAAAGCACGCGCCTGAATGCGCGAAGTTGGGTCAGGCTGTGCGACGCCGCTACAACTTAGACGCGTTTTACAGCAGTACACGAGCGTTGCCGTGAAGTCCGCTGCAGAAGCCAACACGGTTTCAAGAGATTGCAAGGGTGTGCAGACGGCGCTCTTAAGACTTAACGTGAGTGAAAGCATGCGCTGCTGCTTCGCACAAAAGCACGCGCCTGAATGCGTGAAATTTAGACACACAGTACGACGCCACTACAACTTAGTCGCGTTTTACAGCAGTACACGAGCGTTTCCGTGAAGTCCACTGGAGAAGCCAATACGGTTTCAAGACATTGCGCGAGTGCGCAGACGGCGCTCTTAAGACTTAACGTGAGTGAAAGCATGCTGCTGCTTCGAACAAAAGCACGCGCTGAATACGCGAAATTGGGACACGCTGTGCGACGCCGCTACAACTTAGTCGCGTTTCACAGCAGTACACGAGCGTTTCCGTGAAGTCCGCTGGATAAGCCAATACGGTTTCAAGACATTGCGCCAGTGCGCAGACGGCGCTCTTAAGACTTAACGTGAGTGAAAGCATGCGCTGCTGCTTCGCACAAAAGCACGCGCTTGAATGCGCGAAATTGGGTCAGGCTGTGCGACGCCTCTACAACTTAGACGCGTTTTACAGCAGTACACGAGCGTTGCCGTGAAGTCCGCTGCAGAAGCCAACACGGTTTCAAGAGATTGCAAGGGTGTGCAGACGGCGCTCTTAAGACTTAACGTGAGTGAAAGCATGCGCTGCTGCTTCGCACAAAAGCACGCGCCTGAATGCGTGAAATTTAGACACACAGTACGATGCCACTACAACTTAGTCGCGTTTTACAGCAGTACACGAGCGTTTCCGTGAAGTCCACTGGAGAAGCCAATACGGTTTCAAGACATTGCGCGAGTGCGCAGACGGCGCTCTTAAGACTTAACGTGAGTGAAAGCATGCGCTGCTTCTTCGCACACAAGCACGCGCTGAATACGCGAAATTGGGACACGCTGTGCGACGCCGCTACAACTTAGTCGCGTTTCACAGCAGTACACGAGCGTTTCCGTGAAGTCCGCTGGATAAGCCAATACGGTTTCAAGACATTGCGCCAGTGCGCAGACGGCGCTCTTAAGACTTAACGTGAGTGAAAGCGTGCGCTGCTGCTTCGCACAAAAGCACGCGCCTGAATGCGTGAAATTTAGACACACAGTACGACGCCACTACAACTTAGTCGCGTTTTACAGCAGTACACGAGCGTTTCCGTGAAGTCCACTGGAGAAGCCAATACGGATTCAAGACATTGCGCGAGTGCGCAGACGGCGCTCTTAAGACTTAACGTGAGTGAAAGCATGCGCTGCTGCTTCGCACAAAAGCATGCGCTGAATACGCGAAATTGGGACACGCTGTGCGACGCCGCTACAACTTAGTCGCGTTTCACAGCAGTACACGAGCGTTTCCGTGAAGTCCGCTGGATAAGCCAATACGGTTTCAAGACATTGCGCCAGTGCGCAGACGGCGCTCTTAAGACTTAACGTGAGTGAAAGCATGCGCTGCTGCTTCGCACAAAAGCACGCGCCTGAATGCGCGAAATTGGGACACGCTGTGCGACGCCGCTACAACTTAGCCGCGTTTCACAGCAGTACACGAGCGTTTCTGTGAAGTACGCTGGATAAGCCCATACGGTTTCAAGACACTGCGCCACTGCGCAGACGGCGTTCTTAAGACTTAACGTGAGTGAAAACATGCGCTGCTGCTTCCCACAAAAGCACGCGCCTGAATGCGCGAAATTGGGTCAGGCTGTGCGACGCCGCTACAACTTAGACGCGTTTTACAGCAGTACACGAGCGTTGCCGTGAAGTCCGCTGCAGAAGCCAACACGGTTTCAAGAGATTGCAAGGGTGTGCAGACGGCGCTCTTAAGACTTAACGTGAGTGAAAGCATGCGCTGCTGCTTCGCACAAAAGCACGCGCCTGAATGCGTGAAATTTAGACACACAGTACGACGCCACTACAACTTAGTCGCGTTTTACAGCAGTACACGAGCGTTTCCGTGAAGTCCACTGGAGAAGCCAATACGGTTTCAAGACATTGCGCGAGTGCGCAGACGGCGCTCTTAAGACTTAACGTGAGTGAAAGCATGCTGCTGCTTCGAACAAAAGCACGCGCTGAATACGCGAAATTGGGACACGCTGTGCGACGCCGCTACAACTTAGTCGCGTTTCACAGCAGTACACGAGCGTTTCCGTGAAGTCCGCTGGATAAGCCAATACGGTTTCAAGACATTGCGCCAGTGCGCAGACGGCGCTCTTAAAACTTAACGTCAGTGAAAGCATGCGCTGCTGCTTCGCACAAAAGCACGCGCTTGAATGCGCGAAATTGGGACACGCTGTGCGACGCCGCTACAACTTAGCCGCGTTTCACAGCAGTACACGGGCGTTTCCGTGAAGTACGCTGGATAAGCCAATACGGTTTCAAGACATTGCGCCACTGCGCAGACGGCGTTCTTAAGACTTAACGTGAGTGAAAACATGCGCTGCTGCTTCCCACAAAAGCACGCGCCTGAATGCGCGAAATTGGGTCAGGCTGTGCGACGCCTCTACAACTTAGACGCGTTTTACAGCAGTACACGAGCGTTGCCGTGAAGTCCGCTGCAGAAGCCAATACGGTTTCAAGACATTGCGCGAGTGCGCAGACGGCGCTCTTAAGACTTAACGTGAGTGAAAGCATGCGCTGCTGCTTCGCACAAAAGCACGCGCTGAATACGCGAAATTGGGACACGCTGTGCGACGCCGCTACAACTTAGTAGCGTTTCACAGCAGTACACGAGCGTTTCCGTGAAGTCCGCTGGATAAGCCAATACGGTTTCAAGACATTGCGCCAGTGCGCAGACGGCGCTCTTAAGACTTAACGTGAGTGAAAGCATGCTGCTGCTTCGAACAAAAGCACGCGCTGAATAAGCGAAATTGTGACACGCTGTGCGACGCCGCTACAACTTAGTCGCGTTTCACAGCAGTACACGGGCGTTTCCGTGAAGTCCGCTGGATAAGCCAATACGGTTTCAAGACATTGCGCGAGTGCGCAGACGGCGCTCTTAAGACTTAACGTGAGTGAAAGCATGCGCTGCTGCTTCGCACAAAAGTACGCGCTGTATACGCGAAATTGGGACACGCTGTGCGACGCCGCTACAACTTAGTCGCGTTTCACAGCAGTACACGAGCGTTTACGTGAAGTCTGCTGGATAAGCCAATACGGTGTCAAGACATTGCGCCAGTGCGCAGACGGCGCTCTTAAGACTTAACGTGAGTGAAAGCATGCGCTGCAGCTTCGCACAAAAGCACGCGCCTGAATGCGTGAAATTTATACACACAGTACGACGCCACTACAACTTAGTCGCGTTTTACAGCAGTACACGAGCGTTTCCGTGAAGTCCACTGGAGAAGCCAATACGGTTTCAAGACATTGCGCCACTGCGCAGACGGCGTTCTTAAGACTTAACGTGAGTGAAAACATGCGCTGCTGCTTCCCACAAAAGCACGCGCCTGAATGCGCGAAGTTGGGTCAGGCTGTGCGACGCCGCTACAACTTAGACGCGTTTTACAGCAGTACACGAGCGTTGCCGTGAAGTCCGCTGCAGAAGCCAACACGGTTTCAAGAGATTGCAAGGGTGTGCAGACGGCGCTCTTAAGACTTAACGTGAGTGAAAGCATGCGCTGCTGCTTCGCACAAAAGCACGCGCCTGAATGCGTGAAATTTAGACACACAGTACGACGCCACTACAACTTAGTCGCGTTTTACAGCAGTACACGAGCGTTTCCGTGAAGTCCACTGGAGAAGCCAATACGGTTTCAAGACATTGCGCGAGTGCGCAGACGGCGCTCTTAAGACTTAACGTGAGTGAAAGCATGCTGCTGCTTCGATCAAAAGCACGCGCTGAATACGCGAAATTGGGACACGCTGTGCGACGCCGCTACAACTTAGTCGCGTTTCACAGCAGTACACGAGCGTTTCCGTGAAGTCCGCTGGATAAGCCAATACGGTTTCAAGACATTGCGCCAGTGCGCAGACGGCGCTCTTAAGACTTAACGTGAGTGAAAGCATGCGCTGCTGCTTCGCACAAAAGCACGCGCCTGAATGCGCGAAATTTAGACACACAGTACGGCGCATCTACAACTTAGTCGCGTTTTACAGCAGTACACAAGCGTTTCCGTGAAGTCCGCTGGATAAGCCAATACGGTTTCAAGACATTGCGCCAGTGCGCAGACGGCGCTCTTAAGACTTAACGTGAGTGAAAGCATGCGCTGCTGCTTCGCACAAAAGCACGCGATTGAATGCGCGAAATTGGGACACGCTGTGCGACGCCGCTACAACTTAGCCGCGTTTCACAGCAGTACACGGGTGTTTCCGTGAAGTACGCTGGATAAGCCAATACGGTTTCAAGACATTGCGCCACTGCGCAGACGGCGTTCTTAAGACTTAACGTGAGTGAAAACATGCGCTGCTGCTTCCCACAAAAGCACGCGCCTGAATGCGCGAAATTGGGTCAGGCTGTGCGACGCCTCTACAACTTAGACGCGTTTTACAGCAGTACACGAGCGTTGCCGTGAAGTCCGCTGCAGAAGCCAACACGGTTTCAAGAGATTGCAAGGGTGTGCAGACGGCGCTCTTAAGACTTAACGTGAGTGAAAGCATGCGCTGCTGCTTCGCACAAAAGCACGCGCCTGAATGCGTGAAATTTAGACACACAGTACGACGCCACTACAACTTAGTCGCGTTTTACAGCAGTACACGAGCGTTTCCGTGAAGTCCACTGGAGAAGCCAATACGGTTTCAAGACATTGCGCGAGTGCGCAGACGGCGCTCTTAAGACTTAACGTGAGTGAAAGCATGCGCTGCTGCTTCGCACAAAAGCACGCGCTGAATACGCGAAATTGGGACACGCTGTGCGACGCCGCTACAACTTAGTCGCGTTTCACAGCAGTACACGAGCGTTTCCGTGAAGTCCGCTGGATAAGCCAATACGGTTTCAAGACATAGCGCCAGTGCGCAGACGGCGCTCTTAAGACTTAACGTGAGTGAAAGCGTGCGCTGCTGCTTCGCACAAAAGCACGCGCCTGAATGCGTGAAATTTAGACACACAGTACGACGCCACTACAACTTAGTCGCGTTTTACAGCAGTACACGAGCGTTTCCGTGAAGTCCACTGGAGAAGCCAATACGGTTTCAAGACATTGCGCGAGTGCGCAGACGGCGCTCTTAAGACTTAACGTGAGTGAAAGCATGCGCTGCTGCTTCGCACAAAAGCACGCGCTGAATACGCGAAATTGGGACACGCTGTGCGACGCCGCTACAACTTAGTCGCGTTTCACAGCAGTACACGAGCGTTTCCGTGAAGTCCGCTGGATAAGCCAATACGGTTTCAAGACATAGCGCCAGTGCGCAGACGGCGCTCTTAAGACTTAACGTGAGTGAAAGCGTGCGCTGCTGCTTCGCACAAAAGCACGCGCCTGAATGCGTGAAATTTAGACACACAGTACGACGCCACTACAACTTAGTCGCGTTTTACAGCAGTACACGAGCGTTTCCGTGAAGTCCACTGGAGAAGCCAATACGGTTTCAAGACATTGCGCGAGTGCGCAGACGGCGCTCTTAAGACTTAACGTGAGTGAAAGCATGCGCTGCTGCTTCGCACAAAAGCACGCGCTGAATACGCGAAATTGGGACACGCTGTGCGACGCCGCTACAACTTAGTCGCGTTTCACAGCAGTACACGAGCGTTTCCGTGAAGTCCGCTGGATAAGCCAATTACGGTTTCAAGACATTGCGCCAGTGCGCAGACGGCGCTCTTAAGACTTAACGTGAGTGAAAGCATGCTGCTGCTTCGAACAAAAGCACGCGCTGAATACGCGAAATTGGGACACGCTGTGCGACGCCGCTACAACTTAGTCGCGTTTCACAGCAGTACACGGGCGTTTCCGTGAAGTCCGCTGGATAAGCCAATACGGTTTCAAGACATTGCGCCAGTGCGCAGACGGCGCTCTTAAGACTTAACGTGAGTGAAATCATGCGCTGCAGCTTCGCACAAAAGCACGCGCCTGAATGCGTGAAATTTATACACACAGTACGACGCCACTACAACTTAGTCGCGTTTTACAGCAGTACACGAGCGTTTCCGTGAAGTCCACTGGAGAAGCCAATACGGTTTCAAGACATTGCGCGAGTGCGCAGACGGCGCTCTTAAGACTTAACGTGAGTGAAAGCATGCTGCTGCTTCGAACAAAAGCACGCGCTGAATACGCGAAATTGGGACACGCTGTGCGACGCCGCTAAAACTTAGTCGCGTTTTACAGCAGTACACGAGCGTTTCCGTGAAGTCCACTGGAGAAGCCAATACGGTTTCAAGACATTGCGCGAGTGCGCAGACGGCGCTCTTAAGACTTAACGTGAGTGAAAGCATGCTGCTGCTTCGAACAAAAGCACGCGCTGAATACGCGAAATTGGGACACGCTGTGCGACGCCGCTACAACTTAGTCGCGTTTCACAGCAGTACACGAGCGTTTCCGTGAAGTCCGCTGGATAAGCCAATACGGTTTCAAGACATTGCGCCAGTGCGCAGACGGCGCTCTTAAGACTTAACGTGAGTGAAAGCATGCGCTGCTGCTTCGCACAAAAGCACGCGCCTGAATGCGCGAAATTGGGACACGCTGTGCGACGCCGCTACAACTTAGCCGCGTTTCACAGCAGTACACGAGCGTTTCCGTGAAGTACGCTGGATAAGCCAATACGGTTTCAAGACATTGCGCCACTGCGCAGACGGCGTTCTTAAGACTTAACGTGAGTGAAAACATGCGCTGCTGCTTCCCACAAAAGCACGCGCCTGAATGCGCGAAGTTGGGTCAGGCTGTGCGACGCCGCTACAACTTAGACGCGTTTTACAGCAGTACACGAGCGTTGCCGTGAAGTCCGCTGCAGAAGCCAACACGGTTTCAAGAGATTGCAAGGGTGTGCAGACGGCGCTCTTAAGACTTAACGTGAGTGAAAGCATGCGCTGCTGCTTCGCACAAAAGCACGCGCCTGAATGCGTGAAATTTAGACACACAGTACGACGCCACTACAACTTAGTCGCGTTTTACAGCAGTACACGAGCGTTTCCGGGAAGTCCACTGGAGAAGCCAATACGGTTTCAAGACATTGCGCGAGTGCGCAGACGGCGCTCTTAAGACTTAACGTGAGTGAAAGCATGCTGCTGCTTCGAACAAAAGCACGCGCTGAATACGCGAAATTGGGACACGCTGTGCGACGCCGCTACAACTTAGTCGCGTTTCACAGCAGTACACGAGCGTTTCCGTGAAGTCCGCTGGATAAGCCAATACGGTTTCAAGACATTGCGCCAGTGCGCAGACGGCGCTCTTAAGACTTAACGTGAGTGAAAGCATGCGCTGCTGCTTCGCACAAAAGCACGCGCCTGAATGCGCGAAATTTAGACACACAGTACGGCGCATCTACAACTTAGTCGCGTTTTACAGCAGTACACAAGCGTTTCCGTGAAGTCCGCTGGATAAGCCAATACGGTTTCAAGACATTGCGCCAGTGCGTAGACGGCGCTCTTAAGACTTAACGTGAGTGAAAGCATGCGCTGCTGCTTCGCACAAAAGCACGCGATTGAATGCGCGAAATTGGGACACGCTGTGCGACGCCGCTACAACTTAGCCGCGTTTCACAGCAGTACACGGGCGTTTCCGTGAAGTACGCTGGATAAGCCAATACGGTTTCAAGACATTGCGCCACTGCGCAGACGGCGTTCTTAAGACTTAACGTGAGTGAAAACATGCGCTGCTGCTTCCCACAAAAGCACGCGCCTGAATGCGCGAAATTGGGTCAGGCTGTGCGACGCCTCTACAACTTAGACGCGTTTTACAGCAGTACACGAGCGTTGCCGTGAAGTCCGCTGCAGAAGCCAACACGGTTTCAAGAGATTGCAAGGGTGTGCAGACGGCGCTCTTAAGACTTAACGTGAGTGAAAGCATGCGCTGCTGCTTCGCACAAAAGCACGCGCCTGAATGCGTGAAATTTAGACACACAGTACGACGCCACTACAACTTAGTCGCGTTTTACAGCAGTACACGAGCGTTTCCGTGAAGTCCACTGGAGAAGCCAATACGGTTTCAAGACATTGCGCGAGTGCGCAGACGGCGCTCTTAAGACTTAACGTGAGTGAAAGCATGCGCTGCTGCTTCGCACAAAAGCACGCGCTGAATACGCGAAATTGGGACACGCTGTGCGACGCCGCTACAACTTAGTCGCGTTTCACAGCAGTACACGAGCGTTTCCGTGAAGTCCGCTGGATAAGCCAATACGGTTTCAAGACATTGCGCCAGTGCGCAGACGGCGCTCTTAAGACTTAACGTGAGTGAAAGCATGCGCTGCTGCTTCGCACAAAAGCACGCGCCTGAATGCGTGAAATTTAGACACACAGTACGACGCCACTACAACTTAGTCGCGTTTTACAGCAGTACACGAGCGTTTCCGTGAAGTCCACTGGAGAAGCCAATACGGTTTCAAGACATTGCGCGAGTGCGCAGACGGCGCTCTTAAGACTTAACGTGAGTGAAAGCATGCGCTGCTGCTTCGCACAAAAGCACGCGATTGAATGCGCGAAATTGGGACACGCTGTGCGACGCCGCTACAACTTAGCCGCGTTTCACAGCAGTACACGGGCGTTTCCGTGAAGTACGCTGGATAAGCCAATACGGTTTCAAGACATTGCGCCACTGTGCAGACGGCGTTCTTAAGACTTAACGTGAGTGAAAACATGCGCTGCTGCTTCCCACAAAAGCACGCGCCTGAATGCGCGAAATTGGGTCAGGCTGTGCGACGCCTCTACAACTTAGACGCGTTTTACAGCAGTACACGAGCGTTGCCGTGAAGTCCGCTGCAGAAGCCAACACGGTTTCAAGAGATTGCAAGGGTGTGCAGACGGCGCTCTTAAGACTTAACGTGAGTGAAAGCATGCGCTGCTGCTTCGCACAAAAGCACGCGCCTGAATGCGTGAAATTTAGACACACAGTACGACGCCACTACAACTTAGTCGCGTTTTACAGCAGTACACGAGCGTTTCCGTGAAGTCCACTGGAGAAGCCAATACGGTTTCAAGACATTGCGCGAGTGCGCAGACGGCGCTCTTAAGACTTAACGTGAGTGAAAGCATGCGCTGCTGCTTCGCACAAAAGCACGCGCTGAATACGCGAAATTGGGACACGCTGTGCGACGCCGCTACAACTTAGTCGCGTTTCACAGCAGTACACGAGCGTTTCCGTGAAGTCCGCTGGATAAGCCAATACGGTTTCAAGACATAGCGCCAGTGCGCAGACGGCGCTCTTAAGACTTAACGTGAGTGAAAGCGTGCGCTGCTGCTTCGCACAAAAGCACGCGCCTGAATGCGTGAAATTTAGACACACAGTACGACGCCACTACAACTTAGTCGCGTTTTACAGCAGTACACGAGCGTTTCCGTGAAGTCCACTGGAGAAGCCAATACGGTTTCAAGACATTGCGCGAGTGCGCAGACGGCGCTCTTAAGACTTAACGTGAGTGAAAGCATGCGCTGCTGCTTCGCACAAAAGCACACGCTGAATACGCGAAATTGGGACACGCTGTGCGACGCCGCTACAACTTAGTCGCGTTTCACAGCAGTACACGAGCGTTTCCGTGAAGTCCGCTGGATAAGCCAATTACGGTTTCAAGACATTGCGCCAGTGCGCAGACGGCGCTCTTAAGACTTAACGTGAGTGAAAGCATGCTGCTGCTTCGAACAAAAGCACGCGCTGAATACGCGAAATTGGGACACGCTGTGCGACGCCGCTACAACTTAGTCGCGTTTCACAGCAGTACACGGGCGTTTCCGTGAAGTCCGCTGGATAAGCCAATACGGTTTCAAGACATTGCGCCAGTGCGCAGACGGCGCTCTTAAGACTTAACGTGAGTGAAAGCATGCGCTGCAGCTTCGCACAAAAGCACGCGCCTGAATGCGTGAAATTTATACACACAGTACGACGCCACTACAACTTAGTCGCGTTTTACAGCAGTACACGAGCGTTTCCGTGAAGTCCACTGGAGAAGCCAATACGGTTTCAAGACATTGCGCGAGTGCGCAGACGGCGCTCTTAAGACTTAACGTGAGTGAAAGCATGCTGCTGCTTCGAACAAAAGCACGCGCTGAATACGCGAAATTGGGACACGCTGTGCGACGCCGCTAAAACTTAGTCGCGTTTCACAGCAGTACACGAGCGTTTCCGTGAAGTCCGCTGGATAAGCCAATACGGTTTCAAGACATTGCGCCAGTGCGCAGACGGCGCTCTTAAGACTTAACGTGAGTGAAAGCATGCGCTGCTGCTTCGCACAAAAGCACGCGCCTGAATGCGCGAAATTTAGACACACAGTACGACGCATCTACAACTTAGTCGCGTTTTACAGCATTACACGAGCGTTTCCGTGAAGTCCACTGGAGAAGCCAATATGGTTTCAAGACATTGCGCGAGTGCGCAGACGGCGCTCTTAAGACTTAATGTGGGTGAAAGCATGCGCTGCTGCTTCGCACAAAAGCACGCGCTGAATACGCGAAATTGGGACACGCTGTGCGACGCCGCTACAACTTAGTCGCGTTTCACAGCAGTACGCGAGCGTTTCCGTGAAGTCCGCTGGATAAGCCAATACGGTTTCAAGACATTGCGCCAGTGCGCAGACGGCGCTCTTAAGACTTAACGTGAGTGAAAGCGTGCGCTGCTGCTTCGCACAAAAGCACGCGCCTGAATGCGTGAAATTTAGACACACAGTACGACGCCACTACAACTTAGTCGCGTTTTACAGCAGTACACGAGCGTTTCCGTGAAGTCCACTGGAGAAGCCAATACGGTTTCAAGACATTGCGCGAGTGCGCAGACGGCGCTCTTAAGACTTAACGTGATTGAAAGCATGCGCTGCTGCTTCGCACAAAAGCACCCGCTGAATACGCGAAATTGGGACACGCTGTGCGACGCCGCTACAACTTAGTCGCGTTTCACAGCAGTACACGAGCGTTTCCGTGAAGTCCGCTGGATAAGCCAATACGGTTTCAAGACATTGCGCCAGTGCGCAGACGGCGCTCTTAAGACTTAACGTGAGTGAAAGCATGCGCTGCTGCTTCGCACAAAAGCACGCGCCTGAATGCGCGAAATTGGGACACGCTGTGCGACGCCGCTACAACTTAGCCGCGTTTCACAGCAGTACACGAGCGTTTCCGTGAAGTACGCTGGATAAGCCCATACGGTTTCAAGACACTGCGCCACTGTGCAGACGGCGTTCTTAAGACTTAACGTGAGTGAAAACATGCGCTGCTGCTTCCCACAAAAGCACGCGCCTGAATGCGCGAAATTGGGTCAGGCTGTGCGACGCCGCTACAACTTAGACGCGTTTTACAGCAGTACACGAGCGTTGCCGTGAAGTCCACTGGAGAAGCCAATACGGTTTCAAGACATTGCGCGTGTGCGCAGACGGCGCTCTTAAGACTTAACGTGAGTGAAAGCATGCGCTGCTGCTTCGCACAAAAGCACGCGCCTGAATGCGCGAAAATGGAACACGCTGTGCGATGCCACTACACATTCACGCTTTATAGCAGTACACGAGCGTTGCCGTGAAGCCCACTGGAGAAGGCAACATAGTTTCAAGACATTGCAGGAGTGCGCAGACGACGCATTTAAGACTTAAAGTGAGTGAAAGCATGCGCTGCTGCTTCGCACAAAAGCACGCGCCTGAATGCGCGAAATTGGGACACGCTGTGCGAAGCCACTACACCTTATTCACGCTTTACAGCAGAAAACGTGCGTTGCCGTGAAGCCCGCTGGAGAAGCCAACCAGGTTTCAAGACTTTGCATGAGTTCGCAAACGGCGCTCTTAAGACTTAACATGAGCGAAAGCATGTGTTGGTGCTTCGCACAAAAGCACGCGCCTGAATGCGCGAAATTGAGACACACTTTGTGACGCCATTCGACCGTAGTGGAGTTTCACAGCAGTGCACAAGCATTGCTGTAAAGCTCGCTGGAGAAGCCAATACGGTTTCAAGACATTGCGCGTGTGCGCACACGACGCATTTCAGACTTAACGTGAGAGAAAGCATGCGCTGCTGCTTCGCACAAAAGCACGCGCTGAATACGCGAAATTGGGACACGCTGTGCGACGCCGCTACAACTTAGTCGCGTTTCACAGCAGTACACGAGAGTTTCCGTGAAGTCCGCTGGATAAGCCAATACGGTTTCAAGACATTGCGCCAGTGCGCAGACAGCGCTCTTAAGACTTAACGTGAGTGAAACCATGCGCTGCTGCTTCGCACAAAAGCACGCGCCTGAATGCGCGAAGTTGGGACACGCTGTGCGACGCCACTACACATTCACGCTTTATAGCAGTACACGAGCGTTGCCGTGAAGCCCGCTGGAGAATGCAACACAGTTTCAAGACATTGCAGGAGTGTGCTGAAGACGCATTTAAGACTTAAAGTGAGTAAAAGCATGCGCTGCTGTTTCGCACAAAAGCACGCGCCTGAATGTGCGAAATTGAGACACACTGTGCGACGCCACTACAACTTAGTCGCGCATTTAAGCAGTACACGAGCGTTGCCGTGAAGTCCGCTGCAGAAGCCAATACGGTTTCAAAAGATTGCAAGGGTGTGCAGACGGCGCTCTTAAGACTTAACGTGAGTGAAAGCTAGCGCTGCTGCTTCGCACAAAAGCACGCGCCTGAATACGCGAAATTGGGACATGCTGTGCGACGCCGCTACAACTTAGCCGCGTTTCACAGCAGTACACGAGCGTTACCGTGAAGTACGCTGGATAAGCCAATACGGTTTCAAGACATTGCGCCACTGCGTAGACGGCGTTCTTAAGACTTAACGTGAGTGAAAACATGCGCTGCTGCTTCCCACAAAAGCACGCGCCTGAATGCGCGAAATTGGGTCAGGCTGTGCGACGCCACTACAACTTAGACGCGTTTTACAGCAGTACACGAGCGTTGCCGTGAAGTCCTTTGCAGAAGCCAACACGGTTTCAAGAGATTGCAAGGGTGTGCAGACGGCGCTCTTAAGACTTAACGTGAGCGAAAGCATGCGCTGCTGCTTCGCACAAAAGCACGCGCCTGAATGCGTGAAATTTAGACACACAGTACGACGCCACTACAACTTAGTCGCGTTTTACAGCAGTACACGAGCGTTTCCGTGAAGTCCGCTGGATAAGCCAATACGGTTTCAAGACATTGCGCCAGTGCGCAAGCGGCGCTCTTAAGACTTAACGTGAGTGAAAGCATGCGCTGCTGCTTCGCACAAAAGCACGCGCCTGAATGCGTGAAATTTAGACACACAGTACGACGCCACTACAACTTAGTCGCGTTTTACAGCAGTACACGAGCGTTTCCGTGAAGTCCACTGGAGAAGCCAATACGGTTTCAAGACATTGCGCGAGTGCGCAGACGGCGCTCTTAAGACTTAACGTGAGTGAAAGCATGCGCTGCTGCTTCGCACAAAAGCACGCGCTTGAATGCGCGAAATTGGGACACGCTGTGCGACGCCGCTACAACTTAGCCGCGTCTCACAGCAGTACACGGGCGTTTCCGTGAAGTACGCTGGATAAGCCAATACGGTTTCAAGACATTGCGCCACTGCGCAGACGGCGTTCTTAAGACTTAACGTGAGTGAAAACATGCGCTGCTGCTTCCCACAAAAGCCCGCGCCTGAATGCGCGAAATTGGGTCAGGCTGTGCGACGCCTCTACAACTTAGACGCGTTTTACAGCAGTACACGAGCGTTGCCGTGAAGTCCGCTGCAGAAGCCAACACGGTTTCAAGAGATTGCAAGGGTGTGCAGACGGCGCTCTTAAGACTTAACGTGAGTGAAAGCATGCGCTGCTGCTTCGCACAAAAGCACGCGCCTGAATGCGTGAAATTTAGACACACAGTACGACGCCACTACAACTTAGTCGCGTTTTACAGCAGTACACGAGCGTTTCCGTGAAGTCCACTGGAGAAGCCAATACGGTTTCAAGACATTGCGCGAGTGCGCAGACGGCGCTCTTAAGACTTAACGTGAGTGAAAGCATGCGCTGCTTCTTCGCACAAAAGCACGCGCTGAATACGCGAAATTGGGACACGCTGTGCGACGCCGCTACAACTTAGTCGCGTTTCACAGCAGTACACGAGCGTTTCCGTGAAGTCCGCTGGATAAGCCAATACGGTTTCAAGACATTGCGCCAGTGCGCAGACGGCGCTCTTAAGACTTAACGTGAGTGAAAGCGTGCGCTGCTGCTTCGCACAAAAGCACGCGCCTGAATGCGTGAAATTTAGACACACAGTACGACGCCACTACAACTTAGTCGCGTTTTACAGCAGTACACGAGCGTTTCCGTGAAGTCCACTGGAGAAGCCAATACG
Source organism: Dermacentor variabilis (assembly GCF_050947875.1). Classification (NCBI taxonomy): domain Eukaryota; kingdom Metazoa; phylum Arthropoda; class Arachnida; order Ixodida; family Ixodidae; genus Dermacentor; species Dermacentor variabilis. The sequence goes on along the minus strand of NC_134574.1, from coordinate 21,998,640 downwards.
GATTCAAGACATTGCGCGAGTGCGCAGACGGCGCTCTTAAGACTTAACGTGAGTGAAAGCATGCGCTGCTGCTTCGCACAAAAGCATGCGCTGAATACGCGAAATTGGGACACGCTGTGCGACGCCGCTACAACTTAGTCGCGTTTCACAGCAGTACACGAGCGTTTCCGTGAAGTCCGCTGGATAAGCCAATACGGTTTCAAGACATTGCGCCAGTGCGCAGACGGCGCTCTTAAGACTTAACGTGAGTGAAAGCATGCGCTGCTGCTTCGCACAAAAGCACGCGCCTGAATACGCGAAATTGGGACACGCTGTGCGACGCCGCTACAACTTAGTAGCGTTTCATAGTAGTACACGAGCGTTTCCGTGAAGTCCGCTGGATAAGCCAATACGGTTTCAAGACATTGCGCCAGTGCGCAGACGGCGCTCTTAAGACTTAACGTGAGTGAAAGCATGCTGCTGCTTCGAACAAAAGCACGCGCTGAATACGCGAAATTGTGACACGCTGTGCGACGCCGCTACAACTTAGTCGCGTTTCACAGCAGTACACGGGCGTTTCCGTGAAGTCCGCTGGATAAGCCAATACGGTTTCAAGACATTGCGCGAGTGCGCAGACGGCGCTCTTAAGACTTAACGTGAGTGAAAGCATGCGCTGCTGCTTCGCACAAAAGCACGCGCTGTATACGCGAAATTGGGACACGCTGTGCGACGCCGCTACAACTTAGTCGCGTTTCACAGCAGTACACGAGCGTTTACGTGAAGTCTGCTGGATAAGCCAATACGGTGTCAAGACATTGCGCCAGTGCGCAGACGGCGCTCTTAAGACTTAACGTGAGTGAAAGCATGCTGCTGCTTCGAACAAAAGCACGCGCTGAATACGCGAAATTGGGACACGCTGTGCGACGCCGCTACAACTTAGTCGCGTTTCACAGCAGTACACGAGCGTTTCCGTGAAGTCCGCTGGATAAGCCAATACGGTTTCAAGACATTGCGCCAGTGCGCAGACGGCGCTCTTAAGACTTAACGTGAGTGAAAGCATGCGCTGCTGCTTCGCACAAAAGCACGCGCCTGAATGCGCGAAATTGGGACACGCTGTGCGACGCCGCTACAACTTAGCCGCGTTTCACAGCAGTACACGAGCGTTTCCGTGAAGTACGCTGGATAAGCCAATACGGTTTCAAGACATTGCGCCACTGCGCAGACGGCGTTCTTAAGACTTAACGTGAGTGAAAACATGCGCTGCTGCTTCCCACAAAAGCACGCGCCTGAATGCGCGAAGTTGGGTCAGGCTGTGCGACGCCGCTACAACTTAGACGCGTTTTACAGCAGTACACGAGCGTTGCCGTGAAGTCCGCTGCAGAAGCCAACACGGTTTCAAGAGATTGCAAGGGTGTGCAGACGGCGCTCTTAAGACTTAACGTGAGTGAAAGCATGCGCTGCTGCTTCGCACAAAAGCACGCGCCTGAATGCGTGAAATTTAGACACACAGTACGACGCCACTACAACTTAGTCGCGTTTTACAGCAGTACACGAGCGTTTCCGTGAAGTCCACTGGAGAAGCCAATACGGTTTCAAGACATTGCGCGAGTGCGCAGACGGCGCTCTTAAGACTTAACGTGAGTGAAAGCATGCTGCTGCTTCGAACAAAAGCACGCGCTGAATACGCGAAATTGGGACACGCTGTGCGACGCCGCTACAACTTAGTCGCGTTTCACAGCAGTACACGAGCGTTTCCGTGAAGTCCGCTGGATAAGCCAATACGGTTTCAAGACATTGCGCCAGTGCGCAGACGGCGCTCTTAAGACTTAACGTGAGTGAAAGCATGCTGCTGCTTCGAACAAAAGCACGCGCTGAATACGCGAAATTTAGACACACAGTACGGCGCATCTACAACTTAGTCGCGTTTTACAGCAGTACACAAGCGTTTCCGTGAAGTCCGCTGGATAAGCCAATACGGTTTCAAGACATTGCGCCAGTGCGCAGACGGCGCTCTTAAGACTTAACGTGAGTGAAAACATGCGCTGCTGCTTCGCACAAAAGCACGCGATTAAATGCGCGAAATTGGGACACGCTGTGCGACGCCGCTACAACTTAGCCGCGTTTCACAGCAGTACACGGGCGTTTCCGTGAAGTACGCTGGATAAGCCAATACGGTTTCAAGACATTGCGCCACTGCGCAGACGGCGTTCTTAAGACTTAACGTGAGTGAAAACATGCGCTGCTGCTTCCCACAAAAGCACGCGCCTGAATGCGCGAAATTGGGTCAGGCTGTGCGACGCCTCTACAACTTAGACGCGTTTTACAGCAGTACACGAGCGTTGCCGTGAAGTCCGCTGCAGAAGCCAACACGGTTTCAAGAGATTGCAAGGGTGTGCAGACGGCGCTCTTAAGACTTAACGTGAGTGAAAGCATGCGCTGCTGCTTCGCACAAAAGCACGCGCCTGAATGCGTGAAATTTAGACACACAGTACGACGCCACTACAACTTAGTCGCGTTTTACAGCAGTACACGAGCGTTTCCGTGAAGTCCACTGGAGAAGCCAATACGGTTTCAAGACATTGCGCGAGTGCGCAGACGGCGCTCTTAAGACTTAACGTGAGTGAAAGCATGCGCTGCTGCTTCGCACAAAAGCACGCGCTGAATACGCGAAATTGGGACACGCTGTGCGACGCCGCTACAACTTAGTCGCGTTTCACAGCAGTACACGAGCGTTTCCGTGAAGTCCGCTGGATAAGCCAATACGGTTTCAAGACATAGCGCCAGTGCGCAGACGGCGCTCTTAAGACTTAACGTGAGTGAAAGCGTGCGCTGCTGCTTCGCACAAAAGCACGCGCCTGAATGCGTGAAATTTAGACACACAGTACGACGCCACTACAACTTAGTCGCGTTTTACAGCAGTACACGAGCGTTTCCGTGAAGTCCACTGGAGAAGCCAATACGGTTTCAAGACATTGCGCGAGTGCGCAGACGGCGCTCTTAAGACTTAACGTGAGTGAAAGCATGCGCTGCTGCTTCGCACAAAAGCACGCGCTGAATACGCGAAATTGGGACACGCTGTGCGACGCCGCTACAACTTAGTCGCGTTTCACAGCAGTACACGAGCGTTTCCGTGAAGTCCGCTGGATAAGCCAATTACGGTTTCAAGACATTGCGCCAGTGCGCAGACGGCGCTCTTAAGACTTAACGTGAGTGAAAGCATGCTGCTGCTTCGAACAAAAGCACGCGCTGAATACGCGAAATTGGGACACGCTGTGCGACGCCGCTACAACTTAGTCGCGTTTCACAGCAGTACACGGGCGTTTCCGTGAAGTCCGCTGGATAAGCCAATACGGTTTCAAGACATTGCGCCAGTGCGCAGACGGCGCTCTTAAGACTTAACGTGAGTGAAAGCATGCGCTGCAGCTTCGCACAAAAGCACGCGCCTGAATGCGTGAAATTTATACACACAGTACGACGCCACTACAACTTAGTCGCGTTTCACAGCAGTACACGAGCGTTTCCGTGAAGTCCGCTGGATAAGCCAATACGGTTTCAAGACATTGCGCCAGTGCGCAGACGGCGCTCTTAAGACTTAACGTGAGTGAAAGCATGCGCTGCTGCTTCGCACAAAAGCACGCGCCTGAATGCGCGAAATTTAGACACACAGTACGACGCATCTACAACTTAGTCGCGTTTTACAGCATTACACGAGCGTTTCCGTGAAGTCCACTGGAGAAGCCAATATGGTTTCAAGACATTGCGCGAGTGCGCAGACGGCGCTCTTAAGACTTAACGTGGGTGAAAGCATGCGCTGCTGCTTCGCACAAAAGCACGCGCTGAATACGCGAAATTGGGACACGCTGTGCGACGCCGCTACAACTTAGTCGCGTTTCACAGCAGTACGCGAGCGTTTCCGTGAAGTCCGCTGGATAAGCCAATACGGTTTCAAGACATTGCGCCAGTGCGCAGACGGCGCTCTTAAGACTTAACGTGAGTGAAAGCGTGCGCTGCTGCTTCGCACAAAAGCACGCGCCTGAATGCGTGAAATTTAGACACACAGTACGACGCCACTACAACTTAGTCGCGTTTTACAGCAGTACACGAGCGTTTCCGTGAAGTCCACTGGAGAAGCCAATACGGTTTCAAGACATTGCGCGAGTGCGCAGACGGCGCTCTTAAGACTTAACGTGATTGAAAGCATGCGCTGCTGCTTCGCACAAAAGCACGCGCTGAATACGCGAAATTGGGACACGCTGTGCGACGCCGCTACAACTTAGTCGCGTTTCACAGCAGTACACGAGCGTTTCCGTGAAGTCCGCTGGATAAGCCAATACGGTTTCAAGACATTGCGCCAGTGCGCAGACGGCGCTCTTAAGACTTAACGTGAGTGAAAGCATGCGCTGCTGCTTCGCACAAAAGCACGCGCCTGAATGCGCGAAATTGGGACACGCTGTGCGACGCCGCTACAACTTAGCCGCGTTTCACAGCAGTACACGAGCGTTTCCGTGAAGTACGCTGGATAAGCCCATACGGTTTCAAGACACTGCGCCACTGTGCAGACGGCGTTCTTAAGACTTAACGTGAGTGAAAACATGCGCTGCTGCTTCCCACAAAAGCACGCGCCTGAATGCGCGAAATTGGGTCAGGCTGTGCGACGCCGCTACAACTTAGACGCGTTTTACAGCAGTACACGAGCGTTGCCGTGAAGTCCACTGGAGAAGCCAATACGGTTTCAAGACATTGCGCGTGTGCGCAGACGGCGCTCTTAAGACTTAACGTGAGTGAAAGCATGCGCTGCTGCTTCGCACAAAAGCACGCGCCTGAATGCGCGAAAATGGAACACGCTGTGCGACGCCACTACACATTCACGCTTTATAGCAGTACACGAGCGTTGCCGTGAAGCCCACTGGAGAAGGCAACATAGTTTCAAGACATTGCAGGAGTGCGCAGACGACGCATTTAAGACTTAAAGTGAGTGAAAGCATGCGCTGCTGCTTCGCACAAAAGCACGCGCCTGAATGCGCGAAATTGGGACACGCTGTGCGAAGCCACTACACCTTATTCACGCTTTACAGCAGAAAACGTGCGTCGCCGTGAAGCCCGCTGGAGAAGCCAACCAGGTTTCAAGACTTTGCATGAGTTCGCAAACGGCGCTCTTAAGACTTAACATGAGCGAAAGCATGTGTTGGTGCTTCGCACAAAAGCACGCGCCTGAATGCGCGAAATTGAGACACACTTTGTGACGCCATTCGACCGTAGTGGAGTTTCACAGCAGTGCACAAGCATTGCTGTAAAGCTCGCTGGAGAAGCCAATACGGTTTCAAGACATTGCGCGCGTGCGCACACGACGCATTTCAGACTTAACGTGAGAGAAAGCATGCGCTGCTGCTTCGCACAAAAGCACGCGCTGAATACGCGAAATTGGGACACGCTGTGCGACGCCGCTACAACTTAGTCGCGTTTCACAGCAGTACACGAGAGTTTCCGTGAAGTCCGCTGGATAAGCCAATACGGTTTCAAGACATTGCGCCAGTGCGCAGACAGCGCTCTTAAGACTTAACGTGAGTGAAACCATGCGCTGCTGCTTCGCACAAAAGCACGCGCCTGAATGCGCGAAGTTGGGACACGCTGTGCGACGCCACTACACATTCACGCTTTATAGCAGTACACGAGCGTTGCCGTGAAGCCCGCTGGAGAAGGCAACACAGTTTCAAGACATTGCAGGAGTGTGCTGAAGACGCATTTAAGACTTAAAGTGAGTAAAAGCATGCGCTGCTGTTTCGCACAAAAGCACGCGCCTGAATGTGCGAAATTGAGACACACTGTGCGACGCCACTACAACTTAGTCGCGCATTTAAGCAGTACACGAGCGTTGCCGTGAAGTCCGCTGCAGAAGCCAATACGGTTTCAAAAGATTGCAAGGGTGTGCAGACGGCGCTCTTAAGACTTAACGTGAGTGAAAGCTAGCGCTGCTGCTTCGCACAAAAGCACGCGCCTGAATACGCGAAATTGGGACATGCTGTGCGACGCCGCTACAACTTAGCCGCGTTTCACAGCAGTACACGAGCGTTACCGTGAAGTACGCTGGATAAGCCAATACGGTTTCAAGACATTGCGCCACTGCGTAGACGGCGTTCTTAAGACTTAACGTGAGTGAAAACATGCGCTGCTGCTTCCCACAAAAGCACGCGCCTGAATGCGCGAAATTGGGTCAGGCTGTGCGACGCCACTACAACTTAGACGCGTTTTACAGCAGTACACGAGCGTTGCCGTGAAGTCCTTTGCAGAAGCCAACACGGTTTCAAGAGATTGCAAGGGTGTGCAGACGGCGCTCTTAAGACTTAACGTGAGCGAAAGCATGCGCTGCTGCTTCGCACAAAAGCACGCGCCTGAATGCGTGAAATTTAGACACACAGTACGACGCCACTACAACTTAGTCGCGTTTTACAGCAGTACACGAGCGTTTCCGTGAAGTCCGCTGGATAAGCCAATACGGTTTCAAGACATTGCGCCAGTGCGCAAGCGGCGCTCTTAAGACTTAACGTGAGTGAAAGCATGCGCTGCTGCTTCGCACAAAAGCACGCGCCTGAATGCGTGAAATTTAGACACACAGTACGACGCCACTACAACTTAGTCGCGTTTTACAGCAGTACACGAGCGTTTCCGTGAAGTCCACTGGAGAAGCCAATACGGTTTCAAGACATTGCGCGAGTGCGCAGACGGCGCTCTTAAGACTTAACGTGAGTGAAAGCATGCTGCTGCTTCGAACAAAAGCACGCGCTGAATACGCGAAATTGGGACACGCTGTGCGACGCCGCTACAACTTAGTCGCGTTTCACAGCAGTACACGAGCGTTTCCGTGAAGTCCGCTGGATAAGCCAATACGGTTTCAAGACATTGCGCCAGTGCGCAGACGGCGCTCTTAAGACTTAACGTGAGTGAAAGCATGCGCTGCTGCTTCGCACAAAAGCACGCGCTTGAATGCGCGAAATTGGGACACGCTGTGCGACGCCGCTACAACTTAGCCGCGTCTCACAGCAGTACACGGGCGTTTCCGTGAAGTACGCTGGATAAGCCAATACGGTTTCAAGACATTGCGCCACTGCGCAGACGGCGTTCTTAAGACTTAACGTGAGTGAAAACATGCGCTGCTGCTTCCCACAAAAGCACGCGCCTGAATGCGCGAAATTGGGTCAGGCTGTGCGACGCCTCTACAACTTAGACGCGTTTTACAGCAGTACACGAGCGTTGCCGTGAAGTCCGCTGGATAAGCCAATACGGTTTCAAGACATTGCGCCAGTGCGCAGACGGCGCTCTTAAGACTTAACGTGAGTGAAAGCGTGCGCTGCTGCTTCGCACAAAAGCACGCGCCTGAATGCGTGAAATTTAGACACACAGTACGACGCCACTACAACTTAGTCGCGTTTTACAGCAGTACACGAGCGTTTCCGTGAAGTCCACTGGTGAAGCCAATACGGATTCAAGACATTGCGCGAGTGCGCAGACGGCGCTCTTAAGACTTAACGTGAGTGAAAGCATGCGCTGCTGCTTCGCACAAAAGCATGCGCTGAATACGCGAAATTGGGACACGCTGTGCGACGCCGCTACAACTTAGTCGCGTTTCACAGCAGTACACGAGCGTTTCCGTGAAGTCCGCTGGATAAGCCAATACGGTTTCAAGACATTGCGCCAGTGCGCAGACGGCGCTCTTAAGACTTAACGTGAGTGAAAGCATGCGCTGCTGCTTCGCACAAAAGCACGCGCCTGAATGCGCGAAATTGGGACACGCTGTGCGACGCCGCTACAACTTAGCCGCGTTTCACAGCAGTACACGAGCGTTTCTGCGAAGTACGCTGGATAAGCCCATACGGTTTCAAGACACTGCGCCACTGCGCAGACGGCGTTCTTAAGACTTAACGTGAGTGAAAACATGCGCTGCTGCTTCCCACAAAAGCACGCGCCTGAATGCGCGAAATTGGGTCAGGCTGTGCGACGCCGCTACAACTTAGACGCGTTTTACAGCAGTACACGAGCGTTGCCGTGAAGTCCGCTGCAGAAGCCAACACGGTTTCAAGAGATTGCAAGGGTGTGCAGACGGCGCTCTTAAGACTTAACGTGAGTGAAAGCATGCGCTGCTGCTTCGTACAAAAGCACGCGCCTGAATGCGTGAAATTTAGACACACAGTACGACGCCACTACAACTTAGTCGCGTTTTACAGCAGTACACGAGCGTTTCCGTGAAGTCCACTGGAGAAGCCAATACGGTTTCAAGACATTGCGCGAGTGCGCAGACGGCGCTCTTAAGACTTAACGTGAGTGAAAGCATGCTGCTGCTTCGAACAAAAGCACGCGCTGAATACGCGAAATTGGGACACGCTGTGCGACGCCGCTACAACTTAGTCGCGTTTCACAGCAGTACACGAGCGTTTCCGTGAAGTCCGCTGGATAAGCCAATACGGTTTCAAGACATTGCGCCAGTGCGCAGACGGCGCTCTTAAGACTTAACGTCAGTGAAAGCATGCGCTGCTGCTTCGCACAAAAGCACGCGCTTGAATGCGCGAAATTGGGACACGCTGTGCGACGCCGCTACAACTTAGCCGCGTTTCACAGCAGTACACGGGCGTTTCCTTGAAGTACGCTGGATAAGCCAATACGGTTTCAAGACATTGCGCCACTGCGCAGACGGCGTTCTTAAGACTTAACGTGAGTGAAAACATGCGCTGCTGCTTCCCACAAAAGCACGCGCCTGAATGCGCGAAATTGGGTCAGGCTGTGCGACGCCTCTACAACTTAGACGCGTTTTACAGCAGTACACGAGCGTTGCCGTGAAGTCCGCTGCAGAAGCCAACACGGTTTCAAGAGATTGCAAAGGTCTGCAGACGGCGCTCTTAAGACTTAACGTGAGTGAAAGCATGCGCTGCTGCTTCGCACAAAAGCACGCGCCTGAATGCGTGAAATTTGGACACAGTGTACGACGCCACTACAACTTAGTCGCGTTTTACAGCAGTACACGAGCGTTTCCGTGAAGTCCACTGGAGAAGCCAATACGGTTTCAAGACATTGCGCGAGTGCGCAGACGGCGCTCTTAAGACTTAACGTGAGTGAAAGCATGCGCTGCTGCTTCGCACAAAAGCACGCGCTGAATACGCGAAATTGGGACACGCTGTGCGACGCCGCTACAACTTAGTCGCGTTTCACAACAGTACACGAGCGTTTCCGTGAAGTCCGCTGGATAAGCCAATACGGTTTCAAGACATTGCGCCAGTGCGCAGACGGCGCTCTTAAGACTTAACGTGAGTGAAAGCATGCTGCTGCTTCGAACAAAAGCACGCGCTGAATACGCGAAATTGGGACACGCTGTGCGACGCCGCTACAACTTAGTCGCGTTTCACAGCAGTACACGGGCGTTTCCGTGAAGTCCGCTGGATAAGCCAATACGGTTTCAAGACATTGCGCGAGTGCGCAGACGGCGCTCTTAAGACTTAACGTGAGTGAAAGCATGCGCTGCTGCTTCGCACAAAAGCACGCGCTGTATACGCGAAATTGGGACACGCTGTGCGACGCCGCTACAACTTAGTCGCGTTTCACAGCAGTACACGAGCGTTTACGTGAAGTCTGCTGGATAAGCCAATACGGTGTCAAGACATTGCGCCAGTGCGCAGACGGCGCTCTTAAGACTTAACGTGAGTGAAAGCATGCGCTGCAGCTTCGCAGAAAAGCACGCGCCTGAATGCGTGAAATTTATACACACAGTACGACGCCACTACAACTTAGTCGCGTTTTACAGCAGTACACGAGCGTTTCCGTGAAGTCCACTGGAGAAGCCAATACGGTTTCAAGACATTGCGCGAGTGCGCAGACGGCGCTCTTAAGACTTAACGTGAGTGAAAGCATGCTGCTGCTTCGAACAAAAGCACGCGCTGAATACGCGAAATTGGGACACGCTGTGCCACGCCGCTACAACTTAGTCGCGTTTCACAGCAGTACACGAGCGTTTCCGTGAAGTCCGCTGGATAAGCCAATACGGTTTCAAGACATTGCGCCAGTGCGCAGACGGCGCTCTTAAGACTTAACGTGAGTGAAAGCATGCGCTGCTGCTTCGCACAAAAGCACGCGCCTGAATGCGCGAAATTGGGACACGCTGTGCGACGCCGCTACAACTTAGCCGCGTTTCACAGCAGTACACGAGCGTTTCCGTGAAGTACGCTGGATAAGCCAATACGGTTTCAAGACATTGCGCCACTGCGCAGACGGCGTTCTTAAGACTTAACGTGAGTGAAAACATGCGCTGCTGCTTCCCACAAAAGCACGCGCCTGAATGCGCGAAGTTGGGTCAGGCTGTGCGACGCCGCTACAACTTAGACGCGTTTTACAGCAGTACACGAGCGTTGCCGTGAAGTCCGCTGCAGAAGCCAACACGGTTTCAAGAGATTGCAAGGGTGTGCAGACGGCGCTCTTAAGACTTAACGTGAGTGAAAGCATGCGCTGCTGCTTCGCACAAAAGCACGCGCCTGAATGCGTGAAATTTAGACACACAGTACGACGCCACTACAACTTAGTCGCGTTTTACAGCAGTACACGAGCGTTTCCGTGAAGTCCACTGGAGAAGCCAATACGGTTTCAAGACATTGCGCGAGTGCGCAGACGGCGCTCTTAAGACTTAACGTGAGTGAAAGCATGCTGCTGCTTCGAACAAAAGCACGCGCTGAATACGCGAAATTGGGACACGCTGTGCGACGCCGCTACAACTTAGTCGCGTTTCACAGCAGTACACGAGCGTTTCCGTGAAGTCCGCTGGATAAGCCAATACGGTTTCAAGACATTGCGCCAGTGCGCAGACGGCGCTCTTAAGACTTAACGTGAGTGAAAGCATGCGCTGCTGCTTCGCACAAGAGCACGCGCTTGAATGCGCGAAATTGGGACACGCTGTGCGACGCCGCTACAACTTAGTCGCGTTTCACAGCAGTACACGAGCGTTTCCGTGAAGTCCGCTGGATAAGCCAATACGGTTTCAAGACATTGCGCCAGTGCGCAGACGGCGCTCTTAAGACTTAACGTGAGTGAAAGCGTGCGCTGCTGCTTCGCACAAAAGCACGCGCCTGAATGCGTGAAATTTAGACACACAGTACGACGCCACTACAACTTAGTCGCGTTTTACAGCAGTACACGAGCGTTTCCGTGAAGTCCACTGGAGAAGCCAATACGGATTCAAGACATTGCGCGAGTGCGCAGACGGCGCTCTTAAGACTTAACGTGAGTGAAAGCATGCGCTGCTGCTTCGCACAAAAGCATGCGCTGAATACGCGAAATTGGGACACGCTGTGCGACGCCGCTACAACTTAGTCGCGTTTCACAGCAGTACACGAGCGTTTCCGTGAAGTCCGCTGGATAAGCCAATACGGTTTCAAGACATTGCGCCAGTGCGCAGACGGCGCTCTTAAGACTTAACGTGAGTGAAAGCATGCGCTGCTGCTTCGCACAAAAGCACGCGCCTGAATGCGCGAAATTGGGACACGCTGTGCGACGCCGCTACAACTTAGCCGCGTTTCACAGCAGTACACGAGCGTTTCTGTGAAGTACGCTGGATAAGCCCATACGGTTTCAAGACACTGCGCCACAGCGCAGACGGCGTTCTTAAGACTTAACGTGAGTGAAAACATGCGCTGCTGCTTCCCACAAAAGCACGCGCCTGAATGCGCGAAATTGGGTCAGGCTGTGCGACGCCGCTACAAATTAGACGCGTTTTACAGCAGTACACGAGCGTTGCCGTGAAGTCCGCTGCAGAAGCCAACACGGTTTCAAGAGATTGCAAGGGTGTGCAGACGGCGCTCTTAAGACTTAACGTGAGTGAAAGCATGCGCTGCTGCTTCGCACAAAAGCACGCGCCTGAATGCGTGAAATTTAGACACACAGTACGACGCCACTACAACTTAGTCGCGTTTTACAGCAGTACACGAGCGTTTCCGTGAAGTACACTGGAGAAGCCAATACGGTTTCAAGACATTGCGCGAGTGCGCAGACGGCGCTCTTAAGACTTAACGTGAGTGAAAGCATGCTGCTGCTTCGAACAAAAGCACGCGCTGAATACGCGAAATTGGGACACGCTGTGCGACGCCGCTACAACTTAGTCGCGTTTCACAGCAGTACACGAGCGTTTCCGTGAAGTCCGCTGGATAAGCCAATACGGTTTCAAGACATTGCGCCAGTGCGCAGACGGCGCTCTTAAGACTTAACGTCAGTGAAAGCATGCGCTGCTGCTTCGCACAAAAGCACGCGCTTGAATGCGCGAAATTGGGACACGTTGTGCGACGCCGCTACAACTTAGCCGCGTTTCACAGCAGTACACGGGCGTTTCCGTGAAGTACGCTGGATAAGCCAATACGGTTTCAAGACATTGCGCCACTGCGCAGACGGCGTTCTTAAGACTTAACGTGAGTGAAAACATGCGCTGCTGCTTCCCACAAAAGCACGCGCCTGAATGCGCGAAATTGGGTCAGGCTGTGCGACGCCTCTACAACTTAGACGCGTTTTACAGCAGTACACGAGCGTTGCCGTGAAGTCCGCTGCAGAAGCCAACACGGTTTCAAGAGATTGCAAAGGTGTGCAGACGGCGCTCTTAAGACTTAACGTGAGTGAAAGCATGCGCTGCTGCTTCGCACAAAAGCACGCGCCTGAATGCGTGAAATTTAGACACACAGTACGACGCCACTACAACTTAGTCGCGTTTTACAGCAGCACACGAGCGTTTCCGTGAAGTCCACTGGAGAAGCCAATACGGTTTCAAGACATTGCGCGAGTGCGCAGACGGCGCTCTTAAGACTTAACGTGAGTGAAAGCATGCGCTGCTGCTTCGCACAAAAGCACGCGCTGAATACGCGAAATTGGGACACGCTGTGCGACGCCGCTACAACTTAGTCGCGTTTCACAGCAGTACACGAGCGTTTCCGTGAAGTCCGCTGGATAAGCCAATACGGTTTCAAGACATAGCGCCAGTGCGCAGACGGCGCTCTTAAGACTTAACGTGAGTGAAAGCGTGCGCTGCTGCTTCGCACAAAAGCACGCGCCTGAATGCGTGAAATTTAGACACACAGTACGACGCCACTACAACTTAGTCGCGTTTTACAGCAGTACACGAGCGTTTCCGTGAAGTCCACTGGAGAAGCCAATACGGTTTCAAGACATTGCGCGAGTGCGCAGACGGCGCTCTTAAGACTTAACGTGAGTGAAAGCATGCGCTGCTGCTTCGCACAAAAGCACGCGCTGAATACGCGAAATTGGGACACGCTGTGCGACGCCGCTACAACTTAGTAGCGTTTCACAGCAGTACACGAGCGTTTCCGTGAAGTCCGCTGGATAAGCCAATACGGTTTCAAGACATTGCGCCAGTGCGCAGACGGCGCTCTTAAGACTTAACGTGAGTGAAAGCATGCTGCTGCTTCGAACAAAAGCACGCGCTGAATACGCGAAATTGTGACACGCTGTGCGACGCCGCTACAACTTAGTCGCGTTTCACAGCAGTACACGGGCGTTTCCGTGAAGTCCGCTGGATAAGCCAATACGGTTTCAAGACATTGCGCGAGTGCGCAGACGGCGCTCTTAAGACTTAACGTGAGTGAAAGCATGCGCTGCTGCTTCGCACAAAAGCACGCGCTGTATACGCGAAATTGGGACACGCTGTGCGACGCCGCTACAACTTAGTCGCGTTTCACAGCAGTACACGAGCGTTTACGTGAAGTCTGCTGGATAAGCCAATACGGTGTCAAGACATTGCGCCAGTGCGCAGACGGCGCTCTTAAGACTTAACGTGAGTGAAAGCATGCGCTGCAGCTTCGCACAAAAGCACGCGCCTGAATGCGTGAAATTTATACACACAGTACGACGCCACTACAACTTAGTCGCGTTTTACAGCAGTACACGAGCGTTTCCGTGAAGTCCACTGGAGAAGCCAATACGGTTTCAAGACATTGCGCGAGTGCGCAGACGGCGCTCTTAAGACTTAACGTGAGTGAAAGCATGCTGCTGCTTCGAACAAAAGCACGCGCTGAATACGCGAAATTGGGACACGCTGTGCGACGCCGCTACAACTTAGTCGCGTTTCACAGCAGTACACGAGCGTTTCCGTGAAGTCCGCTGGATAAGCCAATACGGTTTCAAGACATTGCGCCAGTGCGCAGACGGCGCTCTTAAGACTTAACGTGAGTGAAAGCATGCGCTGCTGCTTCGCACAAAAGCACGCGCCTGAATGCGCGAAATTGGGACACGCTGTGCGACGCCGCTACAACTTAGCCGCGTTTCACAGCAGTACACGAGCGTTTCCGTGAAGTACGCTGGATAAGCCAATACGGTTTCAAGACATTGCGCCACTGCGCAGACGGCGTTCTTAAGACTTAACGTGAGTGAAAACATGCGCTGCTGCTTCCCACAAAAGCACGCGCCTGAATGCGCGAAGTTGGGTCAGGCTGTGCGACGCCGCTACAACTTAGACGCGTTTTACAGCAGTACACGAGCGTTGCCGTGAAGTCCGCTGCAGAAGCCAACACGGTTTCAAGAGATTGCAAGGGTGTGCAGACGGCGCTCTTAAGACTTAACGTGAGTGAAAGCATGCGCTGCTGCTTCGCACAAAAGCACGCGCCTGAATGCGTGAAATTTAGACACACAGTACGACGCCACTACAACTTAGTCGCGTTTTACAGCAGTACACGAGCGTTTCCGTGAAGTCCACTGGAGAAGCCAATACGGTTTCAAGACATTGCGCGAGTGCGCAGACGGCGCTCTTAAGACTTAACGTGAGTGAAAGCATGCGCTGCTGCTTCGCACAAAAGCACGCGCTGAATACGCGAAATTGGGACACGCTGTGCGACGCATCTACAACTTAGTCGCGTTTTACAGCAGTACACAAGCGTTTCCGTGAAGTCCGCTGGATAAGCCAATACGGTTTCAAGACATTGCGCCAGTGCGCAGACGGCGCTCTTAAGACTTAACGTGAGTGAAAGCATGCGCTGCTGCTTCGCACAAAAGCACGCGATTGAATGCGCGAAATTGGGACACGCTGTGCGACGCCGCTACAACTTAGCCGCGTTTCACAGCAGTACACGGGCGTTTCCGTGAAGTACGCTGGATAAGCCAATACGGTTTCAAGAGATTGCGCCACTGCGCAGACGGCGTTCTTAAGACTTAACGTGAGTGAAAACATGCGCTGCTGCTTCCCACAAAAGCACGCGCCTGAATGCGCGAAATTGGGTCAGGCTGTGCGACGCCTCTACAACTTAGACGCGTTTTACAGCAGTACACGAGCGTTGCCGTGAAGTCCGCTGCAGAAGCCAACACGGTTTCAAGAGATTGCAAGGGTGTGCAGACGGCGCTCTTAAGACTTAACGTGAGTGAAAGCATGCGCTGCTGCTTCGCACAAAAGCACGCGCCTGAATGCGTGAAATTTAGACACACAGTACGACGCCACTACAACTTAGTCGCGTTTTACAGCAGTACACGAGCGTTTCCGTGAAGTCCACTGGAGAAGCCAATACGGTTTCAAGACATTGCGCGAGTGCGCAGACGGCGCTCTTAAGACTTAACGTGAGTGAAAGCATGCGCTGCTGCTTCGCACAAAAGCACGCGCTGAATACGCGAAATTGGGACACGCTGTGCGACGCCGCTACAACTTAGTCGCGTTTCACAGCAGTACACGAGCGTTTCCGTGAAGTCCGCTGGATAAGCCAATACGGTTTCAAGACATAGCGCCAGTGCGCAGACGGCGCTCTTAAGACTTAACGTGAGTGAAAGCGTGCGCTGCTGCTTCGCACAAAAGCACGCGCCTGAATGCGTGAAATTTAGACACACAGTACGACGCCACTACAACTTAGTCGCGTTTTACAGCAGTACACGAGCGTTTCCGTGAAGTCCACTGGAGAAGCCAATACGGTTTCAAGACATTGCGCGAGTGCGCAGACGGCGCTCTTAAGACTTAACGTGAGTGAAAGCATGCGCTGCTGCTTCGCACAAAAGCACACGCTGAATACGCGAAATCGGGACACGCTGTGCGACGCCGCTACAACTTAGTCGCGTTTCACAGCAGTACACGAGCGTTTCCGTGAAGTCCGCTGGATAAGCCAATTACGGTTTCAAGACATTGCGCCAGTGCGCAGACGGCGCTCTTAAGACTTAACGTGAGTGAAAGCATGCTGCTGCTTCGAACAAAAGCACGCGCTGAATACGCGAAATTGGGACACGCTGTGCGACGCCGCTACAACTTAGTCGCGTTTCACAGCAGTACACGGGCGTTTCCGTGAAGTCCGCTGGATAAGCCAATACGGTTTCAAGACATTGCGCCAGTGCGCAGACGGCGCTCTTAAGACTTAACGTGAGTGAAAGCATGCGCTGCAGCTTCGCACAAAAGCACGCGCCTGAATGCGTGAAATTTATACACACAGTACGACGCCACTACAACTTAGTCGCGTTTTACAGCAGTACACGAGCGTTTCCGTGAAGTCCACTGGAGAAGCCAATACGGTTTCAAGACATTGCGCGAGTGCGCAGACGGCGCTCTTAAGACTTAACGTGAGTGAAAGCATGCTGCTGCTTCGAACAAAAGCACGCGCTGAATACGCGAAATTGGGACACGCTGTGCGACGCCGCTAAAACTTAGTCGCGTTTCACAGCAGTACACGAGCGTTTCCGTGAAGTCCGCTGGATAAGCCAATACGGTTTCAAGACATTGCGCCAGTGCGCAGACGGCGCTCTTAAGACTTAACGTGAGTGAAAGCATGCGCTGCTGCTTCGCACAAAAGCACGCGCCTGAATGCGCGAAATTTAGACACACAGTACGACGCATCTACAACTTAGTCGCGTTTTACAGCATTACACGAGCGCTTCCGTGAAGTCCACTGGAGAAGCCAATATGGTTTCAAGACATTGCGCGAGTGCGCAGACGGCGCTCTTAAGACTTAACGTGGGTGAAAGCATGCGCTGCTGCTTCGCACAAAAGCACGCGCTGAATACGCGAAATTGGGACACGCTGTGCGACGCCGCTACAACTTAGTCGCGTTTCACAGCAGTACGCGAGCGTTTCCGTGAAGTCCGCTGGATAAGCCAATACGGTTTCAAGACATTGCGCCAGTGCGCAGACGGCGCTCTTAAGACTTAACGTGAGTGAAAGCGTGCGCTGCTGCTTCGCACAAAAGCACGCGCCTGAATGCGTGAAATTTAGACACACAGTACGACGCCACTACAACTTAGTCGCGTTTTACAGCAGTACACGAGCGTTTCCGTGAAGTCCACTGGAGAAGCCAATACGGTTTCAAGACATTGCGCGAGTGCGCAGACGGCGCTCTTAAGACTTAACGTGATTGAAAGCATGCGCTGCTGCTTCGCACAAAAGCACCCGCTGAATACGCGAAATTGGGACACGCTGTGCGACGCCGCTACAACTTAGTCGCGTTTCACAGCAGTACACGAGCGTTTCCGTGAAGTCCGCTGGATAAGCCAATACGGTTTCAAGACATTGCGCCAGTGCGCAGACGGCGCTCTTAAGACTTAACGTGAGTGAAAGCATGCGCTGCTGCTTCGCACAAAAGCACGCGCCTGAATGCGCGAAATTGGGACACGCTGTGCGACGCCGCTACAACTTAGCCGCGTTTCACAGCAGTACACGAGCGTTTCCGTGAAGTACGCTGGATAAGCCCATACGGTTTCAAGACACTGCGCCACTGTGCAGACGGCGTTCTTAAGACTTAACGTGAGTGAAAACATGCGCTGCTGCTTCCCACAAAAGCACGCGCCTGAATGCGCGAAATTGGGTCAGGCTGTGCGACGCCGCTACAACTTAGACGCGTTTTACAGCAGTACACGAGCGTTGCCGTGAAGTCCACTGGAGAAGCCAATACGGTTTCAAGACATTGCGCGTGTGCGCAGACGGCGCTCTTAAGACTTAACGTGAGTGAAAGCATGCGCTGCTGCTTCGCACAAAAGCACGCGCCTGAATGCGCGAAAATGGAACACGCTGTGCGATGCCACTACACATTCACGCTTTATAGCAGTACACGAGCGTTGCCGTGAAGCCCACTGGAGAAGGCAACATAGTTTCAAGACATTGCAGGAGTGCGCAGACGACGCATTTAAGACTTAAAGTGAGTGAAAGCATGCGCTGCTGCTTCGCACAAAAGCACGCGCCTGAATGCGCGAAATTGGGACACGCTGTGCGAAGCCACTACACCTTATTCACGCTTTACAGCAGAAAACGTGCGTTGCCGTGAAGCCCGCTGGAGAAGCCAACCAGGTTTCAAGACTTTGCATGAGTTCGCAAACGGCGCTCTTAAGACTTAACATGAGCGAAAGCATGTGTTGGTGCTTCGCACAAAAGCACGCGCCTGAATGCGCGAAATTGAGACACACTTTGTGACGCCATTCGACCGTAGTGGAGTTTCACAGCAGTGCACAAGCATTGCTGTAAAGCTCGCTGGAGAAGCCAATACGGTTTCAAGACATTGCGCGTGTGCGCACACGACGCATTTCAGACTTAACGTGAGAGAAAGCATGCGCTGCTGCTTCGCACAAAAGCACGCGCTGAATACGCGAAATTGGGACACGCTGTGCGACGCCGCTACAACTTAGTCGCGTTTCACAGCAGTACACGAGAGTTTCCGTGAAGTCCGCTGGATAAGCCAATACGGTTTCAAGACATTGCGCCAGTGCGCAGACAGCGCTCTTAAGACTTAACGTGAGTGAAACCATGCGCTGCTGCTTCGCACAAAAGCACGCGCCTGAATGCGCGAAGTTGGGACACGCTGTGCGACGCCACTACACATTCACGCTTTATAGCAGTACACGAGCGTTGCCGTGAAGCCCGCTGGAGAAGGCAACACAGTTTCAAGACATTGCAGGAGTGTGCTGAAGACGCATTTAAGACTTAAAGTGAGTAAAAGCATGCGCTGCTGTTTCGCACAAAAGCACGCGCCTGAATGTGCGAAATTGAGACACACTGTGCGACGCCACTACAACTTAGTCGCGCATTTAAGCAGTACACGAGCGTTGCCGTGAAGTCCGCTGCAGAAGCCAGTACGGTTTCAAAAGATTGCAAGGGTGTGCAGACGGCGCTCTTAAGACTTAACGTGAGTGAAAGCTAGCGCTGCTGCTTCGCACAAAAGCACGCGCCTGAATACGCGAAATTGGGACATGCTGTGCGACGCCGCTACAACTTAGCCGCGTTTCACAGCAGTACACGAGCGTTACCGTGAAGTACGCTGGATAAGCCAATACGGTTTCAAGACATTGCGCCACTGCGTAGACGGCGTTCTTAAGACTTAACGTGAGTGAAAACATGCGCTGCTGCTTCCCACAAAAGCACGCGCCTGAATGCGCGAAATTGGGTCAGGCTGTGCGACGCCACTACAACTTAGACGCGTTTTACAGCAGTACACGAGCGTTGCCGTGAAGTCCTTTGCAGAAGCCAACACGGTTTCAAGAGATTGCAAGGGTGTGCAGACGGCGCTCTTATGACTTAACGTGAGCGAAAGCATGCGCTGCTGCTTCGCACAAAAGCACGCGCCTGAATGCGTGAAATTTAGACACACAGTACGACGCCACTACAACTTAGTCGCGTTTTACAGCAGTACACGAGCGTTCCCGTGAAGTCCGCTGGATAAGCCAATACGGTTTCAAGACATTGCGCCAGTGCGCAAGCGGCGCTCTTAAGACTTAACGTGAGTGAAAGCATGCGCTGCTGCTTCGCACAAAAGCACGCGCCTGAATGCGTGAAATTTAGACACACAGTACGACGCCACTACAACTTAGTCGCGTTTTACAGCAGTACACGAGCGTTTCCGTGAAGTCCACTGGAGAAGCCAATACGGTTTCAAGACATTGCGCGAGTGCGCAGACGGCGCTCTTAAGACTTAACGTGAGTGAAAGCATGCGCTGCTGCTTCGCACAAAAGCACGCGCTTGAATGCGCGAAATTGGGACACGCTGTGCGACGCCGCTACAACTTAGTCGCGTTTCACAGCAGTACACGGGCGTTTCCGTGAAGTACGCTGGATAAGCCAATACGGTTTCAAGACATTGCGCCACTGCGCAGACGGCGTTCTTAAGACTTAACGTGAGTGAAAACATGCGCTGCTGCTTCCCACAAAAGCACGCGCCTGAATGCGCGAAATTGGGTCAGGCTGTGCGACGCCTCTACAACTTAGACGCGTTTTACAGCAGTACACGAGCGTTGCCGTGAAGTCCGCTGCAGAAGCCAACACGGTTTCAAGAGATTGCAAGGGTGTGCAGACGGCGCTCTTAAGACTTAACGTGAGTGAAAGCATGCGCTGCTGCTTCGCACAAAAGCACGCGCCTGAATGCGTGAAATTTAGACACACAGTACGACGCCACTACAACTTAGTCGCGTTTTACAGCAGTACACGAGCGTTTCCGTGAAGTCCACTGGAGAAGCCAATACGGTTTCAAGACATTGCGCGAGTGCGCAGACGGCGCTCTTAAGACTTAACGTGAGTGAAAGCATGCGCTGCTTCTTCGCACAAAAGCACGCGCTGAATACGCGAAATTGGGACACGCTGTGCGACGCCGCTACAACTTAGTCGCGTTTCACAGCAGTACACGAGCGTTTCCGTGAAGTCCGCTGGATAAGCCAATACGGTTTCAAGACATTGCGCCAGTGCGCAGACGGCGCTCTTAAGACTTAACGTGAGTGAAAGCGTGCGCTGCTGCTTCGCACAAAAGCACGCGCCTGAATGCGTGAAATTTAGACACACAGTACGACGCCACTACAACTTAGTCGCGTTTTACAGCAGTACACGAGCGTTTCCGTGAAGTCCACTGGAGAAGCCAATACGGATTCAAGACATTGCGCGAGTGCGCAGACGGCGCTCTTAAGACTTAACGTGAGTGAAAGCATGCGCTGCTGCTTCGCACAAAAGCATGCGCTGAATACGCGAAATTGGGACACGCTGTGCGACGCCGCTACAACTTAGTCGCGTTTCACAGCAGTACACGAGCGTTTCCGTGAAGTCCGCTGGATAAGCCAATACGGTTTCAAGACATTGCGCCAGTGCGCAGACGGCGCTCTTAAGACTTAACGTGAGTGAAAGCATGCGCTGCTGCTTCGCACAAAAGCACGCGCCTGAATACGCGAAATTGGGACACGCTGTGCGACGCCGCTACAACTTAGTAGCGTTTCATAGTAGTACACGAGCGTTTCCGTGAAGTCCGCTGGATAAGCCAATACGGTTTCAAGACATTGCGCCAGTGCGCAGACGGCGCTCTTAAGACTTAACGTGAGTGAAAGCATGCTGCTGCTTCGAACAAAAGCACGCGCTGAATACGCGAAATTGTGACACGCTGTGCGACGCCGCTACAACTTAGTCGCGTTTCACAGCAGTACACGGGCGTTTCCGTGAAGTCCGCTGGATAAGCCAATACGGTTTCAAGACATTGCGCGAGTGCGCAGACGGCGCTCTTAAGACTTAACGTGAGTGAAAGCATGCGCTGCTGCTTCGCACAAAAGCACGCGCTGTATACGCGAAATTGGGACACGCTGTGCGACGCCGCTACAACTTAGTCGCGTTTCACAGCAGTACACGAGCGTTTACGTGAAGTCTGCTGGATAAGCCAATACGGTGTCAAGACATTGCGCCAGTGCGCAGACGGCGCTCTTAAGACTTAACGTGAGTGAAAGCATGCTGCTGCTTCGAACAAAAGCACGCGCTGAATACGCGAAATTGGGACACGCTGTGCGACGCCGCTACAACTTAGTCGCGTTTCACAGCAGTACACGAGCGTTTCCGTGAAGTCCGCTGGATAAGCCAATACGGTTTCAAGACATTGCGCCAGTGCGCAGACGGCGCTCTTAAGACTTAACGTGAGTGAAAGCATGCGCTGCTGCTTCGCACAAAAGCACGCGCCTGAATGCGCGAAATTGGGACACGCTGTGCGACGCCGCTACAACTTAGCCGCGTTTCACAGCAGTACACGAGCGTTTCCGTGAAGTACGCTGGATAAGCCAATACGGTTTCAAGACATTGCGCCACTGCGCAGACGGCGTTCTTAAGACTTAACGTGAGTGAAAACATGCGCTGCTGCTTCCCACAAAAGCACGCGCCTGAATGCGCGAAGTTGGGTCAGGCTGTGCGACGCCGCTACAACTTAGACGCGTTTTACAGCAGTACACGAGCGTTGCCGTGAAGTCCGCTGCAGAAGCCAACACGGTTTCAAGAGATTGCAAGGGTGTGCAGACGGCGCTCTTAAGACTTAACGTGAGTGAAAGCATGCGCTGCTGCTTCGCACAAAAGCACGCGCCTGAATGCGTGAAATTTAGACACACAGTACGACGCCACTACAACTTAGTCGCGTTTTACAGCAGTACACGAGCGTTTCCGTGAAGTCCACTGGAGAAGCCAATACGGTTTCAAGACATTGCGCGAGTGCGCAGACGGCGCTCTTAAGACTTAACGTGAGTGAAAGCATGCTGCTGCTTCGAACAAAAGCACGCGCTGAATACGCGAAATTGGGACACGCTGTGCGACGCCGCTACAACTTAGTCGCGTTTCACAGCAGTACACGAGCGTTTCCGTGAAGTCCGCTGGATAAGCCAATACGGTTTCAAGACATTGCGCCAGTGCGCAGACGGCGCTGTTAAGACTTAACGTGAGTGAAAGCATGCTGCTGCTTCGAACAAAAGCACGCGCTGAATACGCGAAATTTAGACACACAGTACGGCGCATCTACAACTTAGTCGCGTTTTACAGCAGTACACAAGCGTTTCCGTGAAGTCCGCTGGATAAGCCAATACGGTTTCAAGACATTGCGCCAGTGCGCAGACGGCGCTCTTAAGACTTAACGTGAGTGAAAACATGCGCTGCTGCTTCGCACAAAAGCACGCGATTGAATGCGCGAAATTGGGACACGCTGTGCGACGCCGCTACAACTTAGCCGCGTTTCACAGCAGTACACGGGCGTTTCCGTGAAGTACGCTGGATAAGCCAATACGGTTTCAAGACATTGCGCCACTGCGCAGACGGCGTTCTTAAGACTTAACGTGAGTGAAAACATGCGCTGCTGCTTCCCACAAAAGCACGCGCCTGAATGCGCGAAATTGGGTCAGGCTGTGCGACGCCTCTACAACTTAGACGCGTTTTACAGCAGTACACGAGCGTTGCCGTGAAGTCCGCTGCAGAAGCCAACACGGTTTCAAGAGATTGCAAGGGTGTGCAGACGGCGCTCTTAAGACTTAACGTGAGTGAAAGCATGCGCTGCTGCTTCGCACAAAAGCACGCGCCTGAATGCGTGAAATTTAGACACACAGTACGACGCCACTACAACTTAGTCGCGTTTTACAGCAGTACACGAGCGTTTCCGTGAAGTCCACTGGAGAAGCCAATACGGTTTCAAGACATTGCGCGAGTGCGCAGACGGCGCTCTTAAGACTTAACGTGAGTGAAAGCATGCGCTGCTGCTTCGCACAAAAGCACGCGCTGAATACGCGAAATTGGGACACGCTGTGCGACGCCGCTACAACTTAGTCGCGTTTCACAGCAGTACACGAGCGTTTCCGTGAAGTCCGCTGGATAAGCCAATACGGTTTCAAGACATAGCGCCAGTGCGCAGACGGCGCTCTTAAGACTTAACGTGAGTGAAAGCGTGCGCTGCTGCTTCGCACAAAAGCACGCGCCTGAATGCGTGAAATTTAGACACACAGTACGACGCCACTACAACTTAGTCGCGTTTTACAGCAGTACACGAGCGTTTCCGTGAAGTCCACTGGAGAAGCCAATACGGTTTCAAGACATTGCGCGAGTGCGCAGACGGCGCTCTTAAGACTTAACGCGAGTGAAAGCATGCGCTGCTGCTTCGCACAAAAGCACGCGCTGAATACGCGAAATTGGGACACGCTGTGCGACGCCGCTACAACTTAGTCGCGTTTCACAGCAGTACACGAGCGTTTCCGTGAAGTCCGCTGGATAAGCCAATTACGGTTTCAAGACATTGCGCCAGTGCGCAGACGGCGCTCTTAAGACTTAACGTGAGTGAAAGCATGCTGCTGCTTCGAACAAAAGCACGCGCTGAATACGCGAAATTGGGACACGCTGTGCGACGCCGCTACAACTTAGTCGCGTTTCACAGCAGTACACGGGCGTTTCCGTGAAGTCCGCTGGATAAGCCAATACGGTTTCAAGACATTGCGCCAGTGCGCAGACGGCGCTATTAAGACTTAACGTGAGTGAAAGCATGCGCTGCAGCTTCGCACAAAAGCACGCGCCTGAATGCGTGAAATTTATACACACAGTACGACGCCACTACAACTTAGTCGCGTTTCACAGCAGTACACGAGCGTTTCCGTGAAGTCCGCTGGATAAGCCAATACGGTTTCAAGACATTGCGCCAGTGCGCAGACGGCGCTCTTAAGACTTAACGTGAGTGAAAGCATGCGCTGCTGCTTCGCACAAAAGCACGCGCCTGAATGCGCGAAATTTAGACACACAGTACGACGCATCTACAACTTAGTCGCGTTTTACAGCATTACACGAGCGTTTCCGTGAAGTCCACTGGAGAAGCCAATATGGTTTCAAGACATTGCGCGAGTGCGCAGACGGCGCTCTTAAGACTTAACGTGGGTGAAAGCATGCGCTGCTGCTTCGCACAAAAGCACGCGCTGAATACGCGAAATTGGGACACGCTGTGCGACGCCGCTACAACTTAGTCGCGTTTCACAGCAGTACGCGAGCGTTTCCGTGAAGTCCGCTGGATAAGCCAATACGGTTTCAAGACATTGCGCCAGTGCGCAGACGGCGCTCTTAAGACTTAACGTGAGTGAAAGCGTGCGCTGCTGCTTCGCACAAAAGCACGCGCCTGAATGCGTGAAATTTAGACACACAGTACGACGCCACTACAACTTAGTCGCGTTTTACAGCAGTACACGAGCGTTTCCGTGAAGTCCACTGGAGAAGCCAATACGGTTTCAAGACATTGCGCGAGTGCGCAGACGGCGCTCTTAAGACTTAACGTGATTGAAAGCATGCGCTGCTGCTTCGCACAAAAGCACGCGCTGAATACGCGAAATTGGGACACGCTGTGCGACGCCGCTACAACTTAGTCGCGTTTCACAGCAGTACACGAGCGTTTCCGTGAAGTCCGCTGGATAAGCCAATACGGTTTCAAGACATTGCGCCAGTGCGCAGACGGCGCTCTTAAGACTTAACGTGAGTGAAAGCATGCGCTGCTGCTTCGCACAAAAGCACGCGCCTGAATGCGCGAAATTGGGACACGCTGTGCGACGCCGCTACAACTTAGCCGCGTTTCACAGCAGTACACGAGCGTTTCCGTGAAGTACGCTGGATAAGCCCATACGGTTTCAAGACACTGCGCCACTGTGCAGACGGCGTTCTTAAGACTTAACGTGAGTGAAAACATGCGCTGCTGCTTCCCACAAAAGCACGCGCCTGAATGCGCGAAATTGGGTCAGGCTGTGCGACGCCGCTACAACTTAGACGCGTTTTACAGCAGTACACGAGCGTTGCCGTGAAGTCCACTGGAGAAGCCAATACGGTTTCAAGACATTGCGCGTGTGCGCAGACGGCGCTCTTAAGACTTAACGTGAGTGAAAGCATGCGCTGCTGCTTCGCACAAAAGCACGCGCCTGAATGCGCGAAAATGGAACACGCTGTGCGACGCCACTACACATTCACGCTTTATAGCAGTACACGAGCGTTGCCGTGAAGCCCACTGGAGAAGGCAACATAGTTTCAAGACATTGCAGGAGTGCGCAGACGACGCATTTAAGACTTAAAGTGAGTGAAAGCATGCGCTGCTGCTTCGCACAAAAGCACGCGCCTGAATGCGCGAAATTGGGACACGCTGTGCGAAGCCACTACACCTTATTCACGCTTTACAGCAGAAAACGTGCGTTGCCGTGAAGCCCGCTGGAGAAGCCAACCAGGTTTCAAGACTTTGCATGAGTTCGCAAACGGCGCTCTTAAGACTTAACATGAGCGAAAGCATGTGTTGGTGCTTCGCACAAAAGCACGCGCCTGAATGCGCGAAATTGAGACACACTTTGTGACGCCATTCGACCGTAGTGGAGTTTCACAGCAGTGCACAAGCATTGCTGTAAAGCTCGCTGGAGAAGCCAATACGGTTTCAAGACATTGCGCGCGTGCGCACACGACGCATTTCAGACTTAACGTGAGAGAAAGCATGCGCTGCTGCTTCGCACAAAAGCACGCGCTGAATAAGCGAAATTGGGACACGCTGTGCGACGCCGCTACAACTTAGTCGCGTTTCACAGCAGTACACGAGAGTTTCCGTGAAGTCCGCTGGATAAGCCAATACGGTTTCAAGACATTGCGCCAGTGCGCAGACAGCGCTCTTAAGACTTAACGTGAGTGAAACCATGCGCTGCTGCTTCGCACAAAAGCACGCGCCTGAATGCGCGAAGTTGGGACACGCTGTGCGACGCCACTACACATTCACGCTTTATAGCAGTACACGAGCGTTGCCGTGAAGCCCGCTGGAGAAGGCAACACAGTTTCAAGACATTGCAGGAGTGTGCTGAAGACGCATTTAAGACTTAAAGTGAGTAAAAGCATGCGCTGCTGTTTCGCACAAAAGCACGCGCCTGAATGTGCGAAATTGAGACACACTGTGCGACGCCACTACAACTTAGTCGCGCATTCAAGCAGTACACGAGCGTTGCCGTGAAGTCCGCTGCAGAAGCCAATACGGTTTCAAAAGATTGCAAGGGTGTGCAGACGGCGCTCTTAAGACTTAACGTGAGTGAAAGCTAGCGCTGCTGCTTCGCACAAAAGCACGCGCCTGAATACGCGAAATTGGGACATGCTGTGCGACGCCGCTACAACTTAGCCGCGTTTCACAGCAGTACACGAGCGTTACCGTGAAGTACGCTGGATAAGCCAATACGGTTTCAAGACATTGCGCCACTGCGTAGACGGCGTTCTTAAGACTTAACGTGAGTGAAAACATGCGCTGCTGCTTCCCACAAAAGCACGCGCCTGAATGCGCGAAATTGGGTCAGGCTGTGCGACGCCACTACAACTTAGACGCGTTTTACAGCAGTACACGAGCGTTGCCGTGAAGTCCTTTGCAGAAGCCAACACGGTTTCAAGAGATTGCAAGGGTGTGCAGACGGCGCTCTTAAGACTTAACGTGAGCGAAAGCATGCGCTGCTGCTTCGCACAAAAGCACGCGCCTGAATGCGTGAAATTTAGACACACAGTACGACGCCACTACAACTTAGTCGCGTTTTACAGCAGTACACGAGCGTTTCCGTGAAGTCCGCTGGATAAGCCAATACGGTTTCAAGACATTGCGCCAGTGCGCAAGCGGCGCTCTTAAGACTTAACGTGAGTGAAAGCATGCGCTGCTGCTTCGCACAAAAGCACGCGCCTGAATGCGTGAAATTTAGACACACAGTACGACGCCACTACAACTTAGTCGCGTTTTACAGCAGTACACGAGCGTTTCCGTGAAGTCCACTGGAGAAGCCAATACGGTTTCAAGACATTGCGCGAGTGCGCAGACGGCGCTCTTAAGACTTAACGTGAGTGAAAGCATGCTGCTGCTTCGAACAAAAGCACGCGCTGAATACGCGAAATTGGGACACGCTGTGCGACGCCGCTACAACTTAGTCGCGTTTCACAGCAGTACACGAGCGTTTCCGTGAAGTCCGCTGGATAAGCCAATACGGTTTCAAGACATTGCGCCAGTGCGCAGACGGCGCTCTTAAGACTTAACGTGAGTGAAAGCATGCGCTGCTGCTTCGCACAAAAGCACGCGCTTGAATGCGCGAAATTGGGACACGCTGTGCGACGCCGCTACAACTTAGCCGCGTCTCACAGCAGTACACGGGCGTTTCCGTGAAGTACGCTGGATAAGCCAATACGGTTTCAAGACATTGCGCCACTGCGCAGACGGCGTTCTTAAGACTTAACGTGAGTGAAAACATGCGCTGCTGCTTCCCACAAAAGCACGCGCCTGAATGCGCGAAATTGGGTCAGGCTGTGCGACGCCTCTACAACTTAGACGCGTTTTACAGCAGTACACGAGCGTTGCCGTGAAGTCCGCTGGATAAGCCAATACGGTTTCAAGACATTGCGCCAGTGCGCAGACGGCGCTCTTAAGACTTAACGTGAGTGAAAGCGTGCGCTGCTGCTTCGCACAAACGCACGCGCCTGAATGCGTGAAATTTAGACACACAGTACGACGCCACTACAACTTAGTCGCGTTTTACAGCAGTACACGAGCGTTTCCGTGAAGTCCACTGGTGAAGCCAATACGGATTCAAGACATTGCGCGAGTGCGCAGACGGCGCTCTTAAGACTTAACGTGAGTGAAAGCATGCGCTGCTGCTTCGCACAAAAGCATGCGCTGAATACGCGAAATTGGGACACGCTGTGCGACGCCGCTACAACTTAGTCGCGTTTCACAGCAGTACACGAGCGTTTCCGTGAAGTCCGCTGGATAAGCCAATACGGTTTCAAGACATTGCGCCAGTGCGCAGACGGCGCTCTTAAGACTTAACGTGAGTGAAAGCATGCGCTGCTGCTTCGCACAAAAGCACGCGCCTGAATGCGCGAAATTGGGACACGCTGTGCGACGCCGCTACAACTTAGCCGCGTTTCACAGCAGTACACGAGCGTTTCTGCGAAGTACGCTGGATAAGCCCATACGGTTTCAAGACACTGCGCCACTGCGCAGACGGCGTTCTTAAGACTTAACGTGAGTGAAAACATGCGCTGCTGCTTCCCACAAAAGCACGCGCCTGAATGCGCGAAATTGGGTCAGGCTGTGCGACGCCTCTACAACTTAGACGCGTTTTACAGCAGTACACGAGCGTTGCCGTGAAGTCCGCTGCAGAAGCCAACACGGTTTCAAGAGATTGCAAAGGTCTGCAGACGGCGCTCTTAAGACTTAACGTGAGTGAAAGCATGCGCTGCTGCTTCGCACAAAAGCACGCGCCTGAATGCGTGAAATTTAGACACAGTGTACGACGCCACTACAACTTAGTCGCGTTTTACAGCAGTACACGAGCGTTTCCGTGAAGTCCACTGGAGAAGCCAATACGGTTTCAAGACATTGCGCGAGTGCGCAGACGGCGCTCTTAAGACTTAACGTGAGTGAAAGCATGCGCTGCTGCTTCGCACAAAAGCACGCGCTGAATACGCGAAATTGGGACACGCTGTGCGACGCCGCTACAACTTAGTCGCGTTTCACAACAGTACACGAGCGTTTCCGTGAAGTCCGCTGGATAAGCCAATACGGTTTCAAGACATTGCGCCAGTGCGCAGACGGCGCTCTTAAGACTTAACGTGAGTGAAAGCATGCTGCTGCTTCGAACAAAAGCACGCGCTGAATACGCGAAATTGGGACACGCTGTGCGACGCCGCTACAACTTAGTCGCGTTTCACAGCAGTACACGGGCGTTTCCGTGAAGTCCGCTGGATAAGCCAATACGGTTTCAAGACATTGCGCGAGTGCGCAGACGGCGCTCTTAAGACTTAACGTGAGTGAAAGCATGCGCTGCTGCTTCGCACAAAAGCACGCGCTGTATACGCGAAATTGGGACACGCTGTGCGACGCCGCTACAACTTAGTCGCGTTTCACAGCAGTACACGAGCGTTTACGTGAAGTCTGCTGGATAAGCCAATACGGTGTCAAGACATTGCGCCAGTGCGCAGACGGCGCTCTTAAGACTTAACGTGAGTGAAAGCATGCGCTGCAGCTTCGCAGAAAAGCACGCGCCTGAATGCGTGAAATTTATACACACAGTACGACGCCACTACAACTTAGTCGCGTTTTACAGCAGTACACGAGCGTTTCCGTGAAGTCCACTGGAGAAGCCAATACGGTTTCAAGACATTGCGCGAGTGCGCAGACGGCGCTCTTAAGACTTAACGTGAGTGAAAGCATGCTGCTGCTTCGAACAAAAGCACGCGCTGAATACGCGAAATTGGGACACGCTGTGCCACGCCGCTACAACTTAGTCGCGTTTCACAGCAGTACACGAGCGTTTCCGTGAAGTCCGCTGGATAAGCCAATACGGTTTCAAGACATTGCGCCAGTGCGCAGACGGCGCTCTTAAGACTTAACGTGAGTGAAAGCATGCGCTGCTGCTTCGCACAAAAGCACGCGCCTGAATGCGCGAAATTGGGACACGCTGTGCGACGCCGCTACAACTTAGCCGCGTTTCACAGCAGTACACGAGCGTTTCCGTGAAGTACGCTGGATAAGCCAATACGGTTTCAAGACATTGCGCCACTGCGCAGACGGCGTTCTTAAGACTTAACGTGAGTGAAAACATGCGCTGCTGCTTCCCACAAAAGCACGCGCCTGAATGCGCGAAGTTGGGTCAGGCTGTGCGACGCCGCTACAACTTAGACGCGTTTTACAGCAGTACACGAGCGTTGCCGTGAAGTCCGCTGCAGAAGCCAACACGGTTTCAAGAGATTGCAAGGGTGTGCAGACGGCGCTCTTAAGACTTAACGTGAGTGAAAGCATGCGCTGCTGCTTCGCACAAAAGCACGCGCCTGAATGCGTGAAATTTAGACACACAGTACGACGCCACTACAACTTAGTCGCGTTTTACAGCAGTACACGAGCGTTTCCGTGAAGTCCACTGGAGAAGCCAATACGGTTTCAAGACATTGCGCGAGTGCGCAGACGGCGCTCTTAAGACTTAACGTGAGTGAAAGCATGCTGCTGCTTCGAACAAAAGCACGCGCTGAATACGCGAAATTGGGACACGCTGTGCGACGCCGCTACAACTTAGTCGCGTTTCACAGCAGTACACGAGCGTTTCCGTGAAGTCCGCTGGATAAGCCAATACGGTTTCAAGACATTGCGCCAGTGCGCAGACGGCGCTCTTAAGACTTAACGTGAGTGAAAGCATGCGCTGCTGCTTCGCACAAGAGCACGCGCTTGAATGCGCGAAATTGGGACACGCTGTGCGACGCCGCTACAACTTAGCCGCGTTTCACAGCAGTACACGGGCGTTTCCGTGAAGTACGCTGGATAAGCCAATACGGTTTCAAGACATTGCGCCACTGCGCAGACGGCGTTCTTAAGACTTAACGTGAGTGAAAACATGCGCTGCTGCTTCCCACAAAAGCACGCGCCTGAATGCGCGAAATTGGGTCAGGCTGTGCGACGCCTCTACAACTTAGACGCGTTTTACAGCAGTACACGAGCGTTGCCGTGAAGTCCGCTGCAGAAGCCAACACGGTTTCAAGAGATTGCAAGGGTGTGCAGACGGCGCTCTTAAGACTTAACGTGAGTGAAAGCATGCGCTGCTGCTTCGCACAAAAGCACGCGCGTGAATGCGTGAAATTTAGACACACAGTACGACGCCACTACAACTTAGTCGCGTTTTACAGCAGTACACGAGCGTTTCCGTGAAGTCCACTGGAGAAGCCAATACGGTTTCAAGACATTGCGCGAGTGCGCAGACGGCGCTCTTAAGACTTAACGTGAGTGAAAGCATGCGCTGCTTCTTCGCACACAAGCACGCGCTGAATACGCGAAATTGGGACACGCTGTGCGACGCCGCTACAACTTAGTCGCGTTTCACAGCAGTACACGAGCGTTTCCGTGAAGTCCGCTGGATAAGCCAATACGGTTTCAAGACATTGCGCCAGTGCGCAGACGGCGCTCTTAAGACTTAACGTGAGTGAAAGCGTGCGCTGCTGCTTCGCACAAAAGCACGCGCCTGAATGCGTGAAATTTAGACGCACAGTACGACGCCACTACAACTTAGTCGCGTTTTACAGCAGTACACGAGCGTTTCCGTGAAGTCCACTGGAGAAGCCAATACGGATTCAAGACATTGCGCGAGTGCGCAGACGGCGCTCTTAAGACTTAACGTGAGTGAAAGCATGCGCTGCTGCTTCGCACAAAAGCATGCGCTGAATACGCGAAATTGGGACACGCTGTGCGACGCCGCTACAACTTAGTCGCGTTTCACAGCAGTACACGAGCGTTTCCGTGAAGTCCGCTGGATAAGCGAATACGGTTTCAAGACATTGCGCCAGTGCGCAGACGGCGCTCTTAAGACTTAACGTGAGTGAAAGCATGCGCTGCTGCTTCGCACAAAAGCACGCGCCTGAATGCGCGAAATTGGGACACGCTGTGCGACGCCGCTACAACTTAGCCGCGTTTCACAGCAGTACACGAGCGTTTCTGTGAAGTATGCTGGATAAGCCCATACGGTTTCAAGACACTGCGCCACAGCGCAGACGGCGTTCTTAAGACTTAACGTGAGTGAAAACATGCGCTGCTGCTTCCCACAAAAGCACGCGCCTGAATGCGCGAAATTGGGTCAGGCTGTGCGACGCCGCTACAAATTAGACGCGTTTTACAGCAGTACACGAGCGTTGCCGTGAAGTCCGCTGCAGAAGCCAACACGGTTTCAAGAGATTGCAAGGGTGTGCAGACGGCGCTCTTAAGACTTAACGTGAGTGAAAGCATGCGCTGCTGCTTCGCACAAAAGCACGCGCCTGAATGCGTGAAATTGGGTCAGGCTGTGCGACGCCGCTACAACTTAGACGCGTTTTACAGCAGTACACGAGCGTTGCCGTGAAGTCCACTGGAGAAGCCAATACGGTTTCAAGACATTGCGCGTGTGCGCAGACGGCGCTCTTAAGACTTAACGTGAGTGAAAGCATGCGCTGCTGCTTCGCACAAAAGCACGCGCCTGAATGCGCGAAAATGGAACACGCTGTGCGACGCCACTACACATTCACGCTTTATAGCAGTACACGAGCGTTGCCGTGAAGCCCACTGGAGAAGGCAACATAGTTTCAAGACATTGCAGGAGTGCGCAGACGACGCATTTAAGACTTAAAGTGAGTGAAAGCATGCGCTGCTGCTTCGCACAAAAGCACGCGCCTGAATGCGCGAAATTGGGACACGCTGTGCGAAGCCACTACACCTTATTCACGCTTTACAGCAGAAAACGTGCGTTGCCGTGAAGCCCGCTGGAGAAGCCAACCAGGTTTCAAGACTTTGCATGAGTTCGCAAACGGCGCTCTTAAGACTTAACATGAGCGAAAGCATGTGTTGGTGCTTCGCACAAAAGCACGCGCCTGAATGCGCGAAATTGAGACACACTTTGTGACGCCATTCGACCGTAGTGGAGTTTCACAGCAGTGCACAAGCATTGCTGTAAAGCTCGCTGGAGAAGCCAATACGGTTTCAAGACATTGCGCGCGTGCGCACACGACGCATTTCAGACTTAACGTGAGAGAAAGCATGCGCTGCTGCTTCGCACAAAAGCACGCGCTGAATAAGCGAAATTGGGACACGCTGTGCGACGCCGCTACAACTTAGTCGCGTTTCACAGCAGTACACGAGAGTTTCCGTGAAGTCCGCTGGATAAGCCAATACGGTTTCAAGACATTGCGCCAGTGCGCAGACAGCGCTCTTAAGACTTAACGTGAGTGAAACCATGCGCTGCTGCTTCGCACAAAAGCACGCGCCTGAATGCGCGAAGTTGGGACACGCTGTGCGACGCCACTACACATTCACGCTTTATAGCAGTACACGAGCGTTGCCGTGAAGCCCGCTGGAGAAGGCAACACAGTTTCAAGACATTGCAGGAGTGTGCTGAAGACGCATTTAAGACTTAAAGTGAGTAAAAGCATGCGCTGCTGTTTCGCACAAAAGCACGCGCCTGAATGTGCGAAATTGAGACACACTGTGCGACGCCACTACAACTTAGTCGCGCATTCAAGCAGTACACGAGCGTTGCCGTGAAGTCCGCTGCAGAAGCCAATACGGTTTCCAAAGATTGCAAGGGTGTGCAGACGGCGCTCTTAAGACTTAACGTGAGTGAAAGCTAGCGCTGCTGCTTCGCACAAAAGCACGCGCCTGAATACGCGAAATTGGGACATGCTGTGCGACGCCGCTACAACTTAGCCGCGTTTCACAGCAGTACACGAGCGTTACCGTGAAGTACGCTGGATAAGCCAATACGGTTTCAAGACATTGCGCCACTGCGTAGACGGCGTTCTTAAGACTTAACGTGAGTGAAAACATGCGCTGCTGCTTCCCACAAAAGCACGCGCCTGAATGCGCGAAATTGGGTCAGGCTGTGCGACGCCACCACAACTTAGACGCGTTTTACAGCAGTACACGAGCGTTGCCGTGAAGTCCTTTGCAGAAGCCAACACGGTTTCAAGAGATTGCAAGGGTGTGCAGACGGCGCTCTTAAGACTTAACGTGAGCGAAAGCATGCGCTGCTGCTTCGCACAAAAGCACGCGCCTGAATGCGTGAAATTTAGACACACAGTACGACGCCACTACAACTTAGTCGCGTTTTACAGCAGTACACGAGCGTTTCCGTGAAGTCCGCTGGATAAGCCAATACGGTTTCAAGACATTGCGCCAGTGCGCAAGCGGCGCTCTTAAGACTTAACGTGAGTGAAAGCATGCGCTGCTGCTTCGCACAAAAGCACGCGCCTGAATGCGTGAAATTTAGACACACAGTACGACGCCACTACAACTTAGTCGCGTTTTACAGCAGTACACGAGCGTTTCCGTGAAGTCCACTGGAGAAGCCAATACGGTTTCAAGACATTGCGCGAGTGCGCAGACGGCGCTCTTAAGACTTAACGTGAGTGAAAGCATGCTGCTGCTTCGAACAAAAGCACGCGCTGAATACGCGAAATTGGGACACGCTGTGCGACGCCGCTACAACTTAGTCGCGTTTCACAGCAGTACACGAGCGTTTCCGTGAAGTCCGCTGGATAAGCCAATACGGTTTCAAGACATTGCGCCAGTGCGCAGACGGCGCTCTTAAGACTTAACGTGAGTGAAAGCATGCGCTGCTGCTTCGCACAAAAGCACGCGCTTGA
Organism: Dermacentor variabilis; assembly: GCF_050947875.1. Classification (NCBI taxonomy): domain Eukaryota; kingdom Metazoa; phylum Arthropoda; class Arachnida; order Ixodida; family Ixodidae; genus Dermacentor; species Dermacentor variabilis. The sequence goes on along the minus strand of NC_134574.1, from coordinate 21,963,806 downwards.
ATGCGCGAAATTGGGACACGCTGTGCGACGCCGCTACAACTTAGCCGCGTCTCACAGCAGTACACGGGCGTTTCCGTGAAGTACGCTGGATAAGCCAATACGGTTTCAAGACATTGCGCCACTGCGCAGACGGCGTTCTTAAGACTTAACGTGAGTGAAAACATGCGCTGCTGCTTCCCACAAAAGCACGCGCCTGAATGCGCGAAATTGGGTCAGGCTGTGCGACGCCTCTACAACTTAGACGCGTTTTACAGCAGTACACGAGCGTTGCCGTGAAGTCCGCTGGATAAGCCAATACGGTTTCAAGACATTGCGCCAGTGCGCAGACGGCGCTCTTAAGACTTAACGTGAGTGAAAGCGTGCGCTGCTGCTTCGCACAAACGCACGCGCCTGAATGCGTGAAATTTAGACACACAGTACGACGCCACTACAACTTAGTCGCGTTTTACAGCAGTACACGAGCGTTTCCGTGAAGTCCACTGGTGAAGCCAATACGGATTCAAGACATTGCGCGAGTGCGCAGACGGCGCTCTTAAGACTTAACGTGAGTGAAAGCATGCGCTGCTGCTTCGCACAAAAGCATGCGCTGAATACGCGAAATTGGGACACGCTGTGCGACGCCGCTACAACTTAGTCGCGTTTCACAGCAGTACACGAGCGTTTCCGTGAAGTCCGCTGGATAAGCCAATACGGTTTCAAGACATTGCGCCAGTGCGCAGACGGCGCTCTTAAGACTTAACGTGAGTGAAAGCATGCGCTGCTGCTTCGCACAAAAGCACGCGCCTGAATGCGCGAAATTGGGACACGCTGTGCGACGCCGCTACAACTTAGCCGCGTTTCACAGCAGTACACGAGCGTTTCTGCGAAGTACGCTGGATAAGCCCATACGGTTTCAAGACACTGCGCCACTGCGCAGACGGCGTTCTTAAGACTTAACGTGAGTGAAAACATGCGCTGCTGCTTCCCACAAAAGCACGCGCCTGAATGCGCGAAATTGGGTCAGGCTGTGCGACGCCTCTACAACTTAGACGCGTTTTACAGCAGTACACGAGCGTTGCCGTGAAGTCCGCTGCAGAAGCCAACACGGTTTCAAGAGATTGCAAAGGTCTGCAGACGGCGCTCTTAAGACTTAACGTGAGTGAAAGCATGCGCTGCTGCTTCGCACAAAAGCACGCGCCTGAATGCGTGAAATTTAGACACAGTGTACGACGCCACTACAACTTAGTCGCGTTTTACAGCAGTACACGAGCGTTTCCGTGAAGTCCACTGGAGAAGCCAATACGGTTTCAAGACATTGCGCGAGTGCGCAGACGGCGCTCTTAAGACTTAACGTGAGTGAAAGCATGCGCTGCTGCTTCGCACAAAAGCACGCGCTGAATACGCGAAATTGGGACACGCTGTGCGACGCCGCTACAACTTAGTCGCGTTTCACAACAGTACACGAGCGTTTCCGTGAAGTCCGCTGGCTAAGCCAATACGGTTTCAAGACATTGCGCCAGTGCGCAGACGGCGCTCTTAAGACTTAACGTGAGTGAAAGCATGCTGCTGCTTCGAACAAAAGCACGCGCTGAATACGCGAAATTGGGACACGCTGTGCGACGCCGCTACAACTTAGTCGCGTTTCACAGCAGTACACGGGCGTTTCCGTGAAGTCCGCTGGATAAGCCAATACGGTTTCAAGACATTGCGCGAGTGCGCAGACGGCGCTCTTAAGACTTAACGTGAGTGAAAGCATGCGCTGCTGCTTCGCACAAAAGCACGCGCTGTATACGCGAAATTGGGACACGCTGTGCGACGCCGCTACAACTTAGTCGCGTTTCACAGCAGTACACGAGCGTTTACGTGAAGTCTGCTGGATAAGCCAATACGGTGTCAAGACATTGCGCCAGTGCGCAGACGGCGCTCTTAAGACTTAACGTGAGTGAAAGCATGCGCTGCAGCTTCGCAGAAAAGCACGCGCCTGAATGCGTGAAATTTATACACACAGTACGACGCCACTACAACTTAGTCGCGTTTTACAGCAGTACACGAGCGTTTCCGTGAAGTCCACTGGAGAAGCCAATACGGTTTCAAGACATTGCGCGAGTGCGCAGACGGCGCTCTTAAGACTTAACGTGAGTGAAAGCATGCTGCTGCTTCGAACAAAAGCACGCGCTGAATACGCGAAATTGGGACACGCTGTGCCACGCCGCTACAACTTAGTCGCGTTTCACAGCAGTACACGAGCGTTTCCGTGAAGTCCGCTGGATAAGCCAATACGGTTTCAAGACATTGCGCCAGTGCGCAGACGGCGCTCTTAAGACTTAACGTGAGTGAAAGCATGCGCTGCTGCTTCGCACAAAAGCACGCGCCTGAATGCGCGAAATTGGGACACGCTGTGCGACGCCGCTACAACTTAGCCGCGTTTCACAGCAGTACACGAGCGTTTCCGTGAAGTACGCTGGATAAGCCAATACGGTTTCAAGACATTGCGCCACTGCGCAGACGGCGTTCTTAAGACTTAACGTGAGTGAAAACATGCGCTGCTGCTTCCCACAAAAGCACGCGCCTGAATGCGCGAAGTTGGGTCAGGCTGTGCGACGCCGCTACAACTTAGACGCGTTTTACAGCAGTACACGAGCGTTGCCGTGAAGTCCGCTGCAGAAGCCAACACGGTTTCAAGAGATTGCAAGGGTGTGCAGACGGCGCTCTTAAGACTTAACGTGAGTGAAAGCATGCGCTGCTGCTTCGCACAAAAGCACGCGCCTGAATGCGTGAAATTTAGACACACAGTACGACGCCACTACAACTTAGTCGCGTTTTACAGCAGTACACGAGCGTTTCCGTGAAGTCCACTGGAGAAGCCAATACGGTTTCAAGACATTGCGCGAGTGCGCAGACGGCGCTCTTAAGACTTAACGTGAGTGAAAGCATGCTGCTGCTTCGAACAAAAGCACGCGCTGAATACGCGAAATTGGGACACGCTGTGCGACGCCGCTACAACTTAGTCGCGTTTCACAGCAGTACACGAGCGTTTCCGTGAAGTCCGCTGGATAAGCCAATACGGTTTCAAGACATTGCGCCAGTGCGCAGACGGCGCTCTTAAGACTTAACGTGAGTGAAAGCATGCGCTGCTGCTTCGCACAAGAGCACGCGCTTGAATGCGCGAAATTGGGACACGCTGTGCGACGCCGCTACAACTTAGCCGCGTTTCACAGCAGTACACGGGCGTTTCCGTGAAGTACGCTGGATAAGCCAATACGGTTTCAAGACATTGCGCCACTGCGCAGACGGCGTTCTTAAGACTTAACGTGAGTGAAAACATGCGCTGCTGCTTCCCACAAAAGCACGCGCCTGAATGCGCGAAATTGGGTCAGGCTGTGCGACGCCTCTACAACTTAGACGCGTTTTACAGCAGTACACGAGCGTTGCCGTGAAGTCCGCTGCAGAAGCCAACACGGTTTCAAGAGATTGCAAGGGTGTGCAGACGGCGCTCTTAAGACTTAACGTGAGTGAAAGCATGCGCTGCTGCTTCGCACAAAAGCACGCGCGTGAATGCGTGAAATTTAGACACACAGTACGACGCCACTACAACTTAGTCGCGTTTTACAGCAGTACACGAGCGTTTCCGTGAAGTCCACTGGAGAAGCCAATACGGTTTCAAGACATTGCGCGAGTGCGCAGACGGCGCTCTTAAGACTTAACGTGAGTGAAAGCATGCGCTGCTTCTTCGCACACAAGCACGCGCTGAATACGCGAAATTGGGACACGCTGTGCGACGCCGCTACAACTTAGTCGCGTTTCACAGCAGTACACGAGCGTTTCCGTGAAGTCCGCTGGATAAGCCAATACGGTTTCAAGACATTGCGCCAGTGCGCAGACGGCGCTCTTAAGACTTAACGTGAGTGAAAGCGTGCGCTGCTGCTTCGCACAAAAGCACGCGCCTGAATGCGTGAAATTTAGACACACAGTACGACGCCACTACAACTTAGTCGCGTTTTACAGCAGTACACGAGCGTTTCCGTGAAGTCCACTGGAGAAGCCAATACGGATTCAAGACATTGCGCGAGTGCGCAGACGGCGCTCTTAAGACTTAACGTGAGTGAAAGCATGCGCTGCTGCTTCGCACAAAAGCATGCGCTGAATACGCGAAATTGGGACACGCTGTGCGACGCCGCTACAACTTAGTCGCGTTTCACAGCAGTACACGAGCGTTTCCGTGAAGTCCGCTGGATAAGCGAATACGGTTTCAAGACATTGCGCCAGTGCGCAGACGGCGCTCTTAAGACTTAACGTGAGTGAAAGCATGCGCTGCTGCTTCGCACAAAAGCACGCGCCTGAATGCGCGAAATTGGGACACGCTGTGCGACGCCGCTACAACTTAGCCGCGTTTCACAGCAGTACACGAGCGTTTCTGTGAAGTATGCTGGATAAGCCCATACGGTTTCAAGACACTGCGCCACAGCGCAGACGGCGTTCTTAAGACTTAACGTGAGTGAAAACATGCGCTGCTGCTTCCCACAAAAGCACGCGCCTGAATGCGCGAAATTGGGTCAGGCTGTGCGACGCCGCTACAAATTAGACGCGTTTTACAGCAGTACACGAGCGTTGCCGTGAAGTCCGCTGCAGAAGCCAACACGGTTTCAAGAGATTGCAAGGGTGTGCAGACGGCGCTCTTAAGACTTAACGTGAGTGAAAGCATGCGCTGCTGCTTCGCACAAAAGCACGCGCCTGAATGCGTGAAATTTAGACACACAGTACGACGCCACTACAACTTAGTCGCGTTTTACAGCAGTACACGAGCGTTTCCGTGAAGTCCACTGGAGAAGCCAATACGGTTTCAAGACATTGCGCGAGTGCGCAGACGGCGCTCTTAAGACTTAACGTGAGTGAAAGCATGCTGCTGCTTCGAACAAAAGCACGCGCTGAATACGCGAAATTGGGACACGCTGTGCGACGCCGCTACAACTTAGTCGAGTTTCACAGCAGTACACGAGCGTTTCCGTGAAGTCCGCTGGATAAGCCAATACGGTTTCAAGACATTGCGCCAGTGCGCAGACGGCGCTCTTAAGACTTAACGTCAGTGAAAGCATGCGCTGCTGCTTCGCACAAAAGCACGCGCTTGAATGCGCGAAATTGGGACACGTTGTGCGACGCCGCTACAACTTAGCCGCGTTTCACAGCAGTACACGGGCGTTTCCGTGAAGTACGCTGGATAAGCCAATACGGTTTCAAGACATTGCGCCACTGCGCAGACGGCGTTCTTAAGACTTAACGTGAGTGAAAACATGCGCTGCTGCTTCCCACAAAAGCACGCGCCTGAATGCGCGAAATTGGGTCAGGCTGTGAGACGCCTCTACAACTTAGACGCGTTTTACAGCAGTACACGAGCGTTGCCGTGAAGTCCGCTGCAGAAGCCAACACGGTTTCAAGAGATTGCAAAGGTGTGCAGACGGCGCTCTTAAGACTTAACGTGAGTGAAAGCATGCGCTGCTGCTTCGCACAAAAGCACGCGCCTGAATGCGTGAAATTTAGACACACAGTACGACGCCACTACAACTTAGTCGCGTTTTACAGCAGCACACGAGCGTTTCCGTGAAGTCCACTGGAGAAGCCAATACGGTTTCAAGACATTGCGCGAGTGCGCAGACGGCGCTCTTAAGACTTAACGTGAGTGAAAGCATGCGCTGCTGCTTCGCACAAAAGCACGCGCTGAATACGCGAAATTGGGACACGCTGTGCGACGCCGCTACAACTTAGTCGCGTTTCACAGCAGTACACGAGCGTTTCCGTGAAGTCCGCTGGATAAGCCAATACGGTTTCAAGACATAGCGCCAGTGCGCAGACGGCGCTCTTAAGACTTAACGTGAGTGAAAGCGTGCGCTGCTGCTTCGCACAAAAGCACGCGCCTGAATGCGTGAAATTTAGACACACAGTACGACGCCACTACAACTTAGTCGCGTTTTACAGCAGTACACGAGCGTTTCCGTGAAGTCCACTGGAGAAGCCAATACGGTTTCAAGACATTGCGCGAGTGCGCAGACGGCGCTCTTAAGACTTAACGTGAGTGAAAGCATGCGCTGCTGCTTCGCACAAAAGCACGCGCTGAATACGCGAAATTGGGACACGCTGTGCGACGCCGCTACAACTTAGTAGCGTTTCACAGCAGTACACGAGCGTTTCCGTGAAGTCCGCTGGATAAGCCAATACGGTTTCAAGACATTGCGCGAGTGCGCAGACGGCGCTCTTAAGACTTAACGTGAGTGAAAGCATGCGCTGCTGCTTCGCACAAAAGCACGCGCTGTATACGCGAAATTGGGACACGCTGTGCGACGCCGCTACAACTTAGTCGCGTTTCACAGCAGTACACGAGCGTTTACGTGAAGTCTGCTGGATAAGCCAATACGGTGTCAAGACATTGCGCCAGTGCGCAGACGGCGCTCTTAAGACTTAACGTGAGTGAAAGCATGCGCTGCAGCTTCGCACAAAAGCACGCGCCTGAATGCGTGAAATTTATACACACAGTACGACGCCACTACAACTTAGTCGCGTTTTACAGCAGTACACGAGCGTTTCCGTGAAGTCCACTGGAGAAGCCAATACGGTTTCAAGACATTGCGCGAGTGCGCAGACGGCGCTCTTAAGACTTAACGTGAGTGAAAGCATGCTGCTGCTTCGAACAAAAGCACGCGCTGAATACGCGAAATTGGGACACGCTGTGCGACGCCGCTACAACTTAGTCGCGTTTCACAGCAGTACACGAGCGTTTCCGTGAAGTCCGCTGGATAAGCCAATACGGTTTCAAGACATTGCGCCAGTGCGCAGACGGCGCTCTTAAGACTTAACGTGAGTGAAAGCATGCGCTGCTGCTTCGCACAAAAGCACGCGCCTGAATGCGCGAAATTGGGACACGCTGTGCGACGCCGCTACAACTTAGCCGCGTTTCACAGCAGTACACGAGCGTTTCCGTGAAGTACGCTGGATAAGCCAATACGGTTTCAAGACATTGCGCCACTGCGCAGACGGCGTTCTTAAGACTTAACGTGAGTGAAAACATGCGCTGCTGCTTCCCACAAAAGCACGCGCCTGAATGCGCGAAGTTGGGTCAGGCTGTGCGACGCCGCTACAACTTAGACGCGTTTTACAGCAGTACACGAGCGTTGCCGTGAAGTCCGCTGCAGAAGCCAACACGGTTTCAAGAGATTGCAAGGGTGTGCAGACGGCGCTCTTAAGACTTAACGTGAGTGAAAGCATGCGCTGCTGCTTCGCACAAAAGCACGCGCCTGAATGCGTGAAATTTAGACACACAGTACGACGCCACTACAACTTAGTCGCGTTTTACAGCAGTACACGAGCGTTTCCGTGAAGTCCACTGGAGAAGCCAATACGGTTTCAAGACATTGCGCGAGTGCGCAGACGGCGCTCTTAAGACTTAACGTGAGTGAAAGCATGCTGCTGCTTCGAACAAAAGCACGCGCTGAATACGCGAAATTGGGACACGCTGTGCGACGCATCTACAACTTAGTCGCGTTTTACAGCAGTACACAAGCGTTTCCGTGAAGTCCGCTGGATAAGCCAATACGGTTTCAAGACATTGCGCCAGTGCGCAGACGGCGCTCTTAAGACTTAACGTGAGTGAAAGCATGCGCTGCTGCTTCGCACAAAAGCACGCGATTGAATGCGCGAAATTGGGACACGCTGTGCGACGCCGCTACAACTTAGCCGCGTTTCACAGCAGTACACGGGCGTTTCCGTGAAGTACGCTGGATAAGCCAATACGGTTTCAAGACATTGCGCCACTGCGCAGACGGCGTTCTTAAGACTTAACGTGAGTGAAAACATGCGCTGCTGCTTCCCACAAAAGCACGCGCCTGAATGCGCGAAATTGGGTCAGGCTGTGCGACGCCTCTACAACTTAGACGCGTTTTACAGCAGTACACGAGCGTTGCCGTGAAGTCCGCTGCAGAAGCCAACACGGTTTCAAGAGATTGCAAGGGTGTGCAGACGGCGCTCTTAAGACTTAACGTGAGTGAAAGCATGCGCTGCTGCTTCGCACAAAAGCACGCGCCTGAATGCGTGAAATTTAGACACACAGTACGACGCCACTACAACTTAGTCGCGTTTTACAGCAGTACACGAGCGTTTCCGTGAAGTCCACTGGAGAAGCCAATACGGTTTCAAGACATTGCGCGAGTGCGCAGACGGCGCTCTTAAGACTTAACGTGAGTGAAAGCATGCGCTGCTGCTTCGCACAAAAGCACGCGCTGAATACGCGAAATTGGGACACGCTGTGCGACGCCGCTACAACTTAGTCGCGTTTCACAGCAGTACACGAGCGTTTCCGTGAAGTCCGCTGGATAAGCCAATACGGTTTCAAGACATTGCGCCAGTGCGCAGACGGCGCTCTTAAGACTTAACGTGAGTGAAAGCGTGCGCTGCTGCTTCGCACAAAAGCACGCGCCTGAATGCGTGAAATTTAGACACACAGTACGACGCCACTACAACTTAGTCGCGTTTTACAGCAGTACACGAGCGTTTCCGTGAAGTCCACTGGAGAAGCCAATACGGTTTCAAGACATTGCGCGAGTGCGCAGACGGCGCTCTTAAGACTTAACGTGATTGAAAGCATGCGCTGCTGCTTCGCACAAAAGCACGCGCCTGAATGCGCGAAATTGGGTCAGGCTGTGCGACGCCGCTACAACTTAGACGCGTTTTACAGCAGTACACGAGCGTTGCCGTGAAGTCCACTGGAGAAGCCAATACGGTTTCAAGACATTGCGCGTGTGCGCAGACGGCGCTCTTAAGACTTAACGTGAGTGAAAGCATGCGCTGCTGCTTCGCACAAAAGCACGCGCTGAATACGCGAAATTGGGACACGCTGTGCGACGCCGCTACAACATAGTCGCGTTTCACAGCAGTACACGAGCGTTTCCGTGAAGTCCGCTGGATAAGCCAATTACGGTTTCAAGACATTGCGCCAGTGCGCAGACGGCGCTCTTAAGACTTAACGTGAGTGAAAGCATGCTGCTGCTTCGAACAAAAGCACGCGCTGAATACGCGAAATTGGGACACGCTGTGCGACGCCGCTACAACTTAGTCGCGTTTCACAGCAGTACACGGGCGTTTTCGTGAAGTCCGCTGGATAAGCCAATACGGTTTCAAGACATTGCGCCAGTGCGCAGACGGCGCTCTTAAGACTTAACGTGAGTGAAAGCGTGCGCTGCTGCTTCGCACAAAAGCACGCGCCTGAATGCGTGAAATTTTGACACACAGTACGACGCCACTACAACTTAGTCGCGTTTTACAGCAGTACACGAGCGTTTCCGTGAAGTCCACTGGAGAAGCCAATACGGTTTCAAGACATTGCGCGAGTGCGCAGACGGCGCTCTTAAGACTTAACGTGATTGAAAGCATGCGCTGCTGCTTCGCACAAAAGCACGCGCTGAATACGCGAAATTGGGACACGCTGTGCGACGCCGCTACAACTTAGTCGCGTTTCACAGCAGTACACGAGCGTTTCCGTGAAGTCCGCTGGATAAGCCAATACGGTTTCAAGACATTGCGCCAGTGCGCAGACGGCGCTCTTAAGACTTAACGTGAGTGAAAGCATGCTGCTGCTTCGAACAAAAGCACGCGCTGAATACGCGAAATTGGGACACGCTGTGCGACGCCGCTAAAACTTAGTCGCGTTTCACAGCAGTACACGAGCGTTTCCGTGAAGTCCACTGGAGAAGCCAATACGGTTTCAAGACATTGCGCGAGTGCGCAGACGGCGCTCTTAAGACTTAACGTGAGTGAAAGCATGCTGCTGCTTCGAACAAAAGCACGCGCTGAATACGCGAAATTGGGACACGCTGTGCGACGCCGCTAAAACTTAGTCGCGTTTCACAGCAGTACACGAGCGTTTCCGTGAAGTCCGCTGGATAAGCCAATACGGTTTCAAGACATTGCGCCAGTGCGCAGACGGCGCTCTTAAGACTTAACGTGAGTGAAAGCATGCGCTGCTGCTTCGCACAAAAGCACGCGCCTGAATGCGCGAAATTTAGACACACAGTACGACGCATCTACAACTTAGTCGCGTTTTACAGCAGTACACGAGCGTTTCCGTGAAGTCCACTGGAGAAGCCAATATGGTTTCAAGACATTGCGCGAGTGCGCAGACGGCGCTCTTAAGACTTAACGTGGGTGAAAGCATGCGCTGCTGCTTCGCACAAAAGCACGCGCTGAATACGCGAAATTGGGACACGCTGTGCGACGCCGCTACAACTTAGTCGCGTTTCACAGCAGTACGCGAGCGTTTCCGTGAAGTCCGCTGGATAAGCCAATACGGTTTCAAGACATTGCGCCAGTGCGCAGACGGCGCTCTTAAGACTTAACGTGAGTGAAAGCGTGCGCTGCTGCTTCGCACAAAAGCACGCGCCTGAATGCGTGAAATTTTGACACACAGTACGACGCCACTACAACTTAGTCGCGTTTTACAGCAGTACACGAGCGTTTCCGTGAAGTCCACTGGAGAAGCCAATACGGTTTCAAGACATTGCGCGAGTGCGCAGACGGCGCTCTTAAGACTTAACGTGATTGAAAGCATGCGCTGCTGCTTCGCACAAAAGCACGCGCTGAATACGCGAAATTGGGACACGCTGTGCGACGCCGCTACAACTTAGTCGCGTTTCACAGCAGTACACGAGCGTTTCCGTGAAGTCCGCTGGATAAGCCAATACGGTTTCAAGACATTGCGCCAGTGCGCAGACGGCGCTCTTAAGACTTAACGTGAGTGAAAGCATGCGCTGCTGCTTCGCACAAAAGCACGCGCCTGAATGCGCGAAATTGGGACACGCTGTGCGACGCCGCTACAACTTAGCCGCGTTTCACAGCAGTACACGAGCGTTTCCGTGAAGTACGCTGGATAAGCCCATACGGTTTCAAGACACTGCGCCACTGCGCAGACGGCGTTCTTAAGACTTAACGTGAGTGAAAACATGCGCTGCTGCTTCCCACAAAAGCACGCGCCTGAATGCGCGAAATTGGGTCAGGCTGTGCGACGCCGCTACAACTTAGACGCGTTTTACAGCAGTACACGAGCGTTGCCGTGAAGTCCGCTGCAGAAGCCAACACGGTTTCAAGAGATTGCAAGGGTGTGCAGACGGCGCTCTTAAGACTTAACGTGAGTGAAAGCATGCGCTGCTGCTTCGCACAAAAGCACGCGCCTGAATGCGTGAAATTTAGACACACAGTACGACGCCACTACAACTTAGTCGCGTTTTACAGCAGTACACGAGCGTTTCCGTGAAGTCCACTGGAGAAGCCAATACGGTTTCAAGACATCGCGCGAGTGCGCAGACGGCGCTCTTAAGACTTAACGTGAGTGAAAGCATGCGCTGCTGCTTCGCACAAAAGCACGCGTTGAATATGCGAAATTGGGACACGCTGTGCGACGCCGCTACAACTTAGTCGCGTTTCACAGCAGTACACGAGCGTTTCCGTGAAGTCCGCTGGATAAGCCAATACGGTTTCAAGACATTGCGCCAGTGCGCAGACGGCGCTCTTAAGACTTAACGTGAGTGAAAGCATGCGCTGCTGCTTCGCACAAAACCACACGCGCCTGAATGCGCGAAATTGGGACACACTGTGCGACGCCACTACTACTTAGTCGAGTTTCACAGCAGTGCACAAGCGTTGCCGTGAAGCCCGCTGGAGAAGCAATAACGGTTTCAAGACATTGCGCGATTGCGCAGACGACGCATTTCAGACTTAACGTGAATGAAAGCATGCGCTGCTGCTTCGCACAAAAGCACGCACCTGAATGCGCGATATTGTGACACGCTGTGCGACGCCACAACTTAGTCGCGTCTTACAGCAGTCCACACGCTTTGCCGTGAGGTCCGCTGGAGAAGACAATAGGGTTTCAAGACATTACACGAGTTCGGAGACGGCGCTCTTAAGACTTAACGTGAGTGAAAGCATGCGTTGCTCCTTCGCACAAAAGCACGCGCCTGAATGCGCGAAATTGGGACACGCTGTGCGACGCCGCTACAACTTAGCCGCGTTTCACAGCAGTACACGAGCGTTTCCGTGAAGTACGCTGGATAAGCCCATACGGTTTCAAGACACTGCGCCACTGCGCAGACGGCGTTCTTAAGACTTAACGTGAGTGAAAACATGCGCTGCTGCTTCCCACAAAAGCACGCGCATGAATGCGCGAAATTGGGTCAGGCTGTGCGACGCCGCTACAACTTAGACGCGTTTTACAGCAGTACACGAGCGTTGCCGTGAAGTCCGCTGGAGAAGACAATAGCGTTTCAAGACATTGCACGAGTTCGCAGACCGCGCACTCAAGACTTAACGTGAGTGAAAACATGCGTTGCTGCTTCGCACAAAAGCACGCGCCTGAATGCGCGAAAATGGAACACGCTGTGCGACGCCACTACACATTCACGCTTTATAGCAGTACACGAGCGTTGCCGTGAAGCCCACTGGAGAAGGCAACATAGTTTCAAGACATTGCAGGAGTGCGCAGACGACGCATTTAAGACTTAAAGTGAGTGAAAGCATGCGCTGCTGCTTCGCACAAAAGCACGCGCCTGAATGCGCGAAATTGGGACACGCTGTGCGAAGCCACTACACCTTATTCACGCTTTACAGCAGAAAACGTGCGTTGCCGTGAAGCCCGCTGGAGAAGCCAACCAGGTTTCAAGACTTTGCATGAGTTCGCAAACGGCGCTCTTAAGACTTAACATGAGCGAAAGCATGCGTTGGTGCTTCGCACAAAAGCACGCGCCTGAATGCGCGAAATTGAGACACACTTTGTGACGCCATTCGACCGTAGTGGAGTTTCACACCAGTGCACAAGCATTGCTGTAAAGCTCGCTGGAGAAGCCAATACGGTTTCAAGACATTGCGCGTGTGCGCAGACGACGCATTTCAGACTTAACGTGAGAGAAAGGATGCGCTGCTGCTTCGCACAAAAGCACGCGCCTGAATGCGCGATATTGGGACACACTGTGCGACGCCACTACACCTTATTCAGGCTTTACAGCAGTAATCGAGCGTTGCCGTGAAGCCCGCTGGATAAGCCAATACGGTTTCAAGACATTGCGCCAGTGCGCAGACGGCGCTCTTAAGACTTAACGTGAGTGAAACCATGCGCTGCTGCTTCGCACAAAAGCACGCGCCTGAATGTGCGAAATTGAGACACACTGTGCGACGCCACTACAACTTAGTCGCGCATTTAAGAAGTACACGAGCGTTGCCGTGAAGTCCGCTGCAGAAGCCAATACGGTTTCAAAAGATTGCAAGGGTGTGCAGACGGCGCTCTTAAGACTTAACGTGAGTGAAAGCTAGCGCTGCTGCTTCGCACAAAAGCACGCGCCTGAATACGCGAAATTGGGACACGCTGTGCGACGCCGCTACAACTTAGTCGCGTTTCACAGCAGTACACGAGCGTTTCCGTGAAGTCCGCTGGATAAGCCAATACGGTTTCAAGACATTGCGCCAGTGCGCAGACGGCGCTCTTAAGACTTAACGTGAGTGAAAGCATGCGCTGCTGCTTCGCACAAAAGCACGCGCCTGAATGCGTGAAATTTAGACACACAGTACGACACCACTACAACTTAGTCGCGTTTTACAGCAGTACACGAGCGTTTCCGTGAAGTCCACTGGAGAAGCCAATACGGTTTCAAGACATTGCGCGAGTGCGCAGACGGCGCTCTTAAGACTTAACGTGAGTGAAAGCATGCTGCTGCTTCGCACAAAAGCACGCGCCTGAATGCGCGAAATTGGGACACGCTGTGCGACGCCGCTACAACTTAGCCGCGTTTCACAGCAGTACACGAGCGTTTCCGTGAAGTACGCTGGATAAGCCCATACGGTTTCAAGACACTGCGCCACTGTGCAGACGGCGTTCTTAAGACTTAACGTGAGTGAAAACATGCGCTGCTGCTTCCCACAAAAGCACGCGCCTGAATGCGCGAAATTGGGTCAGGCTGTGCGACGCCGCTACAACTTAGACGCGTTTTACAGCAGTACACGAGCGTTGCCGTGAAGTCCGCTGCAGAAGCCAACACGGTTTCAAGAGATTGCAAGGGTGTGCAGACGGCGCTCTTAAGACTTAACGTGAGTGAAAGCATGCGCTGCTGCTTCGCACAAAAGCACGCGCCTGAATGCGTGAAATTTAGACACACAGTACGACGCCACTACAACTTAGTCGCGTTTTACAGCAGTACACGAGCGTTTCCGTGAAGTCCACTGGAGAAGCCAATACGGTTTCAAGACATCGCGCGAGTGCGCAGACGGCGCTCTTAAGACTTAACGTGAGTGAAAGCATGCGCTGCTGCTTCGCACAAAAGCACGCGTTGAATATGCGAAATTGGGACACGCTGTGCGACGCCGCTACAACTTAGTCGCGTTTCACAGCAGTACACGAGCGTTTCCGTGAAGTCCGCTGGATAAGCCAATACGGTTTCAAGACATTGCGCCAGTGCGCAGACGGCGCTCTTAAGACTTAACGTGAGTGAAAGCATGCGCTGCTGCTTCGCACAAAACCACACGCGCCTGAATGCGCGAAATTGGGACACACTGTGCGACGCCACTACTACTTAGTCGAGTTTCACAGCAGTGCACAAGCGTTGCCGTGAAGCCCGCTGGATAAGCCAATACGGTTTCAAGACATAGCGCCAGTGCGCAGACGGCGCTCTTAAGACTTAACGTGAGTGAAAGCGTGCGCTGCTGCTTCGCACAAAAGCACGCGCCTGAATGCGTGAAATTTAGACACACAGTACGACGCCACTACAACTTAGTCGCGTTTTACAGCAGTACACGAGCGTTTCCGTGAAGTCCACTGGAGAAGCCAATACGGTTTCAAGACATTGCGCGTGTGCGCAGACGGCGCTCTTAAGACTTAACGTGAGTGAAAGCATGCGCTGCTGCTTCGCACAAAAGCACGCGCTGAATACGCGAAATTGGGACACGCTGTGCGACGCCGCTACAACTTAGTCGCGTTTCACAGCAGTACACGAGCGTTTCCGTGAAGTCCGCTGGATAAGCCAATTACGGTTTCAAGACATTGCGCCAGTGCGCAGACGGCGCTCTTAAGACTTAACGTGAGTGAAAGCATGCTGCTGCTTCGAACAAAAGCACGCGCTGAATACGCGAAATTGGGACACGCTGTGCGACGCCGCTACAACTTAGTCGCGTTTCACAGCAGTACACGGGCGTTTTCGTGAAGTCCGCTGGATAAGCCAATACGGTTTCAAGACATTGCGCCAGTGCGCAGACGGCGCTCTTAAGACTTAACGTGAGTGAAAGCATGCGCTGCAGCTTCGCACAAAAGCACGCGCCTGAATGCGTGAAATTTATACACACAGTACGACGCCACTACAACTTAGTCGCGTTTTACAGCAGTACACGAGCATTTCCGTGAAGTCCACTGGAGAAGCCAATACGGTTTCAAGACATTGCGCGAGTGCGCAGACGGCGCTCTTAAGACTTAACGTGAGTGAAAGCATGCTGCTGCTTCGAACAAAAGCACGCGCTGAATACGCGAAATTGGGACACGCTGTGCGACGCCGCTAAAACTTAGTCGCGTTTCACAGCAGTACACGAGCGTTTCCGTGAAGTCCGCTGGATAAGCCAATACGGTTTCAAGACATTGCGCCAGTGCGCAGACGGCGCTCTTAAGACTTAACGTGAGTGAAAGCATGCGCTGCTGCTTCGCACAAAAGCACGCGCCTGAATGCGCGAAATTTAGACACACAGTACGACGCATCTACAACTTAGTCGCGTTTTACAGCAGTACACGAGCGTTTCCGTGAAGTCCACTGGAGAAGCCAATACGGTTTCAAGACATTGCGCGAGTGCGCAGACGGCGCTCTTAAGACTTAACGTGATTGAAAGCATGCGCTGCTGCTTCGCACAAAAGCACGCGCTGAATACGCGAAATTGGGACACGCTGTGCGACGCCGCTACAACTTAGTCGCGTTTCACAGCAGTACACGAGCGTTTCCGTGAAGTCCGCTGGATAAGCCCATACGGTTTCAAGACACTGCGCCACTGCGCAGACGGCGTTCTTAAGACTTAACGTGAGTGAGAACATGCGCTGCTGCTTCCCACAAAAGCACGCGCCTGAATGCGCGAAATTGGGTCAGGCTGTGCGACGCCGCTACAACTTAGACGCGTTTTACAGCAGTACACGAGCGTTGCCGTGAAGTCCGCTGCAGAAGCCAACACGGTTTCAAGAGATTGCAAGGGTGTGCAGACGGCGCTCTTAAGACTTAACGTGAGTGAAAGCATGCGCTGCTGCTTCGCACAAAAGCACGCGCCTGAATGCGTGAAATTTAGACACACAGTACGACGCCACTACAACTTAGTCGCGTTTTACAGCAGTACACGAGCGTTTCCGTGAAGTCCACTGGAGAAGCCAATACGGTTTCAAGACATCGCGCGAGTGCGCAGACGGCGCTCTTAAGACTTAACGTGAGTGAAAGCATGCGCTGCTGCTTCGCACAAAAGCACGCGTTGAATATGCGAAATTGGGACACGCTGTGCGACGCCGCTACAACTTAGTCGCGTTTCACAGCAGTACACGAGCGTTTCCGTGAAGTCCGCTGGATAAGCCAATACGGTTTCAAGACATTGCGCCAGTGCGCAGACGGCGCTCTTAAGACTTAACGTGAGTGAAAGCATGCGCTGCTGCTTCGCACAAAACCACACGCGCCTGAATGCGCGAAATTGGGACACACTGTGCGACGCCACTACTACTTAGTCGAGTTTCACAGCAGTGCACAAGCGTTGCCGTGAAGCCCGCTGGAGAAGCAATAACGGTTTCAAGACATTGCGCCAGTGCGCAGACGGCGCTCTTAAGACTTAACGTGAGTGAAAGCATGCTGCTGCTTCGAACAAAAGCACGCGCTGAATACGCGAAATTGGGACACGCTGTGCGACGCCGCTACAACTTAGTCGCGTTTCACAGCAGTACACGGGCGTTTTCGTGAAGTCCGCTGGATAAGCCAATACGGTTTCAAGACATTGCGCCAGTGCGCAGACGGCGCTCTTAAGACTTAACGTGAGTGAAAGCGTGCGCTGCTGCTTCGCACAAAAGCACGCGCCTGAATGCGTGAAATTTTGACACACAGTACGACGCCACTACAACTTAGTCGCGTTTTACAGCAGTACACGAGCGTTTCCGTGAAGTCCACTGGAGAAGCCAATACGGTTTCAAGACATTGCGCGAGTGCGCAGACGGCGCTCTTAAGACTTAACGTGATTGAAAGCATGCGCTGCTGCTTCGCACAAAAGCACGCGCTGAATACGCGAAATTGGGACACGCTGTGCGACGCCGCTACAACTTAGTCGCGTTTCACAGCAGTACACGAGCGTTTCCGTGAAGTCCGCTGGATAAGCCAATACGGTTTCAAGACATTGCGCCAGTGCGCAGACGGCGCTCTTAAGACTTAACGTGAGTGAAAGCATGCTGCTGCTTCGAACAAAAGCACGCGCTGAATACGCGAAATTGGGACACGCTGTGCGACGCCGCTAAAACTTAGTCGCGTTTCACAGCAGTACACGAGCGTTTCCGTGAAGTCCACTGGAGAAGCCAATACGGTTTCAAGACATTGCGCGAGTGCGCAGACGGCGCTCTTAAGACTTAACGTGAGTGAAAGCATGCTGCTGCTTCGAACAAAAGCACGCGCTGAATACGCGAAATTGGGACACGCTGTGCGACGCCGCTAAAACTTAGTCGCGTTTCACAGCAGTACACGAGCGTTTCCGTGAAGTCCGCTGGATAAGCCAATACGGTTTCAAGACATTGCGCCAGTGCGCAGACGGCGCTCTTAAGACTTAACGTGAGTGAAAGCATGCGCTGCTGCTTCGCACAAAAGCACGCGCCTGAATGCGCGAAATTTAGACACACAGTACGACGCATCTACAACTTAGTCGCGTTTTACAGCAGTACACGAGCGTTTCCGTGAAGTCCACTGGAGAAGCCAATATGGTTTCAAGACATTGCGCGAGTGCGCAGACGGCGCTCTTAAGACTTAACGTGGGTGAAAGCATGCGCTGCTGCTTCGCACAAAAGCACGCGCTGAATACGCGAAATTGGGACACGCTGTGCGACGCCGCTACAACTTAGTCGCGTTTCACAGCAGTACGCGAGCGTTTCCGTGAAGTCCGCTGGATAAGCCAATACGGTTTCAAGACATTGCGCCAGTGCGCAGACGGCGCTCTTAAGACTTAACGTGAGTGAAAGCGTGCGCTGCTGCTTCGCACAAAAGCACGCGCCTGAATGCGTGAAATTTTGACACACAGTACGACGCCACTACAACTTAGTCGCGTTTTACAGCAGTACACGAGCGTTTCCGTGAAGTCCACTGGAGAAGCCAATACGGTTTCAAGACATTGCGCGAGTGCGCAGACGGCGCTCTTAAGACTTAACGTGATTGAAAGCATGCGCTGCTGCTTCGCACAAAAGCACGCGCTGAATACGCGAAATTGGGACACGCTGTGCGACGCCGCTACAACTTAGTCGCGTTTCACAGCAGTACACGAGCGTTTCCGTGAAGTCCGCTGGATAAGCCAATACGGTTTCAAGACATTGCGCCAGTGCGCAGACGGCGCTCTTAAGACTTAACGTGAGTGAAAGCATGCGCTGCTGCTTCGCACAAAAGCACGCGCCTGAATGCGCGAAATTGGGACACGCTGTGCGACGCCGCTACAACTTAGCCGCGTTTCACAGCAGTACACGAGCGTTTCCGTGAAGTACGCTGGATAAGCCCATACGGTTTCAAGACACTGCGCCACTGCGCAGACGGCGTTCTTAAGACTTAACGTGAGTGAAAACATGCGCTGCTGCTTCCCACAAAAGCACGCGCCTGAATGCGCGAAATTGGGTCAGGCTGTGCGACGCCGCTACAACTTAGACGCGTTTTACAGCAGTACACGAGCGTTGCCGTGAAGTCCGCTGCAGAAGCCAACACGGTTTCAAGAGATTGCAAGGGTGTGCAGACGGCGCTCTTAAGACTTAACGTGAGTGAAAGCATGCGCTGCTGCTTCGCACAAAAGCACGCGCCTGAATGCGTGAAATTTAGACACACAGTACGACGCCACTACAACTTAGTCGCGTTTTACAGCAGTACACGAGCGTTTCCGTGAAGTCCACTGGAGAAGCCAATACGGTTTCAAGACATCGCGCGAGTGCGCAGACGGCGCTCTTAAGACTTAACGTGAGTGAAAGCATGCGCTGCTGCTTCGCACAAAAGCACGCGTTGAATATGCGAAATTGGGACACGCTGTGCGACGCCGCTACAACTTAGTCGCGTTTCACAGCAGTACACGAGCGTTTCCGTGAAGTCCGCTGGATAAGCCAATACGGTTTCAAGACATTGCGCCAGTGCGCAGACGGCGCTCTTAAGACTTAACGTGAGTGAAAGCATGCGCTGCTGCTTCGCACAAAACCACACGCGCCTGAATGCGCGAAATTGGGACACACTGTGCGACGCCACTACTACTTAGTCGAGTTTCACAGCAGTGCACAAGCGTTGCCGTGAAGCCCGCTGGAGAAGCAATAACGGTTTCAAGACATTGCGCGATTGCGCAGACGACGCATTTCAGACTTAACGTGAATGAAAGCATGCGCTGCTGCTTCGCACAAAAGCACGCACCTGAATGCGCGATATTGTGACACGCTGTGCGACGCCACAACTTAGTCGCGTCTTACAGCAGTCCACACGCTTTGCCGTGAGGTCCGCTGGAGAAGACAATAGGGTTTCAAGACATTACACGAGTTCGGAGACGGCGCTCTTAAGACTTAACGTGAGTGAAAGCATGCGTTGCTCCTTCGCACAAAAGCACGCGCCTGAATGCGCGAAATTGGGACACGCTGTGCGACGCCGCTACAACTTAGCCGCGTTTCACAGCAGTACACGAGCGTTTCCGTGAAGTACGCTGGATAAGCCCATACGGTTTCAAGACACTGCGCCACTGCGCAGACGGCGTTCTTAAGACTTAACGTGAGTGAAAACATGCGCTGCTGCTTCCCACAAAAGCACGCGCATGAATGCGCGAAATTGGGTCAGGCTGTGCGACGCCGCTACAACTTAGACGCGTTTTACAGCAGTACACGAGCGTTGCCGTGAAGTCCGCTGGAGAAGACAATAGCGTTTCAAGACATTGCACGAGTTCGCAGACCGCGCACTCAAGACTTAACGTGAGTGAAAACATGCGTTGCTGCTTCGCACAAAAGCACGCGCCTGAATGCGCGAAAATGGAACACGCTGTGCGACGCCACTACACATTCACGCTTTATAGCAGTACACGAGCGTTGCCGTGAAGCCCACTGGAGAAGGCAACATAGTTTCAAGACATTGCAGGAGTGCGCAGACGACGCATTTAAGACTTAAAGTGAGTGAAAGCATGCGCTGCTGCTTCGCACAAAAGCACGCGCCTGAATGCGCGAAATTGGGACACGCTGTGCGAAGCCACTACACCTTATTCACGCTTTACAGCAGAAAACGTGCGTTGCCGTGAAGCCCGCTGGAGAAGCCAACCAGGTTTCAAGACTTTGCATGAGTTCGCAAACGGCGCTCTTAAGACTTAACATGAGCGAAAGCATGCGTTGGTGCTTCGCACAAAAGCACGCGCCTGAATGCGCGAAATTGAGACACACTTTGTGACGCCATTCGACCGTAGTGGAGTTTCACACCAGTGCACAAGCATTGCTGTAAAGCTCGCTGGAGAAGCCAATACGGTTTCAAGACATTGCGCGTGTGCGCAGACGACGCATTTCAGACTTAACGTGAGAGAAAGGATGCGCTGCTGCTTCGCACAAAAGCACGCGCCTGAATGCGCGATATTGGGACACACTGTGCGACGCCACTACACCTTATTCAGGCTTTACAGCAGTAATCGAGCGTTGCCGTGAAGCCCGCTGGATAAGCCAATACGGTTTCAAGACATTGCGCCAGTGCGCAGACGGCGCTCTTAAGACTTAACGTGAGTGAAACCATGCGCTGCTGCTTCGCACAAAAGCACGCGCCTGAATGTGCGAAATTGAGACACACTGTGCGACGCCACTACAACTTAGTCGCGCATTTAAGAAGTACACGAGCGTTGCCGTGAAGTCCGCTGCAGAAGCCAATACGGTTTCAAAAGATTGCAAGGGTGTGCAGACGGCGCTCTTAAGACTTAACGTGAGTGAAAGCTAGCGCTGCTGCTTCGCACAAAAGCACGCGCCTGAATACGCGAAATTGGGACACGCTGTGCGACGCCGCTACAACTTAGTCGCGTTTCACAGCAGTACACGAGCGTTTCCGTGAAGTCCGCTGGATAAGCCAATACGGTTTCAAGACATTGCGCCAGTGCGCAGACGGCGCTCTTAAGACTTAACGTGAGTGAAAGCATGCGCTGCTGCTTCGCACAAAAGCACGCGCCTGAATGCGTGAAATTTAGACACACAGTACGACACCACTACAACTTAGTCGCGTTTTACAGCAGTACACGAGCGTTTCCGTGAAGTCCACTGGAGAAGCCAATACGGTTTCAAGACATTGCGCGAGTGCGCAGACGGCGCTCTTAAGACTTAACGTGAGTGAAAGCATGCTGCTGCTTCGCACAAAAGCACGCGCCTGAATGCGCGAAATTGGGACACGCTGTGCGACGCCGCTACAACTTAGCCGCGTTTCACAGCAGTACACGAGCGTTTCCGTGAAGTACGCTGGATAAGCCCATACGGTTTCAAGACACTGCGCCACTGTGCAGACGGCGTTCTTAAGACTTAACGTGAGTGAAAACATGCGCTGCTGCTTCCCACAAAAGCACGCGCCTGAATGCGCGAAATTGGGTCAGGCTGTGCGACGCCGCTACAACTTAGACGCGTTTTACAGCAGTACACGAGCGTTGCCGTGAAGTCCGCTGCAGAAGCCAACACGGTTTCAAGAGATTGCAAGGGTGTGCAGACGGCGCTCTTAAGACTTAACGTGAGTGAAAGCATGCGCTGCTGCTTCGCACAAAAGCACGCGCCTGAATGCGTGAAATTTAGACACACAGTACGACGCCACTACAACTTAGTCGCGTTTTACAGCAGTACACGAGCGTTTCCGTGAAGTCCACTGGAGAAGCCAATACGGTTT
Source organism: Dermacentor variabilis (assembly GCF_050947875.1). Classification (NCBI taxonomy): domain Eukaryota; kingdom Metazoa; phylum Arthropoda; class Arachnida; order Ixodida; family Ixodidae; genus Dermacentor; species Dermacentor variabilis. The sequence goes on along the minus strand of NC_134574.1, from coordinate 21,941,706 downwards.
CAAGACATCGCGCGAGTGCGCAGACGGCGCTCTTAAGACTTAACGTGAGTGAAAGCATGCGCTGCTGCTTCGCACAAAAGCACGCGTTGAATATGCGAAATTGGGACACGCTGTGCGACGCCGCTACAACTTAGTCGCGTTTCACAGCAGTACACGAGCGTTTCCGTGAAGTCCGCTGGATAAGCCAATACGGTTTCAAGACATTGCGCCAGTGCGCAGACGGCGCTCTTAAGACTTAACGTGAGTGAAAGCATGCGCTGCTGCTTCGCACAAAACCACACGCGCCTGAATGCGCGAAATTGGGACACACTGTGCGACGCCACTACTACTTAGTCGAGTTTCACAGCAGTGCACAAGCGTTGCCGTGAAGCCCGCTGGATAAGCCAATACGGTTTCAAGACATAGCGCCAGTGCGCAGACGGCGCTCTTAAGACTTAACGTGAGTGAAAGCGTGCGCTGCTGCTTCGCACAAAAGCACGCGCCTGAATGCGTGAAATTTAGACACACAGTACGACGCCACTACAACTTAGTCGCGTTTTACAGCAGTACACGAGCGTTTCCGTGAAGTCCACTGGAGAAGCCAATACGGTTTCAAGACATTGCGCGTGTGCGCAGACGGCGCTCTTAAGACTTAACGTGAGTGAAAGCATGCGCTGCTGCTTCGCACAAAAGCACGCGCTGAATACGCGAAATTGGGACACGCTGTGCGACGCCGCTACAACTTAGTCGCGTTTCACAGCAGTACACGAGCGTTTCCGTGAAGTCCGCTGGATAAGCCAATTACGGTTTCAAGACATTGCGCCAGTGCGCAGACGGCGCTCTTAAGACTTAACGTGAGTGAAAGCATGCTGCTGCTTCGAACAAAAGCACGCGCTGAATACGCGAAATTGGGACACGCTGTGCGACGCCGCTACAACTTAGTCGCGTTTCACAGCAGTACACGGGCGTTTTCGTGAAGTCCGCTGGATAAGCCAATACGGTTTCAAGACATTGCGCCAGTGCGCAGACGGCGCTCTTAAGACTTAATGTGAGTGAAAGCATGCGCTGCAGCTTCGCACAAAAGCACGCGCCTGAATGCGTGAAATTTATACACACAGTACGACGCCACTACAACTTAGTCGCGTTTTACAGCAGTACACGAGCGTTTCCGTGAAGTCCACTGGAGAAGCCAATACGGTTTCAAGACATTGCGCGAGTGCGCAGACGGCGCTCTTAAGACTTAACGTGAGTGAAAGCATGCTGCTGCTTCGAACAAAAGCACGCGCTGAATACGCGAAATTGGGACACGCTGTGCGACGCCGCTAAAACTTAGTCGCGTTTCACAGCAGTACACGAGCGTTTCCGTGAAGTCCGCTGGATAAGCCAATACGGTTTCAAGACATTGCGCCAGTGCGCAGACGGCGCTCTTAAGACTTAACGTGAGTGAAAGCATGCGCTGCTGCTTCGAACAAAAGCACGCGCCTGAATGCGCGAAATTTAGACACACAGTACGACGCATCTACAACTTAGTCGCGTTTTACAGCAGTACACGAGCGTTTCCGTGAAGTCCACTGGAGAAGCCAATACGGTTTCAAGACATTGCGCGAGTGCGCAGACGGCGCTCTTAAGACTTAACGTGATTGAAAGCATGCGCTGCTGCTTCGCACAAAAGCACGCGCTGAATACGCGAAATTGGGACACGCTGTGCGACGCCGCTACAACTTAGTCGCGTTTCACAGCAGTACACGAGCGTTTCCGTGAAGTCCGCTGGATAAGCCCATACGGTTTCAAGACACTGCGCCACTGCGCAGACGGCGTTCTTAAGACTTAACGTGAGTGAGAACATGCGCTGCTGCTTCCCACAAAAGCACGCGCCTGAATGCGCGAAATTGGGTCAGGCTGTGCGACGCCGCTACAACTTAGACGCGTTTTACAGCAGTACACGAGCGTTGCCGTGAAGTCCGCTGCAGAAGCCAACACGGTTTCAAGAGATTGCAAGGGTGTGCAGACGGCGCTCTTAAGACTTAACGTGAGTGAAAGCATGCGCTGCTGCTTCGCACAAAAGCACGCGCCTGAATGCGTGAAATTTAGACACACAGTACGACGCCACTACAACTTAGTCGCGTTTTACAGCAGTACACGAGCGTTTCCGTGAAGTCCACTGGAGAAGCCAATACGGTTTCAAGAAATCGCGCGAGTGCGCAGACGGCGCTCTTAAGACTTAACGTGAGTGAAAGCATGCGCTGCTGCTTCGCACAAAAGCACGCGTTGAATATGCGAAATTGGGACACGCTGTGCGACGCCGCTACAACTTAGTCGCGTTTCACAGCAGTACACGAGCGTTTCCGTGAAGTCCGCTGGATAAGCCAATACGGTTTCAAGACATTGCGCCAGTGCGCAGACGGCGCTCTTAAGACTTAACGTGAGTGAAAGCATGCGCTGCTGCTTCGCACAAAACCACACGCGCCTGAATGCGCGAAATTGGGACACACTGTGCGACGCCACTACTACTTAGTCGAGTTTCACAGCAGTGCACAAGCGTTGCCGTGAAGCCCGCTGGAGAAGCAATAACGGTTTCAAGACATTGCGCGATTGCGCAGACGACGCATTTCAGACTTAACGTGAATGAAAGCATGCGCTGCTGCTTCGCACAAAAGCACGCACCTGAATGCGCGATATTGTGACACGCTGTGCGACGCCACAACTTAGTCGCGTCTTACAGCAGTCCACACGCTTTGCCGTGAGGTCCGCTGGAGAAGACAATAGGGTTTCAAGACATTACACGAGTTCGGAGACGGCGCTCTTAAGACTTAACGTGAGTGAAAGCATGCGTTGCTCCTTCGCACAAAAGCACGCGCCTGAATGCGCGAAATTGGGACACGCTGTGCGACGCCGCTACAACTTAGCCGCGTTTCACAGCAGTACACGAGCGTTTCCGTGAAGTACGCTGGATAAGCCCATACGGTTTCAAGACACTGCGCCACTGCGCAGACGGCGTTCTTAAGACTTAACGTGAGTGAAAACATGCGCTGCTGCTTCCCACAAAAGCACGCGCCTGAATGCGCGAAATTGGGTCAGGCTGTGCGACGCCGCTACAACTTAGACGCGTTTTACAGCAGTACACGAGCGTTTCCGTGAAGTACGCTGGATAAGCCCATACGGTTTCAAGACACTGCGCCACTGCGCAGACGGCGTTCTTAAGACTTAACGTGAGTGAAAACATGCGCTGCTGCTTCCCACAAAAGCACGCGCATGAATGCGCGAAATTGGGTCAGGCTGTGCGACGCCGCTACAACTTAGACGCGTTTTACAGCAGTACACGAGCGTTGCCGTGAAGTCCGCTGGAGAAGACAATAGCGTTTCAAGACATTGCACGAGTTCGCAGACCGCGCACTCAAGACTTAACGTGAGTGAAAACATGCGTTGCTGCTTCGCACAAAAGCACGCGCCTGAATGCGCGAAAATGGAACACGCTGTGCGACGCCACTACATATTCACGCTTTATAGCAGTACACGAGCGTTGCCGTGAAGCCCACTGGAGAAGGCAACATAGTTTCAAGACATTGCAGGAGTGCGCAGACGACGCATTTAAGACTTAAAGTGAGTGAAAGCATGCGCTGCTGCTTCGCACAAAAGCACGCGCCTGAATGCGCGAAATTGGGACACGCTGTGCGAAGCCACTACACCTTATTCACGCTTTACAGCAGAAAACGTGCGTTGCCGTGAAGCCCGCTGGAGAAGCCAACCAGGTTTCAAGACTTTGCATGAGTTCGCAAACGGCGCTCTTAAGACTTAACATGAGCGAAAGCATGCGTTGGTGCTTCGCACAAAAGCACGCGCCTGAATGCGCGAAATTGAGACACACTTTGTGACGCCATTCGACCGTAGTGGAGTTTCACACCAGTGCACAAGCATTGCTGTAAAGCTCGCTGGAGAAGCCAATACGGTTTCAAGACATTGCGCGTGTGCGCAGACGACGCATTTCAGACTTAACGTGAGAGAAAGCATGCGCTGCTGCTTCGCACAAAAGCACGCGCCTGAATGCGCGATATTGGGACACGCTGTGCGACGCCACTACACCTTATTCAGGCTTTACAGCAGTAATCGAGCGTTGCCGTGAAGCCCGCTGGATAAGCCAATACGGTTTCAAGACATTGCGCCAGTGCGCAGACGGCGCTCTTAAGACTTAACGTGAGTGAAAGCATGCGCTGCAGCTTCGCACAAAAGCACGCGCCTGAATGCGTGAAATTTATACACACAGTACGACGCCACTACAACTTAGTCGCGTTTTACAGCAGTACACGAGCGTTTCCGTGAAGTCCACTGGAGAAGCCAATACGGTTTCAAGACATTGCGCGAGTGCGCAGACGGCGCTCTTAAGACTTAACGTGAGTGAAAGCATGCTGCTGCTTCGAACAAAAGCACGCGCTGAATACGCGAAATTGGGACACGCTGTGCGACGCCGCTAAAACTTAGTCGCGTTTCACAGCAGTACACGAGCGTTTCCGTGAAGTCCGCTGGATAAGCCAATACGGTTTCAAGACATTGCGCCAGTGCGCAGACGGCGCTCTTAAGACTTAACGTGAGTGAAAGCATGCGCTGCTGCTTCGCACAAAAGCACGCGCCTGAATGCGCGAAATTTAGACACACAGTACGACGCATCTACAACTTAGTCGCGTTTTACAGCAGTACACGAGCGTTTCCGTGAAGTCCACTGGAGAAGCCAATATGGTTTCAAGACATTGCGCGAGTGCGCAGACGGCGTTCTTAAGACTTAACGTGGGTGAAAGCATGCGCTGCTGCTTCGCACAAAAGCACGCGCTGAATACGCGAAATTGGGACACGCTGTGCGACGCCGCTACAACTTAGTCGCGTTTCACAGCAGTACGCGAGCGTTTCCGTGAAGTCCGCTGGATAAGCCAATACGGTTTCAAGACATTGCGCCAGTGCGCAGACGGCGCTCTTAAGACTTAACGTGAGTGAAAGCGTGCGCTGCTGCTTCGCACAAAAGCACGCGCCTGAATGCGTGAAATTTAGACACACAGTACGACGCCACTACAACTTAGTCGCGTTTTACAGCAGTACACGAGCGTTTCCGTGAAGTCCACTGGAGAAGCCAATACGGTTTCAAGACATTGCGCGAGTGCGCAGACGGCGCTCTTAAGACTTAACGTGATTGAAAGCATGCGCTGCTGCTTCGCACAAAAGCACGCGCTGAATACGCGAAATTGGGACACGCTGTGCGACGCCGCTACAACTTAGTCGCGTTTCACAGCAGTACACGAGCGTTTCCGTGAAGTCCGCTGGATAAGCCAATACGGTTTCAAGACATTGCGCCAGTGCGCAGACGGCGCTCTTAAGACTTAACGTGAGTGAAAGCATGCGCTGCTGCTTCGCACAAAAGCACGCGCCTGAATGCGCGAAATTGGGACACGCTGTGCGACGCCGCTACAACTTAGCCGCGTTTCACAGCAGTACACGAGCGTTTCCGTGAAGTACGCTGGATAAGCCCATACGGTTTCAAGACACTGCGCCACTGTGCAGACGGCGTTCTTAAGACTTAACGTGAGTGAAAACATGCGCTGCTGCTTCCCACAAAAGCACGCGCCTGAATGCGCGAAATTGGGTCAGGCTGTGCGACGCCGCTACAACTTAGACGCGTTTTACAGCAGTACACGAGCGTTGCCGTGAAGTCCACTGGAGAAGCCAATACGGTTTCAAGACATTGCGCGTGTGCGCAGACGGCGCTCTTAAGACTTAACGTGAGTGAAAGCATGCGCTGCTGCTTCGCACAAAAGCACGCGCTGAATACGCGAAATTGGGACACGCTGTGCGACGCCGCTACAACATAGTCGCGTTTCACAGCAGTACACGAGCGTTTCCGTGAAGTCCGCTGGATAAGCCAATTACGGTTTCAAGACATTGCGCCAGTGCGCAGACGGCGCTCTTAAGACTTAACGTGAGTGAAAGCATGCTGCTGCTTCGAACAAAAGCACGCGCTGAATACGCGAAATTGGGACACGCTGTGCGACGCCGCTACAACTTAGTCGCGTTTCACAGCAGTACACGGGCGTTTTCGTGAAGTCGCTGGATAAGCCAATACGGTTTCAAGACATTGCGCCAGTGCGCAGACGGCGCTCTTAAGACTTAACGTGAGTGAAAGCGTGCGCTGCTGCTTCGCACAAAAGCACGCGCCTGAATGCGTGAAATTTTGACACACAGTACGACGCCACTACAACTTAGTCGCGTTTTACAGCAGTACACGAGCGTTTCCGTGAAGTCCACTGGAGAAGCCAATACGGTTTCAAGACATTGCGCGAGTGCGCAGACGGCGCTCTTAAGACTTAACGTGATTGAAAGCATGCGCTGCTGCTTCGCACAAAAGCACGCGCTGAATACGCGAAATTGGGACACGCTGTGCGACGCCGCTACAACTTAGTCGCGTTTCACAGCAGTACACGAGCGTTTCCGTGAAGTCCGCTGGATAAGCCAATACGGTTTCAAGACATTGCGCCAGTGCGCAGACGGCGCTCTTAAGACTTAACGTGAGTGAAAGCATGCTGCTGCTTCGAACAAAAGCACGCGCTGAATACGCGAAATTGGGACACGCTGTGCGACGCCGCTAAAACTTAGTCGCGTTTCACAGCAGTACACGAGCGTTTCCGTGAAGTCCACTGGAGAAGCCAATACGGTTTCAAGACATTGCGCGAGTGCGCAGACGGTGCTCTTAAGACTTAACGTGAGTGAAAGCATGCTGCTGCTTCGAACAAAAGCACGCGCTGAATACGCGAAATTGGGACACGCTGTGCGACGCCGCTAAAACTTAGTCGCGTTTCACAGCAGTACACGAGCGTTTCCGTGAAGTCCGCTGGATAAGCCAATACGGTTTCAAGACATTGCGCCAGTGCGCAGACGGCGCTCTTAAGACTTAACGTGAGTGAAAGCATGCGCTGCTGCTTCGCACAAAAGCACGCGCCTGAATGCGCGAAATTTAGACACACAGTACGACGCATCTACAACTTAGTCGCGTTTTACAGCAGTACACGAGCGTTTCCGTGAAGTCCACTGGAGAAGCCAATATGGTTTCAAGACATTGCGCGAGTGCGCAGACGGCGCTCTTAAGACTTAACGTGGGTGAAAGCATGCGCTGCTGCTTCGCACAAAAGCACGCGCTGAATACGCGAAATTGGGACACGCTGTGCGACGCCGCTACAACTTAGTCGCGTTTCACAGCAGTACGCGAGCGTTTCCGTGAAGTCCGCTGGATAAGCCAATACGGTTTCAAGACATTGCGCCAGTGCGCAGACGGCGCTCTTAAGACTTAACGTGAGTGAAAGCGTGCGCTGCTGCTTCGCACAAAAGCACGCGCCTGAATGCGTGAAATTTTGACACACAGTACGACGCCACTACAACTTAGTCGCGTTTTACAGCAGTACACGAGCGTTTCCGTGAAGTCCACTGGAGAAGCCAATACGGTTTCAAGACATTGCGCGAGTGCGCAGACGGCGCTCTTAAGACTTAACGTGATTGAAAGCATGCGCTGCTGCTTCGCACAAAAGCACGCGCTGAATACGCGAAATTGGGACACGCTGTGCGACGCCGCTACAACTTAGTCGCGTTTCACAGCAGTACACGAGCGTTTCCGTGAAGTCCGCTGGATAAGCCAATACGGTTTCAAGACATTGCGCCAGTGCGCAGACGGCGCTCTTAAGACTTAACGTGAGTGAAAGCATGCGCTGCTGCTTCGCACAAAAGCACGCGCCTGAATGCGCGAAATTGGGACACGCTGTGCGACGCCGCTACAACTTAGCCGCGTTTCACAGCAGTACACGAGCGTTTCCGTGAAGTACGCTGGATAAGCCCATACGGTTTCAAGACACTGCGCCACTGCGCAGACGGCGTTCTTAAGACTTAACGTGAGTGAAAACATGCGCTGCTGCTTCCCACAAAAGCACGCGCCTGAATGCGCGAAATTGGGTCAGGCTGTGCGACGCCGCTACAACTTAGACGCGTTTTACAGCAGTACACGAGCGTTGCCGTGAAGTCCGCTGCAGAAGCCAACACGGTTTCAAGAGATTGCAAGGGTGTGCAGACGGCGCTCTTAAGACTTAACGTGAGTGAAAGCATGCGCTGCTGCTTCGCACAAAAGCACGCGCCTGAATGCGTGAAATTTAGACACACAGTACGACGCCACTACAACTTAGTCGCGTTTTACAGCAGTACACGAGCGTTTCCGTGAAGTCCACTGGAGAAGCCAATACGGTTTCAAGACATCGCGCGAGTGCGCAGACGGCGCTCTTAAGACTTAACGTGAGTGAAAGCATGCGCTGCTGCTTCGCACAAAAGCACGCGTTGAATATGCGAAATTGGGACACGCTGTGCGACGCCGCTACAACTTAGTCGCGTTTCACAGCAGTACACGAGCGTTTCCGTGAAGTCCGCTGGATAAGCCAATACGGTTTCAAGACATTGCGCCAGTGCGCAGACGGCGCTCTTAAGACTTAACGTGAGTGAAAGCATGCGCTGCTGCTTCGCACAAAACCACACGCGCCTGAATGCGCGAAATTGGGACACACTGTGCGACGCCACTACTACTTAGTCGAGTTTCACAGCAGTGCACAAGCGTTGCCGTGAAGCCCGCTGGAGAAGCAATAACGGTTTCAAGACATTGCGCGATTGCGCAGACGACGCATTTCAGACTTAACGTGAATGAAAGCATGCGCTGCTGCTTCGCACAAAAGCACGCACCTGAATGCGCGATATTGTGACACGCTGTGCGACGCCACAACTTAGTCGCGTCTTACAGCAGTCCACACGCTTTGCCGTGAGGTCCGCTGGAGAAGACAATAGGGTTTCAAGACATTACACGAGTTCGGAGACGGCGCTCTTAAGACTTAACGTGAGTGAAAGCATGCGTTGCTCCTTCGCACAAAAGCACGCGCCTGAATGCGCGAAATTGGGACACGCTGTGCGACGCCGCTACAACTTAGCCGCGTTTCACAGCAGTACACGAGCGTTTCCGTGAAGTACGCTGGATAAGCCCATACGGTTTCAAGACACTGCGCCACTGCGCAGACGGCGTTCTTAAGACTTAACGTGAGTGAAAACATGCGCTGCTGCTTCCCACAAAAGCACGCGCATGAATGCGCGAAATTGGGTCAGGCTGTGCGACGCCGCTACAACTTAGACGCGTTTTACAGCAGTACACGAGCGTTGCCGTGAAGTCCGCTGGAGAAGACAATAGCGTTTCAAGACATTGCACGAGTTCGCAGACCGCGCACTCAAGACTTAACGTGAGTGAAAACATGCGTTGCTGCTTCGCACAAAAGCACGCGCCTGAATGCGCGAAAATGGAACACGCTGTGCGACGCCACTACACATTCACGCTTTATAGCAGTACACGAGCGTTGCCGTGAAGCCCACTGGAGAAGGCAACATAGTTTCAAGACATTGAAGGAGTGCGCAGACGACGCATTTAAGACTTAAAGTGAGTGAAAGCATGCGCTGCTGCTTCGCACAAAAGCACGCGCCTGAATGCGCGAAATTGGGACACGCTGTGCGAAGCCACTACACCTTATTCACGCTTTACAGCAGAAAACGTGCGTTGCCGTGAAGCCCGCTGGAGAAGCCAACCAGGTTTCAAGACTTTGCATGAGTTCGCAAACGGCGCTCTTAAGACTTAACATGAGCGAAAGCATGCGTTGGTGCTTCGCACAAAAGCACGCGCCTGAATGCGCGAAATTGAGACACACTTTGTGACGCCATTCGACCGTAGTGGAGTTTCACACCAGTGCACAAGCATTGCTGTAAAGCTCGCTGGAGAAGCCAATACGGTTTCAAGACATTGCGCGTGTGCGCAGACGACGCATTTCAGACTTAACGTGAGAGAAAGGATGCGCTGCTGCTTCGCACAAAAGCACGCGCCTGAATGCGCGATATTGGGACACACTGTGCGACGCCACTACACCTTATTCAGGCTTTACAGCAGTAATCGAGCGTTGCCGTGAAGCCCGCTGGATAAGCCAATACGGTTTCAAGACATTGCGCCAGTGCGCAGACGGCGCTCTTAAGACTTAACGTGAGTGAAAGCATGCGCTGCTGCTTCGCACAAAAGCACGCGCCTGAATGCGCGAAATTGGGACACACTGTGCGACGCCACTACTACTTAGTCGCGTTTTACAGCAGTACATGAGCGTTGCCGTGAAGTCTGCTGGAGAAGCCAACACAGTTTCAAGACATTGTGCGTGTTCGGAAACGGCGCTCTTAAGACTAGACATGAATGAAAGCATGCGTTGCTGCTTCGCACAAAAGCACGCGCCTGAATGCGCGAAATTGGGACACGCTGTGCGACGCCACTACACCTTATTCACGCTTTAAAGCTGTACACGAGCGTTGCCGTGAAGCCCGCTGGAGAAGCCAACACAGTCTCAAGACATTGCACGAGTTCGCAGACGGCGCTCTTAAGACTTAACGTGAGTGAAAGCATGCGTTGCTGCTTCGCACAAAAGCACGCGCTTGAATGCGCTAAATTGAAAAGCAATGTGCGACGCCGTCGGACCTTAGTCGAGTTTCACAGCAGTGCACAAGCGTTGCCGTGAAGCCCGCTGGAGAAGCAATAACGGTTTCAAGACATTGCGCGAGTGCGCAGACGACGCATTTCAGACTTAACGTGAATGAAAGCATGCGCTGCTGCTTCGCACAAAAGCACGCACCTGAATGCGCGATATTGTGACACGCTGTGCGACGCCACCACAACTTAGTCGCGTCTTACAGCAGTGCACACGCTTTGCCGTGAGGTCCGCTGGAGAAGACAATAGGGTTTCAAGACATTACACGAGTTCGGAGACGGCGCTCTTAAGACTTAACGTGAGTGAAAGCATGCGTTGCTCCTTCGCACCAAAGCACGCGCCTGAATGCGCGAAAATGGAACACGCTGTGCGACGCCACTACACATTCACGCTTTATAGCTATACACGAGCGTTGCCGTGAAGCCCACTGGAGAAGGCAACACAGTTTCAAGACATTGCAGGAGTGCGCAGACGACGCATTTAAGACTTAAAGTGAGTGAAAGCATGCGCTGCTGCTTCGCACAAAAGCACGCGCCTGAATGCGCGAAATTGGGACACGCTGTGCGAAGCCACTACACCTTATTCACGCTTTACAGCAGAAAACGTGCGCTGCCGTGAAGCCCGCTGGAGAAGCCAACCAGGTTTCAAGACTTTGCATGAGTTCGCAAACGGCGCTCTTAAGACTTAACATGAGCGAAAGCATGCGTTGGTGCTTCGCACAAAAGCACGCGCCTGAATGCGCGAAATTGAGACACACTTTGTGACGCCATTCGACCGTAGTGGAGTTTCACAGCAGTGCACAAGCATTGCTGTAAAGCTCGCTGGAGAAGCCAATACGGTTTCAAGACTTTGCGCGTGTGTGCAGACGACGCATTTCAGACTTAACGTGAGAGAAAGCATGCGCTGCTGCTTCGCACAAAAGCACGCGCTGAATACGCGAAATTGGGACACGCTGTGCGACGCCGCTACAACTTAGTCGCGTTTCACAGCAGTACACGAGAGTTTCCGTGAAGTCCGCTGGATAAGCCAATACGGTTTCAAGACATTGCGCCAGTGCGCAGACGGCGCTCTTAAGACTTAACGTGAGTGAAACCATGCGCTGCTGCTTCGCACAAAAGCACGCGCCTGAATGTGCGAAATTGAGACACACTGTGCGACGCCACTACAACTTAGTCGCGCATTTAAGAAGTACACGAGCGTTGCCGTGAAGTCCGCTGCAGAAGCCAATACGGTTTCAAAAGATTGCAAGGGTGTGCAGACGGCGCTCTTAAGACTTAACGTGAGTGAAAGCTAGCGCTGCTGCTTCGCACAAAAGCACGCGCCTGAATACGCGAAATTGGGACACGCTGTGCGACGCCGCTACAACTTAGTCGCGTTTCACAGCAGTACACGAGCGTTTCCGTGAAGTCCGCTGGATAAGCCAATACGGTTTCAAGACATTGCGCCAGTGCGCAGACGGCGCTCTTAAGACTTAACGTGAGTGAAAGCATGCGCTGCTGCTTCGCACAAAAGCACGCGCCTGAATGCGTGAAATTTAGACACACAGTACGACACCACTACAACTTAGTCGCGTTTTACAGCAGTACACGAGCGTTTCCGTGAAGTCCACTGGAGAAGCCAATACGGTTTCAAGACATTGCGCGAGTGCGCAGACGGCGCTCTTAAGACTTAACGTGAGTGAAAGCATGCTGCTGCTTCGCACAAAAGCACGCGCCTGAATGCGCGAAATTGGGACACGCTGTGCGACGCCGCTACAACTTAGCCGCGTTTCACAGCAGTACACGAGCGTTTCCGTGAAGTACGCTGGATAAGCCCATACGGTTTCAAGACACTGCGCCACTGTGCAGACGGCGTTCTTAAGACTTAACGCGAGTGAAAACATGCGCTGCTGCTTCCCACAAAAGCACGCGCCTGAATGCGCGAAATTGGGTCAGGCTGTGCGACGCCGCTACAACTTAGACGCGTTTTACAGCAGTACACGAGCGTTGCCGTGAAGTCCGCTGCAGAAGCCAACACGGTTTCAAGAGATTGCAAGGGTGTGCAGACGGCGCTCTTAAGACTTAACGTGAGTGAAAGCATGCGCTGCTGCTTCGCACAAAAGCACGCGCCTGAATGCGTGAAATTTAGACACACAGTACGACGCCACTACAACTTAGTCGCGTTTTACAGCAGTACACGAGCGTTTCCGTGAAGTCCACTGGAGAAGCCAATACGGTTTCAAGACATCGCGCGAGTGCGCAGACGGCGCTCTTAAGACTTAACGTGAGTGAAAGCATGCGCTGCTGCTTCGCACAAAAAGCACGCGCTGAATACGCGAAATTGGGACACGCTGTGCGACGCCGCTACAACTTAGTCGCGTTTCACAGCAGTACACGAGCGTTTCCGTGAAGTCCGCTGGATAAGCCAATTACGGTTTCAAGACATTGCGCCAGTGCGCAGACGGCGCTCTTAAGACTTAACGTGAGTGAAAGCATGCTGCTGCTTCGAACAAAAGCACGCGCTGAATACGCGAAATTGGGACACGCTGTGCGACGCCGCTACAACTTAGTCGCGTTTCACAGCAGTACACGGGCGTTTTCGTGAAGTCCGCTGGATAAGCCAATACGGTTTCAAGACATTGCGCCAGTGCGCAGACGGCGCTCTTAAGACTTAACGTGAGTGAAAGCATGCGCTGCAGCTTCGCACAAAAGCACGCGCCTGAATGCGTGAAATTTATACACACAGTACGACGCCACTACAACTTAGTCGCGTTTTACAGCAGTACACGAGCGTTTCCGTGAAGTCCACTGGAGAAGCCAATACGGTTTCAAGACATTGCGCGAGTGCGCAGACGGCGCTCTTAAGACTTAACGTGAGTGAAAGCATGCTGCTGCTTCGAACAAAAGCACGCGCTGAATACGCGAAATTGGGACACGCTGTGCGACGCCGCTAAAACTTAGTCGCGTTTCACAGCAGTACACGAGCGTTTCCGTGAAGTCCGCTGGATAAGCCAATACGGTTTCAAGACATTGCGCCAGTGCGCAGACGGCGCTCTTAAGACTTAACGTGAGTGAAAGCATGCGCTGCTGCTTCGCACAAAAGCACGCGCCTGAATGCGCGAAATTTAGACACACAGTACGACGCATCTACAACTTAGTCGCGTTTTACAGCAGTACACGAGCGTTTCCGTGAAGTCCACTGGAGAAGCCAATACGGTTTCAAGACATTGCGCGAGTGCGCAGACGGCGCTCTTAAGACTTAACGTGATTGAAAGCATGCGCTGCTGCTTCGCACAAAAGCACGCGCTGAATACGCGAAATTGGGACACGCTGTGCGACGCCGCTACAACTTAGTCGCGTTTCACAGCAGTACACGAGCGTTTCCGTGAAGTCCGCTGGATAAGCCCATACGGTTTCAAGACACTGCGCCACTGCGCAGACGGCGTTCTTAAGACTTAACGTGAGTGAGAACATGCGCTGCTGCTTCCCACAAAAGCACGCGCCTGAATGCGCGAAATTGGGTCAGGCTGTGCGACGCCGCTACAACTTAGACGCGTTTTACAGCAGTACACGAGCGTTGCCGTGAAGTCCGCTGCAGAAGCCAACACGGTTTCAAGAGATTGCAAGGGTGTGCAGACGGCGCTCTTAAGACTTAACGTGAGTGAAAGCATGCGCTGCTGCTTCGCACAAAAGCACGCGCCTGAATGCGTGAAATTTAGACACACAGTACGACGCCACTACAACTTAGTCGCGTTTTACAGCAGTACACGAGCGTTTCCGTGAAGTCCACTGGAGAAGCCAATACGGTTTCAAGACATCGCGCGAGTGCGCAGACGGCGCTCTTAAGACTTAACGTGAGTGAAAGCATGCGCTGCTGCTTCGCACAAAAGCACGCGTTGAATATGCGAAATTGGGACACGCTGTGCGACGCCGCTACAACTTAGTCGCGTTTCACAGCAGTACACGAGCGTTTCCGTGAAGTCCGCTGGATAAGCCAATACGGTTTCAAGACATTGCGCCAGTGCGCAGACGGCGCTCTTAAGACTTAACGTGAGTGAAAGCATGCGCTGCTGCTTCGCACAAAACCACACGCGCCTGAATGCGCGAAATTGGGACACACTGTGCGACGCCACTACTACTTAGTCGAGTTTCACAGCAGTGCACAAGCGTTGCCGTGAAGCCCGCTGGAGAAGCAATAACGGTTTCAAGACATTGCGCGATTGCGCAGACGACGCATTTCAGACTTAACGTGAATGAAAGCATGCGCTGCTGCTTCGCACAAAAGCACGCACCTGAATGCGCGATATTGTGACACGCTGTGCGACGCCACAACTTAGTCGCGTCTTACAGCAGTCCACACGCTTTGCCGTGAGGTCCGCTGGAGAAGACAATAGGGTTTCAAGACATTACACGAGTTCGGAGACGGCGCTCTTAAGACTTAACGTGAGTGAAAGCATGCGTTGCTCCTTCGCACAAAAGCACGCGCCTGAATGCGCGAAATTGGGACACGCTGTGCGACGCCGCTACAACTTAGCCGCGTTTCACAGCAGTACACGAGCGTTTCCGTGAAGTACGCTGGATAAGCCCATACGGTTTCAAGACACTGCGCCACTGCGCAGACGGCGTTCTTAAGACTTAACGTGAGTGAAAACATGCGCTGCTGCTTCCCACAAAAGCACGCGCCTGAATGCGCGAAATTGGGTCAGGCTGTGCGACGCCGCTACAACTTAGACGCGTTTTACAGCAGTACACGAGCGTTTCCGTGAAGTACGCTGGATAAGCCCATACGGTTTCAAGACACTGCGCCACTGCGCAGACGGCGTTCTTAAGACTTAACGTGAGTGAAAACATGCGCTGCTGCTTCCCACAAAAGCACGCGCATGAATGCGCGAAATTGGGTCAGGCTGTGCGACGCCGCTACAACTTAGACGCGTTTTACAGCAGTACACGAGCGTTGCCGTGAAGTCCGCTGGAGAAGACAATAGCGTTTCAAGACATTGCACGAGTTCGCAGACCGCGCACTCAAGACTTAACGTGAGTGAAAACATGCGTTGCTGCTTCGCACAAAAGCACGCGCCTGAATGCGCGAAAATGGAACACGCTGTGCGACGCCACTACACATTCACGCTTTATAGCAGTACACGAGCGTTGCCGTGAAGCCCACTGGAGAAGGCAACATAGTTTCAAGACATTGCAGGAGTGCGCAGACGACGCATTTAAGACTTAAAGTGAGTGAAAGCATGCGCTGCTGCTTCGCACAAAAGCACGCGCCTGAATGCGCGAAATTGGGACACGCTGTGCGAAGCCACTACACCTTATTCACGCTTTACAGCAGAAAACGTGCGTTGCCGTGAAGCCCGCTGGAGAAGCCAACCAGGTTTCAAGACTTTGCATGAGTTCGCAAACGGCGCTCTTAAGACTTAACATGAGCGAAAGCATGCGTTGGTGCTTCGCACAAAAGCACGCGCCTGAATGCGCGAAATTGAGACACACTTTGTGACGCCATTCGACCGTAGTGGAGTTTCACACCAGTGCACAAGCATTGCTGTAAAGCTCGCTGGAGAAGCCAATACGGTTTCAAGACATTGCGCGTGTGCGCAGACGACGCATTTCAGACTTAACGTGAGAGAAAGCATGCGCTGCTGCTTCGCACAAAAGCACGCGCCTGAATGCGCGATATTGGGACACGCTGTGCGACGCCACTACACCTTATTCAGGCTTTACAGCAGTAATCGAGCGTTGCCGTGAAGCCCGCTGGATAAGCCAATACGGTTTCAAGACATTGCGCCAGTGCGCAGACGGCGCTCTTAAGACTTAACGTGAGTGAAAGCATGCGCTGCTGCTTCGCACAAAAGCACGCGCCTGAATGTGCGAAATTGGGACACACTGTGCGACGCCACTACTACTTAGTCGCGTTTTACAGCAGTACATGAGCGTTGCCGTGAAGTCTGCTGGAGAAGCCAACACAGTTTCAAGACATTGTGCGTGTTCGCAAACGGCGCTCTTAAGACTAGACATGAATGAAAGCATGCGTTGCTGCTTCGCACAAAAGCACGCGCCTGAATGCGCGAAATTGGGACACGCTGTGCGACGCCACTACACCTTATTCACGCTTTAAAGCTGTACACGAGCGTTGCCGTGAAGCCCGCTGGAGAAGCCAACACAGTCTCAAGACATTGCACGAGTTCGCAGACGGCACTCTTAAGACTTAACGTGAGTGAAAGCATGCGTTGCTGCTTCGCACAAAAGCACGCGCTTAAATGCGCTAAATTGAAAAGCAATGTGCGACGCCGTCGGACCTTAGTCGAGTTTCACAGCAGTGCACAAGCGTTGCCGTGAAGCCCGCTGGAGAAGCAATAACGGTTTCAAGACATTGCGCGAGTGCGCAGACGACGCATTTCAGACTTAACGTGAATGAAAGCATGCGCTGCTGCTTCGCACAAAAGCACGCACCTGAATGCGCGATATTGTGACACGCTGTGCGACGCCACCACAACTTAGTCGCGTCTTACAGCAGTGCACACGCTTTGCCGTGAGGTCCGCTGGAGAAGACAATAGGGTTTCAAGACATTACACGAGTTCGGAGACGGCGCTCTTAAGACTTAACGTGAGTGAAAGCATGCGTTGCTCCTTCGCACCAAAGCACGCGCCTGAATGCGCGAAAATGGAACACGCTGTGCGACGCCACTACACATTCACGCTTTATAGCTATACACGAGCGTTGCCGTGAAGCCCACTGGAGAAGGCAACACAGTTTCAAGACATTGCAGGAGTGCGCAGACGACGCATTTAAGACTTAAAGTGAGTGAAAGCATGCGCTGCTGCTTCGCACAAAAGCACGCGCCTGAATGCGCGAAATTGGGACACGCTGTGCGACGCCGCTACAACTTAGCCGCGTTTCACAGCAGTACACGAGCGTTTCCGTGAAGTACGCTGGATAAGCCCATACGGTTTCAAGACACTGCGCCACTGTGCAGACGGCGTTCTTAAGACTTAACGTGAGTGAAAACATGCGCTGCTGCTTCCCACAAAAGCACGCGCCTGAATGCGCGAAATTGGGTCAGGCTGTGCGACGCCGCTACAACTTAGACGCGTTTTACAGCAGTACACGAGCGTCGCCGTGAAGTCCACTGGAGAAGCCAATACGGTTTCAAGACATTGCGCGTGTGCGCAGACGGCGCTCTTAAGACTTAACGTGAGTGAAAGCATGCGCTGCTGCTTCGCACAAAAGCACGCGCTGAATACGCGAAATTGGGACACGCTGTGCGACGCCGCTACAACTTAGTCGCGTTTCACAGCAGTACACGAGCGTTTCCGTGAAGTCCGCTGGATAAGCCAATTACGGTTTCAAGACATTGCGCCAGTGCGCAGACGGCGCTCTTAAGACTTAACGTGAGTGAAAGCATGCTGCTGCTTCGAACAAAAGCACGCGCTGAATACGCGAAATTGGGACACGCTGTGCGACGCCGCTACAACTTAGTCGCGTTTCACAGCAGTACACGGGCGTTTTCGTGAAGTCCGCTGGATAAGCCAATACGGTTTCAAGACATTGCGCCAGTGCGCAGACGGCGCTCTTAAGACTTAACGTGAGTGAAAGCATGCGCTGCAGCTTCGCACAAAAGCACGCGCCTGAATGCGTGAAATTTATACACACAGTACGACGCCACTACAACTTAGTCGCGTTTTACAGCAGTACACGAGCGTTTCCGTGAAGTCCACTGGAGAAGCCAATACGGTTTCAAGACATTGCGCGAGTGCGCAGACGGCGCTCTTAAGACTTAACGTGAGTGAAAGCATGCTGCTGCTTCGAACAAAAGCACGCGCTGAATACGCGAAATTGGGACACGCTGTGCGACGCCGCTAAAACTTAGTCGCGTTTCACAGCAGTACACGAGCGTTTCCGTGAAGTCCGCTGGATAAGCCAATACGGTTTCAAGACATTGCGCCAGTGCGCAGACGGCGCTCTTAAGACTTAACGTGAGTGAAAGCATGCGCTGCTGCTTCGCACAAAAGCACGCGCCTGAATGCGCGAAATTTAGACACACAGTACGACGCATCTACAACTTAGTCGCGTTTTACAGCAGTACACGAGCGTTTCCGTGAAGTCCACTGGAGAAGCCAATATGGTTTCAAGACATTGCGCGAGTGCGCAGACGGCGCTCTTAAGACTTAACGTGGGTGAAAGCATGCGCTGCTGCTTCGCACAAAAGCACGCGCTGAATACGCGAAATTGGGACACGCTGTGCGACGCCGCTACAACTTAGTCGCGTTTCACAGCAGTACGCGAGCGTTTCCGTGAAGTCCGCTGGATAAGCCAATACGGTTTCAAGACATTGCGCCAGTGCGCAGACGGCGCTCTTAAGACTTAACGTGAGTGAAAGCGTGCGCTGCTGCTTCGCACAAAAGCACGCGCCTGAATGCGTGAAATTTTGACACACAGTACGACGCCACTACAACTTAGTCGCGTTTTACAGCAGTACACGAGCGTTTCCGTGAAGTCCACTGGAGAAGCCAATACGGTTTCAAGACATTGCGCGAGTGCGCAGACGGCGCTCTTAAGACTTAACGTGATTGAAAGCATGCGCTGCTGCTTCGCACAAAAGCACGCGCTGAATACGCGAAATTGGGACACGCTGTGCGACGCCGCTACAACTTAGTCGCGTTTCACAGCAGTACACGAGCGTTTCCGTGAAGTCCGCTGGATAAGCCAATACGGTTTCAAGACATTGCGCCAGTGCGCAGACGGCGCTCTTAAGACTTAACGTGAGTGAAAGCATGCGCTGCTGCTTCGCACAAAAGCACGCGCCTGAATGCGCGAAATTGGGACACGCTGTGCGACGCCGCTACAACTTAGCCGCGTTTCACAGCAGTACACGAGCGTTTCCGTGAAGTACGCTGGATAAGCCCATACGGTTTCAAGACACTGCGCCACTGCGCAGACGGCGTTCTTAAGACTTAACGTGAGTGAAAACATGCGCTGCTGCTTCCCACAAAAGCACGCGCCTGAATGCGCGAAATTGGGTCAGGCTGTGCGACGCCGCTACAACTTAGACGCGTTTTACAGCAGTACACGAGCGTTGCCGTGAAGTCCGCTGCAGAAGCCAACACGGTTTCAAGAGATTGCAAGGGTGTGCAGACGGCGCTCTTAAGACTTAACGTGAGTGAAAGCATGCGCTGCTGCTTCGCACAAAAGCACGCGCCTGAATGCGTGAAATTTAGACACACAGTACGACGCCACTACAACTTAGTCGCGTTTTACAGCAGTACACGAGCGTTTCCGTGAAGTCCACTGGAGAAGCCAATACGGTTTCAAGACATCGCGCGAGTGCGCAGACGGCGCTCTTAAGACTTAACGTGAGTGAAAGCATGCGCTGCTGCTTCGCACAAAAGCACGCGTTGAATATGCGAAATTGGGACACGCTGTGCGACGCCGCTACAACTTAGTCGCGTTTCACAGCAGTACACGAGCGTTTCCGTGAAGTCCGCTGGATAAGCCAATACGGTTTCAAGACATTGCGCCAGTGCGCAGACGGCGCTCTTAAGACTTAACGTGAGTGAAAGCATGCGCTGCTGCTTCGCACAAAACCACACGCGCCTGAATGCGCGAAATTGGGACACACTGTGCGACGCCACTACTACTTAGTCGAGTTTCACAGCAGTACACGAGCGTTTCCGTGAAGTCCACTGGAGAAGCCAATACGGTTTCAAGACATCGCGCGAGTGCGCAGACGGCGCTCTTAAGACTTAACGTGAATGAAAGCATGCGCTGCTGCTTCGCACAAAAGCACGCACCTGAATGCGCGATATTGTGACACGCTGTGCGACGCCACAACTTAGTCGCGTCTTACAGCAGTCCACACGCTTTGCCGTGAGGTCCGCTGGAGAAGACAATAGGGTTTCAAGACATTACACGAGTTCGGAGACGGCGCTCTTAAGACTTAACGTGAGTGAAAGCATGCGTTGCTCCTTCGCACAAAAGCACGCGCCTGAATGCGCGAAATTGGGACACGCTGTGCGACGCCGCTACAACTTAGCCGCGTTTCACAGCAGTACACGAGCGTTTCCGTGAAGTACGCTGGATAAGCCCATACGGTTTCAAGACACTGCGCCACTGCGCAGACGGCGTTCTTAAGACTTAACGTGAGTGAAAACATGCGCTGCTGCTTCCCACAAAAGCACGCGCATGAATGCGCGAAATTGGGTCAGGCTGTGCGACGCCGCTACAACTTAGACGCGTTTTACAGCAGTACACGAGCGTTGCCGTGAAGTCCGCTGGAGAAGACAATAGCGTTTCAAGACATTGCACGAGTTCGCAGACCGCGCACTCAAGACTTAACGTGAGTGAAAACATGCGTTGCTGCTTCGCACAAAAGCACGCGCCTGAATGCGCGAAAATGGAACACGCTGTGCGACGCCACTACACATTCACGCTTTATAGCAGTACACGAGCGTTGCCGTGAAGCCCACTGGAGAAGGCAACATAGTTTCAAGACATTGCAGGAGTGCGCAGACGACGCATTTAAGACTTAAAGTGAGTGAAAGCATGCGCTGCTGCTTCGCACAAAAGCACGCGCCTGAATGCGCGAAATTGGGACACGCTGTAAGAAGCCACTACACCTTATTCACGCTTTACAGCAGAAAACGTGCGTTGCCGTGAAGCCCGCTGGAGAAGCCAACCAGGTTTCAAGACTTTGCATGAGTTCGCAAACGGCGCTCTTAAGACTTAACATGAGCGAAAGCATGCGTTGGTGCTTCGCACAAAAGCACGCGCCTGAATGCGCGAAATTGAGACACACTTTGTGACGCCATTCGACCGTAGTGGAGTTTCACACCAGTGCACAAGCATTGCTGTAAAGCTCGCTGGAGAAGCCAATACGGTTTCAAGACATTGCGCGTGTGCGCAGACGACGCATTTCAGACTTAACGTGAGAGAAAGGATGCGCTGCTGCTTCGCACAAAAGCACGCGCCTGAATGCGCGATATTGGGAC
Source organism: Dermacentor variabilis (assembly GCF_050947875.1). NCBI lineage: Eukaryota > Metazoa > Arthropoda > Arachnida > Ixodida > Ixodidae > Dermacentor > Dermacentor variabilis. The sequence goes on along the minus strand of NC_134574.1, from coordinate 21,920,192 downwards.
ACACTGTGCGACGCCACTACACCTTATTCAGGCTTTACAGCAGTAATCGAGCGTTGCCGTGAAGCCCGCTGGATAAGCCAATACGGTTTCAAGACATTGCGCCAGTGCGCAGACGGCGCTCTTAAGACTTAACGTGAGTGAAAGCATGCGCTGCTGCTTCGCACAAAAGCACGCGCCTGAATGCGCGAAATTGGGACACACTGTGCGACGCCACTACTACTTAGTCGCGTTTTACAGCAGTACATGAGCGTTGCCGTGAAGTCTGCTGGAGAAGCCAACACAGTTTCAAGACATTGTGCGTGTTCGGAAACGGCGCTCTTAAGACTAGACATGAATGAAAGCATGCGTTGCTGCTTCGCACAAAAGCACGCGCCTGAATGCGCGAAATTGGGACACGCTGTGCGACGCCACTACACCTTATTCACGCTTTAAAGCTGTACACGAGCGTTGCCGTGAAGCCCGCTGGAGAAGCCAACACAGTCTCAAGACATTGCACGAGTTCGCAGACGGCGCTCTTAAGACTTAACGTGAGTGAAAGCATGCGTTGCTGCTTCGCACAAAAGCACGCGCTTGAATGCGCTAAATTGAAAAGCAATGTGCGACGCCGTCGGACCTTAGTCGAGTTTCACAGCAGTGCACAAGCGTTGCCGTGAAGCCCGCTGGAGAAGCAATAACGGTTTCAAGACATTGCGCGAGTGAGCAGACGACGCATTTCAGACTTAACGTGAATGAAAGCATGCGCTGCTGCTTCGCACAAAAGCACGCACCTGAATGCGCGATATTGTGACACGCTGTGCGACGCCACCACAACTTAGTCGCGTCTTACAGCAGTGCACACGCTTTGCCGTGAGGTCCGCTGGAGAAGACAATAGGGTTTCAAGACATTACACGAGTTCGGAGACGGCGCTCTTAAGACTTAACGTGAGTGAAAGCATGCGTTGCTCCTTCGCACCAAAGCACGCGCCTGAATGCGCGAAAATGGAACACGCTGTGCGACGCCACTACACATTCACGCTTTATAGCTATACACGAGCGTTGCCGTGAAGCCCACTGGAGAAGGCAACACAGTTTCAAGACATTGCAGGAGTGCGCAGACGACGCATTTAAGACTTAAAGTGAGTGAAAGCATGCGCTGCTGCTTCGCACAAAAGCACGCGCCTGAATGCGCGAAATTGGGACACGCTGTGCGAAGCCACTACACCTTATTCACGCTTTACAGCAGAAAACGTGCGCTGCCGTGAAGCCCGCTGGAGAAGCCAACCAGGTTTCAAGACTTTGCATGAGTTCGCAAACGGCGCTCTTAAGACTTAACATGAGCGAAAGCATGCGTTGGTGCTTGGCACAAAAGCACGCGCCTGAATGCGCGAAATTGAGACACACTTTGTGACGCCATTCGACCGTAGTGGAGTTTCACAGCAGTGCACAAGCATTGCTGTAAAGCTCGCTGGAGAAGCGAATACGGTTTCAAGACATTGCGCGTGTGTGCAGACGACGCATTTCAGACTTAACGTGAGAGAAAGCATGCGCTGCTGCTTCGCACAAAAGCACGCGCTGAATACGCGAAATTGGGACACGCTGTGCGACGCCGCTACAACTTAGTCGCGTTTCACAGCAGTACACGAGAGTTTCCGTGAAGTCCGCTGGATAAGCCAATACGGTTTCAAGACATTGCGCCAGTGCGCAGACGGCGCTCTTAAGACTTAACGTGAGTGAAACCATGCGCTGCTGCTTCGCACAAAAGCACGCGCCTGAATGTGCGAAATTGAGACACACTGTGCGACGCCACTACAACTTAGTCGCGCATTTAAGAAGTACACGAGCGTTGCCGTGAAGTCCGCTGCAGAAGCCAATACGGTTTCAAAAGATTGCAAGGGTGTGCAGACGGCGCTCTTAAGACTTAACGTGAGTGAAAGCTAGCGCTGCTGCTTCGCACAAAAGCACGCGCCTGAATACGCGAAATTGGGACACGCTGTGCGACGCCGCTACAACTTAGTCGCGTTTCACAGCAGTACACGAGCGTTTCCGTGAAGTCCGCTGGATAAGCCAATACGGTTTCAAGACATTGCGCCAGTGCGCAGACGGCGCTCTTAAGACTTAACGTGAGTGAAAGCATGCGCTGCTGCTTCGCACAAAAGCACGCGCCTGAATGCGTGAAATTTAGACACACAGTACGACACCACTACAACTTAGTCGCGTTTTACAGCAGTACACGAGCGTTTCCGTGAAGTCCACTGGAGAAGCCAATACGGTTTCAAGACATTGCGCGAGTGCGCAGACGGCGCTCTTAAGACTTAACGTGAGTGAAAGCATGCTGCTGCTTCGCACAAGAGCACGCGCCTGAATGCGCGAAATTGGGACACGCTGTGCGACGCCGCTACAACTTAGCCGCGTTTCACAGCAGTACACGAGCGTTTCCGTGAAGTACGCTGGATAAGCCCATACGGTTTCAAGACACTGCGCCACTGTGCAGACGGCGTTCTTAAGACTTAACGTGAGTGAAAACATGCGCTGCTGCTTCCCACAAAAGCACGCGCCTGAATGCGCGAAATTGGGTCAGGCTGTGCGACGCCGCTACAACTTAGACGCGTTTTACAGCAGTACACGAGCGTTGCCGTGAAGTCCGCTGCAGAAGCCAACACGGTTTCAAGAGATTGCAAGGGTGTGCAGACGGCGCTCTTAAGACTTAACGTGAGTGAAAGCATGCGCTGCTGCTTCGCACAAAAGCACGCGCCTGAATGCGTGAAATTTAGACACACAGTACGACGCCACTACAACTTAGTCGCGTTTTACAGCAGTACACGAGCGTTTCCGTGAAGTCCACTGGAGAAGCCAATACGGTTTCAAGACATCGCGCGAGTGCGCAGACGGCGCTCTTAAGATTTAACGTGAGTGAAAGCATGCGCTGCTGCTTCGCACAAAAGCACGCGTTGAATATGCGAAATTGGGACACGCTGTGCGACGCCGCTACAACTTAGTCGCGTTTCACAGCAGTACACGAGCGTTTCCGTGAAGTCCGCTGGATAAGCCAATACGGTTTCAAGACATTGCGCCAGTGCGCAGACGGCGCTCTTAAGACTTAACGTGAGTGAAAGCATGCGCTGCTGCTTCGCACAAAACCACACGCGCCTGAATGCGCGAAATTGGGACACACTGTGCGACGCCACTACTACTTAGTCGAGTTTCACAGCAGTGCACAAGCGTTGCCGTGAAGCCCGCTGGATAAGCCAATACGGTTTCAAGACATAGCGCCAGTGCGCAGACGGCGCTCTTAAGACTTAACGTGAGTGAAAGCGTGCGCTGCTGCTTCGCACAAAAGCACGCGCCTGAATGCGTGAAATTTAGACACACAGTACGACGCCACTACAACTTAGTCGCGTTTTACAGCAGTACACGAGCGTTTCCGTGAAGTCCACTGGAGAAGCCAATACGGTTTCAAGACATTGCGCGTGTGCGCAGACGGCGCTCTTAAGACTTAACGTGAGTGAAAGCATGCGCTGCTGCTTCGCACAAAAGCACGCGCTGAATACGCGAAATTGGGACACGCTGTGCGACGCCGCTACAACTTAGTCGCGTTTCACAGCAGTACACGAGCGTTTCCGTGAAGTCCGCTGGATAAGCCAATTACGGTTTCAAGACATTGCGCCAGTGCGCAGACGGCGCTCTTAAGACTTAACGTGAGTGAAAGCATGCTGCTGCTTCGAACAAAAGCACGCGCTGAATACGCGAAATTGGGACACGCTGTGCGACGCCGCTACAACTTAGTCGCGTTTCACAGCAGTACACGGGCGTTTTCGTGAAGTCCGCTGGATAAGCCAATACGGTTTCAAGACATTGCGCCAGTGCGCAGACGGCGCTCTTAAGACTTAACGTGAGTGAAAGCATGCGCTGCAGCTTCGCACAAAAGCACGCGCCTGAATGCGTGAAATTTATACACACAGTACGACGCCACTACAACTTAGTCGCGTTTTACAGCAGTACACGAGCGTTTCCGTGAAGTCCACTGGAGAAGCCAATACGGTTTCAAGACATTGCGCGAGTGCGCAGACGGCGCTCTTAAGACTTAACGTGAGTGAAAGCATGCTGCTGCTTCGAACAAAAGCACGCGCTGAATACGCGAAATTGGGACACGCTGTGCGACGCCGCTAAAACTTAGTCGCGTTTCACAGCAGTACACGAGCGTTTCCGTGAAGTCCGCTGGATAAGCCAATACGGTTTCAAGACATTGCGCCAGTGCGCAGACGGCGCTCTTAAGACTTAACGTGAGTGAAAGCATGCGCTGCTGCTTCGCACAAAAGCACGCGCCTGAATGCGCGAAATTTAGACACACAGTACGACGCATCTACAACTTAGTCGCGTTTTACAGCAGTACACGAGCGTTTCCGTGAAGTCCACTGGAGAAGCCAATACGGTTTCAAGACATTGCGCGAGTGCGCAGACGGCGCTCTTAAGACTTAACGTGATTGAAAGCATGCGCTGCTGCTTCGCACAAAAGCACGCGCTGAATACGCGAAATTGGGACACGCTGTGCGACGCCGCTACAACTTAGTCGCGTTTCACAGCAGTACACGAGAGTTTCCGTGAAGTCCGCTGGATAAGCCAATACGGTTTCAAGACATTGCGCCAGTGCGCAGACGGCGCTCTTAAGACTTAACGTGAGTGAAAGCATGCGCTGCTGCTTCGCACAAAAGCACGCGCCTGAATGCGCGAAATTGGGACACGCTGTGCGACGCCGCTACAACTTAGCCGCGTTTCACAGCAGTAGACGAGCGTTTCCGTGAAGTACGCTGGATAAGCCCATACGGTTTCAAGACACTGCGCCACTGCGCAGACGGCGTTCTTAAGACTTAACGTGAGTGAGAACATGCGCTGCTGCTTCCCACAAAAGCACGCGCCTGAATGCGCGAAATTGGGTCAGGCTGTGCGACGCCGCTACAACTTAGACGCGTTTTACAGCAGTACACGAGCGTTGCCGTGAAGTCCGCTGCAGAAGCCAACACGGTTTCAAGAGATTGCAAGGGTGTGCAGACGGCGCTCTTAAGACTTAACGTGAGTGAAAGCATGCGCTGCTGCTTCGCACAAAAGCACGCGCCTGAATGCGTGAAATTTAGACACACAGTACGACGCCACTACAACTTAGTCGCGTTTTACAGCAGTACACGAGCGTTTCCGTGAAGTCCACTGGAGAAGCCAATACGGTTTCAAGACATCGCGCGAGTGCGCAGACGGCGCTCTTAAGACTTAACGTGAGTGAAAGCATGCGCTGCTGCTTCGCACAAAAGCACGCGTTGAATATGCGAAATTGGGACACGCTGTGCGACGCCGCTACAACTTAGTCGCGTTTCACAGCAGTACACGAGCGTTTCCGTGAAGTCCGCTGGATAAGCCAATACGGTTTCAAGACATTGCGCCAGTGCGCAGACGGCGCTCTTAAGACTTAACGTGAGTGAAAGCATGCGCTGCTGCTTCGCACAAAACCACACGCGCCTGAATGCGCGAAATTGGGACACACTGTGCGACGCCACTACTACTTAGTCGAGTTTCACAGCAGTGCACAAGCGTTGCCGTGAAGCCCGCTGGAGAAGCAATAACGGTTTCAAGACATTGCGCGATTGCGCAGACGACGCATTTCAGACTTAACGTGAATGAAAGCATGCGCTGCTGCTTCGCACAAAAGCACGCACCTGAATGCGCGATATTGTGACACGCTGTGCGACGCCACAACTTAGTCGCGTCTTACAGCAGTCCACACGCTTTGCCGTGAGGTCCGCTGGAGAAGACAATAGGGTTTCAAGACATTACACGAGTTCGGAGACGGCGCTCTTAAGACTTAACGTGAGTGAAAGCATGCGTTGCTCCTTCGCACAAAAGCACGCGCCTGAATGCGCGAAATTGGGACACGCTGTGCGACGCCGCTACAACTTAGCCGCGTTTCACAGCAGTACACGAGCGTTTCCGTGAAGTACGCTGGATAAGCCCATACGGTTTCAAGACACTGCGCCACTGCGCAGACGGCGTTCTTAAGACTTAACGTGAGTGAAAACATGCGCTGCTGCTTCCCACAAAAGCACGCGCCTGAATGCGCGAAATTGGGTCAGGCTGTGCGACGCCGCTACAACTTAGACGCGTTTTACAGCAGTACACGAGCGTTTCCGTGAAGTACGCTGGATAAGCCCATACGGTTTCAAGACACTGCGCCACTGCGCAGACGGCGTTCTTAAGACTTAACGTGAGTGAAAACATGCGCTGCTGCTTCCCACAAAAGCACGCGCATGAATGCGCGAAATTGGGTCAGGCTGTGCGACGCCGCTACAACTTAGACGCGTTTTACAGCAGTACACGAGCGTTGCCGTGAAGTCCGCTGGAGAAGACAATAGCGTTTCAAGACATTGCACGAGTTCGCAGACCGCGCACTCAAGACTTAACGTGAGTGAAAACATGCGTTGCTGCTTCGCACAAAAGCACGCGCCTGAATGCGCGAAAATGGAACACGCTGTGCGACGCCACTACACATTCACGCTTTATAGCAGTACACGAGCGTTGCCGTGAAGCCCACTGGAGAAGGCAACATAGTTTCAAGACATTGCAGGAGTGCGCAGACGACGCATTTAAGACTTAAAGTGAGTGAAAGCATGCGCTGCTGCTTCGCACAAAAGCACGCGCCTGAATGCGCGAAATTGGGACACGCTGTGCGAAGCCACTACACCTTATTCACGCTTTACAGCAGAAAACGTGCGTTGCCGTGAAGCCCGCTGGAGAAGCCAACCAGGTTTCAAGACTTTGCATGAGTTCGCAAACGGCGCTCTTAAGACTTAACATGAGCGAAAGCATGCGTTGGTGCTTCGCACAAAAGCACGCGCCTGACTGCGCGAAATTGAGACACACTTTGTGACGCCATTCGACCGTAGTGGAGTTTCACACCAGTGCACAAGCATTGCTGTAAAGCTCGCTGGAGAAGCCAATACGGTTTCAAGACATTGCGCGTGTGCGCAGACGACGCATTTCAGACTTAACGTGAGAGAAAGCATGCGCTGCTGCTTCGCACAAAAGCACGCGCCTGAATGCGCGATATTGGGACACGCTGTGCGACGCCACTACACCTTATTCAGGCTTTACAGCAGTAATCGAGCGTTGCCGTGAAGCCCGCTGGATAAGCCAATACGGTTTCAAGACATTGCGCCAGTGCGCAGACGGCGCTCTTAAAACTTAACGTGAGTGAAAGCATGCGCTGCTGCTTCGCACAAAAGCACGCGCCTGAATGTGCGAAATTGGGACACACTGTGCGACGCCACTACTACTTAGTCGCGTTTTACAGCAGTACATGAGCGTTGCCGTGAAGTCTGCTGGAGAAGCCAACACAGTTTCAAGACATTGTGCGTGTTCGCAAACGGCGCTCTTAAGACTAGACATGAATGAAAGCATGCGTTGCTGCTTCGCACAAAAGCACGCGCCTGAATGCGCGAAATTGGGACACGCTGTGCGACGCCACTACACCTTATTCACGCTTTAAAGCTGTACACGAGCGTTGCCGTGAAGCCCGCTGGAGAAGCCAACACAGTCTCAAGACATTGCACGAGTTCGCAGACGGCACTCTTAAGACTTAACGTGAGTGAAAGCATGCGTTGCTGCTTCGCACAAAAGCACGCGCTTGAATGCGCTAAATTGAAAAGCAATGTGCGACGCCGTCGGACCTTAGTCGAGTTTCACAGCAGTGCACAAGCGTTGCCGTGAAGCCCGCTGGAGAAGCAATAACGGTTTCAAGACATTGCGCGAGTGCGCAGACGACGCATTTCAGACTTAACGTGAATGAAAGCATGCGCTGCTGCTTCGCACAAAAGCACGCACCTGAATGCGCGATATTGTGACACGCTGTGCGACGCCACCACAACTTAGTCGCGTCTTACAGCAGTGCACACGCTTTGCCGTGAGGTCCGCTGGAGAAGACAATAGGGTTTCAAGACATTACACGAGTTCGGAGACGGCGCTCTTAAGACTTAACGTGAGTGAAAGCATGCGTTGCTCCTTCGCACCAAAGCACGCGCCTGAATGCGCGAAAATGGAACACGCTGTGCGACGCCACTACACATTCACGCTTTATAGCTATACACGAGCGTTGCCGTGAAGCCCACTGGAGAAGGCAACACAGTTTCAAGACATTGCAGGAGTGCGCAGACGACGCATTTAAGACTTAAAGTGAGTGAAAGCATGCGCTGCTGCTTCGCACAAAAGCACGCGCCTGAATGCGCGAAATTGGGACACGCTGTGCGAAGCCACTACACCTTATTCACGCTTTACAGCAGAAAACGTGCGCTGCCGTGAAGCCCGCTGGAGAAGCCAACCAGGTTTCAAGACTTTGCATGAGTTCGCAAACGGCGCTCTTAAGACTTAACATGAGCGAAAGCATGCGTTGGTGCTTCGCACAAAAGCACGCGCCTGAATGCGCGAAATTGAGACACACTTTGTGACGCCATTCGACCGTAGTGGAGTTTCACAGCAGTGCACAAGCATTGCTGTAAAGCTCGCTGGAGAAGCCAATACGGTTTCAAGACATTGCGCGTGTGTGCAGACGACGCATTTCAGACTTAACGTGAGAGAAAGCATGCGCTGCTGCTTCGCACAAAAGCACGCGCTGAATACGCGAAATTGGGACACGCTGTGCGACGCCGCTACAACTTAGTCGCGTTTCACAGCAGTACACGAGAGTTTCCGTGAAGTCCGCTGGATAAGCCAATACGGTTTCAAGACATTGCGCCAGTGCGCAGACGGCGCTCTTAAGACTTAACGTGAGTGAAACCATGCGCTGCTGCTTCGCACAAAAGCACGCGCCTGAATGTGCGAAATTGAGACACACTGTGCGACGCCACTACAACTTAGTCGCGCATTTAAGCAGTACACGAGCGTTGCCGTGAAGTCCGCTGCAGAAGCCAATACGGTTTCAAAAGATTGCAAGGGTGTGCAGACGGCGCTCTTAAGACTTAACGTGAGTGAAAGCTAGCGCTGCTGCTTCGCACAAAAGCACGCGCCTGAATACGCGAAATTGGGACACGCTGTGCGACGCCGCTACAACTTAGTCGCGTTTCACAGCAGTACACGAGCGTTTCCGTGAAGTCCGCTGGATAAGCCAATACGGTTTCAAGACATTGCGCCAGTGCGCAGACGGCGCTCTTAAGACTTAACGTGAGTGAAAGCATGCGCTGCTGCTTCGCACAAAAGCACGCGCCTGAATGCGTGAAATTTAGACACACAGTACGACACCACTACAACTTAGTCGCGTTTTACAGCAGTACACGAGCGTTTCCGTGAAGTCCACTGGAGAAGCCAATACGGTTTCAAGACATTGCGCGAGTGCGCAGACGGCGCTCTTAAGACTTAACGTGAGTGAAAGCATGCTGCTGCTTCGAACAAAAGCACGCGCTGAATACGCGAAATTGGGACACGCTGTGCGACGCCGCTACAACTTAGTCGCGTTTCACAGCAGTACACGAGCGTTTCCGTGAAGTCCGCTGGATAAGCCAATACGGTTTCAAGACATTGCGCCAGTGCGCAGACGGCGCTCTTAAGACTTAACGTGAGTGAAAGCATGCGCTGCTGCTTCGCACAAAAGCACGCGCTTGAATGCGCGAAATTGGGACACGCTGTGCGACGCCGCTACAACTTAGCCGCGTTTCACAGCAGTACACGGGCGTTTCCGTGAAGTACGCTGGATAAGCCAATACGGTTTCAAGACATTGCGCCACTGCGCAGACGGCGTTCTTAAGACTTAACGTGAGTGAAAACATGCGCTGCTGCTTCCCACAAAAGCACTCGCCTGAATGCGCGAAATTGGGTCAGGCTGTGCGACGCCTCTACAACTTAGACGCGTTTTACAGCAGTACACGAGCGTTGCCGTGAAGTCCGCTGCAGAAGCCAACACGGTTTCAAGAGATTGCAAGGGTGTGCAGACGGCGCTCTTAAGACTTAACGTGAGTGAAAGCATGCGCTGCTGCTTCGCACAAAAGCACGCGCCTGAATGCGCTAAATTTAGACACACAGTACGACGCCACTACAACTTAGTCGCGTTTTACAGCAGTACACGAGCGTTTCCGTGAAGTCCACTGGAGAAGCCAATACGGTTTCAAGACATTGCGCGAGTGCCCAGACGGCGCTCTTAAGACTTAACGTGAGTGAAAGCATGCGCTGCTGCTTCGGACAAAAGCACGCGCTGAATACGCGAAATTGGGACACGCTGTGCGACGCCGCTACAACTTAGTCGCGTTTCACAGCAGTACACGAGCGTTTCCGTGAAGTCCGCTGGATAAGCCAATACGGTTTCAAGACATTCCGGCAGTGCGCAGACGGCGCTCTTAAGACTTAACGTGAGTGAAAGCGTGCGCTGCTGCTTCGCACAAAAGCACGCGCCTGAATGCGTGAAATTTAGACACACAGTACGACGCCACTACAACTTAGTCGCGTTTTACAGCAGTACACGAGCGTTTCCGTGAAGTCCACTGGAGAAGCCAATACGGTTTCAAGACATTGCGCGAGTGCGCAGACGGCGCTCTTAAGACTTAACGTGAGTGAAAGCATGCGCTGCTGCTTCGCACAAAAGCACGCGCTGAATACGCGAAATTGGGACACGCTGTGCGACGCCGCTACAACTTAGTCGCGTTTCACAGCAGTACACGAGCGTTTCCGTGAAGTCCGCTGGATAAGCCAATATGGTTTCAAGACATTGCGCCAGTGCGCAGACGGCGCTCTTAAGACTTAACGTGAGTGAAAGCATGCGCTGCTGCTTCGCACAAAAGCACGCGCTGAATACGCGAAATTGGGACACGCTGTGCGACGCCGCTACAACTTAGCCGCGTTTCACAGCAGTACACGAGCGTTTCCGTGAAGTACGCTGGATAAGCCCATACGGTTTCAAGACACTGCGCCACTGCGCAGACGGCGTTCTTAAGACTTAACGTGAGTGAAAACATGCGCTGCTGCTTCCCACAAAAGCACGCGCCTGAATGCGCGAAATTGGGTCAGGCTGTGCGACGCCGCTACAACTTAGACGCGTTTTACAGCAGTACACGAGCGTTGCCGTGAAGTCCGCTGCAGAAGCCAACACGGTTTCAAGAGATTGCAAGGGTGTGCAGACGGCGCTCTTAAGACTTAACGTGAGTGAAAGCATGCGCTGCTGCTTCGCACAAAAGCACGCGCCTGAATGCGTGAAATTTAGACACACAGTACGACGCCACTACAACTTAGTCGCGTTTTACAGCAGTACACGAGCGTTTCCGTGAAGTCCACTGGAGAAGCCAATACGGTTTCAAGACATTGCGCGAGTGCGCAGACGGCGCTCTTAAGACTTAACGTGAGTGAAAGCATGCGCTGCTGCTTCGCACAAAAGCACGCGCTGAATACGCGAAATTGGGACACGCTGTGCGACGCCGCTACAACTTAGTCGCGTTTCACAGCAGTACACGAGCGTTTCCGTGAAGTCCGCTGGATAAGCCAATACGGTTTCAAGACATTGCGCCAGTGCGCAAACGGCGCTCTTAAGACTAGACGTGAATGAAAGCATGCGTTGCTGCTTCGCACAAAAGCACGCGCCTGAATGCGCGAAATTGGGACACGCTGTGCGACGCCACTACACCTTATTCACGCTTTAAAGCTGTACACGAGCGTTGCCGTGAAGCCCGCTGGAGAAGCCAACAGTCTCAAGACATTGCACGAGTTCGCAGACGGCGATCTTAAGACTTAACGTGAGTGAAAGCATGCGTTGCTGCTTCCCACAAAAGCACGCGCTTGAATGCGCGAAATTGAAAAGCAATGTGCGACGCCGTTCGACCTTAGTCGAGTTTCACAGCAGTGCACAAGCGTTGCCGTGAAGCCCGCTGGAGAAGCCAATACGGTTTCAAGACATTGCGCGAGTGCGCAGACGACGCATTTCAGACTTAACGTGAGTGAAAGCATGCGCTGCTGCTTCGCACAAAAGCACGTGCCTGAATGCGCGATATTGTGACACACTGTGCGACGCCACCACAACTTAGTCGCGTCTTACAGCAGTGCACACGCTTCGCCGTGAAGTCCGCTGGAGAAGACAATAGCGTTTCAAGACATTGCACGAGTTCGCAGACGGCGCACTTAAGACTTAACGTGAGTGAAAACATGCGTTGCTGCTTCGCACAAAAGCACGCGCCTGAATGCGCGAAAATGGAACACGCTGTGCGACGCCACTACACATTCACGCTTTATAGCAGTACACGAGCGTTGCCGTGAAGCCCACTGGAGAAGGCAACACAGTTTCAAGACATTGCAGGAGTGCGCAGACGACGCATTTAAGACTTAAAGTGAGTGAAAGCATGCGCTGCTGCTTCGCACAAAAGCACGCGCCTGAATGCGCGAAATTGGGACACGCTGTGCGAAGCCACTACACCTTATTCACGCTTTACAGCAGAAAACGTGCGTTGCCGTGAAGCCCGCTGGAGAAGCCAACCAGGTTTCAAGACTTTGCATGAGTTCGCAAACGGCGCTCTTAAGACTTAACATGAGCGAAAGCATGCGCTGCTGCTTCGCACAAAAGCACGCGCCTGAATGCGCGATATTGGGACACGCTGTGCGACGCCACTACACCTTATTCAGGCTTTACAGCAGTAATCGAGCGTTGCCGTGAAGTCCGCTGGATAAGCCAATACGGTTTCAAGACATTGCGCCAGTGCGCAGACGGCGCTCTTAAGACTTAACGTGAGTGAAAGCATACGCTGCTGCTTCGCACAAAAGCACGCGCCTGAATGCGCGAAATTGGGACACACTGTGGGGCCCCACTACTACTTAGTCGCGTTTTACAGCAGTACATGAGCGTGGCGGTGAAGTCCGCTGGAGAAGCCAACACAGTTTCAAGACATTGTACGTGTTCGCAAACGGTGCTCTTAAGACTAGACGTGAATGAAAGCATGCGTTGCTGCTTCGCACAAAAGCACGCGCCTGAATGCGCGAAATTGGGACACGCTGTGCGACGCCACTACACCTTATTCACGCTTTACAGCAGTACACGAGCTTTGCCGTGAAGCCCGCTGGAGAAACCAACACAGTTTCAAGACATCGCACGAGTTCACAGACGGCGCGCTTAAGATTTAACGTGAGTGAAAGCAAGCGTTCCTGCTTAGTACAAATGCACGCGCCTAAATGCGCGAAAGCGAGACACACTGTGCGACGCCATTCGACCTTAGTCGAGTTTCACAGCAGTGTACAAGCGTCTCCGTGAAGCCCGCTGGAGAAGCCAATACGGTTTCAAGACATTGCGCGAATGCACAGACGACGCATTTCAGACTTAACGTGAGTGAAAGCATGCGCTGATGCTTCGCACAAAAGCACGCGCCTGAATGCGCGAAGTTGGGACACGCTGTGCGACGCCACTATACATTCACGCTTTATAGCAGTGTACAAGCGTCTCCGTGAAGCCCGCTGGAGAAGCCAATACGGTTTCAAGACATTGCGCGAATGCACAGACGACGCATTTCAGACTTAACGTGAGTGAAAGCATGCGCTGCTGCTTCGCACAAAAGCACGCGCCTGAATGTGCGAAATTGAGACACACTGTGCGACGCCACTACAATTTAGTCGCGCATTACAGCAGTACACGAGCGTTGCCGTGAAGTCCGCTGCAGAAGCCAATACGGTTTCAAAAGATTGCAAGGGTGTGCAGACGGCGCTCTTACGACTTAACGTGAGTGAAAGCATGCGCTGCTGCTTCGTACAAAAGCACGCGCCTGAATGCATGAAATTTAGACACACAGTACGACGCCACTACAACTTAGTCGCGTTTTACAGCAGTACACGAGCGTTGCCGTGAAGTCCGCTGCAGAAGCCAACACGGTTTCAAGAGATTGCAATGGTGTGCAGACGGCGCTCTTAAGACTTAACGTGAGTGAAAGCATGCGCTGCTGCTTCGCACAAAAGCACGCGCCTGAATGCGTGAAATTTAGACACACAGTACGACGCCACTACAACTTAGTCGCGTTTTACAGCAGTACACGAGCGTTTCCGTGAAGTCCACTGGAGAAGCCAATACGGTTTCAAGACATTGCGCGAGTGCGCAGACTGCGCTCTTAAGACTTAACGTGAGTGAAAGCATGCGCTGCTGCTTCGCACAAAAGCACGCGCTGAATACGCGAAATTGGGACACGCTGTGCGACGCCGCTACAACTTAGTCGCGTTTCACAGCAGTACACGAGCGTTTCCGTGAAGTCCGCTGGATAAGCCAATACGGTTTCAAGACATTGCGCCAGTGCGCAGACGGCGCTCTTAAGACTTAACGTGAATGAAAGCATGCGCTGCTGCTTCGCACAAAAGCACGCGCCTGAATGCATGAAATTTAGACACACAGTACGACGCCACTACAACTTAGTCGCGTTTTACAGCAGTACACGAGCGTTGCCGTGAAGTCCGCTGCAGAAGCCAACACGGTTTCAAGAGATTGCAAGGGTGTGCAGATGGCGCTCTTAAGACTTAACGTGAGTGAAAGCATGCGCTGCTGCTTCGCACAAAAGCACGCGCCTGAATGCGTGAAATTTAGACACACAGTACGACGCCACTACAACTTAGTCGCGTTTTACAGCAGTACACGAGCGTTTCCGTGAAGTCCACTGGAGAAGCCAATACGGTTTCAAGACATTGCGCCAGTGCGCAGACGGCGCTCTTAAGACTTAACGTGAGTGAAAGCATGCGCTGCTGCTTCGCACAAAAGCACGCGCCTGAATGCGCGAAATTGGGACACACTGTGCGACGCCACTACTACTTATTCACGCTTTAAAGCTGTACACGAGCGTTGCCGTGAAGCCCGCTGGAGAAACCAACACAGTCTCAAGACATTGCACGAGTTCGCAGACGGCGCTCTTAAGACTTAACGTGAGTGAAAGCATGCGTTGCTGCTTCGCACAAAAGCACGCGCTTGAATGCGCGAAATTGAAAAGCAATGTGCGACGCCGTTCGACCTTAGTCGAGTTTCACAGCAGTGCACAAGCGTTGCCGTGAAACCCGCTGGAGAAGCAATAACGGTTTCAAGACATTGCGCGAGTGCGCAGACGACGCATTTCAGACTTAATGTGAATGAAAGCATGCGCTGCTGCTTCGCACAAAAGCACGCACCTGAATGCGCGATATTGTGACACGCTGTGCGACGCCACCACAACTTAGTCGCGTCTTACAGCAGTGCACACGCTCTGCCGTGAGGTCCACTGGAGAAGACAATAGGGTTTCAAGACATTACACGAGTTCGGAGACGGCGCTCTTAAGACTTAACGTGAGTGAAAGCATGCGTTGCTCCTTCGCGCAAAAGCACGCGCCTGAATGCGCGCAATTAGGACACGCTGTGCGACGCCACTACACCTTATTCACGCTTTAAAGCTGTACCCGAGCGTTGCCGTGAAGCCCGCTGGAGAAGCCAACACAGTCTCAACACATAGCACGAGTTCGCAGACGGCGCTCTTAAGACTTAACGTGAGTGAAAGCATCCGTTGCTGCTTCGCACAAAAGCACGCGCCTAAATGCGCGATATTGGGACACGCTGTGCGACACCACTATTACTTAGTCGCGTTTTACAGCAGTACATGAGCGTTGCCGTGAAGTCCGCTGGAGAAGCCAACACAGTTTCAAGACATTGTACGAGTTCGCAGACGGCGCTCTTAAGACTAGACGTGAATGAAAGCATGCGTTGCTGCTTCGCGCAAAAGCACGCGCCTGAATCCGCGCAATTAGGACACGCTGTGCAACGCCACTACACCTTATTCACGCTTGAAAGCTGTACCCGAGCGTTGCCGTGAAGCCCGCTGGAGAAGCCAACACAGTCTCAACACATAGCACGAGTTCGCAGACGGCGCTCTTAAGACTTAACGTGAGTGAAAGCATGCGTTGCTGCTTCGCACAAAAGCACGCGCCTAAATGCGCGAAATTCAAAAGCAATGTGCGACGCCGTTCGACCTTAGTCGAGTTTCCCAGCAGTGCACAAGCGTTGCCGTGAAGCCCGCTGGAGAAGCCAATACGGTTTCAAGACATTGCGCGAGTGCGCAGACGACGCAATTCTGACTTAACGTGAGTGAAAGCATGCGCTGCTGCTTCGCACAAAAGCACGCGCCTGAATGCGCGAAATTGGGACAGGCTGTGCGACGCCACTACAACTTAGTCGCGTTTTACAGCAGTACACAAGCGTTGCCGTGAAGTCCGCTGGAGAAGCCAATACGGTTTCAAGACATTGCACGAGTTCGGAGACGGCGCTCTTAAGATATAACGTGAGTGAAAACATGCGCTGCTTATTCGCACAAAAGCACGCGTCTGAATGCGCGAAATTAGGGCAAGCCGTGCGACGCCATTCGACCTTAGTTGAGTTTCACAGCAGTACACGAGCGTTGCCGTGAAGCCCGCTGGAGAAGCCAATACGGTTTCAAGACACTGCGCGAGTACGCAGACGGCACTCTTAAGACTTAACGTGAGTGAAAGCATGCGCTGCTGCTTCGCACAAAAGTACGCGCCTAAATGCGCGATATTGAGACACGCTGTGCTTCGCCACTACGCCTTATTCACGCTTTACAGCAGTACACGAGTGTTGCCGTGAAGCCCGCTGGAGAAGCCAACACAGTTTCAAGACATCGCACGAGTTCACAGACGGCGCGCTTAAGATTTAACGTGAGTGAAAGCATGCGTTGCTGCTTAGTACAAAAGCACGCGCCTAAATGCGCGAAAGTGAGACATACTGTGCGACGCCATTCGACCTTAGTCGAGTTTCACAGCAGTGCACAAGCGTCTCCGTGAAGCCCGCTGGAGAAGCCAATACGGTTTCAAGACATTGCACGAGTTCGCAGACAGCGCTCTTAAGACAACGCGAGTGAAAGCATGCGCTGCGTATTCGCACAGAAGCACACGCCTGAATGCGCGAAATTTGGACACGCTGTGCGACGCTACTACACCTTACTCACGCTTTAGAGCAGTACATGAGTGTTTCCGTGAAGCCCGCTGGAGAAGCCAATACGGTTTCAAGGCATTGCACGAGTGCGCAGACGGCGCTCTTGACTTAACGTGAGTGAAAGCATGCGCTGCTGCTTCGCACAAAAGCACGCGCCTGAATGCGCGAAATTGGGACACGCTGTGCGACGCCACTACAACGTAGTCGCGTTTTACACCAGCACACAAGGGTTCCCGTGAAGCCCGCTGAAGAAGCCAATACGAATTCAAGACATTGCGCTAGTGCGCAGACGGCGCTCATATGACTTTACGTGAGTGAAAGCATGCGCTGTTCTTCGCACAAAAGCACTCGCCTGAATGCGCGAAATTAGGGCAGCCGTGCGACGCCGTTCGACCTTATAGTCGAGTTTCACAGCAGTACACGAGCGTTGCCGTGAAGCCCGCTGGAGAAGCCAACACAGTTTCAAGACATTGCACGAGTGCGCAGACGACGCATTTCAGACTTAACTAGAGTGAAAGCGTGCGCTGCTGCTTCGCAGAAAAGCACGCGCCTGAATGCGCGAAATTGGGACCCCACTACAACTTAGCCGCGTTTTAGAGCAGTACACAAGCGTTTCCGTGAAGTCCACTGGAGAAGCCATTACGGTTTCAAGACATTGCACGAGTGCGCCGACAGCGCTCTTAAGACTTAACGTGAGTGAAAGTATGCGCTGCTGCTTTGCACAAAAGCGCGCGTCTGAATGCGCGAAATTGAAAAGCAATGTGCGACGCCGTTCGACCTTAGTCGAGTTTCACAGCAGTGCACAAGCGTTGCCGTGAAGCCCGCTGGAGAAGCAAAAACGGTTTCAAGACATTGCGCGAGTGCGCAGACGACGCATTTCAGACTTAATGTGAGTGAAAGCATGCGCTGCTGCTTCGCACAAAAGCACGCACCTGAATGCGCGATATTGTGACACGCTGTGCGACGCCACCACAACTTAGTCGCGTCTTACAGCAGTGCACACGCTTTGCCGTGAGGTCCACTGGAGAAGACAATAGGGTTTCAAGACATTACACGAGTTCGGAGACGGCGCTCTTAAGACTTAACGTGAGTGAAAGCATGCGTTGCTCCTTCGCACCAAAGCACGCGCCTGAATGCGCGAAAATGGGACACGCTGTGCGACGCCGCTACAACTTAGTCGCGTTTCACAGCAGTACACGAGCGTTGCCCTGAAGTCCACTAGACAAGCCAACACAGTTTCAAGACATTGCACGAGTTCGCAGACGGCGCTCTTAAGACTTGACGTGAGTGAAAGCATGCGTTGCTGCTTCGCACAAAAGCACGCGCCTGAATGCGCGAAAATGGAACACGCTGTGCGACGCCACTACACATTCACGCTTTATAGCAGTACACGAGCGTTGCCGTGAAGCCCACTGGAGAAGGCAACACAGTTTCAAGACATTGCAGGAGTGCGCAGACGACGCATTTAAGACTTAAAGTGAGTGAAAGCATGCGCTGCTGCTTCGCATAAAAGCACGCGCCTGAATGCGCGAAATTGGGACACGCTGTGCGAAGCCACTACACCTTATTCACGCTTTACAGCAGAAAACGAGCGTTGCCGTGAAGCCCGCTGGAGAAGCCAACCAGGTTTCAAGACTTTGCATGAGTTCGCAAACGGCGCTCTTAAGACTTAACATGAGCGAAAGCATACGTTGGTGCTTTGCACAAAAGCACGCGCCTGAATGCGCGAAATTGAGACACACTTTGTGACGCCATTCGACCGTAGTGGAGTTTCACAGCAGTGCACAAGCATTGCTGTAAAGCTCGCTGGAGAAGCCAATACGGTTTCAAGACATTGCGCGTGTGCGCAGACGATGCATTTCAGACTTAACGTGAGAGAAAGCATGCGCTGCTGCTTCGCACAAAAGCACGCGCCTGAATGCGCGATATTGGGACACGCTGTGCGACGCCACTACACCTTATTAAGGCTTTACAGCAGTAATCGAGCGTTGCCGTGAAGCCCGCTGGAAAAGCCAATACGGTTTCAAGACATTGCACGAGTTCGCAGACGGCGCTCTTAAGACTTAACGCGTGTGAAAGCATGCGCTGCGTATTCGCACAGAAGCACACGCCTGAATGCGCGAAATTGAGACACACAGTGCGACGCCACTACAACTTAGTCGGGTTTTACAGCAGTACACAAGCGTTGCCGTGAAGCCCGCTGGAGAAGCCAATACGGTTTCAAGACATTGCGCGAGTGCTCAGACGGCGCTCTTAAGACTTAACGTGAGTGAAAGCATGCGCTGCTGCTTCGCACAAAAGCACGCGCTTGAATGCGCGAAATTGGGACAAGCTGTGCGACACCACTACAACTTAGTCGCGTTTTACAGCAGTACACGAGCGTTGCCGTAAAGTCCACTGGAGGAGCCAACACAGTTTCAAGACATTGCACGAGTTCGCAGACGGCGCTCTTAAGACTTGAAGTGTGTGAAAGCATGCGTTGCTGCTTCGCACAAAAGCACTTGCCTGAATGCGCGAAATTGAGACACAGTGTGCGACGCCACTACAACTGTGTCGCGCTTTACAACAGTACACGAGCGTTAACGTGAAGTCCGCTGGAAAAGCCAACACAGTTTCAAGACATTGCTCGAGTTCGCAGATGGCGCTCTTAAGACTTAACATGAGTGAAAGCGTGCGTTGCTGCTTCGCACAAAAGCACGCGCTTGAATGCACAAAATTGGGACACGCTGTGCGACGCCACTACAACTTAGTCGCGTTGTACAGCAGTACATGAGCGTTGCCGTGAAGTCCGCTGGAGAAGCCAACACAGTTTCAAGACATTGTACCAGTTCGCAGACGGCGCTCTTAAGACTTGACGTGAGTGAAAGCATGCGTTGCTGCTTCGCACAAAAGCACGCGCCTGAATGCGCGAAATTTGGACACGCTGTGCGACACCACTACACCTTATTCACGCTTTAAAGCTGTAAACGAGCGTTGCCGTGAAGCCCGCTGGAGAAGCCAACACAGTCTCAAGACATTGCACGAGTTCGCAGACGGCGCTCTTAAGACTTAACGTGAGTGAAAGCATGCGTTGCTGCTTCGTACAAAAGCACGCGCCTGAATGCACGAAATTGGGACACGCTGTGCTTCGCCACTACGCCTTATTCACGCTTTACAGCAGTACACGAGTGTTGCCGTGAAGCCCGCTGGAGAAGCCAACACAGTTTCAAGACATCGCACGAGTTCACAGACGGCGCGCTTAAGATTTAACGTGAGTGAAAGCATGCGTTGCTGCTTAATACAAAAGCACGCGCCTAAATGCGCGAAAGTGAGACACACTGTGCGACGCCATTCGACCTTAGTCGAGTTTCACAGCAGTGCACAAGCGTCTCCGTGAAGCCCGCTGGAGAAGCCAATACGGTTTCAAGACATTGCACGAGTTCGCAGACAGCGCTCTTAAGACTTAACGCGAGTGAAAGCATGCGCTGCGTATTCGCACAGAAGCACACGCCTGAATGCGCGAAATTGAGACACACAGTGCGACGCCACTACAACTTAGTTGGGTTTTACATCCGTACACAAGCGTCGCCGTGAAGCCGGCTGGAGAAGCCAATACGGTTTTAAGACATTGCGCGAGTGCGCAGACAGGGCTCTTAAGACTTAACGTGAGTGAAAGCATTCGCTGCTGCTTCGCAGAAAAGAACGCGCCTGAATGCGCGAAATTGGGACACGCTGTGTGACGCCACTGCAACTTAGTCGTGTTTTACTGCAGTACACAAGCGTTGCCGTGAAGTCCGCTATAGCAGCCAATACGGTTTCAAGACATTGCACGAGTCCACTGACGGCGCTCTTAAGATTTAACGGGAGTGAAAGTATGCGTTGCTGCTTCCCACAAAAGCACGCGTTTGAAGGCGCGAAATTTGGACACGCTGTGCGACGCTACTACACCTTACTCACGCTTTAGAGCAGTACATGAGTGTTTCCGTGAAGCCCGCTGGAGAAGCCAATACGGTTTCAAGGCATTGCACGAGTGCGAAGACGGCGCTCTTGACTTAACGTGAGTGAAAGCATGCGCTGCTGCTTCGCACAAAAGCACGCGCCTGAATGCGCGAAATTGGGACACGCTGTGCGACGCCACTACAACGTAGTCGCGTTTTACACCAGCACACAAGGGTTCCCGTGAAGCCCGCTGAAGAAGCCAATACGAATTCAAGACATTGCGCTAGTGCGCAGACGGCGCTCATATGACTTTACGTGAGTGAAAGCATGCGCTGTTCTTCGCACAAAAGCACTCGCCTGAATGCGCGAAATTAGGGCAGCCGTGCGACGCCGTTCGACCTTATAGTCGAGTTTCACAGCAGTACACGAGCGTTGCCGTGAAGCCCGCTGGAGAAGCCAACACAGTTTCAAGACATTGCACGAGTGCGCAGACGACGCATTTCAGACTTAACTAGAGTGAAAGCGTGCGCTGCTGCTTCGCAGAAAAGCACGCGCCTGAATGCGCGAAATTGGGACCCCACTACAACTTAGCCGCGTTTTAGAGCAGTACACAAGCGTTTCCGTGAAGTCCACTGGAGAAGCCATTACGGTTTCAAGACATTGCACGAGTGCGCCGACAGCGCTCTTAAGACTTAACGTGAGTGAAAGTATGCGCTGCTGCTTTGCACAAAAGCGCGCGTCTGAATGCGCGAAATTGAAAAGCAATGTGCGACGCCGTTCGACCTTAGTCGAGTTTCACAGCAGTGCACAAGCGTTGCCGTGAAGCCCGCTGGAGAAGCAAAAACGGTTTCAAGACATTGCGCGAGTGCGCAGACGACGCATTTCAGACTTAATGTGAGTGAAAGCATGCGCTGCTGCTTCGCACAAAAGCACGCACCTGAATGCGCGATATTGTGACACGCTGTGCGACGCCACCACAACTTAGTCGCGTCTTACAGCAGTGCACACGCTTTGCCGTGAGGTCCACTGGAGAAGACAATAGGGTTTCAAGACATTACACGAGTTCGGAGACGGCGCTCTTAAGACTTAACGTGAGTGAAAGCATGCGTTGCTCCTTCGCACCAAAGCACGCGCCTGAATGCGCGAAAATGGGACACGCTGTGCGACGCCGCTACAACTTAGTCGCGTTTCACAGCAGTACACGAGCGTTGCCCTGAAGTCCACTAGACAAGCCAACACAGTTTCAAGACATTGCACGAGTTCGCAGACGGCGCTCTTAAGACTTGACGTGAGTGAAAGCATGCGTTGCTGCTTCGCACAAAAGCACGCGCCTGAATGCGCGAAAATGGAACACGCTGTGCGACGCCACTACACATTCACGCTTTATAGCAGTACACGAGCGTTGCCGTGAAGCCCACTGGAGAAGGCAACACAGTTTCAAGACATTGCAGGAGTGCGCAGACGACGCATTTAAGACTTAAAGTGAGTGAAAGCATGCGCTGCTGCTTCGCATAAAAGCACGCGCCTGAATGCGCGAAATTGGGACACGCTGTGCGAAGCCACTACACCTTATTCACGCTTTACAGCAGAAAACGAGCGTTGCCGTGAAGCCCGCTGGAGAAGCCAACCAGGTTTCAAGACTTTGCATGAGTTCGCAAACGGCGCTCTTAAGACTTAACATGAGCGAAAGCATACGTTGGTGCTTCGCACAAAAGCACGCGCCTGAATGCGCGAAATTGAGACACACTTTGTGACGCCATTCGACCGTAGTGGAGTTTCACAGCAGTGCACAAGCATTGCTGTAAAGCTCGCTGGAGAAGCCAATACGGTTTCAAGACATTGCGCGTGTGCGCAGACGATGCATTTCAGACTTAACGTGAGAGAAAGCATGCGCTGCTGCTTCGCACAAAAGCACGCGCCTGAATGCGCGATATTGGGACACGCTGTGCGACGCCACTACACCTTATTAAGGCTTTACAGCAGTAATCGAGCGTTGCCGTGAAGCCCGCTGGAAAAGCCAATACGGTTTCAAGACATTGCACGAGTTCGCAGACGGCGCTCTTAAGACTTAACGCGTGTGAAAGCATGCGCTGCGTATTCGCACAGAAGCACACGCCTGAATGCGCGAAATTGAGACACACAGTGCGACGCCACTACAACTTAGTCGGGTTTTACAGCAGTACACAAGCGTTGCCGTGAAGCCCGCTGGAGAAGCCAATACGGTTTCAAGACATTGCGCGAGTGCTCAGACGGCGCTCTTAAGACTTAACGTGAGTGAAAGCATGCGCTGCTGCTTCGCACAAAAGCACGCGCTTGAATGCGCGAAATTGGGACAAGCTGTGCGACACCACTACAACTTAGTCGCGTTTTACAGCAGTACACGAGCGTTGCCGTAAAGTCCACTGGAGGAGCCAACACAGTTTCAAGACATTGCACGAGTTCGCAGACGGCGCTCTTAAGACTTGAAGTGAGTGAAAGCATGCGTTGCTGCTTCGCACAAAAGCACTTGCCTGAATGCGCGAAATTGAGACACAGTGTGCGACGCCACTACAACTGTGTCGCGCTTTACAACAGTACACGAGCGTTAACGTGAAGTCCGCTGGAAAAGCCAACACAGTTTCAAGACATTGCTCGAGTTCGCAGATGGCGCTCTTAAGACTTAACATGAGTGAAAGCGTGCGTTGCTGCTTCGCACAAAAGCACGCGCTTGAATGCACAAAATTGGGACACGCTGTGCGACGCCACTACAACTTAGTCGCGTTGTACAGCAGTACATGAGCGTTGCCGTGAAGTCCGCTGGAGAAGCCAACACAGTTTCAAGACATTGTACCAGTTCGCAGACGGCGCTCTTAAGACTTGACGTGAGTGAAAGCATGCGTTGCTGCTTCGCACAAAAGCACGCGCCTGAATGCGCGAAATTTGGACACGCTGTGCGACACCACTACACCTTATTCACGCTTTAAAGCTGTAAACGAGCGTTGCCGTGAAGCCCGCTGGAGAAGCCAACACAGTCTCAAGACATTGCACGAGTTCGCAGACGGCGCTCTTAAGACTTAACGTGAGTGAAAGCATGCGTTGCTGCTTCGTACAAAAGCACGCGCCTGAATGCACGAAATTGGGACACGCTGTGCTTCGCCACTACGCCTTATTCACGCTTTACAGCAGTACACGAGTGTTGCCGTGAAGCCCGCTGGAGAAGCCAACACAGTTTCAAGACATCGCACGAGTTCACAGACGGCGCGCTTAAGATTTAACGTGAGTGAAAGCATGCGTTGCTGCTTAATACAAAAGCACGCGCCTAAATGCGCGAAAGTGAGACACACTGTGCGACGCCATTCGACCTTAGTCGAGTTTCACAGCAGTGCACAAGCGTCTCCGTGAAGCCCGCTGGAGAAGCCAATACGGTTTCAAGACATTGCACGAGTTCGCAGACAGCGCTCTTAAGACTTAACGCGAGTGAAAGCATGCGCTGCGTATTCGCACAGAAGCACACGCCTGAATGCGCGAAATTGAGACACACAGTGCGACGCCACTACAACTTAGTTGGGTTTTACATCCGTACACAAGCGTCGCCGTGAAGCCGGCTGGAGAAGCCAATACGGTTTTAAGACATTGCGCGAGTGCGCAGACAGGGCTCTTAAGACTTAACGTGAGTGAAAGCATTCGCTGCTGCTTCGCAGAAAAGAACGCGCCTGAATGCGCGAAATTGGGACACGCTGTGTGACGCCACTGCAACTTAGTCGTGTTTTACTGCAGTACACAAGCGTTGCCGTGAAGTCCGCTATAGCAGCCAATACGGTTTCAAGACATTGCACGAGTCCACTGACGGCGCTCTTAAGATTTAACGGGAGTGAAAGTATGCGTTGCTGCTTCCCACAAAAGCACGCGTTTGAAGGCGCGAAATTTGGACACGCTGTGCGACGCTACTACACCTTACTCACGCTTTAGAGCAGTACATGAGTGTTTCCGTGAAGCCCGCTGGAGAAGCCAATACGGTTTCAAGGCATTGCACGAGTGCGAAGACGGCGCTCTTGACTTAACGTGAGTGAAAGCATGCGCTGCTGCTTCGCACAAAAGCACGCGCCTGAATGCGCGAAATTGGGACACGCTGTGCGACGCCACTACAACGTAGTCGCGTTTTACACCAGCACACAAGGGTTCCCGTGAAGCCCGCTGAAGAAGCCAATACGAATTCAAGACATTGCGCTAGTGCGCAGACGGCGCTCATATGACTTTACGTGAGTGAAAGCATGCGCTGTTCTTCGCACAAAAGCACTCGCCTGAATGCGCGAAATTAGGGCAGCCGTGCGACGCCGTTCGACCTTATAGTCGAGTTTCACAGCAGTACACGAGCGTTGCCGTGAAGCCCGCTGGAGAAGCCAACACAGTTTCAAGACATTGCACGAGTGCGCAGACGACGCATTTCAGACTTAACTAGAGTGAAAGCGTGCGCTGCTGCTTCGCAGAAAAGCACGCGCCTGAATGCGCGAAATTGGGACCCCACTACAACTTAGCCGCGTTTTAGAGCAGTACACAAGCGTTTCCGTGAAGTCCACTGGAGAAGCCATTACGGTTTCAAGACATTGCACGAGTGCGCCGACAGCGCTCTTAAGACTTAACGTGAGTGAAAGTATGCGCTGCTGCTTTGCACAAAAGCGCGCGTCTGAATGCGCGAAATTGAAAAGCAATGTGCGACGCCGTTCGACCTTAGTCGAGTTTCACAGCAGTGCACAAGCGTTGCCGTGAAGCCCGCTGGAGAAGCAAAAACGGTTTCAAGACATTGCGCGAGTGCGCAGACGACGCATTTCAGACTTAATGTGAGTGAAAGCATGCGCTGCTGCTTCGCACAAAAGCACGCACCTGAATGCGCGATATTGTGACACGCTGTGCGACGCCACCACAACTTAGTCGCGTCTTACAGCAGTGCACACGCTTTGCCGTGAGGTCCACTGGAGAAGACAATAGGGTTTCAAGACATTACACGAGTTCGGAGACGGCGCTCTTAAGACTTAACGTGAGTGAAAGCATGCGTTGCTCCTTCGCACCAAAGCACGCGCCTGAATGCGCGAAAATGGGACACGCTGTGCGACGCCGCTACAACTTAGTCGCGTTTCACAGCAGTACACGAGCGTTGCCCTGAAGTCCACTAGACAAGCCAACACAGTTTCAAGACATTGCACGAGTTCGCAGACGGCGCTCTTAAGACTTGACGTGAGTGAAAGCATGCGTTGCTGCTTCGCACAAAAGCACGCGCCTGAATGCGCGAAAATGGAACACGCTGTGCGACGCCACTACACATTCACGCTTTATAGCAGTACACGAGCGTTGCCGTGAAGCCCACTGGAGAAGGCAACACAGTTTCAAGACATTGCAGGAGTGCGCAGACGACGCATTTAAGACTTAAAGTGAGTGAAAGCATGCGCTGCTGCTTCGCATAAAAGCACGCGCCTGAATGCGCGAAATTGGGACACGCTGTGCGAAGCCACTACACCTTATTCACGCTTTACAGCAGAAAACGAGCGTTGCCGTGAAGCCCGCTGGAGAAGCCAACCAGGTTTCAAGACTTTGCATGAGTTCGCAAACGGCGCTCTTAAGACTTAACATGAGCGAAAGCATACGTTGGTGCTTCGCACAAAAGCACGCGCCTGAATGCGCGAAATTGAGACACACTTTGTGACGCCATTCGACCGTAGTGGAGTTTCACAGCAGTGCACAAGCATTGCTGTAAAGCTCGCTGGAGAAGCCAATACGGTTTCAAGACATTGCGCGTGTGCGCAGACGATGCATTTCAGACTTAACGTGAGAGAAAGCATGCGCTGCTGCTTCGCACAAAAGCACGCGCCTGAATGCGCGATATTGGGACACGCTGTGCGACGCCACTACACCTTATTCAGGCTTTACAGCAGTAATCGAGCGTTGCCGTGAAGCCCGCTGGAAAAGCCAATACGGTTTCAAGACATTGCACGAGTTCGCAGGCAGCGCTCTTAAGACTTAACGCGTGTGAAAGCATGCGCTGCGTATTCGCACAGAAGCACACGCCTGAATGCGCGAAATTGAGACACACAGTGCGACGCCACTACAACTTAGTCGGGTTTTACAGCAGTACACAAGCGTTGCCGTGAAGCCCGCTGGAGAAGCCAATACGGTTTCAAGACATTGCGCGAGTGCTCAGACGGCGCTCTTAAGACTTAACGTGAGTGAAAGCATGCGCTGCTGCTTCGCACAAAAGCACGCGCTTGAATGCGCGAAATTGGGACAAGCTGTGCGACACCACTACAACTTAGTCGCGTTTTACAGCAGTACACGAGCGTTGCCGTAAAGTCCACTGGAGGAGCCAACACAGTTTCAAGACATTGCACGAGTTCGCAGACGGCGCTCTTAAGACTTGAAGTGAGTGAAAGCATGCGTTGCTGCTTCGCACAAAAGCACTTGCCTGAATGCGCGAAATTGAGACACAGTGTGCGACGCCACTACAACTGTGTCGCGCTTTACAACAGTACACGAGCGTTAACGTGAAGTCCGCTGGAAAAGCCAACACAGTTTCAAGACATTGCTCGAGTTCGCAGATGGCGCTCTTAAGACTTAACATGAGTGAAAGCGTGCGTTGCTGCTTCGCACAAAAGCACGCGCTTGAATGCACAAAATTGGGACACGCTGTGCGACGCCACTACAACTTAGTCGCGTTGTACAGCAGTACATGAGCGTTGCCGTGAAGTCCGCTGGAGAAGCCAACACAGTTTCAAGACATTGTACCAGTTCGCAGACGGCGCTCTTAAGACTTGACGTGAGTGAAAGCATGCGTTGCTGCTTCGCACAAAAGCACGCGCCTGAATGCGCGAAATTTGGACACGCTGTGCGACACCACTACACCTTATTCACGCTTTAAAGCTGTAAACGAGCGTTGCCGTGAAGCCCGCTGGAGAAGCCAACACAGTCTCAAGACATTGCACGAGTTCGCAGACGGCGCTCTTAAGACTTAACGTGAGTGAAAGCATGCGTTGCTGCTTCGTACAAAAGCACGCGCCTGAATGCACGAAATTGGGACACGCTGTGCTTCGCCACTACGCCTTATTCACGCTTTACAGCAGTACACGAGTGTTGCCGTGAAGCCCGCTGGAGAAGCCAACACAGTTTCAAGACATCGCACGAGTTCACAGACGGCGCGCTTAAGATTTACGGTGAGTGAAAGCATGCGTTGCTGCTTAATACAAAAGCACGCGCCTAAATGCGCGAAAGTGAGACACACTGTGCGACGCCATTCGACCTTAGTCGAGTTTCACAGCAGTGCACAAGCGTCTCCGTGAAGCCCGCTGGAGAAGCCAATACGGTTTCAAGACATTGCAGGAGTTCGCAGACAGCGCTCTTAAGACTTAACGCGAGTGAAAGCATGCGCTGCGTATTCGCACAGAAGCACACGCCTGAATGCGCGAAATTGAGACACACAGTGCGACGCCACTACAACTTAGTTGGGTTTTACAGCAGTACACAAGCGTCGCCGTGAAGCCCGCTGGAGAAGCCAATACGGTTTTAAGACATTGCGCGAGTGCGCAGACAGGGCTCTTAAGACTTAACGTGAGTGAAAGCATTCGCTGCTGCTTCGCAGAAAAGAACGCGCCTGAATGCGCGAAATTGGGACACGCTGTGTGACGCCACTGCAACTTAGTCGTGTTTTACTGCAGTACACAAGCGTTGCCGTGAAGTCCGCTATAGCAGCCAATACGGTTTCAAGACATTGCACGAGTCCACTGACGGCGCTCTTAAGATTTAACGGGAGTGAAAGTATGCGCTGCTGCTTCCCACAAAAGCACGCGTTTGAAGGCGCGAAATTTGGACACGCTGTGCGACGCTACTACACCTTACTCACGCTTTAGAGCAGTACATGAGTGTTTCCGTGAAGCCCGCTGGAGAAGCCAATACGGTTTCAAGGCATTGCACGAGTGCGCAGACGGCGCTCTTGACTTAACGTGAGTGAAAGCATGCGCTGCTGCTTCGCACAAAAGCACGCGCCTGAATGCGCGAAATTGGGACACGCTGTGCGACGCCACTACAACGTAGTCGCGTTTTACACCAGCACACAAGGGTTCCCGTGAAGCCCGCTGAAGAAGCCAATACGAATTCAAGACATTGCGCTAGTGCGCAGACGGCGCTCTTATGACTTAACGTGAGTGAAAGCATGCGCTGTTCTTCGCACAAAAGCACTCGCCTGAATGCGCGAAATTAGGGCAGCCGTGCGACGCCATTCGACCTTAGTCGAGTTTCACAGCAGTACACGAGCGTTGCCGTGAAGCCCGCTGGAGAAGCCAACACAGTTTCAAGACATTGCACGAGTGCGCAGACGACGCATTTCAGACTTAACTAGAGTGAAAGCGTGCGCTGCTGCTTCGCAGAAAAGCACGCGCCTGAATGCGCGAAATTGGGACCCCACTACAACTTAGCCGCGTTTTACAGCAGTACACAAGCGTTTCCGTGAAGTCCACTGAAGAAGCCATTACGTTTTCAAGACATTGCACTAGTGCGTAGACAGCGCTCTTAAGACTTAACGTGAGTGAAAGTATGCGCTGCTGCTTTGCACAAAAGCACGCGTCTGAATGCGCGAAATTGAAAAGCAATGTGCGACGCCGTTCGACCTTAGTCGAGTTTCACAGCAGTGCACAAGCGTTGCCGTGAAGCCCGCTGGAAAAGCAATAACGGTTTCAAGACATGGCGCGAGTGCGCAGACGACGCATTTCAGACTTAATGTGAGTGAAAGCATGCGCTGCTGCTTCGCACAAAAGCACGCACCTGAATGCGCGATATTGTGACACGCTGTGCGACGCCACCACAACTTAGTCGCGTCTTACAGCAGTGCACACGCTTTGCCGTGAGTTCCACTGGAGAAGACAATAGGGTTTCAAGACATTACACGAGTTCGGAGACGGCGCTCTTAAGACTTAACGTGAGTGAAAGCATGCGTTGCTGCTTCGCACAAAAGCACGCACCGGAATGCGCGAAATTCAGAAGCAATGTGCGACGCCGTTCGACCTTAGTCGAGTTTCACAGCAGTGCACAAGCGTTGCCGTGAAGCCCGCTGGAGAAGCCAATACGGTATCAAGAGATTGCGCGAGTGCGCAAACGACGCATTTCAGACTTAACGTGAGTGAAAGCATGCGCTGCTGCTTCGCACAAAAGCACGTGCCTGAATGCGCGATATTGTGACACGCTGTGCGACGCCACCACAACTTAGTCGCGTCTTACAGCAGTGCACACGCTTTGCCGTGAAGTCCACTGGAGAAGACAATAGCGTTTCAAGACATTGCACGAGTTCGCAGACGGCGCACTTAAGACTTAACGTGAGTGAAAGCATGCGTTGCTGCTTCGCACAAAAGCACGCGCCTGATTGCGCGAAATTGGGACACGCTGTGCGAAGCCACTACACCTTATTCACGCTTTACAGCAGACAACGAGCGTTGCCGTGAAGTCCGCGGCAGAAGCCAATACGGTTTCAAGAGATTGCAAGGGTGTGCAGACGGCGCTCTTAAGACTTAACGTGAGTGAAAGCATGCGCTGCGTATTCGCACAGAAGCACACGCCTGAATGCGCGAAATTGAGACACACAGTGCGACGCCACTACAATTTAGTCGGGTTTTACAGCAGTACACAAGCGTTGCCCTGAAGCCCGCTGGAGAAGCCAATACGGTTTCAAGACATTACGCGAGTGCTCAGACGGCGCTCTCAAGACTTAACGTGAGTGAAAGCATGCGCTGCTGCTTCGCACAAAAGCACGCGCTTGAATGCGCGAAATTGGGACACGCTGTGCGACGCCACTACAACTTAGTCGCGTTTTACAGCAGTACACGAGCGTTGCCGTAAAGTCCACTGGAGGAGCCAACACAGTTTCAAGACATTGCACGAGTTCGCAGACGGCGCTCTTAAGACTTGAAGTGAGCGAAAGCATGCGTTGCTGCTTCGCACAAAAGCACGCGCCTGAATGCGCGAAATTGAGACACAGTGTGCGACGCCACTACAACTGTGTCGCGCTTTACAACAGTACACGAGCGTTGCCGTGAAGTCCGCTGGAAAAGCCAACACAGTTTCAAGACATTGCTCGAGTTCGCAGATGGCGCTCTTAAGACTTAACATGAGTGAAAGCGTGCGTTGCTGCTTCGCACAAAAGCACGCGCTTGAATGCACGAAATTGCGACACGCTGTGCGACACCACTACAACTTAGTCGCGTTGTACATCAGTACATGAGCGTTGCCGTGAAGTCCGCTGGAGAAGCCAACACAGTTTCAAGACATTGTACCAGTTCGCAGACGGAGCTCTTAAGACTTGACGTGAGTGAAAGCATGCGTTGCTGCTTCGCACAAAAGCACGCGCCTGAATGCGCGAAATTTGGACACGCTGTGCGACGCCACTACACATTCACGCTTTATAGCAGTACACGACCGTTGCCATGAAGTCCGCTGGAGAAGCCTATACGGTTTCAAGAGATTGCAAGGGTGTGCAGACGGCGCTCTTAAGACTTAACGTGAGTAAAAGCATGCGCTGCTGCTTCGCACAAAAGCACACGCCTGAATGCGCGAAATTAGGACGCGCTGTGCGACGCCACTACTTCTTAATCGCATTTTACAGCAGTACATGAGCGTTGCCGTGAAGTCCGCTGGAGAAGCCAACACAGTTTCAAGACATTGTACGTGTTCGCAGACGGCGCGCTTAAGATTTAACGTGAGTGAAAGCATGCTTTGCTGCTTAGTACAAAAGCACGCGCCTAAATGCGCGAAAGTGAGACACACTGTGCGAAGCCATTCGACCTTAGTCGAGTTTCACAGCAGTGCACAAGCGTCTCCGTGAAGCCCGCTGGAGAAGCCAATACGGTTTCAAGACATAGCGCGAGTGTGCAGACGACGCATTTCACATTAACGTGAGTGAAAGCATGCGCTGCTGCTTCGCACAAAAGCACGTGCCTGAAAGCGCGAAATTGGGTCAGGCTGTGCGACGCCACTACAACTTAGTCGCGTTTTACAGCAGTACACATGCTTTGCCGTCAAGTCCGCTGGAGAAACCAATACGGTTTTAAGACATTTCACGAGTGCGCAGACGGCGCTCTTGACTTAACGTGAGTGAAAGCATGCGCTACTGCTTCGCACAAAAGCACGCGCCTGAATGCGCGAAATTGGGACACGCTGTGCGACGCCACTATTACTTAGTCGCGTTTTACAGCAGTACATGAGCGTTGCCGTGAAGTCCGCTGGAGAAGCCAACACAGTTTCAAGACATTGTACGAGTTCGCAGACGGCGCTCTTAAGACTAGACGTGAATGAAAGCATGCGTTGCTGCTTCGCGCAAAAGCACGCGCCTGAATGCGCGCAATTGGGACACGCTGTGCGACGCCACTACACCTTATTCACGCTTTAAAGCTGTACCCGAGCGTTGCCGTGAAGCCCGCTGGAGAAGCCAACACAGTCTCAACACATAGCACGAGTTCGCAGACGGCGCTCTTAAGACTTAACGTGAGTGAAAGCATGCGTTGCTGCTTCGCACAAAAGCACGCGCCTAAATGCGCGAAATTCAAAAGCAATGTGCGACGCCGTTCGACCTTAGTCGAGTTTCCCAGCAGTGCACAAGCGTTGCCGTGAAGCCCGCTGGAGAAGCCAATACGGTTTCAAAACATTGCGCGAGTGCGCAGACGACGCAATTCTGACTTAACGTGAGTGAAAGCATGCGCTGCTGCTTCGCACAAAAGCACGCGCCTGAATGCGCGAAATTGGGACAGGCTGTGCGACGCCACTACAACTTAGTCGCGTTTTACAGCAGTACACAAGCGTTGCCGTGAAGTCCGCTGGAGAAGCCAATACGGTTTCAAGACATTGCACGAGTTCGCAGACGGCGCTCTTAAGACATAACGTGAGTGAAAACATGCGCTGCTTATTCGCAGAAAAGCACGCGTCTGAATGCGCGAAATTAGGGCAAGCCGTGCGACGCCATTCGACCTTAGTCGAGTTTCACAGCAGTACACGAGCGTTGCCGTGAAGCCCGCTGGAGAAGCCAATACGGTTTCAAGACACTGCGCGAGTACGCACACGGCACTCTTAAGACTTAACGTGAGTGAAAGCATGCGCTGCTCCTTCGCACAAAAGTACGCGCCTAAATGCAGCGAAATTCAGACACACAGTGCGACGCCATTACAACTTAGTCGCGTTTTACAGCTGTGCACAAGCGTTGCCGTGAAGCCCACTGGAGAAGCCAATACGGTTTCAAGACATTGCACGAGTTCGCAGACGGCTCTCTTAAGACTTGAAGTGAGCGAAAGCATGCGTTGCTGCTTCGCACAAAAGCACGCGCCTGAATGCGCGAAATTGAGACACAGTGTGCGACGCCACTACAACTGTGTCGCGCTTTACAACAGTACACGAGCGTTGCCGTGAAGTCCGCTGGAAAAGCCAACACAGTTTCAAGACATTGCTCGAGTTCGCAGATGGCGCTCTTAAGACTTAACATGAGTGAAAGCGTGCGTTGCTGCTTCGCACAAAAGCACGCGCTTGAATGCACGAAATTGCGACACGCTGTGCGACACCACTACAACTTAGTCGCGTTGTACATCAGTACATGAGCGTTGCCGTGAAGTCCGCTGGAGAAGCCAACACAGTTTCAAGACATTGTACCAGTTCGCAGACGGAGCTCTTAAGACTTGACGTGAGTGAAAGCATGCGTTGCTGCTTCGCACAAAAGCACGCGCCTGAATGCGCGAAATTTGGACACGCTGTGCGACGCCACTACACATTCACGCTTTATAGCAGTACACGACCGTTGCCATGAAGTCCGCTGGAGAAGCCTATACGGTTTCAAGAGATTGCAAGGGTGTGCAGACGGCGCTCTTAAGACTTAACGTGAGTAAAAGCATGCGCTGCTGCTTCGCACAAAAGCACACGCCTGAATGCGCGAAATTAGGACGCGCTGTGCGACGCCACTACTTCTTAATCGCATTTTACAGCAGTACATGAGCGTTGCCGTGAAGTCCGCTGGAGAAGCCAACACAGTTTCAAGACATTGTACGTGTTCGCAGACGGCGCGCTTAAGATTTAACGTGAGTGAAAGCATGCTTTGCTGCTTAGTACAAAAGCACGCGCCTAAATGCGCGAAAGTGAGACACACTGTGCGAAGCCATTCGACCTTAGTCGAGTTTCACAGCAGTGCACAAGCGTCTCCGTGAAGCCCGCTGGAGAAGCCAATACGGTTTCAAGACATAGCGCGAGTGTGCAGACGACGCATTTCACATTAACGTGAGTGAAAGCATGCGCTGCTGCTTCGCACAAAAGCACGTGCCTGAAAGCGCGAAATTGGGTCAGGCTGTGCGACGCCACTACAACTTAGTCGCGTTTTACAGCAGTACACATGCTTTGCCGTCAAGTCCGCTGGAGAAACCAATACGGTTTTAAGACATTGCACGAGTGCGCAGACGGCGCTCTTGACTTAACGTGAGTGAAAGCATGCGCTACTGCTTCGCACAAAAGCACGCGCCTGAATGCGCGAAATTGGGACACGCTGTGCGACGCCACTATTACTTAGTCGCGTTTTACAGCAGTACATGAGCGTTGCCGTGAAGTCCGCTGGAGAAGCCAACACAGTTTCAAGACATTGTACGAGTTCGCAGACGGCGCTCTTAAGACTAGACGTGAATGAAAGCATGCGTTGCTGCTTCGCGCAAAAGCACGCGCCTGAATGCGCGCAATTGGGACACGCTGTGCGACGCCACTACACCTTATTCACGCTTTAAAGCTGTACCCGAGCGTTGCCGTGAAGCCCGCTGGAGAAGCCAACACAGTCTCAACACATAGCACGAGTTCGCAGACGGCGCTCTTAAGACTTAACGTGAGTGAAAGCATGCGTTGCTGCTTCGCACAAAAGCACGCGCCTAAATGCGCGAAATTCAAAAGCAATGTGCGACGCCGTTCGACCTTAGTCGAGTTTCCCAGCAGTGCACAAGCGTTGCCGTGAAGCCCGCTGGAGAAGCCAATACGGTTTCAAAACATTGCGCGAGTGCGCAGACGACGCAATTCTGACTTAACGTGAGTGAAAGCATGCGCTGCTGCTTCGCACAAAAGCACGCGCCTGAATGCGCGAAATTGGGACAGGCTGTGCGACGCCACTACAACTTAGTCGCGTTTTACAGCAGTACACAAGCGTTGCCGTGAAGTCCGCTGGAGAAGCCAATACGGTTTCAAGACATTGCACGAGTTCGCAGACGGCGCTCTTAAGACATAACGTGAGTGAAAACATGCGCTGCTTATTCGCAGAAAAGCACGCGTCTGAATGCGCGAAATTAGGGCAAGCCGTGCGACGCCATTCGACCTTAGTCGAGTTTCACAGCAGTACACGAGCGTTGCCGTGAAGCCCGCTGGAGAAGCCAATACGGTTTCAAGACACTGCGCGAGTACGCACACGGCACTCTTAAGACTTAACGTGAGTGAAAGCATGCGCTGCTCCTTCGCACAAAAGTACGCGCCTAAATGCAGCGAAATTCAGACACACAGTGCGACGCCATTACAACTTAGTCGCGTTTTACAGCTGTGCACAAGCGTTGCCGTGAAGCCCACTGGAGAAGCCAATACGGTTTCAAGACATTGCACGAGTTCGCAGACGGCTCTCTTAAGACTTGACGTGAGTGAAAGCATGCGTTGCTGCTTCGTACAAAAGCACGCGCCTGAATGCACGAAATTGGGACACGCTGTGCTTCGCCACTACGCCTTATTCACGCTTTACAGCAGTACACGAGTGTTGCTGTGAAGCCCGCTGGAGAAGCCAACACAGTTTCAAGACATCGCACGAGTTCACAGACGGCGCGCTTAAGATTTAACGTGAGTGAAAGCATGCGTTGCTGCTTAGTACAAAAGCACGCGCCTAAATGCGCGAAAGTGAGACACACTGTGCGACGCCATTCGACCTTAGTCGAGTTTCACAGCAGTGCACAAGCGTCTCCGTGAAGCCCGCTGGAGAAGCCAATACGGTTTCAAGACATTGCACGAGTTCGCAGACAGCGCTCTTAAGACTTAACGCGAGTGAAAGCATGCGCTGCGTATTCGCACAGAAGCACACGCCTGAATGCGCGAAATTGAGACACACAGTGCGACGCCACTACAACTTAGTTGGGTTTTACAGCAGTACACAAGCGTTGCCGTGAAGCCCGCTGGAGAAGCCAATACGGTTTTAAGACATTGCGCGAGTGCGCAGACAGGGCTCTTAAGACTTAACGTGAGTGAAAGCATTCGCTGCTGCTTCGCAGAAAAGAACGCGCCTGAATGCGCGAAATTGGGACACGCTGTGCGACGCCACTGCAACTTAGTCGTGTTTTACTGCAGTACACCAGCGTTGCCGTGAAGTCCGCTATAGCAGCCAATACGGTTTCAAGACATTGCACGAGTCCGCAGACAGGGCTCTTAAGACTTAACGTGAGTGAAAGCATTCGCTGCTGCTTCGCAGAAAAGAACGCGCCTGAATGCGCGAAATTGGGACACGCTGTGCGACGCCACTGCAACTTAGTCGTGTTTTACTGCAGTACACAAGCGTTGCCGTGAAGTCCGCTATAGCAGCCAATACGGTTTCAAGACATTGCACGAGTCCGCTGACGGCGCTCTTAAGATTTAACGGGAGTGAAAGTATGTGTTGCTGCTTCCCACAAAAGCACGCGTTTGAAGGCGCGAAATTTGGACACGCTGTGCGATGCTACTACACCTTACTCACGCTTTAGAGCAGTACATGAGTGTTTCCGTGAAGCCCGCTGGAGAAGCCAATACGGTTTCAAGGCATTGCACGAGTGCGCAGACGGCGCTCTTGACTTAACGTGAGTGAAAGCATGCGCTGCTGCTTCGCACAAAAGCACGCGCCTGAATGCGCGAAATTGGGACACGCTGTGCGACGCGACTACAACGTAGTCGCGTTTTACACCAGCACACAAGGGTTCCTGTGAAGCCCGCTGAAGAAGCCAATACGAATTCAAGACATTGCGCTAGTGCGCAGACGGCGCTCTTATGACTTAACGTGAGTGAAAGCATGCGCTGTTCTTCGCACAAAAGCACTCGTCTGAATGCGCGAAATTAGGGCAGCCGTGCGACGCCATTCGACCTTAGTCGAGTTTCACAGCAGTACACGAGCGTTGCCGTGAAGCCCGCTGGAGAAGCCAACACAGTTTCAAGACACTGCACGAGTGTGCAGACGACGCATTTCAGACTTAACTAGAGTGAAAGCATGCGCTGCTGCTTCGCAGAAAAGCACGCGCCTGAATGCGCGAAATTGGGACCCCACTACAACTTAGCCGCGTTTTACAGCAGTACACAAGCGTTTCCGTGAAGTCCACTGGAGAAGCCATTACGGTTTCAAGACATTGCACGAGTGCGCAGACAGCGCTCTTAAGACTTAACGTGAGTGAAAGTATGCGCTGCTGCTTTGCACAAAAGCACGCGTCTGAATGCGCGAAATTGAGACACACTGTGCGACGCCACTACAACCTAGTCGCGCTTTACCGCAGTACACGCACGTTGCCGTGAAGCCCGCGGGAAAAAAGCAATTTTTCCTGAATGCAGTGCACAGGGTGTGCTGCACGGCGTTTCATGGTTGAAACAAATTTTTTAACTCTAAGAACAGAAGTCTGTGCATAGTCTGTGTGGCAATGCCAGAAAACCAACAACGAAGCGCACTTCATTGGAATGGCCTTATTCCATTAAAATTCTGTAATATCAGCTTAACACAAAGAGGTCAAAGTACAAGTATACAGAGTGTGTTAGACAAGCTATGCAGCCTGATATTGGTATACGTTCTTTCTTTTTTACAGAAACGGAATCTTCCCAGTGTTTTTGTGGTGATCTGCAGGGCACTCTGCAATATGGTTCAACCTGCCTGTCCACTGCAGCGTGACAATGCACATTGTCACAATTTTCTGTTTTTGATAGAAAAAGGACATTCCTGTCTTTGTACAATGCTCTGCTTGTCATACATTAGTTCACCTCACTTTTCTGAAACTGAAGACAAAAAGTCATAAATAATATACATAGCAAACAACGAGCCATGACATACAACTTGAGCAAGCACATGGTACCATTTAATATACAGCTGCCATGACTAGAGGCAAACAGATGCACAGTAGTGCGTAGCTTCCCAAAGAATATAGATTTTAGGAGGCAGAATAATTTGTGTGCAGATTCTGCTGGTACAGTTGAGTTACTTTGCTAACGGGCCTTTGTGTGCGCTTTGTTCACTGTGCCATGCACACTATCTGTATGCACCCTTGAGCTATTGGAAAAGCGTGATGGATCCCTGTTGTAACTATAGTGGATGAGACAGCAGCAGCTGTGCGTTGACGTGTTGCTGTGATCCTATATATTGGGCAACACAGAAAGCATGTTTACTTGCAAGGAGGTTTGCTGTCTGTCATGTTTTTGCGACACGTGGCCGAAAAAGGAAAGAAAAAAAGGCAGTCTCTGGCCTGTGAAATGTGCATTCCATAAGCAGGCTTGACTGCAATGAGTGAAAACCAGTGATGCCCGGGCTCACCGAGGAAGCCTTTGGCCTCTGGACTGCATGTTCATCGGCATTTGGCCAAGTTTACAGCCCGATCTAGTCTACAGCTATTCTTGCTGCTAGCATTGGTCATCATCAGACATTGTTCAACCTCCAGTGTGAGGTAGTGTTCTGCTCGCATTTCTTTTATCTTTTTAGAATGATATCGGAAGTCTTTTCACATGAATGTAGTCCGCATGTAATTTCAGCTATTCTTGCAACTCAACTCTAGCACAAGCTGAAATTTTGCTTAATTGTGTTAATAGTAAAGAGTTAACAGGCCCATGTTCAGTCACGCAAGTAATAAAAAAGAAGCACGCTTGTCAACCATTGTTTTTTTGTATGTACCAACACAGGGGTTAACAAAACTCTGCTCAATACAAACACTGATTAAGAGCGCACTAAACGTTTACACTAGATGTGGAGTCTGATAAGCTTTGTAAGCTATGGTATAAAAGCCATTTCAGCTGTACTACTGTACGGCTCAGTGGCACCTCAGCACTTCTTTACATCTACGAAATAGGGTGGTGGTGTTACTGAATACTGGTTTTGACAGTCAGCGGGCAGTGTTTTCTTGTTAAAATTCCCGAATTCCTACAATCAGTTTTAAATGGCTGTCTTATATCAAAACTGCATCTTAGCATGCTGTTTTAAACAAGACTGCGCATTGCGCCCAACACATGTAAAGATTGACAGGGAAGACGTGAAAATTTCTAAATACCTTGCTGACTCACTCCATGTTGGCAGTAGATACAGCTGGCTCAGCAATAGAAACAAACTTATTATTCCCTACAGTGAACAGGATGTAGTAAGAAGCTCCTAAATGAAACAAATTTGAAATATCTATCAATATACCTGCAATGCATACTTTACCCAGAAGTTGTTCAAGAAGGTACCCCATGTGTGCAATGGTGCCAACCAAGTTGATTTCTGTTGACTAAAGCAACACGCCGCAACGATATAATAGTTGCCAAGGAACTTTGTGAACCTATTGAGGGACACATATTCTAAAGATTCTGTGAGAACAATAGTATATAGACCCTTATAACGTCCTGCAACATTCTTGTCAAATTTTTTTGTATACAAAGAGCCTCGACATACAAGGCTTCATAGGTGATTGCTGCAGAAACAGGCACAAGACAGCTGCGAGTATGATAAAAGCCCTTTAGCTGTAAACATTGCAAGCACATGCAATCAGAAAATATTATTGCTATGCACTGGAGTTGTTCCTGCCTTATTCACGTTCGGCTTTTTCTGCACATTATTTACATCTACATTATCATGCTAGCATTGATTATAGTGCGGACGCACTTGGAAATAATAAAAAAATGTTTTGTCCATGTGCAGAACTGGAGAGTTCATATGGCGTTCTGAAGCCGTTCCAAGGAAACAGTTTCTTTTTTTTCTTTTAAGTCGTGAACGAGAACACATTAAGCCGTGCTTATTGTGGCACCCCTACTGTAACTCGAGAACAGTTGCCTTTTACCCCACCCCCCAAGGAAGCTATTCCTATTAGTCGAATAAATAACGGCAGAGTTGTATATCACACTCCGGGCCCTCTTCAATAGAAAGAGGCTATAGCTTCCTCTCACCAGGCAAATAAGAGCTACTGACGCACAAATTGCCGCGACGTGTCGGGATATGAATTACATCACTTACGTGTTATGGTCAACAGCACATCGCAGCACCTCCGTCATCGCCGTCTGTCAAGCATTAGTAGGCGCTAGCGAATATTGCGGACACGAAGGCGCCGCTGCAGAGCTCCGGTCCGCGAACTGGCCGTTGCCGAGACGCCGACACCACTTGGATATTTAGAGCGTCTGTACCGCTGGATCCTCCAGTAATACAGACCGCACAGCACGGATTTCATGAGTGTTGAACAGTGGGTAGTCGACGCAGACACATTTAAGTGACTTCCAGTGAGCAGCACATCCCTCGACATCCGTTAAAGAAAGGCGGGTACGGAGACGCCACATTGCAGTTTGGTGACACTTCGACAGTTCAATTGTCACCACTGCCGAGTTCTCAAGGAAGTACGGGTCACACAACGCAGATTCTGTACTGCGAGATCTAACGGAGGCCAAATCGCACTGCCGCACCGCCACTACTACTCGCGGATTTCCATCAAGTAACACAGAACCTACAACCAACACAGAAGCAACGAAAGCACAATCACACAAGCTACGTTGAAAAAGTGTGGTTGAATTTGTCCATGGGAGAACGATCACGCCGAGAGCGAACAGGCCACGGCGTCGACAAACAACGCAAGCAACGTTGAAGAACGTGCGGTCACCGCTGGGCACGAGCCAAAGAGCACAGAATTAGCGATCACGCCAAGAACGAACCCGCCACGGCGTCAATTGGCGCCACCATCGCGCTCTCTCAAAAGTTCCTAAATGATTCTTTCCCTAGGCACCTAGGATCAGGTCACGTGAGGGATTTTTGTACGACAATTAGACGCACGCTTTGATTTTCTATAACAAATACAATCAAATTCTCCATTGATTGCGCCGACGCTCACATTTTAATTATATGCTGTTATTATTGAGTAGTCTTTTATATATCTTTTGGGGTGGGGGTGGGGGGGCTGAACTGGTGCTGTTCTACGAATTTACGCCGCGTGTTTCTGTCGGTAAGCTTAAGCGCAGAATTGTTTTTTGCGCGTTATGAAAGCAATGCACTGCAGGTATTTTAGGTCAAGGGGTTAGAAAAGTCGTTCGAGAATCCCGACGATTTTTCTTTTGCGTGTGTCTATTTGGAGGTGACGCACAGTTTTCTGTATTTATTACTTTGGCTACATTGCGCCAATTGCGCGTCCACGCGCTTGCCGACTCGATCGCAAAGGGACAGCCTGATCAACATCAATATCTGCAGCAATGGCGGATTTGCGCTTGCCGTGGCGCTTGCAAAGTTCTCAATAGTTATCGCCTTTTAAGTGATTCTTTTGCTATTTTAAGGTGTGGAGGTTCATTGTACGTCTATTTTTTCAGGTTTGGCATGTGTTTTAACACATGTGAAGGTGTAGTCTTTTCTTCTTCAGCAGATATTTCTACAAGGCCCTGTTCACCGTCTATAAGGTAAGATGTGTACGTACGCTACACGCAAGCGTAGTGCTTCACTAAGCCACAGTGCACTACAAAGTTAAGCATGAACGGTACACAAAATTCACAAATTCTAAGTATTGCCAAGAACAAACATTGATTGGCGAAGTTCTCACAGGCGTTGTAGAAGTCGTTGGGCGCGGCAGTGCTGAACGTAGCGTTAGGGGCTTAAATCGTGTTTTTACTAGTAACAACGTGTCACTATTCCATATTATTGGCGGCGACTCCAGGACACCAAATCGGTAACTCGGATACCAGAGCTAGAACCCGGACAGGTCCATGGGTTGGGGCTCGCCGAGGCCTGCGCGTGCTAGTAGTATATCTATGATGTCTGTAGGCTGTGTGTAAGCCGTACTTTACGAATTTTGTGACGCATTTTAAGATCAGCTGTCCACTTTCGCGGACAAAGCTGGAGGCACGGTGGTCCGTGGGTTCGGGAAACATAACCTACGGACTGCCCTGCTTCCAGTTTTGATTCTCCCGCTGCCCCTTGGGTACCCTGGAGATCCTGCGCCACCTTCTTGATTATAATCTAATGCTCTCCTGAGGCCTCTGTTTGCCGGTTACATGTGCCCTCCTGGAGCAGTACTTGTAAAAGAATCCGATCTATCGTCGCAACAAAAAAGCACCCCGCGAATTCTACAACACCAGTCAGAACCTTGCCCATTGGTTTACCTATGTGTGGCCGCAAACATCTGAAACATAATGCCAGTTCAACAGGTTTCTTGGCAAGGGTGTCAGGTCGTTGCTTTGTGTTGAATCGGCCTCTCCATTCTTAAAAACTTAATTGGAATGCGCCTGACCAGTGCGGCGCTGTGGTGCTTGCCACCAGTCCATTGGACAGGGAAGACATACGAGAATCCCTGTGCATACACTTTATACGCAGTGGTGTGACCGCTTCCTTTAGGAAACTACCACGTTAGCGATATAGTGAGCGCAGTATGTGACTTTCCTTCCTCTTCCTCATCCGTACATAGTGTGTGTCGCTTCTTCCTCGCCATAGCTCTAGCTCGGCAAGAATAAAACGGTTCCTTAGAAGTGGTAGATGTGCTGGGGTTCTGCGTACCAAGGACGTAAATGGTAACAGTGTTTGTGCCTTTAATATATTGCAATTGATCATTTTGAGACATGTGGTGGTGTTCATGCATTAGCACAGTGCAAGGGCATTTAAAATGTAAGAGGTACATGATTCTCGAATTGTATACTCTCTCCGGACTTTTCTCGCTACCTCAGCACACGTAGTGGGAACACCAAAAAACTGACAAAGCTGCTGCATGAATGTTGCCCAGTCAGAAAGATCTGGCTCGTGGATCAAAGCCATTTTTTACATTCTAGAGGAAGACGGGTATGCTGTGCAGTTTCAAAGAACTGTCCCACCATCACTGGCTCTGTTGAACTCTGTTGAATAATGAACTAACATCAAACCGCTTGATTATCACCAAGCTCAAGCTATGGTGACAAAGACGCGGCATGTACTTTACAGTCACATATTGCACTTGCAATACATCTGTTATGCCAGTTTGCCGAAATAAGCCTCTACAGCAGTGACAAATTCACTATGCATGCAGCAGAAGCTTGATGTGGGCGAGTTGGTTTTGCATACTTAATGAAAAGAGCGCTACGAAGACGCGGACTAAAAGAACAACATGTACGACGGACAAGGCGCTACTTCCAATTAAATGTTTTTTGAAGAAACAGGACTTTAAATAGATGCAACCAAGAATGGCTCATCATGACATCACGACCTCCCTATCTCATTAGAAAAGCTATCTCTTTTTCGGTAAGCGTCACTGAAGGGCAACTAATGCACGTGCCCTCGGCCTTTGCAATGTAAAAAAAGCTTCTAATATCTCCCGTTCTAGTCTATCTCTAGACCGTGCCAGAAACCTGGTGTCGCGAAGATACGGACGGCAATTGTGACGTTTACAGTGTTCTGCCAGATGGCCCCCCGCATTGTTATTTACGGCCCAATTGTGCTCACGCGCCCTTTCATTAAAACATCTACAAAAACAAAGCGAAGTCGGCGAAACATTCATCCAACTAAAGTGACACTACTCGGTGATGTTGTTCTCCCAGAAGAAGAAGGAACGAAATACAGCTTCGAGCCGCCGTCCAAGGAGCACCAGCTGCTCGCTACGGCCCGGCGAATAGGAAACTGCGCTGGCGAGGCAGAGCGGGATCGTGCTACCAGTGACGCGGTGGATACCCTTCTTCGGACCGTGCGTTTGAAATCCACCCCTAACCCACCCTTAAAGAAGTTAACGGGCTTCCTACGGCAAAATGACCCCGTCGCGGTACAGGCGGACAAGGAGGATGGCTTCGTCATCCTTTCCAAGGACGCCTATGGAGAGAGGGCCATCAGCGCGATTGAGAAGAATTTTAAGGCCGTGGATTTCAACCACAAAAAGCAAAAAGCCAAAGCGATCAAGCTTCTTGAAAGCTTCAACCCGGATGCTCTTCGAAAGGCGACGAACAGGGCTGAGGTAGGCGTCTTGGAAGTATTTTTCTCCGGCAAGACCCACAAACCTGATTGCCCCTTTAGGGCTATTGTCTCTGAGAAGAAGACATGGCAGATGCAAGTAGGGCACTGCCTGAAGCGCCATTTATGCCAGTTACCCCTAGATGACCCTTGCCTTGTGCGGAGCTCTAGAGAAGTCGTGCTGACTTTATGGCGGCAGACCTGTATTATGCGATTCCTCATGACGGAGTGCTCAGTGCCATTAGGAAAAAGATCGAAGACTTTGGCGAAGTTAGGTTCAGTTGTGCAACCGGAGTCAATAGTGGCCAGTTTTTAGAACTCTTAAGCTTTTATCTTCATTCCACTGTCGTTAGTTTCAAAAACCAACACTATGTACAACGCAAGGGCATTTGCATTGGATCGTCGCTCGCTCCCATTCTTTCAGACATCTTTCTCAGCGCCTTTGAGAAGTGTGTAAACAGCATTCTGAATCAGTCATGTCCTCCTTCTATAATGAGGTACGTCGATGACTACCTGGTGGTTGTTAACGACGTTTCAGGGTCTAGGCTAGATGATACTGTAGAATCGATAATTAAAACATTTAGAAATACATCGGAGACTCTAAACTTCACGTGCGAAAGGCCTTGTGATAACAGCATTCGCTTTCTGGATCTCAATCTCACTCTGATGTACACGCATGTCTGTTTCGAATACCAGCCGAGGTTGAACA
This sequence comes from Dermacentor variabilis, assembly GCF_050947875.1. Classification (NCBI taxonomy): domain Eukaryota; kingdom Metazoa; phylum Arthropoda; class Arachnida; order Ixodida; family Ixodidae; genus Dermacentor; species Dermacentor variabilis. Next base: position 21,875,534 of record NC_134574.1, on the reverse strand, counting down.
AGCAGCTGATTTCATACGACACTGCGCACTACAAGCTAGTAAAACGAGGCGTTGCAATGACTTGTCTAAAAGAAGCGCTAAACAAATCTTGCAACCACAAAATAGAAATCAGTTTCAATAACCAAGTTTCAAGGTTACGCCTAGCGGGTTTCCCTTCACTCTTAATCTCTAGCGTTTGTGATAAGCTTCTTCAAAAGATCAAGCAGGCAAGAGAGGGCACTAACACAAAAAAGCCATTTGACAGGAAGAGATTACATGTGATTCCTTATTGACACAGGGTGTCCCACAACTTCAAGAAGGTGGCACAAAGGCCCAGTATCAATCTTCTCTTCAGTGCACCATGTAAGCTGGCCAAGATATGCCCTATGATGACAAAAGCAAAACCTGAACCATGCTCTAAGAAACATGCAGCGCAGTAGTACCCTGCTTGCAAAAGTAATGTCGTATATAAGATACCCCTAAGTTGCCAAGAGGTTTATATCGGTCAAACCGGACGGTGTTTTAATGAAAAGGCGCGTCAGCACAATCGGGCCGTAAATAACAATGCGGGGGGCCATCTGGCAAAACACTGTAAACGTCACAATTGCCGTCCGTATCTTCGCGACACCAGGTTTCTGGCACGGTCTAGAGATAGACTAGAACGGGAGATATTAGAAGCTTTTTACATTTCAAAGGCCGAGGGCACGTGCATTAGTTGCCCTTCAGTGACGCTTACCGAAAAAGAGATAGTTTTTCTAATGAGATAAGGAGGTCGTGATGTCACAATGGGCCATTCTTGGTTGCATCTATTTAAAGTCCTGTTTCTTCAAAAAAACTTTTAGTTAGAAGTAGCGCCTTGTCCGTCGTACATGTTGTTCTTTGAGTCCGCGTCTTCGTAGCGCTCTTTTCACTATGCGTGCACAGGGATTTGCCTTTCCTGTCCTATAGGCTGTTGGCAAGCAACACAACGCTACACTCGCCAGGTGCACTTCAGGTTTCAGTATGTTTATATTCGGTTGCATGAACATGGAGAGAGTGTGTTCGCTGTAATCAGTACCACACATTTTGCTAATGTAGGTTTGAGTGGCTTTCCCATGCTTCCACTAAATAGTCAGAATACTTTCATGTATGATAGAATGATGAACATTTTAACCTCCAGACATGCAGCAGTCTTGACACCACTGCAAGCCAGAAGCAGCCTGCTCACCATGTTCACGCTCAAATAAATCACATTATTAAGGCATTTTATGGGCCCGCCAAACCACCAGCACCTCCTGAATGATGTCACTTGTTGCACCTGGCTGTTCATTTCATTTGCTCACCTTGGCATCCTCTGCTCGCACATATTCGTTTCCAATAATTTAGGAAAATTGCAGGGCTGGTTCGCAATCTTTCCAATCTTTCCTGTTCTTTTTATTTTTCTTTATGGCCCTGTAAAACTGAAAAAAGATAATGAAAAAAAGAAAGAAAGGCTGCCTTTCTGTTCACCAGTGAAATTATTGTTGCTTAGAAAGAGGCGTAGAAAAAGATGTGTACGTACGTCGGAAAGCCTGCGCAAGGTTTTATCTTTGTCTCTTTAAACACAGCGTACCTGCTCGGGGTCAGTGGAATTGCTGTTCTGTAGCATTACCGCCGGTAGCGGAAGCATTGTCCCAGAGCTCTAAAGAGAGTCATCGGAAGCACAGTGCTAAACCTTCATCCTTGAAACGTGAAGGACGTCACTGGACAGGATGAGAGATGACAAGGTGAGACTGAGTGGGGCAATGTTGTGGTGATGGCTGCCACCTGGTTGAGCACAGAGTATGGTCCCCTGTCCTGAGAAAAGCTTTTCTGGGAGCCCCACACAGTGGAAAGGGGACCAGGGAAGCACAAGCGCACCAGGAGAGAAATGAAAGTCGCATTGTGAAGCATGGCACTGTCATTTCTGGTTGCTTCATGACGCAGTAATGATAGTCGCAGCACAATATTTTCAACTTATTCTACCAACTCATGATATGCAAGTGAATGCTGCTCACTCTGATCATGTGGCTGCGTTTCAGTGCTTGGATATCTAAGGCCATGCTGCAAAATGCACAAGAAATTTCTAATTGACTTCGTATACACACAAAATGCAAGTACAGTTCTAATAGCACTGAAAACACAGAGCGTTCACAACGTCGTTCAAGCTCAGTGTCCTTGAGCGTGCCCAAGAACTAGTCTAACTGATGTTATAACTGGCCTGTGTGGCCAACGTGTCGCGCCGCCAAAGAAACAGCGAAAGGCTGGACGTTTTAAATACGCCGAGCCACCCGCAACCGTTGGAAAACGCCTAGGAGGCAACAATAGCAAAAAGACCTTACCATTTTTACAGGCATTTTCGCCTTATTACCCACGGCTTGCGCAACACCCTGATGACTGTGTAGTCTCCACAGTGCTGTCTCCCTTCAGCAAGTGGGACGGTTAAGCTTCGTGTTTGCATTCGCTCTTTCTCTTCCTCCTCGGCAGGGAAGATGCCAGCAGTGTGTGTGTGTGTGTGTGTGTGTGTGTGTGTGTGTGTGTGTGTGTGTGTGTGTGTGTGTGTGTGTGTGTGTGTGTGTGTGCGTGTGTGTGTGTGTGCGTGCGTGTGCGTGTGCGTGTGTTGTGTGCACGTCAGTGCCTTTCCTTCTGCTGAGCCAGTGGGGGTTAGAAAATTCGTTGAACACTTCCATGTATCGAGCGGCGGCAGCCAGCGTGGAGAGCGTTTTTTCTCTCCTTCTTTTGAGCGCGGGTATTCCAAACACTATAAAGGAAGTCCTCGCCAATGGACCTCAGCCTTCAGTTTTTGAGCCAACTAGAATGTCTGTCGCTCTCCATCGGGAAACTTGCAGAGTTGACCTGTAAGGTAAACGTTCATTGTTACTCGTTACGTTGTTGCCGTATATCCTGCCTGGCACCCTCAGGACTCATGAGCCGCTGCAAAATGCAGTCATCGGCACGATCCTGAGCACCTGGGTGCACAGTTTGTAACAATTTGTGCCAGCGGTTTGATCCGACAGCCAGTGGTAAGCTCCAGACCACCAGGACCACGCTACTTCCACAGTCCTGGGTTCCCATCTTTAATACGGAGCAGCAACAAAAAACAAGAATTGACATCTGTGAATAAGGTATGCGGATGTGGGCTGCTTCCCTTGAACATAGGAGGCAAATGCCTTCAGGAAGTTTTGTCGCACCTTGTTATATTAAAAGGCGTCTCACCAAGATTGGAAGTTGCAAACCGAGAAGTGTAGTGCATAGATCACAAACTAACAATCCTGTCTCGAAATAATCAAAATGATGCACAGCGGGAAAACAGCTCAAATTTTTAACAAAAGCCACCATGGTCTCAACGAAGGCCTGCTTCAGCCAGAGTCAAGGTTACATGCACAAATGTCTCTATGTAAAACGTGCTGCCTGCAACATCACCAACCATGGCACGTGACTTTCGTGAGCTAACCAATGTTAAATGCTATCCCTGGATGTGTGCCCCACAGCAAAAAAGGAAGAGAAGGGGAAAAGGAAAGATAAGAAAGGGCTCGTCAGGCGAGTGTGACGTGAAGCCTTGGCTCCAGTATGGAGGAAAATGAAGGAAGATCACTTGAAGGCAAAGGGGTTGAGTGCCGTTGCTTTTAGCGCTCACCTCCTGGCAGCGTGAAAACGCAACATTTCAATTTCTTCTATTTCTTTTAATAATGAACTAATTATGAATATTTGTTTGAGAAAATGCTCCCTTGACGGCGTCTTACAATTTCCAATGTACAAATAACTAAAATTTGCCAAGGTGCTTGGTGAGAGGCGCTTTTTAAGCCCAAATTAGATCCTGCAGGCTATAGTACTGTATGGAAAATATGGTACATGGAAATGTAAAAAATTTAATTTTCCCGAAATGCGAAAACACCCGTGTACTTAGATTTAGGTGCACGTTAAAGGACCCCAGGTGGTTAAAATTTCCGGAGTCCTCCGCTACGGCGGGCCTCATAATCAGAAAGTGGTTTTGGCACGTAAAACCCCATAATTTAATTTTCTTTAATTTTCCACAGCAATTTCTACCTGTGCAGTTGTAATTGCCTTTGTCGTAGCGTAAATGTGAAGACTGTGAAAGAACCTTTTATTCCCTAAAAGTCCTGTCCTGTAGTATATTTGAGCATTTTCATAAAGGCATGGGGACCCTCAGTGTGTTGCAATTTAAGTAGCGGCGTATAGGGGGTGTGTGCTGCCTGTAGGGATGCCACTGTAAGCCGTCTGCGTATTGGCGGATTTCCGAATTGTGGAGGGGCGTAGGCTCATGGCTGTTCTGCCTGTGCACCAAGCACTGCAGAGCACAGTGTTGCAATTTTCTGTTTGTGCAGCTGGAAGAAAATTATTCCTGCAGTGGCAGTGACTACACAGAAAATGTACCCTACAAGAGTGGACAGAGTTCCAGTGTAACTGTGGTTTGAAATGGTGCAGCCCCTGTGTATACAAGCACCGATTTCCCCAGACGCGTGTGACAGTGCATGACTTTGAATGCAGTGCGTTGCTTCATACATATTGCAGTTGCCCAGCGCTAAGCTGCCTGGATTATGTGGTTGCCATAAAGACTTCTCTGTGCCCCTGGGACGAATATTTGCACTCGAAATAGCGACAGCAGCCACCCATTTTGGGATGTCGTTGGTGTGGCTATGTACTTTTTTCTCCCTTCAAGTATGCTGGTGGACCGCCACTAGTTACAGATGTCTGCAGAGAGTACACACTGTGTGAGTGCTGCACATGAATTGAAATTACAATCACCACAGTCATGATAAAGAACACATTAAAAGGTAATCTGACAACACTTATCAAGACTGTCTACAAGTTTTCTTTGAGAGAGTTCCTCAGGGTTGACAAAAACCATCTTAGGCACCATTTAATGGGGTGTTACCATCAATATTATGAGAGGATAGAAAAGGAAGCCATTAGGATATCTCTGGTGATGCAAGGTCCTCAAATAGATGGCTTTGAATTGCAATTAACATAAATATTATCATTCTATTTGTCTGGGCACATAACTTCTTCACCAATCTTTCTGTCATCTCTGAAGCAAATTAATCTGGGATAGTAACTCCACTCTGACACTAGAGATGAAAGTGCATGCGACATGCTGACCACACTGGAGAGTGCCACTTTCTTGAATGTGGCAAAAGTCTGCGTTTTGGACGACATAAGAGCTCATAGGAAATTTTCATCTGTGATAAAGAGAAATAAGTACTGCCAGTGGTCAGACGTCATTGAGGTCGAGCTTCTCAAGCAAGTGGATGCCATCGAGAACACCAAAAAGTCAGTGATAGCCATTGTGCAGCAGCTTCAGATGGCAAAGCCCAGCTGGGCTTTCTGCGCACAAGGTGACCAAGTGGCATTCTTAAGCAACGGATATTTTTTCTCTTACACTGCTACCCTAGAGTGGCCGGAACATGCACCGTTCGATCCAAACATGCAGCTGTTATCAAAGCTTAGTTTAGTCAATTATTGAGGCTTACGATGGTTTTATTGAATGTACATTAGGAAACAATTGTAAAAGAATGTAAAAAAATTTGAACTGTGTTGACTCTGGTGGCATATTGTTGCTATTCCTGAAGTTATGTCCTCAAATAACTTATGCTCCAGGTATTTGAAGTTTTAGTAAAAACTATGGGCGTGGAAATATCAATTTTTCAATTTCAAAGCTAATTCGAATAATGAAACGTAAGTGCGAAGCGAATATTTTTCGAATATGAAGACTATTGGTATTGCAAAAATGCATTTTTCCCCAACCAGAGGTGCAAAATAGTTTACTGCATAGCAAATAATGTACAGTAATATTATGCTTCGTGGTTAACAAAATTCTCTAATACAACACTGTTGTTTATCAAAGTCATAACTGTAGTTAATGCTTCATGAAGCGAGGACAAGAGCTCGACATGTTCGAAGAGCAGCGACACCTACTGCTTGTCACCATCGATTCAGACACCGAAAAGAGCTGCTTAGAGTGTCCGGCACCAGCAGGTCGCTCTTCGCAAGCCGAGTCAATAGTGGGCACCATGCTTACGCCATCACTCAAACTGATCTTCTTTTTGGCCCAAAATGCCATCATGCAAATATCTTTGAGCCTGCGATTGTGACAGTGAAAATTTCTGCCACGAGTGAAAATTCCTGCTGGTTGATAAACTCATCACAGTCTTTCCGCAGTGCTGATGTGGATGTGGCCTCTTCAGAAGCTTTTCTTGTTGAACGCATACCTGGGTTCCTTGGTGTTGAAGTTATGCTTGGTTTCTCTAAATTCAAGGGCGAGATCAAACAAGCATCTTGCTTTCTGAATGTTTGCTTGCACTCTCATTATTCGCCTTCGCCGTGCTGTTGTCAGCGGTCGTATGCTTGTTGAAGCGGGAGCGCCAATTGAACACTGCCTACTCAGTGATGTAGGAGATGAAGCGAACATTCAGAAAGCTAGAAGCTTGCGCGATCTCATCCCAGGTTTTTAATCCAGTTTCAGTTTGAACCATCCTGATGGTACTAAAGTACTTTAGAATGAGGTTCCAAAAGCATTGCCAAGTTTGCCACTTGGTGAAATTTGTAGTTTGGAAACAGGTTAGGCTCTTAGCGAGATTAGCAACAGACACAGTGGTTTTCACATGCCCATTGGTGTTGTCCAAATGCATTAAGAGATCACGGTGAGGGTACTTAAGCTGATAGTGTCGGTTAACCATAAGCACAAGCAGGGGCCTCGTGACAGAGTCCCCTTTAACTTCAGATATGCTTCACTGCATGTTGCTAAATATGCTTCGCCGCATAACACAACTGCGCAGCGGCGAAGGTGACTTAAACCGACAATAGCCGAGAAGGTGCAAATAGCACTGCGCTGCATGGTTCTTACTGCTGCGTTTATATTTCTTCTTTTCACAGTGTGCTTATTGTAAATGCACTCCAGAGTTACAATGCAGGGATATGCATGCGTGCACAAGCTTTCATTCAAGAGTAACTCACGATCATAAGTTACATCATCATGGTTTCGTACCACGTCACGGCATCATAAGCTAGACATTATAAAGGGGGTCTCAAAGGCTGCGGGAGAGATCAATCTTTTGTGTGAGATTGTGCTATCTTTGCTGCATGCAGTACAACATTATATATCTCTCATTTCCATGGTGCCATTGTAGATTAGGAATGTTTCTTTACTGTGTTAAAAAATGTGTAGTGTATCGTTAAGTTAATAATGGCATTACAGCTTCAGAGTTGATGTTCAAGTTTGGGTTCACTACAAGTACATTATTATAAAAGCTCTCGAATATCCAGGTCATAATTGCATTTGAAGAATTGTAAGTCTTCCTACACATAGCAACTGGTAGCTTACTGTGCGATGTTGAAGCTGGTTTTCATTCATAGGCCCTATGCAGAGAGCAGCAAGACAATGCCTGGAATGTGAACAGTGTGGGTCGCAGTGAAACTTTCTGTATCCTCACTCTTTGCCTGTAAAATTATCCGTCAAATTGTGTGGGTTCATCTGCTAGTAGCACGAAAGTGCTAGCTCTGCATTTATGCAAGCATTTCCCCCTTTTCAGATTGCTGCAACTGTCTCAACAGGTCCTTCTTGCATAGAGGCATTTCCAGTGTTCGCAACTGATTCCAGTCTGAGTGCATAAATTTGCTTTATGAATTCTTTGTAGACAGAAGGTGCTTGAATATTGGTTGCATGAAATGCTCCAATGCACACTGAATACATTCAGGGTGTCTTTTTTTACCATACAGATTTTCTTGTTTTAAAGTATTGAGCGTGGCGAATGTGGCATTCTTGCAGAGGAATTCCTCTATTTTGGAACTCCACAAATTTGGAGGCAGTCACATTTTAATGCACCCTCATTTCTTTCAAATCTTGAAAGTTGCACCTAGTTCAAGATATTCATCCTTGAATTTCAATGGCAAATCGAGGCAATATTGGAACCGAGTGTCCTGGGAGCGCAGAAAAAAAAGCCCCCGCTATCTTATCTGATGGAAACACGCCCCTTGACAACAGGCACGAGAAAGTCTGAAACAACTTTTTGGCCAGTCATTGCAGCTACCGATACGACACACTTTGTCTGGCAAGCATGTGCATCAGTGTGCAGTGTCAGGTTATCATTCAAGCTTTGTCCCTGACTTCTCGACGGGGCACTGCCGCCTGATGTGGAGCAGGATGCACCAAGTTTTAATAGCACTCAATTGAGCGTGATAACGAATATTTCAAAATAAGTGCAAGCTTCGAGATTTAGAAAAAATAGGGTGTGCATTCAAATGAAACTACCTCCAGATATGCCACTCAGGCAGCTGCCCCCAAGGTACTAATAAAGAAGTCGCCGAATTTATAAAAATTAATTTTCTGAACCTTGTATTATTAGTGGCAAAGTGTGTCCACCTCACCTAGAAACTCTCTTGCAAAAACGCCGGGCTCTCGGTGCTCAAATCTTTTTATGAAATATCAGCATGGTTTAAAAAAACTAGATATGCATAATTGTTATTATATAAAAATCGTACACTATCACTTTTCAAAATTTTTGTCCTTTTATGCACCAGAAAAATCGGAAATAGAAGCTTCAGGTGACCTATCTTATGTGCAAGTTGCATGGCCATATTACTAATGTTTTAATTTCTGGCTATTACCATTTACTGTAATGTCGCCACTGCAGTAGCTTGACGGCTGTGGGTTTCCATTCCAGGTCACAAAGCTGCACCTAGGTAGAGGCAGAATGCAAAAATGCTTGTGTACTTAGGTATAGCTGCACATTATAGAATCCCAGGTCCCTAAAATTCATCCGTAACCCTCTTGTATCCCACGAGTTCCATATTTTTTATTCGGATTGAAGAGTAACGTTTGTGCTGGTATACATTGTATCCCTCAATTTCAGACTAAATAATGTGCATGCAAAATAATTATATCTTCATTACTTTACACCACAGCACCCATATCTGTCGTGCGTTGATTTTTGATGTCGCTGCACTCCCTATAGCAAGGATTTTTAAACATCAGCCACAAAAGAAAGAAAATAAATGGTCAATGAACCAAGAAATGGTGTGTAGCAGTTCCCTTCTTGTTTAATCGGTGACAAGTTATGCACTGGTTGTGTGTTAGCAAAACTTTTCCGCCATTCGTGTACTTCAAAAGAAGTGTTACCTTTCTGCTTTGGAACTTAGTAGTTTTATTCTGCCAGCTGCTTGACTAAAATAAGCAAAATGTACTTTGGATATTCCACAAATTCATTCTGTATACATTTGGTACAATAAAATTTGTTTCAATAATGGGCAACTGCAGTGTGATGGTTGCATTGAAAACTGCAACATGCCAATTTTAGTTTCACGTTTCATTAATTTTCTTAGAGCTCCAAAGAAAGCATGCGAGGTTTGAAAATTTATCGTGTGACTAAGTGCTGGCCTGCTGTGACATTAGTGCACTCGGTCTAGAGAACCGATTAATGCTGCACATATATTTAATATGGTGAATGTGAGGCGATGGCCATTACCATCCCTCATAGGTTGACATTCCCTGCCTAAACCACCTCACCAACACAGTCTGCTAACAGCAAGAAAGCTGACAGGGCTTTCAAGAATTTCTATGCACTATTTATCAGTATCGACCTACTGCTTTGCTGACAATTGTATTGGCAAAAGCGGAAGCCGAATCGGTTGTGTTCAGTAAGTTTTATTTACATACAGTCTATTATAAAGGGAACCTTTCTTCGCCTCTTCAACTGTTCCACTGCTGCTGGTGCCATCTTGCACGCCACATTGAAGAGGAGGGGCAATTGTAATGTCTATTAACAGCATTTAGCTAAATGTGAGTACTCGGTTGGCAACCTGGAATAAAGCATGGGAGCTTGAGCAATGAGTGCATATCACCGTGTCACTCCAATCTAAATTAATCAGACCGCATCCCGGTCTACGCGAACACTAAAATGGTGTCAGAAGTGTTATTTGGTCCCCTGTGAGTGCCAAACCAAGTCATTCCGTCGTATCATCCCTCAGCGGCAAGCGGCAATCGCAGCCATGGCATACGCGCTCCCTCCCTTCCCAAGTTTCGACCTTCGTGCCACAGACGCCAACAATACTGGTAACGAATGAATCAAGTGGATAGAAAGGTTCGAGAACTTTCTTTTAGCGTGTGATATCACGACAGATGCGCGCAAGAAAGCGCTCCTCCTGCACTACGTCGGCGAGGAAGTCTACGACATATTTTGCTCCCTCACCGACTGCCCTACACAAGCTACAACAGCTACAAGCACGACCCAGACCACGCAGAGCCCATCGACGCCATAATACGATGCCGCACGAGCGAAACTGAGTGCATACAACGCCCCGCAAGTGAACTCGACATTTGCAATCTACAAATTTTGCCAAGCCCAGCAAAACGTTGGTGAGCCAGTGGACACCTTCTACGCGCGCCTCCGGCAGCTCTCTCGCCACTGTAACTTCGAGAACGTCGACGCTGAAGTCCAGAACCAAATAATCCTCGCCACAACGTCGTCTCGCCTTCGCAAATACGCAATGCTTCATTCCCTCACTTTACCAGACTTACTTAAACAAGGAAGAATGCTCGAGGATGTCGAACGGGATGTATCCGAAATTGAAAAGAACGTCGATAGCAATGCGGCGGTGCTCGCAGTGCACAAGGAAGGACAGCACCATGGCCAACACCAAAGAAACAGCCGACAGATGCCACGACAAACCTATGCACCGCAACGACCTCGTGTCTCATCAGCAGATTGTCGCAACTGCGGTGGCAAGTGGCCTCACCAAGGTGGACATCAAGTTCTGCTGCATGGGGCAAGACATGCAAGGCATGTAACAAGGTTGGTCACTTTGCACGATTCTGTCGTTCAACGAGACAAATGGTACAAGCAGTGGACTGTGACAATGGTCCAAACAGGAATCAGACAGTCTGCAGTAAGAAGAGTTCTAGCACAAAAGAATGTGCTGCTACCCGTGACACCAGTTCAAGCAGTGACGAGTATGTTTTCGTTGCCATGACCTCACCTCAGACAGGCCCATCTCCAAAAGTTATTGTCACTGTCAACAATGTGCCGGTCACTTTCATAATCGACACAGGTGCAACAGTGTCAATTGTTGGCGAAAATGACTTTGAGAGCTATCGGCTAAATGTGAAACTTCAGGAAACATCCGTCAGAGTGTTCCCATACAAAGCAACATCTCCGCTCAAACTTCTAGGCAAAGTCTCTGTCACAATGAGATACAAAGATAACTGCATTGAAGAAGACATCTTTGTCATTCGAGGAAACCGCGCACCACTCTTAAGCTTCACAGCAGCATCCAACCTGGGGCTTGTCTAGATCACATACCAAGTTAATGAGCATCAGGGTGACAAGTCAATCGTGGAAGCATTCCCCAAGTTGTTTATTTGAGTTGGAAAACTCAAAAACCACCACATTCATCTTTTTGTGGACGACACTGTCCCACCTGTTGCACAACCGCACAGGCGTATTCCGTTTGCCTTACGTGACGCCACAGAGAAAGAACTTGAACGCCTCCTGTCAAAAGACATCATTGAGCCAGCCATAGGACCTACACCGCGGGTGTCCCCTGTGGTTATTGTGCCTAAACCGCATCAGCCTGATGAAATTCGAATCTGCATTGACATGCGTGTTGTGAACACTGCCATTCAACGTAAGCGACATTTGTGCCCAACAGTGGATGACATCATTGTTGCCTTAAATGGAGCAACAATGTTCTCCAATCTTAACTTAAGGAATGGATATCATCAGTTGGAACTTGACCCTTCCTCAAGGCAACTCACCACGTTCTCAAAACATGTTGGGTTGTTTCGCTACAAACGACTGAACTTCGGCATCAGCAGCGCAGCAGAAATCTTTCAGAGCACCATACGCCAAGTGCTCAACGGCATCCCCAATGTCCTGAATGTTAGTGATGTTATTCTTGTTTTTGGGCAAACAAAACAGGAGCACGACTTGTCCTTGGAAGCCATTCTGCAGCGACTCCAAGAAGCTGGATTGACACTGAATGAAAAGAAGTGTCACTTTCATCAACGTGAACTGAACTTCTTTGAACTTAATTTTTCAGCTGATGGCGTTCGTCCTGATCCTAAGAAGATAGCAGCCTTCCTACAGATTAAAACACCGGAATCACCACAAGAAGTGAAGAGCCTGCTAGGAATGGTCAACTATTCAGGCAGATTTCTGAGAAATCTTGCTGACCTCACACAGCCTTTACGTGAACTGACACTGAAGGATGTTGTCTGGGAGTGGACAGAACGACAACAAAATGTTCTTGAGAGCCTAAAGCAAGCCATGTCCGAAGCCTCCACCCTTGCTTACTTTGACCCTTCCAAACCGACAGAATTGGTGGTAGATGCAAGTCCACATGGACTGGGTGCGATCCTTACACAGCGTGACAGTGAAGACATTGCAGTGATAGCTTATGCAAGTAGAGCGCTTACACCAGTTGAAAGTCGCTACTCCCAAATTGAACGTGAGATGCTCGCAGCTGTATGGGCCATGGAGCACTTCCGTCTTTACCTTTGTGGAGTCAACTTCCTTTTGCTGACTGATCACAAGCCTTTAGTGAGCATACAGGGAAACCCAAGATCATCACCATCTGCCCGCATTGAGCGCCTTGCTCTACGCATTCAACAGTACAAGTTTGTTGTACAACACACTGCAGGAAGTAGTAACCCTTCCGATTACCCTTCCAGACATCCAGTTCCTGAAACGAGAATGTGTGCCCGCATCAACAAAGTACCTAATGAGTATGTAAACTTTATCCAGCGCCACAACATCCCAAAGGCCTTCTCGGTTCAAGAAGTCGCTGATGCAACGAAAGCAGACCAGCAGCTACAGTCACTTATCAGTGCTATCCAGCACCCCATACTCACCAGCTGGGTCTCAGATGAACTGAAGCCATTTGCATCTATAAAAACAGAACTAACAACAACGCCCGAGGGCATCGTCCTTCGACGAACACGCCTAGTTCTTCCCGCTACTCTGCAAAAACAAGCAGTGCTGCTTGCCCACAAGGGCCATCAAGGGATTGTGAAAACAAAACAAGTGTTAAGAGAAAAAGTGTGGTTCCCAGGCATGGATAAGCTCGTGCACACTTTGATTAAAAGCTGCCTACCATGTCAAGCAGGTGTTCCCCAAGCAAAGCAAGAACCACTTGCCATGACGGAACTACCCAGTGGTCCCTGGGAAGAAGTATCAGTCGACTTTTGTGGTCCCTTCCCAGACGGAAAGTACGCTATGGTGGTGTTAGATGACTTCTCACGATACCCAAAGGTACAAGTCATACACTCCACAAGTGCAAACAATGTGCTTCCCTCCCTACGACAAGTGTTTTGCCCGTTTGGAATCCCTGCACAGGTAAAAAGTGACAAAGGACCACCATTCCAAGGCAAAGAGTTTGCTGCATTCGCAAAAGAATTAGGAATTCGGCATCATCGGATCACACCTTTGTGGCCTCAAGCTAATGGCGAAGCTGAGCGGTTCATGAGAACATTGAAAAAGCATGTTCACACTAGTCAGCTTGAGAACATAGATTGGAAAGTAGAGCTCGACACTTTCCTGATGTCATACTAAAAAAACCACCAAACACTTAACTACAGGAAGATCATCGTATGAACTGCTGTTTGGCAGACCGATGAGAAATCTTCTACCGTGCTATCTTGAAGCTGCTTCGGAAACGGAAGACATAACAAAGTTCAAAACAACTGTGCGCGAGAAAAGGGCATTCAACAAACAACATGCTGATGCACGAAGGCATGCTCAACCACATCGCTTCTGTGTCGGTCAGCGAGTCTTGTGCAAGCAAGACAGACACGACAAGTTCACTTAGTACTATGATCCAGACCCTTATACCATTGTCAGAGTTCATGGATCACAAATCAAGGCATCGAGAGGAAATAGAGTAATAACGCGGAACTCAAGTTTTTTCAAAGGTGCCTCTGGCCTTAAACAAGCACCAGCCAAAACATCATTTGACTGTAATGACATCATATATCCTCTACCCACCTCAGTGCCAGATCCTGCACCACCTGCATTCCACCAGAGTTCTCCAAGAGAGCGCTACCCAAAGAGAAACAGAAAGCCTCCACGCCATCTTTCTGATTTCGCAACCTGACATTGTGACTGTTTGTTCGTAGGAGACATTCACGACTTTTCAGCCGTGAACTGTTTTCCGTTTATGGTTTCTCTAATCACATTGTGTCCGTATTCATTTCATTTTCCCCAAGGAGGGTAATATAGTGTCTATTAACAGCATTTAGCCAAATGTGAGTACTCGGTTGGCAACCTGGAATAAAGCTGGGAGCTTGAGCAATGAGTGCGTATCACCGTGTCACTCCAATCTAAATCAATCAGACCGCATCCCGGTCTACGCGAACACTAAAGCAATGTACTATTATGAGCAATATGAAAGGGAACACTGGAACACGTAGAAAACACCCTCAGACCCAGCTATGTGGGTGATACGCAGCGGCCACCGTCGCAAACAAAGTGGAAAGGGGGACGCTGTTCTAACAACTGTTCGCACTCCCGCCGTGCGTCTGCAAAGTACGGAACATGGCATTGCCAGCAGGCAGCGATAACTCTGTTAGATATTACGTCACTGATAACTTTTCGCGCCGAATCGTTACAAAAGGTAGCACTGTTCCTGACTTCGCTATTGCTTTATGGTAGATCTTGTAAATCAGGGAAAAATGGTCTTTAAGGGTGAGTTCAAAATAATTTTATTGGCGCTTGCCGAATATTAAAAAGATGTTGAAGCAAATGAAATAAGGCAATAGCGTCATCGCAGCTTACGCTCGCCCTTTGTTTTGTTCGTTGGTGGCCTAATAACGCGTCATGCCACCGTCGACTTGAACGACGGCCTCCATTCCTTGGGGCAGAGACGCGTAGAGAGCCTCGATGAAGGCGGTATCACGCTGAAGGCGCTTCCACTCGTGTTTTATTGCTTCCCATAGTTGGTCAGAGTTCGCCAATTCTAGTGACCTCTTCGAAAGGTTCACTTTCATGCGGTCCCAAACGTGCTCTATAATGTTCATGTCGGCACCCTTCGCGCACCACTGAAGTTGCATTACCCCTCGCTCTTCCAAAAGGCGCGCCACATCCTTCGATGTGTGTACGGGAGAGAAGTCCTGCTGGGAAAAAATAACACCCATCTGGGTGCGGCCCGTTCAACACACGGGGGATCATCTGGTGCTCGAGCAGAGTGCAATACGCAGCACTGGTGAACCTCCCATCAATTCTCACCAGTGGGCCTAGGCCTTCGCGGTAGATCGCCCCCCAGACGCTCACAGACACGCGTCCGCTGGCGGCCACCTCCTGAATATTCTGTGGACATAAGCGTGTGTTTGCGGTCCACCACACTCTCTTTCGTTGGTCCCAGCGGCTCGAAAACGTGGACTCATCAGAGAAAACTACATACTTCCACTCGCTCTCGCTCCAGCTGCGGTGTTCAGTAGCGAACTTCAGGCGAGCTGCTTTGTTGGCTGCGGTGAGCAGAGGTTTCTGTGCGGCGATGCGACTTCGCAGTCCTGCTTCTCTAAGCCTTCGTCGTACCGTGCTGTCGCTCAAGTTGTCCAAGCCAAGAGCACCTCGAACGTCCCTTGCACTTAGAAATGGTTTGTCGCTGACGGCAGCCACGATGCAAAGGTCTTGGTCGTTCATTGTTGACCGGGGTCGTCTGCGGTGCGGCGCATCGTTTATGCGTCCTTCGTCTCGGCAAGCCTGGACAATCCGGTAGACCGTTTCGAATGGGCGGCCTGTCAGGAGGGCAATATTGCGCTGCGTATAACCTCTTTTGGACATTTCTATTATATCTTCCCGCTGTTTAAGAGGCACTCGAGGCATCTTGAGCCTACAAAATCGGAGTTGACGGCTCTCCGTGGGCCACTACAGTGTGCTACGTGAATTTTTCTGAACGAACTTAGTGCAACAAATTTGCACGAGATACAGTTTATCAATGTTCGTTTTTTTAATTTTTCTTTATTCTATTCCTTCGTCGTCATTGGTTCGAGCGCCGCCGCTGTTCGAGGTGCCACTGACAACCGGGTGCATCGATTCAAATAAAGAATCGGTTTGAAATATAGGGCAAACTTGGTCTAAAAGTACTATCAAGCAGTTGCGCGAAGAAAAAAAAAAGAACGAAAGATAAGAAAATGAATCGGTGTAAGTCGCTGGCGACGATTACCGTCTTATCGGCTGTCGGACGATCCATGACGTAAGCTGCTCCTTTGTAGAAATGCCAGCGTGGTGGGAGTGCCAACTGTTAGTGGAAGAGCACCCTCCTTTCCCTCTTTGTTTTTCACAGCGCCATCCGCGTATCGCTCCGAGTCTGTTTCGAGGCTCTTTGCCACGCGTTCCTCTGTTCCCTTTCATATTGCTCATGATAGTACATGGCAGGTGCATGCGAGGATTTTCCAAGGAATTCTGGAGACTTTGCAACAGTGCCCTCTGAAAGCTGTAATCAGATTGATGGCAAAGTTTAAAAAGTGTGAAGAGCATCGTAACCTTGTACATGTTGATCACACCACGTTTCAGCTGCAGCTGTAAGTGTCTGTCCCATAAACCAAGCTACAGTTCTTGCAATGTTTAACTTTGCAATACTCAGTATGAATTGATAAGACTAGCTGCTACTCCACTGACTGTACTTTGAGCACTAGTGGTTGTGCAGGCCACAAGGGAACAGTGCCTGGCCTTTGTGCTTGTATGCATCAATTTCTCTCTTTCGGTCTCGCCCAAGCAACACCAAAATGTTATCTACGAGTGTCGTGCCAAGAAGGCCTGGCTACATTTCGTATTAAGCCATTTGACCCATTTATTGTACTGATGCTGAACTGATGCATACAGTGCAACCAAATGAAGGAAATGACATCGCCTAGGGATTAGTAAATTACGCTTCTAAAATACCACAAGAGCAACTTTAACTGTGGTAAGATCCTTAGCAAAAACATAAGACACAAAAGTGAAGGAAAAGCGACACCTTCAAGTTTCCGCACTAATTCACCGTGACAAGCACGGATTTTGACAGTGCCTGCTTGAGCTTAGTTATTTGGAGATACATGGAGTTGAATGCATTGAGATGCCTCACTATGCTAGCTTGCCTTTTATGCCTATACAAAGTCGTATACTGCCACAAGTCCATGCCTATTGTTCCAATTAAAATCTATATTGAAGCTGCTTTGAGCAACGGGCAGTGTTCTATTTCAGGGCTAATGATATATTGAGAGTTGTGTGCCTGGAAGGAATAGACAAAAGCATTGCAGAAGCTGCAGCGCTTATCTTTGTGCTCGCTGAATGATCACAGGAGAAGGTAAAGATGCCGTCAGAAAGCATCCTTCATATAGGGTCTCTTTAAAAGAAAAATGCTACAGCTAGACATGGTGACAGTTGTGGCCAAACTAAAAATATTATAATGCTAATTTAAGGTATGGTACAGCATGTTTATGCTGTTTCTAAAAAAATAAAAAGGCAAGTGTGCCCATGCTAACAATTGGCACAGGATGCGCAGCTGCAATACAGCACCACGACGTCAAAACGACAATACGCAAGTGGTGGTCCAGCATCAAAACTTCAACTAATGTCTTTACATGTAACACTGGGAGGCCATGCTGCATGACAGAAGCCCGTGTCGCCAGCAGGCGCTGGTCCGTCGGGCACAGGACGTGGCAGCAGCTATTTCTCCTAAGGATTCAATAAAATGATTTCTCTACCTCAGCCATCATGCGATGCACCGTGTGAGGGAATAACAGTGCCACCATTCTCGCAGGATATGGATGGTGCACAACACCACCTCGAGCGTCAGAGCGCACATCTGCCTGTGAGCTTTGTGTACTACAGACAAACACAAGTGGTGCATGCAAGGTAACATTTAACATTACTGCCTAATGCCATTAATGAACACGAGCAGCAAAGAAAGCTTAGCTTAAATAATTTTCACAGTGTGTCGGATCTGCATATTTTTGACATTCTGTCTGCATGCCGCATTGTTCATTTGTGCACGAGAGCACTCGCGTCACTGCTCCAAAGTGCATAGTTCCATGGTACTTTTTTCGATTTTGTGCGCTTTCTTTTGTCCTGAAAAAAATATCCCCAGCAGCTATCTTCATAAAAATAAAGCAGTTAGACATTTCTCAATAAGCCGTAAGTATTGTCAGGATTGGGGGCTCAATCCCATCGCTCGTGTTCCGTTGCCAAGATTGGAGTCCGGCATGAATTAGAAGGTAGCTGGCCCATGCCGTCGTCCAACTTATCCACGTTGATGACGTTGATGAAGGGAAGGACTGCTTCTCATCGAGAACGAGGAATATGGGTTTATTTACAGTATTTACATGCAGTTCATCAGTCTAGCATGACTGCGAGAGAAAGTACGTCAGTCTAACACGACCGCTTGAGAGAGTGTCTCAGTCCAACATGACTGCTTAAGAAAGCGTGTCGAGCGTCCGCACAACAGCGGCTTATATACACTCGGTCCCCCCTTGATTCCAAGGGACGGAAACGTTCGTCCAGGCATGGTAATCACGCCGCCTCTCCCCAGGACGGCTTACACACACACAAACACATACACAGGTGCACGGTCAGGAGCCGACGTCAGAGGGGCTTCGTAGAACTCGAAGCTTACCCGGGTGGCGCGTCCGGGTAGCCATTGTCCTGCGTCTTGGTCAGCGCGTGGGAAGGGGTCCCCGACAACGTTCCCGCGGCAACTCCCCCGCTCGCGGCCGACACGGTTGGCGGTGTCGTGTTGCGGCACAAAGCCTGCTTTGTCGAACTTATTCCGTTCCAATCACGACGAGGCCGTTTAGTTACAATGGCGACGAGGTGACGCCGTGGCTAGAGGTTTGCAGCGGCGCTCCAGGAAAAGATGACGCCCGTTGGCGCAACTGGCAGGCAAAACTTGCACGTCATCGGGCCGTTCTTAACAGCGCCTCCATGGCCCGGAAAATCTCGACTGACCAGCGCTGTCAACCACTGGGCAGGATAACAACGGCTGGTGGACAGGGGGTGATGCCTTGGCTCGCAGCGACCACTTGTGTAATGATGTCACCACCCCAAAACATCCAACAAGGACAGGAAACTGCAAAACGAACCCCACAACACGGCCTTGCGCCGAGATGACGTACCTTGGCTCTCACTTTAGACCCGCTAGGCTTCAAAGAAAACATAAGTGCAGAAACAAAAAATGTTGCATTTCGCTATGCCAATTTTTGAAGCAATTTCGTGCTGACAAATTCAGCAATTATGGAAGGAATCCTGCTAAATGAGAGAGGAACTTCTTGGCTTAACAAAATTAAAAATAATAACCCAAAAATTTAGGCGGGACCCTTAAACGCAGAATTCAAATAAGCCGGCTGAAACCATCCGCATTGCTATGCAACTTTCCTTTTTTACATCTAACGGAGAAGTTGTACTCTTGGAGAGTGAGGCTCCATCGGAGCAAGCGGCCATTTCTGTATGACATTTGATTGAGCCACTTCAGAGGACAGTGGTCGGTCTCGAAGATGAACTTCGCTCCGTACAAGTAACACGACAACTTCTGGGCGGCCCAAACAAAACAAGCGCATTCCTTCTCTGAAGCGCTGTAGGCTTCCTCTCTTGTATTTAGTATACGGCTGGCATAGAGGATAGGATGCTTCTCGTTATCGTCGCCGACCTGACTAAGTACCACGCCCATACCTCTGTCGCTCGCGTCGCACTGAACTATGAATTCATTTGTGTAGTCTGGCACCCGAAGCACAGGACGAGAAACCAATAGCGTTTTCAAACTTTGGAAAGCGTTCTCTTTGTCCTTATCCCAGTGTACGCTACTCGGTGCTCCCTTTCGGAGGGCGTCCGTTAATGGACTTGCCATTTGCGAGTAATTAGGAATGTACCGTTGATAGTACCCCACAAGTACCAAAAGTGAACGAAGGCCTGTTTTCGTGCGCGGCTGAGAAAATTCTCCAATCGTAGCTATTTTCAGCTCGGCCGGTCGTCTCGTGCCCTGGCCGACATGGCCCAGATAAGTAACCTGTGAACACCCAAATCTACACTTTTCCGCTTTCATCGTTAAGCCGGCTTCCCTCAACCATGAGAACACCTGTTTGAGGTGCGATACGTGTTGTTCCCAGCTGTCCGAAAAAATTGCTACATCATCAAGATATGGCAAGGCGAACTCCTGCAAGTCTTTTAGGACAATATCCATTAACTTAGAGAAGCTAAACGGCGCGTTCTTCAGCCCGAAGCTGAGTGAGAGAGGGCGAAAAGTGCCTACAGGTGAGATGAACGCGGCATAGCGGCTGGCACTTTCTGAAAGGGGAACTTGCCAGTACCCCAGCACGAGATCTATAGTTGAAATGTATTTAGCATTACAAGGTGCTCAATCACGAAACACGACGTGCCTGACTTTTCAGACGCGCCACAGCGTCACAGTACGATGAGAAGTGGGCAGAGAGGTCCCGTAACTTCTATAACTATTTCAATTCGTTCCTCAATGTTGGGTATCGGGTACAGCTGATCCCTAGTGATGGGATTTAACTTCCCGTAGTCAACACACGGACGAGGGTCCTTGTCAGGGGTTTCTACCAGTGTTGGCGGTGACGTGTAGTCACTCTCAGCGAGCTCAATAACTCCCTACTCTAGCATGCGCTGTATATCTGCCTCCATAATTTCTCTCTGTCCTGGAGACACCCTGTAAGGCTTTGATCTTACGAGTTCGCTTGATGTCAGCTCTATTTCATGCATTATTAGTTCCGTTCTACCTGGCCGATCGCTGAATCTGTCAAGATATTCCCCTAACGCCCCTTTTAGCTCATCTACCTGCTCGGGTCTAAGAGCATGCGAGCTTACCGAATGTTTTACTACTTCTTCTAGGCCGATATCAGAGTTGGAGGTCGCCCTATACTCCTTAAACTTGGTACTAGTGCCATCCTGCTCTTTGATGGTATAGTTAACGACTCCGCTCCGCTCTATATACGGCTTCATCAAATTGCAGTGATATATCCTCACCTCCTTCCTGCGACCGGGCATTTTCAGAGCATAGTTAGTATCTGAAAGTTCGCGCAACACTTTAACGGGCCCGTCCCAGTGAACTTCAAGCTTGTTCTTTCTTGAAGGTTTGAGGATCATTACCTGGTCTCCGGCGTTAAACGTACGAAGCCTCGCAGTCTTGTCGTAATAGAATTGGGCGTTCTTTTGAGCCACTCCCATGTTCTTTCCGACTAGTTCTTGGGTTGCGTTTAGCCGTTCCAGCAGATTTAGCCCGTATTCAAAAACTGTAGGACTCTCCTCTTTCCTCCCACATCTCTCTTAACGTTCATAGTGGAGAATGGAGTGTCTTCTCATACACTAGTTCTGCTTGCGAGAACCCTGTCGCTTTATGTGGAACCGTTCGCAAAGCAAACAAAGTTGACGGCAGACAGTTCTCCCAGTCCTCCTTGTGCTCGTAACAGAGCGCACGCAAAACTCGCTTAAGCACTGAATGCCACCTCTCTACGCTGTTTGACTGAGTGTGATGAACGGAATTGTGTATTGACTTTACCCCGCACTTTTGCAAGAATGTGGAAGTCAGTGCGCCGGTGAATACTGACCCTTGATCCGCCTGAATTTCTACTGGAAACCAAACTCGTGCAAACACTGTCAAAAGCGCCTCTACTACTTCGGTGGAGCTGAGCTCTTTCAGAGAGATTGCTTCTGGAAACTTTGTAGCCGGACACAGCATGGTAAACCTGTAACCCGGTTTTGTTTTTGGTAGAGGCCCTACCGTGTCTATTACAAGTCGTCTGAAAGGCTCTGTTATTAAGGGCACTACCTTTAGTGAAGCTATCCATGTCTCTCCTGGTTTACCCGAGCGCTGGCAGGCGTCGCATGATCTTACAAAGTTTTCTAAGTCTTTGAAACAGCCAGGCCAGTACTATTCCATAAGCAATCTTTCCTTTGACTTGTTTATGCCTAGCTGGCAGGACCACCCCTTTCCATGAGAGAGACTCAAAAGGTCCTCCCTATACTTAGTAGGTACGACTAACTGATCTAAAATCCTACCCTTTCGATCTCTGTAGTGCCGATACAACAATCCTCCTCTCTCATGTATCGTCACGTTGCGCCTAGCAGTGCCTTTTTAGCTGTGTGATGTAATATAGCTAAGCTATCATCATTCTTTTGCTCGGCTGCCAGTGACTCTCTATCCACAAGTAAGAGCTGATCAAAGTTCGTTGAGGCCGGTGATAATAACGACCCTGTCTCGCTTGCGATTGCGTCAGCTTGCTCTTTCTGCAGGCTTGAACTTTGACACTCTAGTGATACGCTCTCATTGAGCTGGTCAGCTGGCAGGCTCTCCTCAACTGTTTTTTTGTCCCTCGGGCCTAGCTCGGATTGAAGTTATCCCCTTTTCTGCTTCCGCTGGAGCAGCTAGTGCATTTTCAGCCGAAAGCGACGCGATTTTACGAGCTTGGCCGCGGGTCAATGCCTGTACTGTGTCCTCTCCCAGTTTAAGCCCTTTGTCACTCAGTAACCGATTCGAACGATTCGAAAAGATGTAAGGGTACTGCAGTGACAAAAATTTGGAAACTGCAGCCTCGGTCACTAACTCCCCGAATGGTCCGCTGATTGTGACTTTGGTCATGGGCAGACATACGCTGTGTTCTTCTACAACCTGTTTGATCCATGCTACTTCTCCGGTGAAGTCATCTAGCGTCACGTAAGACGGATGGACAATGTCCATCGTGGCGGCACTGTCTCTTAGCACTCGGCATGGCTTGCCATTAACTTGCAGGTCGTGATGATATGGGCTCAAAAGTTCAATATTCTCGTCTTTTTCCTCCACGCAGGAGAAAACTACGCTAGGCTTCCCGCATTTCACAGCGGTATGTCCCAGTTTGAGGCAATTATAGCAGTGGATCGGTCTAAAAGATTCGAATCTTCTTTTCTGCTCCTTTTGTACAGTTTCGCCGTTAGCTTTCTCCTCGATCTTTTCTGCGGGCTTTTTCTCGACGTCTACAGGCTCCGATTGTCTAGTCTGCGAACCCTTTTTGAACGGAAATGGTTTCCGCGGTCCTTTTCGACCGTCCCAATTTCCGTCCACGGCGTTCAACTTCCTACGCGTTGCGTACTCTTCGGCTAATTCAGCCGCCCTTTCCACAGTGTTTACATTCCCTCTGTCTTGCACCCACAGCTTCACAGCTTGGGGGATGCTTTTGTAAAACTGCTCTAGACACATGCATTCAATGATCATATCTCTGCTGTCGTACACTTCCGCGCTTTTCAGCCACTCGACTAGGTTGGCCTTTAAGCCGTATGCAAACTCCGGATACCCCTCGCTATCTTTCTTGCCTGTGCTCCTAAACCTTTGACGAAAAGCTTCGGCTGAAAGGCGGTATTTCTGCAGGAGACTAGCCTTATCTTTTGCATAATCATATGCATCCTGTGCACTCAGTCTGGCGATTACTTCCGCCGCCTCATACGGCAACGTAGACAGCAACCGCTGTGGCCATTACTCGGGCCGAAGTTCATCTTTTCGCAAGTCCTTTCAAAATTGCTTAGGAACAAGCCTATGTCGGTCCCGACCTCAAATGGCTTTAATAGCCTGTCCATGCGGTATGATTCTGCCTCACTTGATCGTTCCAGAGCCCCTTCACTTCCTTGAGACAACTCCAAACGTTTGCTTTCAAGTTCCAGTTGCATTTTTCTTAACTCGCGATCTTTATCGCGTTCCTCTCTCTCTCTCTCTTTTCTCTGTCCCGTTATCCTCTTTCTCTTTCCCATTTCTCTCTCTTTTTTAGAAGTTCCAATCCCATTTCAATTCCTTCCTCACTGGCCTGTTCGGAAATTAGCTCCAATAATTCCAATCTTAGCATTTCCTTGTGTACATCTAGGCCCAGTTCCTCACCAACAATCAACAATTCGTCTCTCAGCAGTGTCCTTAACTCCATGATTGCTGCTTTACTACCTTGATCCTGCTCTCTAAATCTAGCTAGGAAAGTACAACCTAGCTAACACTCAACAATCTAGCTTCCCTGCTGTTCTAAACAGAACAACCACAAAATGAAGCCTAGAGAGTCAGAGCAAGAACCAAGCACTCACCGAAGACACAGCACCACGTCGCAAAGTCCATCTCACCGCTGTCAGCCAGTTGTCAGGATTGGGGGCTCAATCCCATCGCTCGTGATCCGTTGTCAAGATAGGAGTCCGGCACGAATTAGAAGGTAGCTGGCCCATGCCGTCGTCCAACTTATCCACACTGATAACGTTGATGAAGGGAAGGACTGCTTCTCATCGAGAACGAGGAAAATGGGTTTATTTACAGTATTTACATGAAGTTCATCAGTCTAGCATGACTGCGAGAGAAAGTACGTCAGTCTAACACGACTGCTAGAGAGAGTGTCTCAGTCCAACATGACTGCTTAAGAAAGTGTGTCCAGCGTCCGCATTACAGTGGCTTGTATACACTCGGTCCCCCCTTGATTCCAAGGCGACGGAAACGTTCGTCCAGGCATTGTAGACACGCCGCCTCTCCCCGGGACGGCTTGGCTTACACACACACACACACACACACACACACACACACACACACACACACACACACACACACACACACACACACACACACACACACACACACACACAGGTGCACGGTCCGGAGCCGACGTCAGAGGGGCTTCGTAGAACTCGGAGCTGACCCGGGTAGCGCGTCCGGGTAGCCACTGTCCTGCGTCTTGGTCGGCGCGTGGGAAGGGGTCCCCGACAACGTTCCCGCGGCAACTCCCCCGCTCGCGGCCGACACGGTTGGCGGTGTTGTGTTGCGGCACAAAGTCTGCTTCGTCGAACTCATTCAGTCCCAATCACGACGAAGCCGTTTAGTTACAATGGCGACGAGGTGACGCCGTGGCTAGAGGTTTGCGGCGGCGCTCCAGGAAAAGGTGACGCCCGTTGGCGCAACTGGCAGGCAAAACTTGCACGTCATCGGGCCGTTCTTAACAGTACTAAAGTTGCTCAAAAGGGTAGTCTACTGAATTGATTGCATTTGAGTTCTGCAGGCATAGCTTTTTCGTGCTTTCTCTTTTCAAGCCTCGGCTCAAGTTAGCTGAGACCCCCTGTATATTGTACTGCTTATTGTACAAACACCCTTACTATGCCGTTGCTACACCCAAATCTTGGGCCGAGATAATGTAACAGTTATATTACATTTCTTATCCGTTTTGCACTGCATGGTCTGAGCAGTGCTCTGCATATGTTATTGCAGAAACTATAAGTATAGAATTGGAAAGAAAAATCCTAGCAATATGCCAGATATGCATCCTTACCTTCACGACATACTTTGCTAAGCAAAGCGATTCCTAGCTAAACAGGAAAATTTAGAGGGCAACGGTCAGGAGCATCTCAAACCTGCCGGACAACATATGGGTGGCCCTGAGAAAGGCTATTTGATGGCAGGCAACATTTAGTGTTGTGTTGACATCTCTCGAGAAGCTGGCTTACAAAACTTGATGCATTGATTTGATTTGTGGCCCTTGGTATTGCAGAAGCAGCACTTGACTGCCTTGTAGACAGCGCCTGGTTCAGCATGTGCAGGTGACTTGACACCATGGCCAAACTGCTGAGCAAGAGCATTAAGAATGATCTTTGCTAACTGGTCAATTATTCCTGGGCCCGTGTGCACATGGTACCCATCTGCAAACATGACGCGCCTCGGCTTCTTGGACGCATTGAGAAATCGATGCTGGAGGGAAAAAAGCAGTGCAATTGGGACGAATGTTTGTAAAGTATTCAGGCCGCTGCGATATGTACTGTTTGGAGCACAAACCTGGACAATGCAGGTGGTGCAAGAAGGTAACAAGCATTCACATGAGCAAATGTTTGCCGCACTTTGCTATATGTACATTTGTGCTATCTAAATACTGATATTTTAGTTCCTGGCCAGACTGTCAAATGTTGGCTCAATGCAAAATAATTGTTCTCATCGCATACTGATTCTTCTCGCTGTGTTTGCTTAAAGGCACATTCACACCAAAAGTGCAACGTCTAAGCAGCCAAGCGTATTTTCAACGCGGTGAGCGCGCGGGCCTGTTCAGACCGGGCGGCTTGCCTGACTGCCCTCGCCGCCAAGGAGGCGGAGCACCTAACCTTTTTGTGGCGCATGTGTCGCCATCTCGTGGCACCATCGTCTGGTGTTCTGACTGGCTGCGGCAAAGTGGACAGCTCCAGCGGGCGGAAGGAAATTGGTCCGCAAGCAATCGCGCCTTGTTTTCCGCCCGCTTTTACCCGCCTGGCGAGGAGGTTTGCCCACTTTAGCCGCTGCGTCTTCGGTCGGAACGTGCCTTTAGAGTCAAAATCAACAGTTTACACTTGCACATTTTTTTTGCTTGGTAGCGGCATTCAATTTGCTTGCTCCTTGTCTTTTAGATGTCTAGGCTCCTCACATTTTAAAGCTCCACGTATTTTAATGTGGCTGAACAAATAGAGCACAAATCAGAAACGCGAGTTTCTGTGGCCTAGCCTTCTCACAATTGCTCGTGTCACCTGATTCATATCTCAAGAACTTTCAGCACTTGCAAGGATACCATCCAAAACTGACCTTGTCTATTTTCCTTATGGGGTGCCCGCTGATTATGAGCATGCTGACATCGAAGGATCTCAAGTGGTTCTCAAGCATTTTGGTGACAAACGGAATACAGTATGCTGAGCTACAAATGATTTGATATCTGTCAGCATCAATGAATGCAGTAGTTAGAATTCTCTAAATAGAGAGGCCAGCCTAACAACAGATGGACATCCCCGTGTTGGCAAATTCAACTGGCTGAAATCAAGCATTTGAAACACATTCGCTTAGTTCCGTCCCTTCAATCTGTGAGCGCAATGAAGATCAAAGGTCAGGTTATGTGGCTGCAGCACGTTCTGTTCATGCAGCACACCTTTTCTTTTTTTTTACCCGGAAATTTAGCATGCACATGCCTTGTTTGCAAGCCAGATCTATTTACAACAGAAACAGCGCTTTCCACTCCTGAGCAAAAGTTTCGCGGCAAAATATGGTAGAATTTTTTATCGAGCCTATGCATTCACGCTGAAATCCAAGTGGTACAGCCAATATGTGCATGTTCGCCCAATGCAATGCATTGAGACAGTTCTGACAGCGCACAGCTGTACCAGAGAAGATTTGAATTTTTTCGCTGATGCCATGGACTTATGAACTTTTATTAATGCACCTTCAGCTTTCGCAGGCTTTCGAGCAGCTCGAACGTAAAGTGGCCTGTGTGTTATTGCTATTCAGTCGGAGTGCAATAGGAGCCAATTAAATTAGTAAACCATATGAAGTCAATGTGCACACAAAAACTATGTACGCTTGCGTGATTTCGTGCCACAGGTAGCTAACAGCTTCCTATTCACAGTTCTTGTAATAAGCTTGTGGCAGCCATCTACAGTGATCTATCTCGTTTAACGGGGATGTGTGTGTTGGCTGAAAAAAATAGGCTAGAAAATGTATTAATGTCGATGGATGCAATACATCCTTTCCGGTAGAGTTTTGCACAGAAAAGTTAACAGATTCCACGCATATGTGAAAATCGGTTATAAGTGAAGCCTTTGCAATGTTCAGTAAAATGTAATAACTCATTCACTTCTATAGCTCTACACTCAATGCATGTCCTGGTCTCGTTTAGTTCATTTTTGTTCACACTCGGCTGTTTTTGATGCTGGCTTTCCGACTTCTCTGTGGCTTACTTAAATTTCCTGTTGCATACTTAATTTCTTGCCTTTTGTTCTACTTCTCTACCCAGTGGTACATGTTGAGCTGCACTTAACAGGTAATCCAAGTTGCTATTTGGACACATGCCAAACAGCACATATCGAGTGCCAGACACACAGTAACCAATATTTGGCAGGACTGCAGCAGCCACCACCCACTGAGCAAGGAAGAAGCAAAGAGGGTTTCGTTTTAAAAACTATGTGCATGGTTTTACCTTTGAATATTGCGTGCATCTTAACCCTTTCATGGACGCAAGCAGAGAACAGATCGCTTTGTGTCCGAGACATTATAAGTGCTTTTTTATGTGTAGTCAAGAGGAACGCCCGGCGCCGCAGCCACATCGCCAGTCGCCCGGGGAGGCGCGAGCTCGAGATTGCCTGAGCTGCTCTGGTTGAGACACGCTGCCTGCTGCTCTCTTGTGCTGTATTCATATTAGATTCTGGTGGAGGTGCTACGGTTTTCCCCAACCTAGAATTACGCACCCGAACTCTGCCATCCGTCATGCCTGACGACCCCAGCCCGACATCCCCACCGGTTCCTCCAGCCATCGTATGTGCCGATGCCCAGCGTCAGCGGGATCCTGATATCTTCACCGGCACCAATGAGAAAGACGTTTAAGATTGGCTGGAATCGTATGAACACGCCAGCAACATCGACAAATTGGACGATCCCCTAAAGCTCGGCAACGCGATCTTCTATTTATCAGACGTCGCCAAGCTGTGGTTCAAAAACCACGAAGCCGATCTCCCCACGTGGGCTAGCTTCAAAACCAGCGTCGCAGAAGTTTTCAGCCGCTCTTGCGTGCGCAAACTTCGCGCTGAACAACGCATACGAAGCCGATCCCAGCAAACTGGTGAAAGGTTCACCAGCTACATAGAGGACATCGTCGACCTCTGCCGGCGTGTCAAGCCGACGATGACGGAGGCGGACAAGGTACATCACCTCATGAAGGGCATTTCGGACGATGCCTTTCATATTGTTACGTGGGAAGACGCAGACGAAAAGCTATGTACAAGTATATTTACAAGAAAATACGCTGCACTTGGCCAAGAGGCTACAGCCCGCGCTACCCACGAAACACAAAACGTCTTGAAAACTTCTCGGAACGGCTACAAACGGCTATAGACGTCTTGGTCTACACGAAGACTTTAAACAGACGTTCTTCGAAACATTATGTAGCGGCAAGTAGAGTGAATCAAACAGACTATTGTGTCTCAGCTGTGGTATCAGCCCACGCCTGACGTCAACGAAGTATATTTTGGTGAACATCTTCAGAGCGTCTAACTCAAGAACTTTTTTAGATGTTTGTTCAGACAAGGCGCGATACGCTTAGGTGTGCGCGTGAAAAGATTTAAAATGCACGTGCCCGACGCGCAGCGTTTCATTCCGTGACACTTGACAAGCCAATCAGTTAGTTGACGTCGCGTCATAGTCTTTCGATGCTTAAATTTCCCCCTTTGGGTGAACAACCACAAAAAGCCTGCAGGGTTCTTTGATGTCATTTCGATCTTATCCCTCGATCGCCACACCTACGTGTTTTCCGAGTGGCCACCAGCGTTCACTCCACCAGGCGCGTAGCACGATCGAAGATCGTGCTACGATCGAACGACAATCAGTGTAGAGAAAAAAACGGCCGGGCGCACATGTGTGCGCCTGTTCAGCGTCCCTATCAGCCAGAGCACAGGCCTTCCTTTCCCTTAGCGTGAACAAGCGGTGAAGAATCCACAATTGCGATATCGGCTATCGTCAACGGCAGATCTACCGCGCGCGTTTGCAAACGTGCACTCCGTTTGAGAACGGCGAAATGCTATCTGCTCTTGTACAGCATCAGGGGGCGCGCTGAAGTTGCCGCCCGATTCAAAGGTAGATAGCCGCGTAACATCAACATCACCAATCGCGTAGCACGGCCGGTACAGCAGCGAGATTAAAGCCTTTCGCTACTTTTAGAGGAAATTTAGGCACTTTTGGGCTTTAGGTAATTGTTGTTGAGCCGCGCTCCCTCTATGACTTCATGTGGATAGCAGTGGATAGTGCCAATCTTCCCCTTCCTCAGGACTACGTCTCTCAGTAAAGTTTTGATTTCGGCGCGTGCTCATTCTTTAGCTTTCGCTCACCGGTGCTCATGGTTCCCCTGCCAAGTTCTATCGGGTTTATATTTTAGCTTGTGCACCGCTTATAGTTCTTTTGCTCACGTTTAAGCCTTGACCAGCGCCAGCAGAAGCAGTGCAGTTCTTACGGTACGTATACGTTTACTTTCTTCAACTTGCACGCAACTTTTGTTTTGGCGCGCCCGTACATGCGGGTGTGAAGTTTAGACTCGTTTATGCATTTGCATGCACCTTTGTAGTAGAACGTTCTCTTGTGATCTAGGAGGCAAAGCTGAAATTTCACATAATTTCATTAAATTATTCCAGAAATTCTAGCTACGACAATGGAAAGAAAGAAAAAGCCATTTGAGGCTTTATCTCGACAGCAAAAATATCGTCGACTTAGTGCTGTAGTCGAGCCCTTGGTTTGCGATCTTCACGTGCCAGGAACTGTCGAACGAGAGTCACGTTCAACTGACGATACGGACAAAGTGCATACAGTGGATTCAGCTTCTTTTCCATCTGTTAGTGTCGCGTCAAACGATGGTTTCTCGGAGCACACTTCCGGCTCTACAAGTGAAGTGTCGCGAGACTCGCATGAGAGGACTGTGTCAGGACCTATTGGTGCGCGAGACAAAGAAGCGAGTGCTGTGTTTTTTCGTGACGAACAGGACAGTTCAAGCTCTACTACATCGCTGCCAAGTGATACGTGTGAGCGAATTGAGTGCGCGGCAGCGTTTCGTCCGTCCGAACAGAGTGGTTCGACAGAGATGGCTCGCCACTTGAGAAATTGGGCGTGCGAGCAAAATGTTACGCATACGGCGGTGCCCGCACTACTCAGAGTATTGAAAACACACTCCTGTCTTTCGGACTTGCCATCTGACGCACGGAAACTGCTTCGAACTCCGCGAGTGGCTTTGATTGAGGACTGTGCTAATGGCTCGTACTGTCATTTTGGCATTGCAGATAGCATTAATTCAATGTTAGCGAACAGTACGAATTTATCGCTAGTGTCGCAAAGCATTGCATTGTTGTTTTATATTGATGGGCTTCCACTCAGTAAAAGCTCACTAAGCCAGTTTTGGCCAATTCTAGCCAGCACATCTGACGTTCCAGGAAGTGGTGTGTTTTTGGTTGGATGCTATCATGGAAATCAGAAACCATCTTCTCTGACTGACTTCCTTGGCCCTCTAGTCAAAGATTTGCTTCATCTTCTTGATAATGGACTGCAGGTTCACGGCAAGCCAGTTACCATTAGTGTGAAAGGTTTCATTTGTGATGCACCTGCACGTGCATTTATTTTAGGCACAAAGTTACATTCTGGCTACTATGGCTGTGGAAAGTGCAAACAAAAAGGTGAATATGCAGAAGGAAGAGTTGTTTTTCCCGAAACGCAGGCGCCATTGCGAACAGATGCCGACTTTGATCAAAGAGTGCAGGAAGAACACCATGTTTCTGAAACGCCACTTTCAGCACTACCAATTGGCCTTGTTTCACAGTTTCCCTTAAACTACATGCACCTAGTATGTATCGGGGTCACTAAAAAGTTGATAATTCTTTGGTTGAGAGGCCCATTGCCACATCGTTTGCCTTCAGCATCTATTGAAAGGATGTCAAAATGGCTAATGGCGCTAGCACGGACACATTGTGAGGAGTTTGCCAGGAGGCCACGATCTCTCAGAGAGATTGATCGTTGGAAAGCAACTGAGCTTCGCTGCTTCCTTTTGTATTTAGGTCCGTGTGTTCTGAGAGGTATTTTGTCGAAAAATCTGTACAGTCACTTTCTCATTCTTCACACAGCAATCACCATACTTTCGAGCCCTTCTCTCTGTCTCGAGTACTACAGCTATGCAAAGGAGCTCCTTATTTGTTTTGTTTCATCATTCCAGTCAATTTATGGAAAGCACAGTATTTCCTATAATGTTCATTCATTGGTTCATCTGGCTGATGATGTCTTGAGATACGGGGCTCTTGACAGCTTCAGTACATTTCCAGCAGAAAATTTCATGCATCACCTCAAGAAGTTGGTAAGGCACTCAAAGAAACCACTAGAGCAGCTGGTTAACCGAATAGCAGAACGACTGTCCTAAGGTACGTTGTTTGTCATCAAACAACCTTCTTTGCAAGGAGTAGAATGTTCGCAGATTCACAGCAGTGGTCCACTTGCAGAGCGTTGCATTGGGCCTCAGTACCACATAGCAAGCTTTTCACAATTTACCTTAAGGACTTCTGAAGGCAACAATGTCTGTACCATGGCAGATTCCACTGTTGTCATGACAACAAACTTTGCACATGATAGTCAGGGAATTAAAGTGCTAATTGGGAAAGCCCTTGAATGGCCTGGTGACCTTTACACTACACCTTGTCCATCATCTCATCTTGGAATAGTCATCGTGAAAAAGGTTGACAGTCCTCTTTCGTCAAGGATGCTCTGTGATGTTATGTCCAAGTGTGTGCTGCTGACTCTTGCAGGTTCCTCCTCCGAATATGCACTGTTGCCCCTAATGCAGTCAACTGTATTGCCCCCCCTGCACATATAAAATCTGAAATTGTGGAATAGTTCATGCTTGTTAATTGCAGATATTTTTATTTCACTATAGACCTCATGAAGCTGAATAGCTTTTCTGAGCCACCTTACAAATAAGCCATCTGGCTTCTAGGTCGCACTTGGGACATTAATTTCGAACTGGCAGATTTGCCTCTGTTAACATCTGCAGCCAACTGTCCAACTTCCACTCTCAGTAGCTAA